>NC_134244.1:32070539-32745539 GCF_965152275.1 Natator depressus | reverse complement strand
GCAAGCTCCCTTACTCTAATCCTAGTTCTGACTCCCACTGTGGCCATGGTCAAGTCACTTAACCTGTCTGTCTTTGTCTTCCCCCTATAAAATGGGGATATTTAATAATTACTTTACTTACTTACTTTATGCCACTTCTTTAGTAGATTGTACAGTGCTCCTATATAAGTGCTAAAGTTCACCAGAGTATGCACAAAAGCCTCCAGTACCCCCCAAACTCTTAGCTTATTCGAAAAATTGTTCTTTGAAACACTTTAGAGTATTGGAAACTGCACAGACAATAGTTTCCATTTGTACAATAAGAGATTCTCCCTCTCCTTTTTTTATATGAAATGAAATGTAGGGCATCCTAAAGAATTATCTCACTGATCCTCCCCAAAGTACCAAGTCTGGCCTGACACGTTGTGCTACTCTGTAGTCACAGGGGACAGGAATCATTACATTACATGAAAAAATGGTTTTGCCGGCCCACCCAAGAGTACTAAAATCAGCATTAGCCCTGCTAGTTAGTCTTAAACCAGGCCTGTGTAATGGTGCTCCCCTACTTGTCCAGAGTGAGAATTTCTTTCTTTCTTTTTTGTGTGTGTGTGTAAATATCACTACCTTTTTCACAATCACCAAGGCTGATGTGATGGGAATGTTAAAGTTTTGTGATAATTTTGCAAGGTTCTCTTGTGCCCCCTCCCCCCCAATAAAAGTGTCCCAACATTAAATTGTACCAAATATATTTTGGGGAAAGTAGTAGAATCTTCTAAGTTTTCTCCTCATGAAACAGCTGACTCATAAAGCAGGTGGCAAATAGAAAAATTAGACCTTTGATTTCTACGCTGCTACAGTTCTTATATAGATCAAATGGGTGACTGAAAGTTGTGTCCAAGTATTTATGCATAGACTTTTCTATGGCACTCAGTAGTATAGTATGTGCTTCACAAATATTAATCAATTTAACCTCACAATTCCCCTAGAGGTATGTAAATGTTATTTCCCCCCTATAGAGAAGGACTTGGCCACAGTCACCCAGGAAATTTGTGGGAGAACCAGAAATAGAATTCAGATCTTTTTATTCCTAGGCTCATTCCTTAACCAAAAGACCATCTTTCCACTGTACGAATAGAAAAGACTTAAAAGTATTAGAGCCTGACACCCTCACCCAGTAGCGGCCCAATCCTGCTTCCACTGAAAAGGGCAAAAATCCAGTGACAAAATCCAGTGACTTCTGCAGAAGCAGATCAAACCATAACTGAGCATTCCTGAACTTTAGCTCCTTCATATTTAGACTGTGCTTATCTCACATGCACTTTGGTAAGTGAAGGAATTTAAAATGATGCATCAGGCCATATTTATCCCAGTGGGCTGTAACTCCTATTGACATCAATAAAGTTAAATCAGGGATGGCCCATTATTGTTATAAAGTATGTCCCCTCCCCCACAAGTAGCAACTTTACAATAAAGCATGTACATTAACTTTTATAAGTTGTCTGAATAATTTTCATGCTAACTTTGGATTCTGTTTCAGATATCTTTGCAACAGTGCAAACTGTAAAAGGTAAATTCTACTATGTGATACATTTATATTTTTATCAGAAATACTGAAGCTAAAACATTTTCTGCATCTATTTTTATGACGTGACTTTCTTTCATTGTTATAGAACTTTTCTTCTGCTTCTTCCTTCATTTTAGCATCACACCGTGGGATCATAGCTCTAGCTGTAATGCTGACATTGGTGATGGTGGCTATTATTTCTACATTTCTGTGGTGCCTGTACAAACAGAACAGCAGTCTCTTCAGTAGAGTACGATGGTTCAGAAATCCATATTATTCACAAACGAACTCTGAAGATCCAGCTGTGGAAGAAAGCATCCTCATTTCTGATCTTGAGAGAAATAGTGAAAATTAATGGTGCAAGAAGGACCAGAATAGTTGCATTTAATACAGATAACACAAAGAAATTCTACAGAATAGTTCATTTTATGAACTAGTTACTACCTAGGACCAGATCACACCTCAGTTTTTTGCAATGGACAAAATGAAGAGTGGAAAAACCATTCAAAGGAGCAAATATCTGTCAAAAAGAAGGGGAGTGAAGCCTAAGTAGCAGCTGTTTGTCCCTTCCCTCTGCTCCTGTGGCAGCTTCTGTGTGTGAATTCTCTGCAATAAGGCCTCTGCAGATTTTTAGGGAGCACAAATGGGCAGAGAGGGGTTAGAACCAGGAAACATATGGAATTCACAGCATCAGCCCATCAGCGTTAACTCGGGTAGGTTTGCACACCATTCCTGGAAACCCCTGTGGAAAATGGGTTTGCTGATTAAGAACAGGTTTCCTTTGAAGCTTTGCTAGATAGAGAGTGATACTCCTTGAACAATCCATGATGATGCAAAAACCACGATGCTTGCCTCTTCTGTTCTTACAGATTCAAGTACACAGGGCTCAATCCTGCTCCCATTGAAGTCAATAGTAAATCTCCATTGACTTCAGTGGTACAGATCAGGCTCTGGGATGGAAACCTGTTCTAATTTGATTTTGATTCAATACAGTGTTGTTAAATGATCAGCCCAAGGAGAATCATGGTGAGTCTTTCCCTTGTGAGAGAACCTAGAATTCTCCAGTTGCCTGAAGATCCTCAGGATAGGCCCAGAGATCTCAGGACCTGCAAAACCTATCATACTACATGGGACATTTAAACAGAAACCCTATGGCCTGAAGGCAGCAGAGATTTTTCACTTAGCTTTGTTCCTTCTGTGTATTTTGTTGTTGTTTGTTGCATTTTATTTTACACAGGAGGCAAAATCTGGCCATAATTAACATTACATTTTTGCCCTGATTTCAGGAAACTTAAAAAATAATCAAATTACTACAAGAATCTTTTGCTTAATACCCAGTTTTGTACAAAGAGAATTACACTAGTATCATTTTTCAGACATCGGAATACCCCATGTAGATTTCCAGCATGTGGAGAAATAGAGCCATTCTTGGTTGGTTTGCTTGCCTGTTTTGTTTAGGGGTTTTTTGGTTGGTTGGGGAGGGGTTAGTTTTTTATTTGGTTTGTTTGTTTTGCAAATATAAAAATATGGGGAAAAAATTGGGTGTGTCAGAATTGACCAGTTCAGTGCACCATTCCTACCTTATTGTTAAATTTAAATACTTAAAACTTGCCATGGTGTACAGACTTTGACTTCTTCACATTGTTAATATAATAACAGGAGTTACTCCTAGTTATCTGTTAAAGATTAAACTTTGAGATAACACACTTGTTTTGGGGTGGGGCGGTTTCTGCAACAAACTAAGCACCTTGCTTTGATCGTGTTTTTTTTTTTAGTCAGTGTCTGTATGAAGAAACTGATTATAATCAGTTTCACTCAAGCTATGGTAAGAACTTCCTTTACTTTTCTCTTACATAAGGAATTACTGTTACACCACCTAATTCTCATAATTATAGTTCACACTAACGCAGGACTATAAGTGTTGATTGTGCTTTCTGTTCATCCTTGTTCTAAACTTCTGTTTCCATTCCTCTAACTGGCTTTTCCTGGATCACAGGCGTTTTGTATTATTCCTAATCCGAAAATTTGGTGAACACATTTTCATTCTGATTCATACCAATATTGATGATATTGGCAATTTGTTTCACTGTTATTTCAGTTGGAAAATTAAAATAGTGTACAAAAAAAAATAATGCTCTTATGTAGTTTTTTCCTCCTTAATCTTTCCTATATTAAAATTGTGTTTGAACCAAATTCACCACTGACAGAAGCAGGCACAAAACACTGACTGCAATTAAATCACACCTATTTCACCAGCCACAAAGTCATTCCTTCTCCTTGTGTGGATTCACCAGCGCTGGTGCAGGAAGGTATACATTGCACTTTGCTCTGCCAGCCCATCCCCTTGGAGGGAAAGAGGGTAGGCAATTTTCTTCTACCGTGCTGTTTTTAGACTTTCGAGACTGAAGGCAGACTTAATTCCTTTGGGGCCTCCAATGCACAGCATCCGTGCATCTCTAACCACCCTGGCCACATCTCTTTCTTGAGATGCGCTGTCAATGGGACCTCAGCCAGAGGGGAAGCTGTGGTCGCTTTTCACTCCTGCGCTACTTCCATCTTCCCCCAGCCTTACACTGTTGGATTTTCCACCTTCAGCAACAAGACTCTCAACCTTGTGCTCAAAAAACACAGGTCTCTTCCTGAGCCACAGTGAAACCTCCATTAGCAATTAGTAGTATTGGGTATAGTATAACTAACTTTATAGGCCAGCCCCATGAAACTTCCGGCCTGATTCTGACCTCCTTTACATCACTATAAATCAGGAGTAATCTCATTGTAAAACAGTGAGATCGGAATCTAACCATGATTACAAACACATAGGCGGGTCTTACTCTAGCCAGTAGATGGCAGTGGTATACATAAGAGCAGCCAACTCATTTAAAGTTAACTGTTTTAAGAAGTTAAACAGATAGGGTATTACCTATAAGGAATTGTACAGGGTCAGCTCCTACTCCCTTTTGAAGTTAATGCAAGTATTTGCCACTGATTTTAGTGGGTGCAGAATTGAACCCTTAGGATGATGTTTGCTCGTATATCAATTTAATTTATAATTCGAATCAGCGGCAGGATGACAATTTCATTTTGCAACAACTTCCAAAGTTTCAGAATTTGTTTTTGTTCCAAACTGGAATGAAAACAAAATAATTTGAAAATGTTGAGAAGCAAAATTGTATCAGAATGTCCATTTTGGACATCGGAAAAGATCCGATTTTAGATTCCCCTCTCTCTGGTATCAACTGGAACATCCACCTTCGACCTCAAAATTTTTGCTGTCTGACTTTTACTTGTTGACTCTCGGCACAATATCTTCTTTATCAAGGCTTTATGTCTGAAATGAAAAATGTTTGTTTCAGTTCTCAGTTTCACTAGTGAAGGCAGATTTTATCCTTCCTCATGGCTTATTCATAAGGAGCTGAGCCTTGGACATGCTGAACACCCTCAGTTTCCACTGGCTTTATGCAGACATTGACTTCAGTCTAGATTCAGATCCTAAATATTTAATTAAAATGAGGGAGGGGGTTAAAAGACCCTAGAGAGTATTACCTCGCTTTAAATTAGAGACTCACTTTTGATATTCTTGGATTTTTTTCCTATGTCTTAACTCTTCTGTAACTTCCTGATGCTTCTATAATGGAGTGACCAGTAGTAATGATTAAGGAAAAGTAAGCATTCCATCAGAGTGGATCGCTTACAGGTGATCATCTCTTATTTCTGTAATATCCATTCTAACATATATACATATCCAAGAAGGCCCAAGTAGTGAGAAACAAAAATCCCTCCTTTACTACTACTTTGTATTTGGGTTACTAATGCATGTTATTTTTCGTTAGGCAGCTGCTAATTTTGACAAGCTCTTTAAATAAAAAAAAAAAAAAAAGGCAACCTCTCAACCTACTGAATAGGTCTCCAATATAATTTTAACAAATAAAATAAACTGGCTTCTAAACAGTTCCAACTGGAACAAAAATTAAATGGTAAATACGACAAATCTTCAAATTTATGACGGTTAGACTGTGCCCTGCTCCTGGATGGTTGCACAGAGGAATAAGGTCTCTCTTCACCCCCCTCACCTCCTACTCCTGATACAATCATGTAGGAACATCCTGGATCTTCTTTCTGCAGAAAAAGTAGGGTGGCTGCATGCCTAATACTCTCCCAACCTTTCTTAGTGTGTAAAGAGAGTCAGAGATTAAATGGAGCCCTGGCTTTTCCTTTTGTGTGTGACATTGCTACCAACATGGCACCTATATTGTATCCACATGTAGCAGCCATTTTTGAGTTGAGGTTACACTGGAGTGCCTAAGCCTGTAAAAATATTAGGCCTGATTCTTCTTCTATTTGCACCAGTGTAAGTCCTTTAACTTCAGTGACATATAGCATTTTAAAGGAGAGGAGAATCAGGCCTATTAAAGCTATAATTAACAAACTAATGTCTGTAAGGCAGGCCGGTGCACAAATAGTAGTGTCCAGCCATTCAGGCAATGGCATTTTAAGCTCCTCCACAATGATTAGGACAACTGATGGAGTGTGACAGCTGTGCCTAAAATGAACTATATTGTATCAACACATAGCAGTCATCTCTGAGTCAAAAAAATCACTCATGTAATTGGTTTCCTTTTTATACAGATTTTCTTCAGGAGCAGCTGAGAAAATCCCCGCCACTACCCCAAAAAACCACATCTTGAAATGACTATTAAAAATTACCTTTTCAAAACTCCTGAGCATGTTTCTTCAGATCCCAGCTCTGAGGCAGCAACCTGGAAAGGCTCCAGTGGAAGTGGGCCCAGTAGAGTGCCTCTCATTCTGCCATCTGGCAGTTACCAGCAACATAGTCAAAGAAAGGCATGGCCCTTTTCCCTGGCCCAACATTCCTTCTCCCCTCCCCCCGTCACTCATGGGGCAAGCTGAGGGATTCCCTTACCCCTTACAAGCAGAAAGTAGGAGATCTGCACCTGGAGAACCCCCTCTGGCTGCAGATCTGTAGGGAGCAAGCCAGCACAAAGATAATGATTTGTAAACTGAAGGAAAGGTGGAGTCCACTAGTCAGCAGCTTCAGACATAAAGGCTTCATTGACATTTGTTTCAGCATTGTGTCAAAAAGCTTGATGCTTTAAGGCTTGAACAGACACTTATGCAGAAACCCTAACTTCAGTTGATGCCCATTCCTAGGTAGCACAACGCCAAGAATGCTAAAAGCAAAAACCAAGGGGAGTTAAGATCACTATCTAACGCAGTGTTATAAAGACAACAGGGATCAATTATTCTTATTAGTCAAGAAGACCAGAACAAGAAGTAATTGACTGAAAAAGCAGCAAGGAAATCTTTATAACCATAGGAACAGTCAGACAGCAGGACAAGCTGCCAAAATAAATTGTAGAATCACCCTCAGTAGAAATATGCAGTTACATTGGATACCCATGGTATCAGGATGACCAAATCACTCCAGCAACATTGCAGGGAAACAGACTAGAAACCCCACTGGATGTCCCTTGCAGTTGAGCCTGTGTAAGAAATCACAACATATTTTCTCTGTTGATGAAGCACTATTCCCACCCTGCTCTCTCCCCACCACCCGTCATTCCCCACAAGTATTTTATAAACACAAACCTGGCATTCCATGACCCTAATTCCTCCAAAATGGTATTCAGGAAACCTCTCCAATGCACCATGAAAGGGGCAAAAATGAAAGCCAGTAAGGAAGTATATAGACAACAAAACCTTCACAATCCCCACCACAGCTGCCAAAAAACAGGCAAACGAACAATAAACAGAACATTCACAAGATACAAGAGAAATGCAAATTGCTAAGGAAGACTAGGAATCAATACAGAAGCCTAATGGAAGGTGAGATGGTGAGTCAAGAAGAGAGAACGTCTTTTCTTCATTGTATTTTTTACAGAGAAGCCATAAACAAACTTGCAATTGGACACTTGATAGTCATTTCATCATTTTAGTATCTTGAAAATATCGGTATTGTACATGATCCAATAAATCCATGGAAAGGAGTGGATAGGCCCTACCACAAAGCACCAGACTCCTCTGATGCACTAAAGAAAAATATGCTCTTTCTTTAAAGAGATGTTATTTGTTGCTTTGGCTATCACCACAAGAAAAATAATTCTGGCTCAGATGCCTTCCCAATGTCTCTAGCCAAGATATCCAGATAAACCAACTCACAGACCATGCCTGAGCTCACTATCCAGTGTGAGCCTAAGCAGATTCTCTGAGCTCCTGGGAAAATGGTGACCAGTTCCCCTGCCAATCTCCTATGCGTAGTGGCTGCCCCCACTTTGTAGGCCCCTTCCTGAAGTGCAGTCTACAGGGATCCACATTCTCTCCACACCTGAGAGAGAGAAATTCTCCTGGGTCCTATAACCTGGGGCTCACCAGGCCCACTATGGAGGCTAATAGCACTTCATTAAGGGTGCTGAGATGAGGTCCAAGAGGGCTTTGTTTGGGGCTAAGCATCTATACCACCCAGATAAAGCAACATTCAACCTGGGACAATCACAGAACTAAAAGTGCTAGCTGCTAGGTACCAGGCTACAAGCCAGAGAGTTCTGCTTTTTCATCCCCGCTCTGGCAATGATTTCCTCTGTGGCCTTAAGAAAACTCACTTAACCCTGCTATCTCAATTACCCAAACTGTAAAATGGGGGTAGAACTGCAACCAGAGGGCTAAAACTACTTCACAGGGGCCTTAACATTTAACCACTTTAGGAGAGGCCGGGCATTGCAATGATTGATTAATCAGTATACATTTCTAAGCATGTTGATGCTATAAACTATTAGATACAATTAGTGCTTTTTAAAGCAAAGGTCTTATTGTTTCACATAAAACTACCACATGTGGAACCAAAAAAAAGCTTACATGGAAAATAACAAAACTTGTTGCGCACAGACCAAAACTTCGCAAGAGATTCCTGCAGCATACTGTGATTTCTTTAATGTTTTTATTTCTGGTGGGTCTTGATTGAATTCAGGAGGAGGATGGCATTTAGACTCCAAAAACAGCTGGAGGATCAAGTTTGTTAATTGTTCGTTAACCCTCCATGGAATAGATTGAATTTGAAGTGTGTATAAAAAACATCCCAGGAAAGCATCAAAAGTAATTCAGATCTCTTTTGAAAAGTAACACTTAAGTGTCTTACATATTTACCAGGAACAAAAGAGAAAAATGCAGTGTATGTTACTATATGAGGTACTAGTAAGTTCCCAAACTGAATATGGAGAAAAATTCAGTCTTAGCCTCATTTTCCCCATGAATTTTTTTCCACACCGTTTAGCAACCTTAAGGCTGAAATAAGGGCTAATCTTAATGAAGGGTTCCATGGGAAGAGTTGAAGTGATATATTTATTCTGATATAAAATATAGAGAGAAGAATGCCTCTTCACAGATTGTAGGCACTCTGACAATAATGAAAGGTTGTTTTTTTTTTTAAAGGGCATAAATGGGATTTGGGCACCTATCTGCTCTTTGTGCCTTTGAAAATTTCCGTCTACATTTACAATCACAACTATTTGGCTGTATAAAACAACATACTGGTCAGTGGATAGTAGACACCACAGCAGCATCTTCCCATCCCACTCCACTTAAAAGTCCTAATGCTTCCCCTGCATCCGTATCAAATAGATGGTGTTGTGTAGTACACAGATATTTATTCCCTATTGCTGGTATATTGGGGTCAGATGAGGGAAAGGAGGTATTTCAGAGTGGGCATCGAACCAGAGGCTGGCTCATTCACATCAGCGTTTGGCTCACTAGAATTAAAATACGGCATGGTTAGGAAAAAAAAGAGTATAAATGCATTAAATAATACCTGGTTAAAAAAACAGAAAGGCAAAGAAATTAAATTTAGGAATGAATAAATGATTTTTTAACCATTTGCTTAACATGCTAGAGTTATTTTGCTATTTGATACAGCAGTTGCAAAACAGAGACATCTGCTGATATCAAGCCAAATGCCAGCACTGATTTAACTGAATGTATTATTGTTACCTATACTGACTTGATTTTTTGTACTCCCATTATTTAGTACCTAAATATTTGAAACTGAATTGGTTGGCCATGAAATTAATACTGGTGGTGTGCATATTTTTTGTTTTAATATTTTAAGTGACATTACAAGCTCTGCTAATATTGCTAAACTACCATAATGTAGAAAATTTACTTTCAGGTTATTTTAACCTCTTCCCACCCTTGTCCTTCTCTCTTTCTTTAGTCCGTAGTTGTCTGCTAGTGCTTATGTGTAGAAAATACTGAGAGCTACTGGAGATGATGCACTCAAGTAATTACCATCTGAGCCATCTCAAGAATGCTGAAATTGTCTTGCATCCCTCCCTGGGCTGATGAGTTAAAATGCAACAGATAAGGTAGAGTGAATATTCATAATATGGTTGATGGCGATTGATGAAGTTTAAATGAGCCCCAGACTGCACAAGAATGTGAATCTTCAAATATGATCATACATTTCTGGAGTAGTGGGGAAGTCTCAACACTGGGGGAAGGGCTATGCATAAACAAAGGACCCAACTCCTCTTTCAAGCAGGTGAAGGTGCCACAAAATGTCGCAGCTGTTTTGGATTGTGGGCCCAAGTCATCCCGTTTGTTTTAGACCTTCACTTGTAAAAAATAGGCTGGATATCCAATAATTGTTGGTATTTACTATTGTACCTTTGATAAAGCAAACATTATCTTAATAGCAAAAGATGCCAGCTTGGCTCACCAGACAGTCCACAAAGTCAATAATCAGCCAATCATTTGTGGTTCAGAGGAAGATGAGGAAAAGAAAAACGTAGACAGTTATGTGATTTAATTCTGTGCTATTTGGGGACAGGTGCAGTATTAGTGGATTGAGCCCAAAGCTGGCATTAATGAGGTGCCACACCTGGGTTCTACTCCCAACTTTGGTTTGACTCGTGTGATCTTAGCTAACTCACTCACTTTCTCTGTGTCTTAGTCGGCCCATCTGTAAAATCAGGATAAGGATACTTACTCACCAGTGTGAAGCATTCTGGGATCAATGACTGAAAAGTGCTAGGTGAGTCAAATAATTATTTATCTACGAATTGAGGGGGAAAATCCTTCCTGACCCCTTCAGCAACAGTTTGACGTAACCTGTTTTATACCTCATCATTATACTGCTTCTCAGGATATGGGAGAAGACCATTACCTGGACAATTTGAATGCAGAACCACATTTTCTAAGTTTTATTTTAAAACCAAATTTGAAGTAGAGTTAATTCTAAAACCAATCTATGCTAACACCAGTGTAATGAACGACTACCAATTTCAGCATAAAAAAGATGCACAAAACAACTGTTCTTTTCATCGATGATGTGGGTAAAAAAAGTGGTGCAGTATTACCAACCAAAAAACCTGTTAATGCTGGAATATGTGTTAGTAACAGTCTTCTGAAACTGTGGCATAATGTATAAAAAGAAACTAGAGTAAGACAACATCTCTTCTATTTAAATCAATGTCAGACACTAAATACGTGTTTCCTACATGCTTCTTTTTTTGTGTCCAATGTTTGGATTTAGGCATGTTTTGTCAGATGACTGAGTCTCTGCTCGCGCTTTGGCTTTTGAAGCCAAGCAAGACTCTTGGCTTCATTCTAGCTTGTTCCCACCTTACAATGTTCTGTCATGCCTTGTCTTACAGTGTACCTGACCATAAAAGTGTGTAGGTGTAAAGGTTAAAGATAAGTGCTTGGTTTACAGTTATGATTGGAGTTAGGGTTTCACTTACAGCTGGGGTTACTGGTAAGGCTTGTGTTTGTTTTAAGTTTAAGATTAAAAGTATTGTCAGTGTTTGTGCCTGAGTTAAGGTGAGTTAGGGTTAGTATGTGGTAAAGATAATTCTGACACATTTTTAGCACTTTCTATTTTAAGAGCTGTATAAATGTTAGGAACCAAGTATTCCATGTGCACAAGCCGGATAGCACTGTAAAATGCACGTGAACATAAAGTGTGGAATTTATAGAGTGAAATGTTGCCATTGCAGAGCAAACGTGTCATGGTTGATGCTCTTGAATTGTGCACATCAGTTACAGATTTTATGTACACAATTACTGGGCTTTGTAGACAGGGCTAGCATATGTGTAGTCTTTTTTGAGCCCTGATCCCTAGGTGTATTCCACATGTGGTATGCATGTGCACCATGTGCCTGTGATCGATTTCTAGCAACTACTGTTCGTTGGTCTGCGCCTGCGCAGTTGCAGTCTGTGTTCCAAACCTAGGGTATAACTTGGGTAGTGTAGACCAGCGTCTCTCCAGTTCCTTCTTATGGACATGTGGCCTGAGTCGGAATCATGTGTCCACAGATACCTCCGTGTTTCTTCTTTGGAACCTGTTAAGATATTATGCAGAGTTTTTGGTATTGTTAGAGTTTTGGGAGAAACTAATCTCAGAGTCCTGGGGTTTAAGAGCTATATTTCCTGCCTCTGCTCCTTTTCCTTGAGTGACGAACACCAGCATTGTCTGGGAGAAGCTCATGTCTCCGCTAAGTGCAGCTTCTCCCGCTCCTTTCCTCCATAAAACTTCAAGGGGCTAAAGGTCGATCTAACTGGGAAGCACTTTATGGAGAAGTCCATAAGACCTCAGTCAGATTCTGGTCAGGGAGACGCTCATGTATATCCGCTTCAAGCGACAAGCAGTGCCCTTTGAGCAGGAGCTCAGGAGCAGAAGCTAGAGCTGCTAAGCCCAAAGAGTCATCAACTTGAGCTTCTCATGAGAGTAGGGGACACTCTCACAAGCACAAGAAGAGAGACCCTGCCAGGTCTGCCTCTTAAAAAAAAGCATCCGTCCCCGACTCTGTCCAAGACAGACGTGTCCTCATGCACGGGTCCTAGGGGCTTAGACCTGTATAAAACCTCCAAACACGAGGGTAAAGCACAAAGGAGAAAGGATCTGCTGGTACTGACAATGGCTCTGGTTCATAAGCTTACTGATCAGCACCCACCAACACCATCAAAGAGTATGTCTACACTGCAAGAAAACCCCTATGGCTGGCTTGTGTCAGCTGACACGGGCTCACAGGGCTCAGGCTGCAGAGCTATAAAATTGTAGTGCAGACATTCGGGATCAGGCTGGAGCCCAGGATCTGGGATTCCACAACAGGAAAGGGTCCCAGAGTCCGGGCTCCAGCCCAAGCCGAACATCTACATGGCCGTTTTCTAGATCTGCAGCCCAAGCCCTGTGAGACTGAGTCAACTGACACAGGCCAGCAATGGGTGTTTTACTGCAATGTATACATACCTTAGGAGTTCCCAGTTAGACTGTCAGTACCAACCCATCCCCAACTCACTGTCCACCATGACCATGGATGCACTGGATCCATCAGTCCCAACTACCAGAACACCCAGTACTATGGGGCAAACCAAAACCTACATGTCTCTGGAGGACAACATCCTTCCCTACCCTCAATCTTTTCTTCTTTCAGGTCCAACCAGGGCTGTCCTTAGGTATATGCAACATACACGGCTGCGTAGGGCACCCGAAAATTTGGGGCACCATTCCCCTCGCTGTTCGTGGCTGGAATCCTCTCTTCTCTGACCCCTCTCCCGTGTTGGGACGGCGAGCTTCTCCCTGTCCCCAACCCCGCCCCCTCCCTCACTCGCTCCTCAGCTGGCTAGTAGAGGGCTCCAGCTGCCAGCCACCACCACCTGGAATGGAGTCTTTCCCTGGACCCTGCCTGCCTGTGCCGCTTACTGTCTGGCGGGGGCCAGGACAGGAGAACCGAAACTTCCATGTGAGTCAGAGGTGCGGGGAGGTGGGGAGAGTAGCCGGGTCAAGGGGAAAAGGGGACTTAGTGACAGTGCTCTCACTGTCTCTCACACTTCCCTAACACACGCACGCACGCACACACACACGCACACACTCACTCTCAAATACACACTGTCACACAGTCCCCCAACATACATACACACACACACACACAGAGGTTCTCTCTCATACACACACACTCTCGCGCGCACACACACACACACACTTGCATTATTGTTGTTCTTACTGCTTGGTACTTCCTGTCAAAATGCTCATGGTGAGCCAGAAGTGGCTTGGGGCTGCAGGAGGGCCGTGGGCTCTGGCAAAATGCAGCCCCCATGTGACAGCACGAAGCCTGCCTTGAGCCACTGCCGCAGCATCTGCATCTGCTGCGTGTCAGCAATGGGGAGGTGTTCTGTGAGCCTCCGGGTAGGGGTGGTGACTGTGCCCCCTCAACACACTGGGGTCATTGGCGCTGGCTGGGGACCACCTTCAGTGGAGCATAGGGGCACCAGTTTAATAATACTGCCTAGGGCCCCATAAATCCTAAGGACAGCTCTGGGTCCAACCCTCATGAGAGACATTCTGACACCAGAGGAGGAATCAACCTTGAGGAGACAGGGATGCTCCTCTCTCCTGTGTATAGGCAGGAGTTTCACCCACCAGTACTGACCACTCTACAGGTTGAATGAGAGCCGGTTTTCTTTTCTGATGAGTCAAGCTCCAGATGAACCATCATTCCTAAGTAAGGGACGAGTTAAGACAGAGACTCAAGGAGATCTGGGATCTGTGCTTCACCCAGATACAACTATTCAATGAACCTATGGTACCCTATGCCAAGAGGTCCCCCAACCAGTCAACTATTCATATTGGCCCTGTTGGGGTCCATGGAATCCCTATGCTCGACACCTCTGATCCTCTCATGAGTCCCACTGACCCTCTCCTACATTACATCAGCCTGCTCTGTTGGAGCATGAGGGAGAGAAAATCAAATTGGATCCACAGATAATACAGATGTTTCATCATCCTCTCCAGGTGAGGCAATTGTTCAATCTTCCCCATCTCTGCCTGATGACCCCAGGCAATATCAAGTGCTCCTGCAGAGAGTAGCAAATGATCTCCAGATTCCATTTGAGGAGATGCAAGATACTCAGCATCAAAGGTGTGGTGAAAGGGATTATTGTTTCAGGTTAATCTACCAGGAGAGAGAAGCAATAACCTTTCAGGGAATTGTTACTCTGGTGTTTATGTGGTCTCCATCTGGTGAGTAAACAGACCAGAGCCAGGCCTGTATGCAACATAGGTGAAGTTCATTTAGGCACTGGTTACTCCTGCTGGATCAGACATGGCAGAGATGTAGAGTTGGAAGTCGTCAGCATTACAGAATGCACTGCAGCCCTTGTCTCTTCACTAACCCTCCTAGTGGCTTCCTATTCATACTGAACAATAAAGCTGACAATATCAACCCCTGGCCACTAGAGAGATCCCTTGAGGCAGTGCAACAGTATTCTCATAAAGATAAGAATGGAACCTTCTTGAGCAGCTCCAGCCACACATACTAGTGTTCACAAACAACTCAACCATGTCTTGTGCTCAATGGTATCAAAGGCTGCTGACAGGTCTGAAAGAGTCAGCATGGGCACTATTATCTTCATCCAGTGCTAGGAGGAGGTCAGCAACTAACTCAGAAAGTGCAGTTTTAATCCCATCCAAGCCTATAACAAGACTGACTGGAAATCTGAGGCATCAAGAAACAGCTACCGTTACCTTGTCACAGCCATCTCACTGGGAAGTTAGCCAGATTTGTCAACCTCAAGAGTTGGTCTCTTGACCATGGGTCTCACAATAGCTTCTTTAAGGGAGGCGAGAATGCTGCCCCTCTCCGATAGGGAAACACTAGCAATCTCAACCAGCAGTGGACCCTGTACTTCCCTACTGGCCTTCACCATCTAGGAAAGCCGGCTCCCATGTACAAGTTGTGGAATGAAGAAAAGGAGTACTTGTGGCACCTTAGAGACTAACCAATTTATTATAAGCTTTCGTGAGCTACAGCTCACTTCAAAGCTTATGCTCAAATAAATTGGTTAGTCTCTAAGGTGCCACAAGTACTCCTTTTCTTTTTGCGAATACAGACTAACACGGCTGCTACTCTGAAAGTTGGAATGAATCTGCCTCAGCACCTCTATGACCTCAGCAACTAATATGGACTGTAACACAGAAAAAGACATAGTGTTTGTCCTACATGGTTTTGTTTCAGCAGCAGCAGATAGCTCAGTCTGAATCTCAGCAATTTTATCTGCAAAGTAATATGACAACTCTTCACAATGAGAACAACTAAAATCAGCAATTAACTAGAAATTGCAAGGATTCACCACTGGCTGTCAACCACGCTGAACAGTTCACTGTGCAAGTTTTTGCAGACATTCTGGTGGAAGTGAAGAAACCTTCCTAGCTTCCCACATAGCATATGATTTTACAAACTCTATATGCTGCAATCAATCAGAGACAACAAGAGACTTCCTCCACCAATATGCCAACTTTCTACCTTGTCACTTCATCTGTTGCAGTGCAAGAATGCAGAGAAATACTTGCCAGGAAGTTCCCCAGCTTCAAAGGGGAGAAAGAAAAAGATGTTCAAGATCAAAAATTTCTATGCATGGAACATGCTACTGAGCTGGTCTACAAGGCTACTACCTTCTCTACATTTAAACCCCTAGTGAAGACCCTCTTATATAAAGCCTACAAGAAACTAGCTAACTAAGACATTTATTTTATACCATTAAAAAAAGCTTCACTGCACAGTAGCCATCAATGAGATACCACATGATGAGCCTGATCCATAGAAGCAGAAAATACACACGGATGTCAAAGGAGCTCGATCAGGATCTATCTTACTGATATTACCTCTTTCCTTTCCTCTCTTCCCCAAACTTGTTCCTAGTGTTTCATTACCCCCCCTCATTGCATCTTGTCTAGTATTAGTTTTAACATTCTGCAAAACAGTGACCATTCACCTTATTCTCCCCTCACTTATGCCAGTGTAAATAAGAATCAGCACCAGGGAAGTCAATAGAGTTACTTTGGTGTTAGTGTGATCAGAATCAGGCCTTGTTTCTTTTTATCTATTTTGGGAAGTGTCCAGAAAACATTTGGGCACTCAGAGAAACAATAAATAAGAATGTATAGTTGCCAAAACATTGTAATGTCAGATCTAATTAAGAAAATCAGGAGTCTGAGTCAGACACTATGTAAAACAAAAGCCCTAAAATTTGTCCTAAGGAATTCTGTGAAAATTGTAAAAGAAATATCAGAAATCCATAAAAATCGAGTTCAAAAAATCCAAATTAGATCTCTTACCTCTCAGTGACTTTGCTGAAGTTACGCAACACAATGATTTCATAATGCCTTCAAAGACTGTGCTGTTGCTGCTGCAACGGGAAGTCTAAAACAGCAATAACAAACCTATTTTCCTTTGATTTCCCTTTTTTATTTAAAAAAACCATGAATACTCTTTAACAAAAAAAAAATTCTTATGCATACAATGTTTGGTTACAAAATAAGCCAACAAATTGAATAAGAAACCAGAAGGGATGGAACCACTGCCAAAGAAGATCATATTCAGAGACTAAAGATCTTTGATGTCATCTCTTTTAACTTCTAACCAGCTGCTGGCTGTGTGTCACTTACCCCTGAATGTCACCAAAACTGGTTGTATGATCACCAACAGGGGTGGGTCAGCCAAACACCCATGCATCACTCCAAAGACATTCATTTGGCATTCAGTCATAGTTAATACGAAAGTTGCTGTTGTCACATTCTTCGTACTCTTATTTACCATACTAATTTCTGCAATAATAAAAAACAGTATTGACCCCCAAACCAGACATGTGCAAACTTCATCATGTTTTGGAAAGTTGTGTGTGAAAATGTTTGCAGTGTTACTCAGACCAAACTTCTCTATATGTGAAATAACAATTAAACGACTTTTAGGATTTCAGGCAAGTGATAAAATATGAATCTCTGCATGTTTTCATTGCAAATAGGTTTTCACTCAGCAGTGATTCTTTTTTATTAACAAAAAAAATCAGAAAAAGGACCATTTTCATGTTTGTAACAAAAGTTGAAAATGCTATTTTCAAGGAATGCATTTAATTTTGCATGAATATTTCAAATGCACCCAAATTTATTATCATTTTGCAGGATTTACATGTCCCAACAATGCCGAAAAATACACACAGCCAAACAGCCATAAAGAGAAAGTAATTTGTATGAAATTTAATAATCCAGCCATACTTTTAAAGAATCCCCCCAAGTTGTGCTTCAGAACTCTACTTTCATTTTGCATTGTTAGTGAGAATGGTGTTAGCAGATGCTTCATAAAATACAGTCATGGCTGATTTCTGACAGATAGAAGATCTGGACCAGTCCCTAACATTTTACAGGCAGTAGACTGAACCTCTCTTTGCTCATAACTTCAGCAAAAGACAAACTAACCTAAGGGCTTCGATGCTCCGCCTTCAGAGGTAGACATTACATGGAAACCAACTATTATCCAATTATAACTAATAAGTCTATATTTATTGTCAGATTGCTTGATTTTGACCAGTTCTTCTGGTCCAGAGGAGATGCTCACTGTTATTTTATTTTTGTTTTTCAGTTCTTGTTACTTTCATCAAAAATTTTACCATCTGAGTCTTTATTCCAAACTCATAGCTTATTGCAGTGTAAGCACTTTTGACCTATAATACCCTTTCTTCTCACACCTGTGGCATGCAGATTACACCCATCTATATTCATATTCCAGTTATGAGAATTATCCTAGCAAGTTTTAATTACAGTTTGTCCATTAGATCAAAATCTCTACAATTTAGAAGTGTTTCTGGTTCTTCTTGTTTGTTTCTCAATACTCCTTGTATGCATGTAGACACATTAGTATGTTCACACTCTTTGTCTTGTTTCAGAATAACTCCATTGTCAGTCTTTTTTCACTGGAGGCACATGCCAGATCATGTGAGTCCACCAAAAACTCTCCTCCTCCAAAAAAAAAAAAAAAAAGGAGGACTTGTAGCACCTTAGAGACTAACCAATTTATTTGAGCATAAGCTTTCGTGAGCTACAGCTCAATGCATCGGATGCATTCAGTGGAAAATACAGTGGGGAGATTTATAGTTCAAAGCTCACCTAACAAGCCCTGTCAGTTTTGAATCCAGAAGGTTGGCACTCCCATGTCCTTAATTGCATACAGTCATGTCTCATGGCAGATGTAATTCCAGAGCATCAGAAATCCAAAATCCTCTCTCCATCACTGTTGAATGAGCTGGAGGCTTCCATTATTAGTCTTCCTTCTCCACTTGCGCTTGTCATCAGCATGATTGCTAAAGAAGATCACCTGCATGGATCTCTTGCTCAGATGCTTTTCCAGACCTCTGAGGTCATTCTCTAGTACCTAAACACTTCTTTCACAGGTGTCCCCATATGAATTATGATCAGTGGGAGTTGCCCAACATTTTACAGAAATCTGGAACCCTTACTGTGATATCCTTGTAATGGCCCTCAGGAGCCAGCCTAACAGCATCTTTTCTTTGTTTGGGCTACAGGTACCAGGTTTGATTCTCATTTCTACTAAGGCCCTTTTACATTGCTCTGGCAGTTTAAAGGTGCCATAAAGGTGCGTATTTTCACCCACTTTAAGGCCAGAGTTGTATAAAATGGCTGTAGTGTAAATGAATAACAGGCCCATTATGTTCCTCATTACAGAGTCACTAAACAAGATAATTTGCCCCTCTGTCCAGTGGCTCCATTTCAGTGCTTGTGCCTACCATTCACTGTTTAGGGTGCTGACCTCATCTGGGCTCTTCTCAGTTGGATCCTCTTCTGTCAGAAGCAAATATCAATTTTAAATACATAATTTTCTTCTGTTCTTCCTAGAGTTTTTAGTCTTCCTTGTGGTTGCATTCCTCCACTTGCTTTTCAATTTCCACCTCTGTCTTGCCCAGTTCGCCTTCCCTGTCTCTCCTACTTTTATTTAAATTTTGTGTTTATATTCCATGGAAACAGTACAAGATACTGTACTTTTTTTTTTATATTATCAGCTATAATAGCTTTCTCCATCTCTCTCCTGGTGATCATTCCTTCTATCCAAGTTGGCATCCTGGCTTTTTCTTGGTGGCTTAATTACTGTCCTTGTCCACACAATCTTTTCCTTCAGAATAGAAATGAGCTTGCACTTCATAAATAGTCATTATTCATTTAAAAATTTGTTTTTGAAACTTTTACAATATACAAACATTAAAGGACATAAAACCTGGGTATACAAATTAATATACATTGTGCTTTTGTATGTTATAATAACAAGTGTGTCTTTTAGCAACTTTCATCATCAAAATGCTTGTTCCCATGGTTATACACTGAGCAACAAAGCAGTTTACCCGACCAACTAAAACAGGTGTGAGTTCTTTAACTATTTTTTTCCTGACTTTATAATTATTTGTCCCCAGTCTGGGTGGGGGAGGGGACAGAATATGTTTTAACTGGCAACTGAACATCTGCAGGATGCACATCTACTGCGCTTATCTCAAGATTTCAATATATTAAGTATAAAAAAAAGTCATTGCTGAAACATAATAAACTGTACAAACATTCATCTTCAAACACTCCTAAAATGTTCTTTCACCTTGAGACATGAAGGAGAGGGGCCTATGATACCAATGATTTGGTCCCTAGTGTGATGTCTTGTAAACAGCTATATGAAAAGAGACCACAAGCTGGAAGTGCATTTTAGGGGGGCCAAACATGATTCTTTGTACAGTTTAGATTTCAGTAGATTTTAACTTCTTTTCTTAACTTAATATACATCATTGTTGGTATCAGTGCTGTAAATATGCCCCACATAGCATTTATTACAAGCTTAAGACTATGTTCCCCTCCTCACCCAGATTGGAGACAGACCGTTATAAAGTTGGAGGAAAACAATTAAAGAACTCACACTGATGGGTACAGGTGTCTGTGCTAGTGATTCTTGTTATGATACCGTATGAAGAGAGAGACATCACATAATGTCTCTATATATTTTTAATTTTAGTTTTAATCTCCTACTTTTGTATCAGAATTTCCAGTGAGAACTGTGCTCTCCCTCACTCTGGGTTAACTGTTTATTTACAGCTCTAGTGTTCCAGAAAATTTAGATCTTGTTTTAATAGAGCAGTCTTAATTTTAAGGCAACTTACAGAGAACCCTTTTCCCCCTCTGCTTGAATCTTTTTTTTAAAAAAATCATCTCTGGAAACATCTGCTTCCTGACTCAGGGCTCATTGCTGAGCTCCAGGAAGAACATAATTTTTGCTCCCTTATATAGTCTTGTTTGTATCCCTCCTTTCTGACAGTTAGCTCCCAACATCACACCTGACAGCATTATATTCAGCCTACCTACATTCTCAGATGGGCGTCCAGACTTTAAAGTGACTGAGTATATTAGAAATGTGTAAAATTGTAAGTGGGGTTGATTTAGATTACTAATCAATGATATGTCAGATAGCTCAGCTCAGTTGTTGTTTATTAGTCAAAAATAGAGAAACAAATACATACCAGACCCTGGGAAACGGCTCTGCAACTCAAATCTGTTCCAAAGACATGAGCTCATTTTGATCTGTATTTATATCCTATCTGCTTACATCAAATAGAAAATACCCTAATTATCACACCCCTTTCTTCTGTTTCTTCTCTAGTTTGTACCTCCTGTTTTTCAGGGTACAGAGAGACACCTACCCCAAATATTTCTAGGGCCAATGCCAATTATCCTGGCATCTTATCTAGCCCAAATATTCCTGATATTTGTGCCCAGCACACTAATTATGAGTTGGCAAACCTTAACAAAAACACATATTTCATTTCTGACAGTTCCTACATGTACAAGAAATTGGGGTTATACAATTTTTTCTGGCTAATACAGTTCTACTGTAAAGCTTAGCATACCTAACAAGGTATACTAGGAGTTTGGTTCATAGTTATATAGTTTAGCATAAACCTTCTAAAATATATGGTACTGGCTAACAAAATAGATTCGATGTTGCACCTTCCACCGTGATGGAAATCTGACTTACTCCCCTTAACTGGTTTTGTCTTCTAAATTTTATTATAATCCCCCAATAATTTTTTTCTGCAAATTTTGAGTGAGGGAATTCCTTTCCTAGCTGGGGCCCTGCCTATAGAGATATTCCTGGATCTCTTCATAAACAGATTATATTTTATTTCACACGCCTTTTTGTTTGGGAAGACTTTGCGGTTTATTTCCCCTTCAGGCCAACAACTCTTTTTTTTTTTAGTATCTGTGACTCACTTATCCCATATGCTCATTTTCTTAGCTGCAGTTGTTTCAAATCAGAAAGGCCATCAGACACCTGAATTTTATAATCTGACAGTTAACTCCCCTACCAGTTCCTTCACAGAGTGACCTTTCTGCTACTCCTCATCTGTGGGAAGAAGACATCTGTTTATTCCTGTGGATTGTGTCTACCACACTTCTTGTTCTTTCTTTCTTTATGCTTGGATATGGCTCTTTGGCAACTAGCTTTCCATTACAATCCGAAGGAATACCACTCATCTCCCCAACCCCCACTTGGTCAAACCTTTTAGAGCCAACTTTTGATGATCTTGCTCATGTGAGTAATGGCTCTGAAGTAATTTGTTTTGGATGGAGCAGCAGCAAAATGCTATCACTCAATTGGAGTTAAACGATTTTTTTAAACTCTCATATGTTAATAGGTTTCAGAGTAGCAGCCGTGTTAGTCTGTATTTGCAAAAAGAAAAGAAGTATTTGTGGCACCTTACAGACTAACCAATTTATTTGAGCATAAGCTTTCGTGAGCTACAGCTCACTTCATCGGATGCATTAACTCTCATATGTTAATAATGTACATAGATTATATAGCACAAATCCAGCCCTCCTCAACAGACACAGAGGGCCTTGATGAAACAAATGCAGTTCTGTTGCAGAAAGGATGAGGGTAGAATTTGAGATCTTCACATGGGGATTCCACACCTCTGCATGTGCACAGAGGTCTTCTCTGTGTACGTTCCGTGTACACTGGCTGTTCTCCTCTGTAGGGGGAGGGCACCAGCAGCAGAGGCTATTACAGCCCTCAGGACATAACAGTGCCACAGAGCAGTTTCATTGTCATGCTGCAGTCTCAGGAGAGAGTGCCCCAATTGAGAAATCCAGGCACAGCCTAATTCTTAGGGCTGTGTGTTGGGTCAAGAATTTTCCCCACAGATTAAAAAAATAAAATGACATGAAAAGGCTTTCTGTGTGTTTGATATTGTCATGTGGCTAATTATTAGACTGTGAAGCAAAGCCATGTTGATTTCAAAGGCTGTAATTTCCCTTATTAAACTGAAGTAATTCAGCCAAGAAACACCAGTGAGATACAAAGGCAGCTCAGGCTGGACTCAGAAAGCCTTAAAACTGTACTGCTCAGGCCTGATCCAGCTTCTACTGAAGTCAATGACCAAACTCTCCCCCTTGAGCTTCTTTCTTCCATCATTTCTCCTTATCCCACCTTCTCCTCCTTAGTCCTCACGTCCCACCTCACTGCATTCTCACCCTTGGCTTCTTCCCTCTCCCAGGGTCCTCTTTCTCCCTGAAGGTTTTTGTTTTTCTTTTCTGAGAATAGACATGATCTAATTTGCATGGCTCAGTACCATAGGACATATATATCCCCATGTTTTTCTCTTTCCCTTTTTAACGTTATTGTCTTAAGCATGCCGCTCTGTAGTGCCTCTTTGTTTAGACCCAAATTTGCCCCTATCCCACAAGGATCTTGTATTTCTCTTTAATTATTACCATGGCCCAGATACTCAGCCAGTGTAAATTAGAATAGTTCCAGTGACATCAGTGGGGCTAAACAGTGGAAAACCTGGCCCATCATTGTTATGTATTATTTGTTAATCACCTGGAGAGTCTGGGCTCTGTACCAGACCCAGTATTAGATGAATCCTTGCTCCAAACATTTACATTATAAACCTAGGCTGCCACCAAAGCTCTAGATCAGAACATCAGCAAGAAATTCCAGAGCTAGCTCTGGTTCAGGCTCTGAACTTTGTATTATAAAATCATCTCTAAGTATGGCCTCCATCCGTCCCACAATAATGCTGAATCAGATACTATTTCCCCTCTGATTGCTCTTCCCCAGGAGGTGGTAAGTGGGGCAGGCAGCCAATCAATCAGAGCTGCTATAGGAAAAGTGTGCATGCTGTCTCTCTCAGCAACCCCAAGTCATTCTCACAGGACCCCAGAAGCTCCCTCCTTCCCCCTACAGACTCCAAGGCAATACTGTAGGGTTGTCAACCCTACTTCATCCTCTCTGCCCTTTCCCAGGCCCAGGAGGCAGCAGGAGGAGCAGAGGCCGACAGGGACTGGGAAAGGGTAGAGAGGGTGAAGTAGGGTTGACAACCCTACAGTATTGCCTTGGAGTGAGTCTCCAGGAATTAAAGATTATTAATCTTTAATTGAGGATTGTCATGTGATGAAACCTCAAGGAATATGTCCAACCAAAATTGGCAACCCAGCTCAGTCTCAGGTCAGCTGAAGATGCACTCGCAGCCCAGAAAGGTGGAGGGGGATGCACCTTGCCCCTACGTGAAGAACCCCAGAAGAATTCAGAGGTAAGGTTGGAGGTTGGGGAGGGCACTGAACTTACGGGGGTTGAGAGGAGGTGACATGGGGGCCTGTAGCTGAACTGATGGGTTGAGAGGAGGTGACTGATGGGGGGCTGGAGCTGAACTGATGGGGACTAAGAGGAGGGGACTGATGCGGGGGGCTGCAGCTGAACTGATGGAGACTGATGGGGGGGGGGGTAAAAATAAATCCTGTGCTGTTTAAAGCTTCTCCCACTGTTCCTTTTATGTCTCAGTGAGGCCCTGGTTCCCCTTTGCACCCCACCCAGGGGCCTGAATGCCCTGAGGGGTGTGATTTTAAGTGTAACCCTTCTGCCCGTCAGAGTTGGCAGCAACAAGGGCCGGGTTCAATATCTAGGGGATCCATTCCAATAACACAATGCAAACCGCTCGAGCCCCCACCCAGTGACCTGGGACAAATATATACCACCCCCGCTGGGCGCCTCCAAGAGGCAATACTTCCCCTCTCGCAAGCACATAGTCTGAGTGTAGCAAAAACACTTTTAATAACAGAGAGAAACAATGTGGGGAAACACCACCAACAGGATTCATAACACAACCCATGAGCAAAAAGCCCACCCCAAGCAAATTGGGGCATGGCCTTTCCCTTTGGTTCTTGAGTCCAGCAACCCCAAATCACCCAAAGTCCCAAAAGTCCAATGACCCAAAAGTCTCTGTCCCTGGTCAGGGCAGCCCCAGAGTTCGAAAGTTGATCTGCAGAGCTTTACCTCCCAACCTGGGTGGAGATGGGGGGGGGGGGAAGAGAGGTAAGGGGCACCTTACATGATCTGAAGCTTACCGCCCCACAGCTCCATAAGCCTTCGCTCCGCTCCACCAGCCGCCCCACAAACTGCTTCGCTAGGCTCCGCGGCCCACAAGCAGCTCCCGCCGTCCCACGAACTGCTCCACCAGCCGGTCCACAAGGCACTCCAGCCATCCTGCAAACTGCTCCACAATATATCTTCAGGCTCCCCCACTGCTTAACACAATGCTCAGCGATTTCAGCTCTTAGTCAGTTCAGCTCTTTAGTGAATTCAGCTTGTAGTAGGGGAGCCTCAGTGCTGGTGCACCATTAGCCCAAAGTGAGCTCAGCAGCCTGTAACTAGACTCCTAATAGAATCCATTATTCCACAGTGGAGAGAGGAGAAAGTGCAATTAGGATGTAAGGCCCTCACCAAGGGGCCCATACCACCAAGTATTAATAACTGTCCCCAACCTCTCTCAATTCATAGAGTTTTGGAACCCATGATCCTTGCCTAGCGAGTTCTACATAGTTGATGGTGAGTCCCTCTATCATAACAAAAGGCCAAGTACAGTTCCAAGCACAGTTCCCATAATCAGGATAATAACAATTTATTCTTCCTGCCCCAATAACAGAGACACTGGGGATCCCACAGCAGCCAAAGTGACCATTTGGGCACTATGGGCTCATGCTAGGCAGGGTGCGTGTGCCTATGCAAATGAGATCAGCCCCTGAAGTTCTTTTCCACAACTTGCCACACCTCACCACCAGATGTCAGGGTGGAGCGCATCCTGACACTGCTTACATAAGTAAGGTCTCTGCTAAAACTAGTAGGGTAAACTCCTTTGACATGCTTTCGCCCGGCAACAACTTACCCGCCCAGCCTGGAGTCGAGGAGAACGCTCTGATTGGCCCCAGCCTCCTCCAATGGGTTGCAGCGAGAGCCGGTGGGACTGGGGAGTGTCACTGAGCCGGGAAGCGCTCGGGGGATCTCTCCGGGGGTCGTGCCGGCTGCTTGGGCTGCTCCGGACTCGCCCTGTGGGAGGATGAGGAGGGCGCCCGGGCGCTCACTGGCCACCTCCGGCTGGGTGGCTCTGCTCGCAGCCTGCTGCTTGGCGCGTGGGGCATCCGCAGGTAACGCAGCGCTGGACTTTCACCTTCACCTGCTTCCAGGTGCTCCCCCGGCTCGGCTCCCTGGCGCAGCGGGGCCGCAGCCCCGGGGACCCTGAGCCGAGCCCAGGCAGCTTGGCACCGGAGAAGACTCGGGAGCTGGGGGAGGGAAGAGTCCCTGAGCTGCCCCGTCTGCGCTTTGGTGGCGCATTTAGTTGCAACTTTAGGACACTTGAGGGAGCGGGGAGCAAACGCCTGCAACTGGCTGGGAGGAGCGGGCGCCTGTGGCGAGGGGCAGGGTCCCTAGTGGGGAGGGACGTGCGCCCCGTGGAGAGGTGAAGGGGTCCCCACTCAGGGGCGGGAGCGTCGCATGGACAGGCGAGAGGGTCCCACTGTAGGAGTGACCATGAAGGCTGCAGGTCGGGGCAGGGCTCCGCCTAAACGCGAATTCACTTTTACTTTCATTCCCTTCTTCGCATTTGCGGCGAGTCTTCTCTGCCTCCTCCATGTAGTCGTCCCCTTCGCGTTTCCAGAAATAACACAGCCCCATACGGGCCATGTCCTGGCCTCAGTACATGGAACCGAAACACTCAGGGAAACCCAGCCCCGAGAGATGAGAGTTCGGGTCCTCAGTATAAGGAAGTGGTGCAGCCGGGGAATTTAAACTCACGCGTTTGTGTTTGTTCACTGCTAGGCGAGGCAAAGCGGCTTCTCCGGCTAAGGCCAAGGAAATGGAAGAAGTTTAGTTTCGCTATAACGTGACAAGGGCAAACCAATGTATTAAAAGCAGGAGAGGCAAGTAGGGTAGATAGCAAAATCCAAAGAATGGCGGCCTGCTTAATTCCTAGTCTGTTGCACTCTGGAGGTGCCCCTGCTGCTAGAAAAGTGCTTGAGCTGATGTGTTTAGGATTGGGACACTAGTGAGTTCTTCCAGTGTGTAGCCCCACTCTCAGGTGCTAGACAGATTCTTCTGCCAGTCACGATGGATCATAGGCAGACCAGCTGCTGATTTGTTCATCCAAATGTGGATCTTTTAGAATATTAAACGTTAGCGGGGGCAGATTAGCTCTCCAGGGGCTCTAATATTTAAAATAGTCTAAGGCTGATCTCTCAGGATCCGACTGCGAGTTTTATTCATACACAGGTTGCTTGAACAATTGACAATTATTACAATCTGATGAATGTTGTCATCTGATGTTCATAAAAAGGAATTTGAATTAATTTGTAACTCTACTGAAAAAAGGTCCACATCACCAAAGACATCCCAGGTGTTCCTGTTGGCAGACTCAGAAGAGAAGCCAGAGATTGAATAGAGAAGGTCCCTGTAGACAGAGAGCTGAGGCATATTGGTTGAAGTAGTGTGGGAAGCTTTTCTAAATTCACTTACAAAAGAATTTTTTTTCAAAATCCGCTATCCCCATCTGTACCCTATGCTGTCCAAATGGCTTGGAAAGATCACATTGCTTTCCAGCCTGGGAAGGCTTGCCATAGCTGCAGGACAAAGGATGCTGCTTTTCACATGCCCAAGAGACAACCAAAATGCACAGTATATCTTTTTCTCTTTCCTTATCTCATCAGGTACAGTACTACTAAGGTGCCTATCAGAACAGTATCTAAGTGCTGATTACATCTCAGTTGTAATTCTCAATCTCTGCAGATGTTCCAAAATAGTCAGATCATGAGAAGAGAAGGATTACAACTCAAGTGCATTCTTAAGCTATGATCCTTGGTGTTTCTCTGTTCTTCCAGTAGAAGTACAATCTTGAATCTTATCTTTTAAGAATCATAGCTATGTAGGGCTGGAAAGGACCCTAAGCAGATATGGCCGGGCCAAACCTGAGTGCACCTGTGACAGAAGGGGCCAGGTCACAATGTCTGGAGTAGGAAACCGAGCCCACCCAGCCCTGTGGAACAGGAACCACAGGAGCTGATGCTGTGGGGTGTGTGGAGAGCAGACTTGCTGTGCAACCCCCCTCCCCTGAGCCTCTCACGCCCCCAGAAGTAGGACCCATCCCACTTTACCACTGGAAATGGGTCTCTGCCAGCATAGTTGCGACTACACTGGGGATTTTGCTGCCAGAGCTGTATCAGCTGGGGTCTGTGATTTTTTTTCACACTCCTAGTTGACATAGCATATGTGAATATTACTTTATAGTGTAGGCTTTGCCTACAGGGACAGTTTTACCATAATACTGATATAGTTAAACTGGTATAACCCTGTGGACACTCTTATTCTGGTGTAAGATTTTTTTTTTCCAGTTTAGCCTCAAATCCTTTCCAACTGATGTAAGATATATTGAAAAAAGGCCAGTCAGTATCCATATGAGAAGTTATACTGGTGTAACTATATCCTTTTAAATCCACACCTTAGGTTATACCAGAAAAAACTTTCCCATATAGGCAAAATCTAAGTCACTCTTGAAGGTCCGTAGGCCCCTAATGCTTCTGAAAATGTTACCTTAGTCCTCCGACTGGTAAGTGTTGGGTAAATATTTCAAGCCCTGGTTAATTGTATGGTTTTATGGTTGTATGCACATTTCTGAAATGGGATAATTGTCCATTATTATATTATGGTTATTATTAATTAATATAACAGTAGCAACCAAGGACCCCAGTCTGGATGGGGGTTCCATTGAGCTGGACACCATACAAACACACATTCAGAGATAGTTCCTGCTGATTAGCAGATAGAGATGATGATGATGGTGATTATTTATTACTGCTTGAGTATCAACTACAGCATGGTAGTTGATTTACACACAGGCATGAAAACAAAGTCGCAGACCCAGATAGTTTGCAAATTAATCCAACATCTGATCCAGTGTGCACTGAAGTCAATAGAAAGACTCCCATTAACCTCACGGGGCTTAGGATCAGGCCTTACATTGTAAACTCATTTTATGAACATTTAGAAAGAATCTTTTTTTTTTATTAGCAGAAATGTTTCACTAAGGAAGATGAAATTGAATGTGCTGCTAACGCTAGGGTTTATATAAGTTGTGCCAGTGATAAGTAAGACTGCGATTTTGTCATAGAGGTTGCAGTAGTCACAGAATCTGTGACTTCCAAAGACCTCTGTGACTTCAGCCCACAGCAGCTGGGAGCTGCTGGGTACCCCTACTGCTGCAGCTTCCAGCTGCCCTGGGGGATCCCCGCAACCCCCATATGCCCTGGGCAGCAAGTGATACCCACAGCTCCCCATGCCACAGTGGCAGGGGGACCCCACAGCCATCCGCTGTCGGAGGTGGCAGGGGGATCCCCGAATCCCCTGGCCGCTGCAGACGGCGGGGGTATCTGGCAGCTCCCAGCCACTCTCAGCCTCTCCCCGTCACAGGCGGCAGGTGGATCCCCACAGCACCCGGCCGCCATGGGTGGCAGCTTATCCCTGCAGCTTCCCACCGCTGGTGCGGCAGGGGGGCTCCCGGCAGCTCCCAGCCTGAGTGGAGGGGGACCCTGGAACTCCAAGCCCCCATGAGTGGTTGGGGCCCCAGAGCTCCTATCCAGCCCTGCAGCTGCCCAGAGGTTTCCCATTTTGTCATGGATATTTTTAGTAAAAGTCAGGGACAGGTCACGGGTTTCCGTGAATTTTTCTGTATTGCCCTTGACATGTCCCTGACTTTTACTAAAAATATCCATGACAAAATCTTAGCCTTAGTGATAAGCAATCGTATATGTACTGCAATTGCTAGTTCTTTCTGGTAGAGCATATCAGAACTTGTCTTAGTTTTAAAAACAAAATTTCCCATGTAAATGACACATATGTGTATTTATATACAGGTAATGGTGCATTTACCATTCGCCATGAAAAAACCAGCAAGTGCCTACAAGTTAAAAACTCATGGATTTTGGCAGCAGACTGCAAGGAGACAAATGAAACTTTGTGGAAATGGGTCTCCCAGAATCGCCTTTTCCACTTGGGATCCCAACAGTGCCTTGGATTAAATATAGCCAGACCAGCATCTCCTTTGAAAATGGTTAATTGTGATTCACAGCTCATGCTATGGTGGCGATGTGTTGATGCTTCCATATTTGGTGCATCCCAGTACAAGCTGACTTTAAAAGACAATGTTGTGACTGCAAATATAAATTCGTCAGACACCTGGAGAAGAAGTAACTCTTCCTATGATATTTGTGAATACCCTTACCGTGGTAAGTCTGTGGTTTTGATTTTGTTCTGGAAGAAGTAGGAGATATGGTGATGATTTTCACTAACAATATGTGGGAGTATGCCAACTTCTAAGCGTTTGAAAGACTGATAAAGGAAGGAAATTTTTGCCACAGAGAGATAATGATGTTCAGGTATTGCAAATTTGTAATGTGGCATTATTGATTGATTGATTAATCAGAGAGAAGTGGTGTTAAGTAAAAGGCTAGTTTTGTACATGTACACCTACCATTCTTTTGATAGCATCCCTTTCATATATGAAACACCAGCCACCTTCTAGCAGGACTGTAGTTTATAGGCCTTTTCCTGTCCCTGTTTAAGTCAGTGGACGTTTTGCCATTAACTTCATTCAGACCAGGATTTCAGGTTTTTTTCTTTCCTTACCACCCTAAATCTGTTCTTGACACTGATTAGTAGGAGTGGTGATCTGAAAACTGTGTAACTGGTTATCTGCAATATTTTTGCATTTAAATAAACAATATTTTAACCATGATGATTGGTGGTTCACTGGCTACTGTGTGAAAGTTCACAAGTAAATAGTTTCTCATGGAGAAAGTGTAGATTGAGCTACTTTTCCCCGTAACAGCATTATTTTAACTTTTTAAAAAAAAAGTCAGATCCTTAATAACAAACCACTAACTGCTTAGTTTGAAAAAAATAGGCCTGGATTGTATCTTTGCCACAAGCCCTGTATAAAAGGCAGGAAATAGCTGTCTCTGGGGTAGTGCAAAGAAGGAACAGAGAGGCAGTTTTTGTCTTTAATAGTTTATTCTCTGCTATCTAGGTAAAGGGGAATAGTCTGCACACTGTGCAAAGCCAAAACCAGTAATAGTTCAATACCAGACAGCTGCTGAGCTGATTGGAAGATGATCTCATGCAACATGCTCCAAAACTCTCTATTATTAACTATTATTATATTTATTTTATTCATTATTAAAATGCTTTGCTTTGATGATACACACAAATTAAAGACAGCCTCTGCCTTTCTTTCCAGGATCATCTTTACTCTCCTCCTTCAGACTCTCTCTGTCTCTTGGTGCCATGCATCTTACCAAAATTACTGCTACTGCCATAGCTAGAGTAACTTATTATAGGGCGTCTGATTTTCAGTTTTATCCAATAAACACCAGTAAAACATCCCTGAAAAATAAATTGGTGTTTATCCAATAAAGACTAGAAAACACAGAAATTGTTATTTGTATCTAAGGGCTTGTGTACATGGAGCAGTAAGATGAACTATGAGGGTGTGATTTCTAAAGCGCACTACTGTGTTGTGCATTAATTAGTGCATATTGACCCTGCTGGTGCACACTAAAGGTTCCCTAGTGCACTTTAACATAGTGCTATTTGAAACAGTACTATGTTATATAGCACCACGGAACATTACAAAGAGATTGCCCGCCCCTGCTGTAATGAGTAAAGTTTTTGGCCTGAGGGCCGCATCGGGTTTCTGAAATTGTATGGAGGGCCGGTTAGGGGAGGCTGTGCCTTCCCAAACAGCCAAGCATGGCCCGGCCCCCGCCCCCTATCCAACCCCCCCGCCCCCCTGCTTCTCGCCCCCTGACAGCCCCCTGGGGACCCCTGCCCCATCCATCCCCCTAGCTCTTGGTCCCCTGCCTGCTCCTGGACCCCCCCTTCCTGACTGCCCCCCTGGGACCCCTGCCCCTGTTCCCTGCCCTCTAATTGCCCTGACCCCTATCCATGCCCCTGACCACCCTCCGAACTCCCCTGCCCTTTATCCAACTCCTCCCCCCTGCTCCCTGCCCCCTTACTGCGCTGCCTGGAGCTCCGGTGGCTGGCGGTGCGGCTGCACCAGGACAGGCAGCCACGCCGCACAGCACAGAGCACCGGGTCAGGCCAGGCTCTGCAGCCCTGCCACCCAGAGCATTGCGCTGCGCAACGGCATGGCTGCGGGGGAGGGGGGACAGCCTCCCGGGCCAGGAGCTCAGGGGCCGGGCAGGACGGTCCCGTGGGCCGGATGTGGCCCACAGGCCGTAGTTTGCCCACCTCTGCATTACAGTATATAATATACATTATTCATACAGCATATATAAAAAGAAAACCCTGAAAATCCCATCTACATCAAACTCAACAATTACTAAAAATAACCCCCCCCAAGATGAAATTAATATATGCTGAAAAACAGAAACCCTATGTATTATTATTACTTTATTATTATTTTATTTTATTTATTTGCATTGCAGTAGTGGCTCAAGTCAAGGATTGGGACTGCATTGTGAAAGGTGCTGTACAGACATATGATGAAAGGGATGGTACTGCCCCCAAAAGCCTATACAAGCTTTGTATATGACAAGAGACAACAGATGGATATAACAGACACATGAAGGAGTGCACAGAAACAATGACACTATTATGGTTAGCATAAGAAGCAGTGGTTAAAGCACACCAGCTGCTTTTCTATTGTCAAGTGTTCTGTAGGAATCATGGCAGAAGTGAATTTTTAGGAAGGGTTTAAAGGAGGACAATGTGTCAGCTTCATGGATTTTTTACAGGGAGTTCCAGTCATGCGTACTTACCCTGAAACTCACCTGTGTTTGCCACAATAGGAAGAGGATCAGCTTCCTATACTTATTTGGAAGTTGTAGGGAACCTGTGCCCACAGCGACAGCTCCCAGCACTGTTTTTACAACTATCGTCACCATAGTATCTGAGCACCTCACAATCATCAATGGATTTTATCCTCACAATACCCCTCTTAGGTAGGGAAGTAGTATTATCCCCATTTTACAGATGGGGAATGAGGCACTGAGAGACAGAGATATTTAAGTGCCTAAGGATGCAGATAAACACTGAGGCCCAGATTTTCAAAGATATTTAGGTGTGTGACTCACTTAAGTGCCTTAAATACCTTTGAAGATCTGATTTACAAAAATACCGAAGGAAACTGGGCACCTGTCTGCATCTTTAGACATCAAAATACTTATGTAAACTTGGCCCCAAGTAACTTACCCAAGGTCACACAGGAACTGAACAATGATCTCCGGAGTCTCAGTTCACTGCTCTATCTAGTAGACCATTCTTCCTCCCCTCCAAGAGATTCCCCTATCAGAGATCTACTGGGGGAATCCCTTCTTCCTCTCCCTGATCCTTGATTTTTGTTTAGATTAAGAGGACTCTCAGGGGAGTCTTGAGGGTCATATGACTCGTTGCCCTCTAACAGAGGGAGCTGTCACTTAGGCCATGTGTACATTTCAGACTTTTGCTAGCATAGCTGTATTGGTCAGGCATGTCATGTGGTGTGATCCCTGACTGACATAGCTGTGCTGGCAAAAAGCTCTAGTGCAGATGTAGTTATACTAGCAAAAGCACAGTTTTGCTGTGTCCTTGCTGGGAGAGCTTTGCTGGTATATTATACCAGAATAGCTATAGCAGCAAATTGCTCCTAGTATAGACCTAGCCTTGGGGAAAAGTTGCTGCAGGCCACAATGTTCCTTTAGCATTTCTTCCCTAGTTGACTAACAATCTGTCATACAGAGAATAACCTGCCCCTGCATGAGGCGAAGGGGGTGCTTTGAATGTGTTCAATGTATCCCTCTAATGCTATAGTCATGATGACTCAGATTACCACATTGACATGGCAGTCAAACTTGGTGCACTCTGTGTCTCTGACCCTAAGAGCTGTGTTGTATTTATTTCTTCTGAGAAGGGAGTAGTTTGTGCAGTGCCTCTGTTGTCCAGCAGGCATGGAGTCAAGTTTGAGCTAGGTAAAGTATTCTGTAAGAGACCTTTATGAGTGATATTATACATTTTACAATTTGCATTAGGCTAGGCAGAAAGTAATAGCAGTTAACAGTAATATACAGCATTTTCGTGTTTGTTTAAAGGGACAACATCAACTTGAAATCGAATCCAGGGGTCCCATACTAGGGTGTGGCTCACTTGTGTCCTCAGAGCTCTTGGTGGTACTTTGTGGCTAGCTGGCCCCGACTCCTTGTGGGAAGGATTCACAGGAACAAAGGGGGAAACTAACTAAGGTGATGATCCTTCAAATGCTTATACGCATGCTTAATGTTACATGTGTAAAGAGTCTTATTGAACTCAATGGGATTACTGAAATGCATGCAGTTCAACACAAGTGTGTTCACAGGATTGGGGTCTAATTGACCATACAGGAAGTATAGTGAAACTGGCTAATACACAAAGTAATGCCTGGGGGGTGGAGAGGAACAGAAAAAAAATTATTTAATCTCTTCTAGTTATAGTATTATTATGTGTTATTTGTAACAATAAGAGTACAATATTCCGAGATAGCACTGTGATTTGGTAATTTTTAAGTTAATGTTCTCCATGTAAGTAGTAGCTTTTATTTGCTACTCTTTTCTTCCTTAACAAACTTGTGAGAGGGGAGTTTTAGATTATTCATTCATTATAATGCTTTCAGGTGTGTTCAGATTTCTCTTTCAAATACTAAATCTGCTGTTTGGTTGCTTTTACAGAGATCTATACGAGGGATGGTAACTCCTATGGAAGGCCCTGTGAGTTCCCCTTCCTAGTTAATAAGACGTGGTATCATGACTGCATTCGGGATGGAACACACACAGATGGTGAATGGTGTGCCACAACCTCCAATTACATTCAGGATGCCAAATGGGGAATCTGCTTAAAACCAGGCACGTAGGTTTTCAAAATAGATGTCCTAACAGAGTTCTGCAATTTCATGTACAGCTCCATTTTATGGTATAATATCTGCAGTCTAAGCTCTTTTAAAATTAGGTGTCACTGATATTGGAACATTGATACAACAATCAACACAAATATACTCTGTAATATGAGTGATTTTAATATACAACTAAAACACTTCCTTGCATTTTCCTCTGTATTACAATAATGTTCACTAAAATGTTTGAAAAAACCCAAATGCAGTTATTGTTTTTCTATAGTCACCAGTATCATGTGTTTGCATTATACAGAGGATGGTTGTCGTGATACCTGGGAACACGATCCAGGATCTGAAAGTTGCTACCAGTTAAACACACAGTCTCCTCTTTCTTGGAAAGAAGCCTATATTTCATGTCAAACACAAGGGGGAGATTTACTGAGCATCACAAATACAACTGAATTAAGTTATATACAAGGTAGGTATAACTATCTGTAATAAATGGATGAGACGAGTATGTTGGCAGCAGAATATCAGGAAACCCTGACAAGTAGAATAACTTCAAGGTAGCATTAAAATTCTCTGGCATGTAAGATCTCTTGGTGCTGTAACTTGTATAATAGGAATGAATTACTAATCTAACCTGAGATTTTCTCATATAGCTCATCTGATTGTATTATAGTGTTTGTGAATGTAAACAGAAGTAAACGGCCAGTGTCCACACACAAAATGCAGAATGGGTCAACCTGACAGTTTAGTGTCAGTGCAGTGCATGGGATCTGCTTGGATCTGGAAATCAAATTAGTTATATCCATTCTAGCAGTGCACTCATCCCTTGAGGAAGAGGGTGTCTTGTGTCATTGTCATGTAATCACCTGTGCAGCCATATAGGGTTTTATTCAGGCTTGGACTGGAGGAGGTGTCACTGTGTCTTTGAGTATGGAAGAATAAAACAATCAGCTTCTGGAGGGAACAGGAGGAAGAAAACAGAATTCTGTAACAAATTAAGGGCCAAGTTCTGCCCAGGGACCTTAACTTCGTCTTACTTCAATAGAAGTTGCACATCCATATTCAATGCAAAATATTTCTCTATTGGACATATTTCCAGGTAGCTCCTTAGTTTAAAAACAACTGTTTAATGGATGAACATAGTTTTAATTAAACCATTTTTAATTATTAATTCCAGCTAAAGATGGCATTGCAGAGGTGTTTTGGATTGGCTTAAACCAACTGGACATTTCTGGAGGCTGGCAGTGGTCAGACCACACACCCTTGAACTTTCTTAACTGGAATCCAGGTAACCATCTTTTCAATTGAATGAACATATATTCATAATACACACTGGAACTTTACTTTTCATCTTCTTTTATTGCACTTTACCAAAGAGAACATTATTGTTCCATTGCAGTAAAAAGTTGAAAAACATCCTTTAAACATTTTTCTTAAAAGGTGAATCCTACTATTTACACAAGTTTTAAATTATGGAAGATTAGGGTTAATAAACCTCTAGTAAAAAAGACAGCTTTTAAAAACACCTTCAGTTTGAGATTGTCTGTCTGCATATTCGGTGCAGCTCCAGGGTTCTTTGATGATTTCTTTTTCCCACTGGCAGAATGGATGAGATTTTATGCACAAATTGTGGAATTCAAAGATATGATTATCATAACCACTGTAATTCACCACATTATAGTGCTATATGAAGGCATACATTTAACAGCATATAAACTAAGACATATATGCCGGGGACCTGGGATAAATTGCTATAGAAGCCTGACTTGTGCAGTTAAACTTTTAACTTTAAGGTTACATTAGCTTGTGTTTTTTTAGGAGGTGAGGTAGAAAGACAAATTTTGGAAAACTTATTTTAATTCCTCAGAGTTCCAGTGAAATCAGTTAGAGTTTTGCTCAATTAGGTATCTTGGAATTTGAAGCCTTGCATTTGAAATCTGGTTTCATTGGTTGTGGGTAATTTATGAGAATCTTTGTTGTATAACTGAACATTAATACTAAGGCTAATGTTTGTTCCTGCCCCTCCTCAAAGTAAGTCTGTGTAGTCTTTTTGGAACTGAACTCTCTCTTTTTCCAGCTTATTGAATAGCCTCTTGTTCCATCAAATGGTAGCCATTTGAGGAAGCAAGTGAGTAGAGAGATAAGATGTGGCTTTTGTAAGAGTTTATTATTTTTGGATAAGTCTGCTAAGTAGAGCTTTTTATAAGATTTGCCACATAAAGCATTTCTTTTATCATCTCTTCAAAGTCTAAGGACCCAGCTTTGCCACTTTTACATGAGTCACACCTTATGTGTGATTTCAATGGGACGATTTGCAAAGCAGGGTGCTATTCATCATAAGTAAGGCTGTCAATTAATTGCAGTTAACTCACATGATTAACTCAAAAAAATTAGTCACTATAAAAAAAATTAATCGCGATTAATCACACTTACAACAATAGAATACCAACTGAAATTTATTAAATATTTTTGGATGTTTTTCTACATTTTCAATATTGATTTCAGTTACAACACAGAATACAAAGTGCACAGTGTTCACTTTATATTATTATTTTTGATTACAAATATATGCACTGTAAAAATGATAAACAAAAGAAATAGTGTTTTTTCAATTCACTTCATACAAGTATTGAAGTGCAATCTCTTTATCGTGAAAGTGTAACTTACAAATGGAGATTTTTTTTGGTTACATAACTGCACTCAAAAACAAAACACTGTAAAACTTTAGAGCCTGCAAGTCCACTCAGTCCTACTTCTTATTCTGCCAATCGCTAAGACAAACAAGTTTGTTTACATTGACGGGCGATACTGCTGCCTGCTTCTTACTTACAACGTCACTTGAAAGTGAGAACAGGCGTTCACATGGCACTTTTTTGTAGCCAGCGTTGCAAGGTATTTACATGCCAGATATGCTAAACATTCATATGCCCCTTCATGCTTCGGCCACCATTCCAGGGACATGCTTCCATGCTGATGATGATCATTAAAAAAAAAAATGCGTCAGTTAAATTTGTGACTGTACTCCTTGGGGGGAGAATTGTATGTCTCCTGCTCTGTATTACCCACATTCTGCATATATTTCATGTTATAGCAGTCTCAGATGATGACCCAGCACATGTTCATTTTAAGAACACTTTCACAGTAGACTTGACAAAATGCAAAGAAGGTACCAATGTGAGATTTCTAAAATAGCTACAGCACTCAACCCAAGGTTTAAGAATCTGAAGTGCTGTCCAAAATCTGAGAGGGACGAGGTGTGGAGTATGCTTTTAGAAGTCTTAAAAGAGCAACACTCAGATGCAGAAACTACAGAACCCAAACCACCAAAAAAGAAACTCAACCTTCTTCTTGTGGCATCTGACTCAGGTGATGAAAATGAACATGCATCAGTCCGCACTGCTTTGGCTTATTATCAAGCAGAACCTATCACCATCATGGAAGCATGTCCTCTGGAATGGTGGTTGAAGCATGAAGGGACATATGAACCTTTAGCGCATTTGGCATGTAAATATCTTGCAATGCTGGCTAAAACAGTGCCATGTGAACGCCTGTTCTAACTTTCAGGTGACATTGTAAACAAGAAGCAGGTAGCATTATTTTCTGCAAACTGTAACCAGCCTTGTTTGTCTGAGTGATTGGCTGACCAAAAGTAGGACTTGTAGGCTCTAAAGTTTTACATTGTTTTATTTTTGAATGCAGGTTTTTTTGTACATAATTCTACATTTGTAAGTTGAACTTTCGTGAGATTGCACTACAGTACTTGTATGAGGTGAATTGAAAAATACAATTTGTTTTTTTACAGTGCAAATATTTGTAATAAAAAATAAATATAAAGTGAGCACTGTACACTTTGTATTCTGTCTTGTCATTGAAATTAATATATTTGAAAATGTAGTAAACATCCAAAAATATTTAAAATAAATGCTGTTCTATTGTTTACCAGCGCCATTAATCATGATTAATTTTTTTAATTGTGCAATTAATCGCGATTAATTTTCTTAATCACTTGAAAGCCCTAATCATAAGTAAGGGTGGCAGAATCTGCCCCCAGGTGTCTGACAATCCAAACCATGTAGCTCAAAAATTAAAATTTCTAAGTGGTAGATGGGAAAGCCCAATAAATTACAACCTGATCCACTTCCTGTTGAAATCCATGGCAAAACTCCCAATAATTTCCAAGTGTGCAGGATTGTGTCCTTAATCAAAAAACCAAATTATTCTTTTGGCACCAGTTTCCAGACAACAGAGAGAAGTGACTAGGAGGGACCATGTATTGAAATACTTGTTGTCTCACTCATTATAAAGACAGAAAAACTTGATGATAAAACATAAAGCAGTGCCTATTACCAAATGATTTCTGTGGCAAATGTAGTCACTATTCTTTCGTTTTGCTTTTACTGTGCTTCCTGTATTAATACAGGCTTTCTGTTTCGGTAAACATTATATTGGTAGTTTCCAACTGAAACTCCCATGATTTTAAGAGCAGGTATTTGTAACTGAGCTACCTCTAAATATACACAAGGAAATTTAAGAGTTGACTTTTACTTACAATTATTTCATTAATTCATTTCCTTTTATCTGTTGGTTTATGTCATAGCTTAAATTTTCCTTGTGTTAATTGTAGTTTAGATAGAATATTCTGCTAGGTCTTGTGGTTAAAGTACAGGACTAGGAATGAGGATTCCTTGGGTCTATTCCTGGTTCTTTCAGAAGGCTTCCTATGTGACCTATTGTAAAAAAGTTCCTCAGGCCAAAGATTGTAAAGTGCATTATGATCCTCAGATGGAAGATACTACAGAAGTACAAAGTATTATTATTGCATCAGAAAGTGTGAGACAAAAGAAGCAATAATCACCTTCACTTTATATAAATCTGAACTCTTACATATAGTTCTTTCTCTCCCAAAGACATGCAAAATGTGTTGCCTTTGGATGGGTCAAGCTGTGTGGCGATGAATGCTGCCTCAGGTCAATGGCAAAGTTACCACTGTGGGACTGCACTTCCATATGTCTGCAAGAAGCCACTTAACAATACAAAATCAGAATTACCAGGTAATCCATCCCTGTGCGTCTGTTTCTGGTCAGTATATAGTGATAATGAGGGTAATGTCCACTGCTGCTATAGTCACCTGCCAGTGTTAAAGTAATGGTCCTCTCCCCACTCTGACTACATCAGCCTCCCTCCTCAAAATCCCTTTGCACTGAGTCCCTGTCTTTTTCTACATCAAACTCAAACTTTTTGCCTTTCGTTTCAAGACAGTGCAGGATCTTCCCTCACCCTGATCTCCCATTTCCTTCTACTTTCTCAAACATTCCCTGAGCTTTTCCCAGTTGCCTCCTCCATACTGCTTTCTTTATCATATTTTCCTATTATCAACTTGTGGCTTCTTTCATACTTCACCCAATGTTTTGAAGTTCCTATCCTCTAGGTATCCTTGCTCATTCAAATTCTTCTGAAAACCCATTTCCCTTACAAAGCTTGCCTATATTGACAAGGCATGTGTTTTAGTTGGATTGAGCATAGGCAACCTGATTCAAAGCCCATTCAACTCAATGGGAGTCTTTTCATTGACTTCATTGGCTTTATATCAAGCCCAGAATTGGAAGCCAGGAACTCCTGAGTTGATGTCTGACCCACTGTATAATCTTTACCTCTCTTATACCTGCTGCAGAGGGGTGTGCTGAGAGGTAGCTAATGTTTGTACAGTGCTTTGATGATGTAAACTAGAGAAAAGCTAAGTGTTGTTATGACACTGACCTCATTACCAGTGGTGTCCTCACACCTCCCATACCTAAACTGTGTCTCCTTGTTTGGTTTTGTCTGAGTTAGTGTGTAAGGTCTTTGAGGCAGGGTCTGTGTCTTCTCTTCTGTTTTATAAAGTACTTTGTGAAGTGCTGTAAACATTCAGTAAGCTTCTAGGAAAGGTCTGACAGGCGGTATGAAATAGTAAGTTTACCTACTGTAACATTCTACCATACAACTTGTAATTACTTCAGATGTATTTATGTTTTGTGCTGTGTTTTAAATCAGTAAGGCTGAACCTCATTGGAGGTTGAGACTATTTACTGAAAACCTACTTGGGAGAAAAAGATAGTAGGTTCTTCAGTGCTGAGATTGGGAATTTTTGTGTTTTCCCAGCATTAATCTTGAATGAGGCCATTCAGTGATACCACAATACATCTAAATAATATTATATACTTGACATGCATGCCTTCTAAATCAAGCTGCTGAAGCTGAGGGAGTAATATACTGGTCACTAACAATGAAGTAGCTTTGTTTTTTAGCTGCTTGGCAGTGTGTTCTAATGCAGTTTCAAGGGAAGATGTGGCAGTCGTCATTGTTTTTCTGACACATACCTTTCGCTTACATCACATTTAGGGTAATGGATAACTTTTACTTTCCACTGCAATTAGCTGCGTTTTCTTTGCCCCTTCCCTACCACCCATAAATATTACTAATGACTGTTATGGTTTCTCCCCTCTTAAACCAGCTGGATAGATGCAAGCCCCACATGTTTCTCTTTGACCCTTGGCTTAGGTTCCAACGTAGTAAGAGCCATGTTACTTGTTTTTATTAACGTTACCTCTCTCCATTTTACTTTAAGTCAATGATATTTGTAATAAGTATGTGACATACAGGAATGCTGGTAGAGACTGGAGCATCTTCTGTGTGCTTCCTGTTAGAGCAATTTCTGTACTTTGGGAAGAGAACTTGAACAGTATCACAGAAGTAGAACTCTCCTTCCATTTGACATAGTTGGGGTAGCTACTCTTTAAAATGGTCCCCTCTTCTCAGTGAATTGGAGGGTACAATCTGGGACATTGAGATCAGAGCTAGAGAAAGAGGAAATATTAACAATTACCTGCTGAGTGAACACATTATAATAGCTCTGATTTGGAAGCTTCAAGATTCTGCAAGAAAACATTTAACAAACTTTCAGTTCATACAATAATCTGTGTAACTCACATGGCACCTAATCCACATTCTCTTCATTCTCAGATGTTTGGAGGTACTTGGAGACTCAATGTGATTCAGGCTGGCTTCCATACAGTGGTTTTTGCTATATGCAGATGAATAACCAAGCTTCCTGGAATATGGCAAGTCAGTCGTGCAGAGAAAACAAAAGTGACCTCATCAGCATACATTCTTTAGCAGATGTTGAGCTGGTTGTTACAAAGCTTCATAATGGTAAGTTTGGATAGTTAACAATATTAACAAAATAAACAATAGCTCCATGAGGCCAGAAATTAATGAATCAGCAGTTTAGATAGAGAGATACAAGGCCAGATCCTCCGCACGTCTACATCGGTGTACCACCATTGACTTCAGTAGTGTTATTACATTGATTTCAGCGGAGTAAACTGATTCACATTAGCTGAGGAACTGATCCAAGAAGATCAACCTCTCTTGAGGAAACTATTTTTTTTCTCCAAAGTTTTTTCGCGGTGTTTACTCTGTTTTATATTGGTAGGGTTCTGTTTATTTTTATTTTACTTTTGTGTTTTGTTGTATTATGTTTTGAACAGAATGGTGATAATTCTTCATTCAAATATATACAGTTCTTTGAGTTATTACTTGACTATTGGTCACTGAACTTGTCTGCGTATTCTCCATTGCTGCTGTCTAAAACTGAGGATTCTTTCTTTTTTTGGATTAATGGTAATTTTGCTTGTATGTGTAAGCATCACCAAAAAAGCAGTTATGTATATTTTATACATAATAATAAAAAACGGGATGGTAAAAAGTGCTTTGTGCCAGTCTCAGATCCCTGATCTCATTGTGAGAATGGGTATTTGAGAATAATGCAGTGTATTCTGAGACATGGCAGGTTTTGGGAGGCTCCTATAGTATTTTGCATGCTGTTAAATCTTAAATTTGTTGGTTTCATTTTCATTTGCAGTTATCTTACTTGCTAAACTAAAGTTATATTCTCATCCCCATTTTAACTTTAGAAACTAAAGAGGAAATATGGATGGGTTTCATGAATGAGGATACTCCAGCTTTGTTTAAGTGGTCAGATGGGTCCAAAGTGGTTTTCACTTACTGGAATCAGAATGAACCAACAATTCCTTTTAACAGCACTCCTAACTGTGTGTCCTATTCAGGAAAGGTAAGAACCCAATGCTCTTTCAGTCATAGTAGATGCAGTGTTATGTGGTGTATGTGTGAAGGCTGAAAGCAAAAACCCCCAAATACAACTGAATCATCTTTGATAGATACAGAAATATATCTGGGAATAATGACACACCCCCAGAACCCCGACCAGGGGTAGTCTGTCTGCTACCCAAGATCCATAAACCTGGAAATCCTGGATGCCCCATCATCTCAGGCATTGGCACCCTGACAGCAGGATTGTCTGGCTATGTAGATTCCCTCCTCAGGCCCTACGCTACCAGCACTCCCAGCTATCTTCGAGACATCACTGACTTCCTGAGGAAACTACAATCCATCGGTGATCTTCCTGAAAACACCATCCTGGCCACTATGGATGTAGAAGCCCTTTACACCAACATTCCACACAAAGATGGACTACAAGCCGTCAGAAACAGTATTCCTGATAATGTCACGGCAAACCTGGTGGCTGAACTTTGTGACTTTGTCCTCACCCATAACTATTTCACATTTGGGGGATAATGTATACCTTCAAATCAGCAGCCCTGCTATGGGTACCCGCATGGTCCCACAGTATGCCAACATTTTTATGGCTGACTTAGAACAATGCTTCCTCAGGTCTTGTCCTCTAGCGCCCCTACTCTACTTGTGCTACATTGATGACATCTTCATCATCTGGACCCATGGAAAAGAAGCCCTTGAGGAATTCCACCATGATTTCGACAATTTCCATCCCACCATCAACCTCAGCCTGGACCAGTCCGCACAAGAGATCCACTTCCTGGACACTACAGTGCTAATAAGCGATGGTCACATAAACACCACCCTATACCGGAAACCTACTGACAACTATACTTACCTACATGCCTCCAGTTTTCATCCAGACCATATCACGTGATCCATTGTCTATAGCCAAGCTCTACGATACAACCGCATTTGCTCCAACCCCTCAGACAGAGACAAACACCTACAAGATCTCTATCAAGCGTTCTTATAACTACAATACCCACCTGCTGAAGTGAAGAAACAGATTGACAGAGCCAGAAGAGTACCCAGAAGTTACCTACGACAGGACAGGCCCAACAAAGAAAATAACAGAACACCACTAGCCCCCAACTAAAACCTCTCCAATGCATCATCAGGGATCTACAACCTATCCTGAAGGATGATCCATCACTCTCACAGATCTTGGGGGACAGGCCAGTCCTCACTTACAGACAGCCCCCAAACCTGAAGCAAATGCTCACCAGCAACTACACAATAAAACCACTAACTCAGGAACCTATCCTTGCAACAAAGCCCGTTGCCGACTGTGTCCACATATCTATTCAGGGCCTAATCACATCAGCCACACTATCAGAGACTCGTTCACTGCACATCTACCAATGTGATATATGCCATCATGTGCCAGCAATGCCCCTCTGCCATGTACATTGGCCAAACGGGACAGTCTCTACATAAAAGAATAAATGGACACAAATCAGACATCAAGAAGTATAACATTCAAAAATCAGTTGGAGAACACTTCAGTCTCTTTGGTCACTTGATTACAGACCTAAAAGTGGCAATTCTTCAACAAAAAAACTTCAAAAAAAGACTCCAACGAGAGACTGCTGAATTGGAATTAATTTGCAAACTGGACACAATTAATTTAGGCTTGAATAAAGACTGGTAGTGGATGTGTCATTACACAAAGTAAAACTATTTCCCCATGTTTATCCCCCCCCCCCCCCAACTGTTCCTCACACATTCTTGTCAACTGCTGGAAATGGCCCACCTTGATTATCACTACAAAAGGTTATTTCCCTCCCGCTCCCGCTCTCCTGCTGGTAATAGCTCACCTTACCTGATCACTCTCGTTACAGTGTGTATGGTAACACCCATCGTTTCATGTTCTCTGTGTATATAAAAGCTCCCACTGTATTTTCCACTGCATGCATCTGATGAAGTGAGCTGTAGCTCACGAAAGCTTATGCTCAGATAAATTGGTTAGTCTCTAAAGTGCCACAAGTACTCCTTTTCTTTTTGCGGATACAGACTAACACGGCTGCTACTCTGAAACCTGAGTTCCCTGTGTGTGTCATGAGCTTCAAGGGAATGAAAAAAATTGTTTGCGGTTCTCAAATTCTGCCACTAGCAGCTGCTGCTTTGGCTGCTGTTGAGGGGCAGCTAGTTGTTTCTCCTGCTGCTCCATGGTGTTCTTTCCAATCCTGCTCTGCCTTCTGAGTTACCACTTACCAGCTCCTTGTTATGTCTAGGTGACAGAGAGCCAAGAGGGATGCAAGCAGGCAGGCAGAGCTATAGAGGTGAGGAGCCAGCCTGAATCAAACCCCAGAGGCTTGAGGCACTATGAGCAATTTAGGCCCTCCCTTCTGAGAAGGGGTAATGAGACACCTAGAGTGCGGAGTGAAGGAGAGAGACCATGGCTCTTAGAGGGTAGTAAAGGGGAGTGGAGGGGAGAGAGATCTTGATAACACCACAAAGATTCCAGAGTGGGGAGCTGGCCATAGCCATTCCCCAGGAGTAGACTTACTAGCTATTCCGCAAATACTCAGAAGAGGGTAGCAGGCCTTCCCCAAGCAGACATATGAGGGGGAGCAATGGAATGTTTTGGGGAGAGAGAGGTAGTATTGGGGAGGGCTTCAGGGCTTGGCTGGAGGTGTCATTGATTTTGATAGCATCCGGACTTCTGCGTACATATCCGAACCAGTTGTTTGAGCAAACTCTGAACTTCGGGGTTTCTCCATCAAGGCTTTTATATGTACTTTTAAAATGATGACAGTGGGATTTTACTTGCTCTTGTATGTTTGGGCAGTATTGCATCATGATGAAACATCATTGTCTGTTGATGTAACACAGTACATGTAGAAAGTGCAATTTAGGGCAGTTTGGGTTTGTATTTGGAGGGAACAATCTGGTGAACCTGGGGGAGCTATTAAGTACTGCTGCGACCAGCAGAGTTGCTGTCTTCAAGAGGGTCATAGCAGGCCTTGGTCAATTAAGAAGAAAATGAGGTATCCATGTAATGCTTTGGTAAACGACAGCTGAGGAGAGCAAGAGACAGCACTGGCAGGAGATAGCAGGACACCCTGCAGACAGAGGTCCCTTAAGCAGGCATAATTAATCAGGCTTTTTATAGGGCCCGTATCCAGGAGAATTGTTAATCCTTAAAGAGCAAGAGCCAGGAAAGGCTGATTCAGCCTGGAGGAGTCCCCACAACGTAAATTGGCTTATGCCTACATCACAGCAATGATTTTAAACTAAAGTATAGCTGGAAATAAGTTCAAATTTGAAAATTTTGAGGGGTTTTTAAATCCCCTTTTTTTCTTCCTATGTAATAGTTGGGTCGGTGGAGAGTCAAATCTTGTGAAGAGAAACTGAAATATGTGTGCATGAAAAAAGGAGAAGTTTTGAATGAAACAGCTGATAAACAGTGTTTCCCGAAAGAGGTAATCATTCATAATGTCAATTTTAAAAATTTGTGATTCTTTTACCTTACTTCAGTGTGAAATTCTGCCTACATAAATTACTTTTATTTACTCTATTTTTGGAGTTCTAATTTTAAAAGAATTTATCAAACATTGGATTATCCTAGTTTTATAAAGATACGTCCAAGTGGTTTACGCCCAAAAGTTGACTTAATTTAAAATTCTCTTCACTTGGTAGGGACTGTCTTATAAATGTCATACCCCTCTGTTTACTGAGAAGTATATTGGGATTCTGGCAGGCAGAGCTATTCCCAACATATAAGATGTAATATTATTCCCAACATATAAGATTTAATATTATATTTCTTTATTTTAAAAAATAGATTTTACAAACCCTAATTTTAATAGATGTGTTTTCATTAATTCCCTTTGGGTTTGTTTGTTTGTTTAATTCAATTAAAACCATTTTCACCACGAGACTTTAAAATGGTGTGCCTCTGAGCTCCTTCTGGATCTCAGAACAAGTGAATACATTCTTGATGCATAATGCAACACCTCCTCCCTTTTTTCCCTACCTACGTTCCTGAACAAGCTATTCCCCTCTAAATCACTATTCCAGTCATGTTCCTAAATTGATATTATTAATTGCATCTTTAAAATAAACATTTTTAAAATCCTGAGCTCATTAAAGTCAGTGGCAAAACTCCCATTTACTTCAGTGGGGCCAGAATTTCACTCTAGTATCGACTTTTAACAAGCAACAGTCACAGTGCTTTTCCTGCACAGTTTTGCACACATAGTGATATATTTTCTTTTGCCTTGTTTCCCCACACACTATAGGTCTCGGGCTTGATCCTGTGGCCCTTACCCAAAGTGAGGATATTTGGTGTCGGATAGAGCCCATGGTGTGTCACTCCTTTACATGTTCTTTCTTCCCTGGCTGAGATGGTGAAAATTCTGTAATACCTGATCTTGAGTCTTATATGTAGCATGTCTGTGCCTGGACACCAAACAATGGTGTAATGCTTTCTTTTAGGGAAGTAGGTTGGACTATACTATCAGAACTTGTCTATAAAAATATAAATGTTTCATTCTCTAAACTTTTAGGGATGGAAGAGACATGGAGACTTCTGTTACAAGATTCATAACAATAAAGTATCCTTTGGAGCTCAGTGCAATCTTACAATAATGAACAGGTACAGCCCTGTATCTTTTATGATTATTATTCATTTATTTATTAATTTGTACTACAGTAGATCCTAGAGGCTCCAGTCAAGGACTGTGGTGGTAAGCACAGAATAGACAAGTAATAAGAAGACAGTTCCTACCCTGAAGAGCTCATAAGCTAGGTTTATATGGCACAGCAACAGTTGGTGGTGGGAGGACAAGATAACATTAAAACAAGAATGATATGCATGGTAGGCAGTAGTCTCAGCTTACCACCTGCCTAGCCATTATCAGGTGTTAGTGTTTTGTAGGCAATTCAAATTTGCATATTTAGAAATTAAATTATCTTAATATACAGAATGCATCAACCACCTCTTATAACCATTTGGACTTCCCATCTGCATAGAGAAGAGAATATCCCTTCATTTTCAAATTGATTTGATAGTTACAAATGTCCTTGTAATATCTTTTTGAAATAAATTGTGACTATTACAGGTTTGAGCAAGAATTTATAAACAGTTTGATTGGAAAATACAGTAAAGGCAAAGAAAAATATTTCTGGATAGGCTTGCAAGATATCAACCGTTCAGGAAGGTATACCTGGGGTGATGCAGATGGGAGAAAAAATGAAGCTGTGATGTATGCAAACTGGAATTCCTTACAGCCAGGTAAAAATCTTTAACAGTTAAGAAAACTAAAATAAATAATTGTGATAAGTTGCATTTATAGTCTCACAAGAATGGCACGACAGTAATTCAGAAACCGGTGGACTTTCTGAAAACCAGCAAGGAGATTTTAAATGTTGTCTTTGTTTATTAAAATCTTAGCATTTCCTGGAGGATGTGTAGCAATGTCAAGTGGGAAATCTCTTGGAAAATGGGAGGCCAAGGACTGTAAAACCTTTACAGCCTTATCTATCTGCAAGAACTATACTGGGCCTCCCAGGCAGCCAGAAGTACTTCCTAAGCCAACTGACCCTTGTCCTCCTGGGTGGCAAAATGGATCAGGCCTTGCCTGCTATAAGGTAATACATTTTTCCTATTAAGTGCCTTATTTATTATGGAACTCTCTTTCAGCTGTCTGTATTTACGTGTTAATGGCCAGTTTGTGGCTTTAAGCTGTACTGCGGGGAGTTTCAGAGAGGCCACACTGCACCAGGAGCCCAAGGAAGAATTCTTTCTGACTCGGGCAGAATTCCTCCAAAGGCTCTTAGGCAGTGCACACTGGAGCAGCAACTCTACCATCCTTTGAAAGGTGCAGCATGCACTCCCCTCCATGCCAGGCCAGCACTGCTGTCCAGTGCAAGGAAGTTGAGGCATAGCTCTGCCATTGCCTTGTCTCCTTTCAGGAGGCTAGTGCTGTTGGTGGCACTAACAAGGAATGTCTTTCCTCCACCCTGACTATGCATGGCTGTTGTACAGAGGCACAAAGAAGGCACTTGGCACCTTGCAGCTTCTCCCCTCTCATCACCTTGTATACCGTGAGGCCATGAATGGGGAGATTTGACTTTTAATTCTGGCTACGGGAATATGTAGCTCTCATCCACCAAAGAGTATAGCCAAATGTTGAAGTTGTATTTGCTATTTTAAGATAACTTTCTGAGTCAATTAGCTGTTGGCTGGAATGACTTCATTGATCTTGAATTTAGAAGCACACTTTTTTTTCCATTTAAAAATCCTAATGGAATTGCTTAGAATCAAATCCCATTAAAATGAATGGCTTATTTGATTTATACCTCCTAATTTCTGCATTCAGTGTTTGGGATGCAGTACAAACTTTAGACAGATAGTAAACTAGAGATCACACATTTTGTTGCTCAGGTAGGCTGAGCTTTGGGTATCCAACTTCTTAAGTGTGAATGGAGTCCCTGCTGGGAGGTTGGATAGAGCTGGGAGGAGGGGTTGGTGAGAGTGGGGGGCAGGGGAGGATCCCAGCTGGCCAGAGTGGGGCTGAGTGCCTAAGTGGGAGTGGGCTGGCCATAGTGGTGGGGGTAAGGGATGAAGTTGGGAATATAGGTTGGCTTACATAAAAAAGGAAATGTGCAATGCTCTGGTGAGTGGTGCCTGTGAAATGCGGCAGCAGTAGAGGGTGTCTGAGAGCTTCCTCTGCCTGTAGCATAAAATGAGCATTTTGTTGGCCTGATTTTAGTGAAAATCAGGCTTTTCAGATTTTCACCAAAATCCATATAGTTTTGTCTTTTCATATGTAGAACATTCCTTGGCATTTTGGAATTTACCAGATGCAGTTTTCAAAAATTATTGTGGTACATACAGACAAGAGGAGAAATACCGTCGAGCTGAGTGTAGACTAACAAAAATTGAACTAAAGAATCCAGCCATTCCTGGCAATAAAACTGGGGAAAAAGAATGATTTAAAAAAAAAGTTTAAAATCAACCTTGCCACCTTCTTCCCCTTGAAAGAAATAATTTGTTCCTACAAATAATGCCCACATTTGAGTAGATTAACAGAGACTAAACAGTGCTGTCACTGAGTCATGCTGTCACTTTGGTTTTTTTGTGAAGTTCTTTCATAGTGAAAGAGTGCTGAGAACCAGGACATGGGAAGAGGCAGAAAGATTCTGTGAAGCACTAGGAGGTCATCTTCCTAGTTTCAGTGATATTGCAGAAATGAAGGAACTCCATTCTATACTAAGAGACATGATCAGGTAACAATCTAGAAATGCCATGATGATATGGTGATTTCAGTTACACACTGCTGAGACTGGAGTCTAACCCCGTGTTTAAGTCTGAGAAACGCTGCATCTTTTTTGTATTTGTCATTTGAATAACTGTGATGGATGTTGAAGTTTTTACCTTTGTAAATGAGAATCCTGAAGTTTCTGATTTAGTAGGTGAAATCTGATTTTGTTTTAGGCTATGTTTCAACCCAGATTATTCATCAAGAGAAAATCTTCAACCAGTCAAAGTTCCCTCAAAAATGAAATTGAAAGCTCTAACAATTGGCCAAATTTAGCCTTAAAAGAAACAGGCTTGATTCTAGATTACTTTAGTTTTATGACAGTTGTAAATCTTTTTTCCAAATAAGTCATTCCAATGAAGAACTAATTACTTTTTAGGACTGTCCTGGATCACTTACACCATTCATCCTAGACATGTCCCTAAAGTGGATATCACTAGATAGTCAAGAAGGAGACAGTGCAGCACCTTGAAAAGCTCTTAATGAAGTAGAAAATTGTATTTTTCCTGTCTGTGTTTGTTGTATAATAGCAATACTTAATTGTTCTGTAGCATATTTAATTGCCTCTTCTTTGCATGATAGTTCATCAGTCTCGGCACCCATTTACTACTTATTGCAAAGCAGTAGAGATTCTGTTACTTAAATTAACCTTGTAAGATTCTGCTTTGCCATTAGAATGGAATGGGCGACTTTTTTAAAAAATGAGGCAGTAATATGTTTCCATTGTCATCATTTTCATTGTGGTATTGGTGACAAGATTTTGGGTGAAATCCTGGTCCCATTGAAGTCAAGGCAAAACACCCATTGACTTCAGTAGGATCAGTATTTCACCCTTTGTGTCTGTTATGTCCCCAGTACATGGGGTAGTACTGTAATAAATATAGATCCAAAACTTCATTGAACTCAAGTCCAGGGGCTTGCCCATTAGAAACATCTCAGAGACTGCTTAGGCAATTATTAACTACTCTAAGAAGAGCCCATGACCATCAATCTGCTGAACATAATACCGCTTCTCTGGAGAGTATCAAAGGGAACACAAGTTGGCCAAAGTTTTCTGGGTGCTACAGGAATAATGAGGCAAAGCAGAGATGTTTGCTTTCCATCTTCTCTTTACAAAGACTTTAAATCTACATTGTTATAGTAAAATGATTGCTTCTTTCTGCTGAATTTTGGCATAGTGACAGTTGCTCTCTGTTCTTGATTGCTGTATTCCAGTTGACTTGAAGAAAAAACTTACTCTAGGAATGGCTGATTATTAAATATTTTAAAGTGAGCTTTATTTTTGTGCACAAGATGCTCTCTGCCTAAATAAAAGTTCTGTTTTTTAATTAATTTAATCAATGAATAATGTGCTATCTAGCAATCTGTTTGGCACAGATTCCATTTGGCATAACTGGGATAACACTGTGTAGACATTAGATGAGTGCATTGAGTTCTCTGATATCAAGAAATTAAATGTTGCATAAATTGTGAGTCTTGGATTTTAGTCAAAGAAGCTGTCTCTGAAAAGCCTTATTATGCATGGGTATGATGTCAGATCTATGTGTAATAAGGTTTTTGATTGACAGTTTAGCCTTGCAGAACCCTTGCCAGCTTGAATTTGTTGTTGCAGCCAGCCTCACTTAACTTTACATTTTTATCCACAAACAAAAGCAAGAGCATTTAATAGCTCCCAATGTACAGTCTCTTGTAATACATTTTAAAAATTGAAAGTCAGTGGCTGAAGATTGGCATAACTGAATATCCAATTTGTTTTGTTTGGAAATCCACAAATTATGAAAAGGACCCAGCCATTGTTTACACTAATACAAGACAACAACAAACCCACATACTCTATACATAGATTGAACAGCCCAGAAAAAGGCACTTGTAACTTCTTTATTAAAGTGACTTACTAATGTCCCTCATATAAAATATACTATGCAACTTTGTTGAATGTAGATGTAGTAAATCTATGCTAATTTTACTTTGTCATGTTGCAAATATAAGTTTTGTTTCTCTATGCCCAATTCACTATGAAATATGTTTAAGGAATCATTATATTTTGTTTCCCCACTGAGCTTGCCAGTACCTATCCAATATTAATTACAACTAATGGCCATGCTTATTTTGTTAGGAGTCAGGAGATGAAGATTTACAATTTCTAAAGATTCTGGAAATGTTATAATGCTAGATACTGCATATGTCATATGTAAGGAATCTCAAATGTAGCTCGACAGCGTAAGGGCTGGATCCATTTCCCTCCTCTTCTCCTCCTCCTCCTCCTCCTCCTCGTATCCTTGTCGCAAACTAGATGTTTTTCCAGAACCATGCACAAGCAATGGCTCTTTCCGTCACTGCAGCGAGGTCCTCCTTTTATACAGATCTCCCCAAAGAGTTGGCAAATGAGCAGGTGCTCCATGGTCTGCACCTCATCTCACCGCATATATTTGTGTAATTAGATTAGCCCCATTTGAGCATATTAGTCTTTGATCTGCCAGTCTGTATGCTCAGGCGGTTCAGGCATCGCCACATTGACCAGTCTGTATCGGCTCCTCCAGGAAGGTCTTCGTGGGGTTCCAGATCTATTTCAATGCATCTGTCTGCACGTAGTCTTTCATTCCGTAATCCCAGTCATGCCTTGACAGCTGTCGTATCCAATGGTACAATACTGCTTAAAATGCTCTTTCGTGATTTAAGGTATTTGATTACTCCTGTCTTGGATGTCATTTAGGGTCTTTTACTTGACCACAGTGGAATTTAAATTGGCCCTAATACAGTAAGCACAGTATAAACTGACTGTGTAATCAAACAAAGCAGCAATAACAGAATGCACACAACAATAGCCCAAAACATGGAGAGAATGTTGGTGAGAGTGCGGGAGTGAATCACTCATGTCTTGAGATCATTAACTTCCACTAAAGAGATGTTACATGGTTAATATTGCCTCCAGAGCCTGGCACATTAAAATTATTATTCTTTAAATACATTTACACAGTACTATTAGTTTACACTGTGCTTTGCATTTTTTAATTATGTAGAGCTAGTGATTTCAGAGATTGGGGAGATATGTAGCCTCTCTTAAAACAAGATAAGATATTTGGGGAAATGAGAATAGAAAACAAACAGCAAGTTGTTTCAACAACAAAACCCGAGATGATTGTCAGGGTGCAGTACTGCACAGTTTATGGGATGTCTTCCCTGGATTTATTTAGTCACATTCTCTGCCCAAAACTGGTAATACAGTAGACTAATTTTAGCTCATGGAAGAAGCAGCACCTCTGAATCTTCCCTCACCATTCCCTCCCATGACGCATTGTTAGGTGTTTGTTTTCAAATGTTAGCAAAAGATAGTTTTCTTCTCCATTTGGCAACAGAGAGAGAGAGAGTAGCTAACTTAGTCCAATTTGCTGTTTTCTTAGATTTTTACCTTGGAGGCAAAGAAGACACAGAAGTGTTCTGATTATGTCAAGTGTCTGTTAGTTGAAAGTAAAGTACAGCATGCCACCCTTTTCCTGCCTGAATGAAATAAGGACTAAAGTTTTTTTGCTGTACCAGGAATGTGGTAGCTAGTTTGAAGTACGGGTGTAGCAGATCCAGTTGAGCAAAATTCAAAGGAATGAAAGTATTGTGTGTGTGTGTGTGTGTGTGTGTGTGTTTTCAGTTTTATTCTTAGCAATGAAGTGGAGTTCTGGAGGTGTTATAGGGAGTGGCAGTTTGGGTTTTGTTACGTCTCTTAATTTAAAAATGCTGTGCCAATTGGAAAGGAAACAATTTACTGCTCCCAGTTTGCCTTCACGTGTACTATGTACACAAATCTGCTTCATCATTTGATTTGAATCTGGAAAGTTCTATTAATATGTACGTGGGTTTGCAAGAAACAACTGAATTAGTTCAAGAGATATTGACTAGATCAACTATAAGGACCCTGTTCCTATGTTCTAAAACAGATTTTTTAAAATGGATCTTAAAAAAATTTTCAGGTTACATGGTGATGCCAGCCAGTGTCAGCAGGGTGTACATTTTTCAAAACAATTCTTAAGATTAGTGGTAAAACTGGGCAATATTTCTGGCAAATAATGAATTTGCTGAAAAATGCACTTTTGGATTAATAAAAAATGAGGATTTATTATTTTAAGAAAATCAGAACAGCTCATTTTGACATTTTCTAAACAGACTAGGTTGACATTTCAATTAAGAACTAATTTTGTTTAGACCATGTTGACTTGTTTGACCTAAACAATTTTTTGTCAGTTTTTTTTGTCTCAGTGAGAAAAAACAAAAAAATCCATTTTGGCCACCAAACCAAAAAATCAGTTATTCACTCAGCTCTAGCAGTTTTTATCAAACTTCCCACATTCCAGGATTTTATATTTGAAAAAATTATTCCTGAATCAGTTCACCAAGGAATACAAGATTACTTCTATGGGCCAATATTGATTGGTTTCAGTTTCCATATTTTATTTTCCGTAGCAATCAAAATATCTAGCAAAATAAATGACTTTACCAGAACAATACAATTGTATTAAACATCCACCTCCCAAGTGTTGTGTGGTACTTTCAGCTATGGTAGGGTGTGAGAGGAAGACCAGCTACCTCTGGTATTCTTCCCCTATAATTCTACTTCTGTACTTTGTGTCAAAGAAGGGCTCCACAGAGCTCAGGGCATGGTCAGGGGAAGATTCAAACATCCACTAACACAGCATGTGCACTTTTCAGGCAACATAATAAGTTAAAGTACAAAAATCATCATAACTTGCTGCTGGCCTGAGGACATTAACTCCCCTGAGACAGCTTTTCCACACTTTGGGAAGAGCACTATTGGGTGATGGCAGCAAGGTATAGACAAAAGCCATGCTTACATTGTTTCAGGAGGCCTTGGAAGGAGGAGCAGGGATAGGCTGAGATCTGAGGAATGGGTCTCTGTTGTTCCCATAGATTTCAGAATGTCTTGTAAGAAAGGGTAGCCTTGGCCCCTAGCTGATCAGCATTATCACCAGCCCTGCTTGAGCACGCACCCATGCAGTGGAGTGATGGAGGCTAAGGAGTAGGTTCTGCCTTCCCCTTTGGCACCGTTCCACCCAGGAAGAGGAGAGATACATCCAAATGAGGTGTTCCCAGACTTCTACCCAAATATGAGACTCTAGACCTCAAAACACACCCACAGTTTCCAGGTAGTACCGTTAGTCCCTATCTAAACCGAGGAAGTCACCATGTTCTGAAATAACTTTTAAGAACTGATCATAAACTTTTTCAGGTAACGGGGTTGTGGCTCTGGCCCAAATGGGCCATAGCCATTTTTGTTAGTTTTTCCCTCTCTTTTAATTTCTAGCTTATGTTATAGGTTAAATTAACAGGTGACATCACTCATGCTTTGAATCCTGTGTCTGAGCTGACATATGGCTAAGATTAAGGGACAAAAAATCCCTTTTCAAGCATTTTGAACTTTTATTTCCTGAGTTACAATTTTTTTCCTTTCAGAACAATCTTTGAAAAGTGTAAAATGCCTACCTCTGTTGCAGTATTGTCAGTGATCCATATAGTATTTACATCAAGTAGTAAAAAAGACCATACCACACTTGGTAGCGTTTACCAAGTTCTAATTCTGTGTGAGTACTCCTCATCTGAATGGAAAGCCTTCAGCACGGAAACAGCAGATGATGGAAATTTACAATCCTTAAAACTCAATCAAATTTGAGTCCATGGTAAAGCATAGATTGAATCCATTTTAGGTTCCATCTGTGGTACAACACTATGTGATGATCTAACCGTAACCACCCCAAAACCTAGACTACTCAAGGATTTAAACTAGAACATATTTAGGTGCAGTCTACAATACAACTTTTAACCATGTTGTAACTGGAGCAGGGAACAACAGTGTTATAACAAGGTTCCCTGATGCCATCATAGTTGCAGTGCAGATGGAGTCTTAATTAACAGCTGTATTCCAGTGTTACTTTGGCATGGGATGCCTTCTAAATTTACTTCATGGTGAAGTGCTAGTGCACTCAACTTAGGGCACTAAAAGGCTTTACTTGAGCCTGAGTGCTATCAAAAATAGTGGATCAATTGCTGAATAAGTCTCATGATCATGTTTGAACTCTCACAAAGAAGCCAAACTATGAATTAATATTATAAGTGCCACGTCAGCTGAAAAGTCTTTATTACATAATCAATAAAAGTCTTTATTACAAATTGGGAAATAAAGTGGGGAAACTCTTGACCTGACATCTGTTTAAGAAATAGGTGGCAGCATCAAAGTTGAAAGATTTTGAAAATTGCTCTGTTCCCTCAAGTAATTATTGCAAATCCTTCTGAAATAAGTGTTTTAGGGTCATTAGTCGGTATGTGTGTCTGTGGTGATTCCTTATGCCACTCTAAGCTTTGGGTGGTGTCTCAGAGAGAGAGAGTTAAGCGGTGCTTAATTAACTGTGCAGGGACGGACAATATCCTGAAAGCAGAATGTCAGAAGCAATTCAGCTGTTAGATAAATGTAAATACCTGTTTCTGAGTGGTTTGCTGGGGAGTGACACAGGGCATTCTAAGTTCTTTAGAGTCTACGCTTGTACAAATTTAATTCCGATCACTATAGAAGAGCAGAAAATATTGAACATGGTAAGTTTATATTCCACTGGTATATGAAGAAGGTTAATTGCAAAATGTTTGCCATGAAAGGATTATTTTTTAAGTAAAACATCTATCCTACTAATCAAAATCCCAGTAAACAAAATGAGTAATACCTCTTTTGGATCTGAAGTCAATAGGAGTCTTCCCACTGACTTAAGAAGAGAATTTTGGATCAGCCTTATCTATGTGGAATTGTTGGCTCTCCTTCTCCAGGGCATTAAGTGCCATTTCCTCTAGGGCAAAGCAGACTTAAACCCAGAAGATCTGGTCACTGGAGTAAGAGCCAAGATTTGGCCCTAAATGATGATCTAGAATGTAGAATTTTAAAATCTCTCGTTATGTACAATACCTGCATCTATAGGCCAGAATCTGTGATGGTTTAACACCCAAAGTGCCCTCACTGACTTCAGTAGGCTACACGGATTGTAAGTCAACACAGGATTTGGTGTATGTCTATAAATTAAATAAAAATATGACCAAGAATTTCCGTAAAAAGAATTGGAGGACAAATAGAAATGGATGGTCTTGGAAATTAGTATCTTTACTACATTCGAATTAGTTATGCCTGTTGCAGATTGTCCCAGTTCTTTTCTAGACAGTCACCAGTCTATTTTAAATGGACTCAGATTCTAGCCTAGGTCCCACATGTTTCTGAGCTGAATCACTGCTTCTAGCTCTGGGTCTCTAGAGCACACTCTCAGACTCATATCTCTTGTCTGAGCCCTTCCTTGGGACATGGGACTCAGCATCCAGCCATCCCAGATGCTGGAGTCAGTGCCTCAGATCTCCCAACCCCAGCTGTTTACTTCTGCTCCCTGAGAGTTCCACCTCGGCTGTGGGCACTCTGGCTTCTACATTAACCCCTTCAAGGCCAGTAAGGCAAGGAACACAGGGGTAGCAAAATAATTTCTTAGTCGCAATCACTTTCCTCTTAAAAAGCACTCAAGAGATACAGATCTTTGCAAATAAATTTTTAAAAAAGTCCTGAGATGCTCCCTTGCCTAGTTTGAGCTCATCTCTTCTGTGAGTCCATGGTCTAGTCAGCATTTCAGGCTAGGCAGAGTCCCTCCTGCCTCCTCTCTCTCTCCAACCCAGTCTTTTTGCATGTGGCGATGGACAGATCCTTTCCCAGAAAAGCACTCCTTAAATACAGTCTCTCTTCCTTTTTGCCATGTGCTGTACTGTGATGCTTTTCCCTTTTTCCCCCTCCAGGGTCCTGTGTAAATCATCCATTTTTTCATGGGAATGGACTGGTAGTTTAGAGACAATCAGAGTCGGTGGCCCTAGGTTGTTGTCTTGTTGAAGGATGATCTCTGAGAAGTCATCAAGGTATCAAGTGCTGTTCCCTAGGCAGTATAACTGACTAGAACACTTCATAACCTTGCTTTGGCAAGGCTGGACATGCATTCAGCGCATAGAACAAAATGGATGTCCTAAACCAAAATGGAGCTTACAATACAAATGGAGTTCACAGTCTGACCCAGATATTTCCCATTCTGTCACAGTGCCCTTAAAGTCCTAATCAATAGTAAAGAGATCTATGGTATTACTGCAGTTTTGAGTATATGCATTGAAATCCCCTTTTATAGTGACAACCTTTCTCTTGAAATGGAGCTGAGAATTTTAAGTTTGAATTACCTCACTCCTAAAAAATGAAAAACAAAAATAAAAAAGACAGCCCTGCATTTGTAAGTTCATTGAAGTTAGTGGGGAGTAAACATGTGCCTAAGTGCTTTGCTGAATCAGAACTTAAGAGAAGAGAGAAAACACAAATCCCTTTCTCTTAACTTGTTTCATCTATGCTACTTTTGCTTTAAATATTAGAGCTGGAAATCCTCTATCCCAGGTAACAGGACTCCAAATTAATATTGGTTTCCTTAATTGATACATACTATCAGAGGCCGGTTAAACTGGAATACAATACTAGTAATTCATACTGGGCTTCCTAGACAAAGTGAACGGTTTGCAGAATTAGACGCGATACTTGTATTTTTGTACTTGTCTCAAAAGTTTGGTATTTAAAGGAAGGCTTTTAAAATGACTCATTAATCTTTTTATTTAATGTGCTAGAATGAACATACACTCGCATTGAGGTTTCTCTTTGATATATATTTACAGTAATGACCGATGGGTCTGGGTGGGACTCAATAAGAGGAATCCAGATTCTCTAGGAACCTGGCAGTGGAGTGATAACAATCCGGTAAGTTACATTCATCTTTATCCAGAAAATACTACCATATTAAGATTTGTTTGAATTTAGGTTGGGTTGAAAATATAATCAGGTGACTGATATTTTAGATTAATTTTGTTCTATGGCACATGAAGAATATAGAAAAACACTTATGTAAAACTTTGCACTTAGGAGACTTTCTCAATTAAAAATAATCTCAAAAATAATAATCAGCCTTTATACTGTATTTCTGTCAAAATATTTAAATGTAATAAGGATCCAAACGCTGCTGGACAGAACAAGGTATCTTTATTTCCCAACATGTACTTCAGTTTCTCAACCTCATATCCTTGGTTTGTCCAGACTTCTCCAGAAAACGTCTATCTCACTTTCAAGCTGGTTTATGTGTATAAAGTAGGGCTGTCAATCAATTAAAAAATTAATCGCGATTAAGCTCACTGTTAAACAATAATAGAAGACCATTTATTTAAATATTTTTGGATGTTTTCTACATTTTCAAATATATTGATTTCAATTACAACACAGAATACAAAGTGTACAGTGCTCATTTTATATTTATTTTTATTACAAATATTTGCACTGTAAAAAACAAAAGAAATAGTATTTTTCAATTAACCTAATACAAGTACTGTAGTGCATCTCTTTATCATGAAAGTTGAATGTACAAATATAGAATTATATACAAAAAAACCTGCATTAAAAAATAAAACAATATCAAACTTTAGAACCTACAAGTCTACTCAGTCCTATTTCTTGTTCAGCCAATCGCTCAGACAAACAAGATTGTTTACATTTGCAGAAGATAATGCTTATTCAAAATTTCACCAGAAAATGAGAACAGGTGTTGTCATAGCAATGTTGTAGCTGGCATCGCAAAATATTTACATGCTAGATGCGCTAAAGATTCATATGTTCCTTCATGCTTCAACCACCATTCCAGAGGACATGCGTCCATGCTGGTGATGGGTTCTGCTCGATAACAATCCAAAGCAGTGCAGACCAATGCATGTTCATTTTCATCATCTGAGTCAGATGCCACTAGCAGAAGGTTGATTTTCTTTTTTGGTGGTTCAGGTTCTGTGGTTTTCACATCAGAGTGTTGCTCTTTTAAGACTTCTGAAAGCATGCTCCACATCTCGTCCCTCTCATATTTTAGACAGCACTTCAGATTCTTAAACCTTGGGTTGAGTCCTGTAGCTATCTTTAGAAATCTCACATTGGCACCTTCTTTGCATTTTTATCAAATCTGCAGTGAAAGTGTTCTTAAAATGAACAACAGGCTGAGTCATCATCTGAGACTACTATAACACAAAATATATGGCAGAATGCAGGTAAACTAGAGCCGGAGGCCTACATTTCTCCACCAAGGAGTTCAGTCACAAATTTAATTAACGTATTATTTTTTTAACTAGCTTCATCAGCATGGAAGCATGTCCTCTAGAATGGTGGCCGAAGCATGAAGGGGCATATGAACGTTTAGCATATCTGGCACATAAATACCTTGCAATGCTGGCTACAAAAGTGCCATGCGAACGCCTGTTCTCACTTTCTGGTGACATTGTAAATAAGAAGTGGACAGCATTATCTCCCATAAATGTAAACAAACTTTTTTGTCGTAGTGACTGGTTGAACGAGACATAGGACTGAGTGGACTTGTAGGCTCTAAAGTTTTGCATTGTTTTGGTTTTGAATGCAGTTATGTAACAAAAAAATCTACATTTGTAAGTTGCACTTTCGCAATAAAGAGATTGCACGACAGTACTTGTATGAGGTGAATTGCAAAATACTATTTCTTATGTTTATCATTTTTACAGTGAAAATATTTGTAATCAAAAATAATAATATAAAGTGAGCAGTGTACACTTTGTATTCTGTGTTGTATTTGAAATCAATATATTAGAAAATGTAGAAAAAATCCAAAAATATTTAATAATTTTCAATTGGTATTCTATCATTTAACAATGCGATTAAAACTGTGATTAATCGTGATTAATTTTTTTAATTGCGATTAATTTTTTTGAGTTAATCGCGTCAGTTAACTGCGATTAATCGACAGCCCTAGTATAAAGTTAAGTACTGTATGTACACATATCTTTGCAGAATCAGGGCCATAGATTGAAAGTTGTTTGGGGCAGGTACCGCCTTTTATTCTGTTAGGACAGTGCCCAGCACAAAGGAACCGAATCATGACTGGGGCCCCTAGGCACCACTTCGATACAAATAATAATAAATCACAATTCTGCCATCCCTCCGCTTTCTGTAGGAAACTACTGTTATGTCACATGATTTCCAAAGAGATGTCTATGACATTAGAGACTGTGCTGCTTTAAAGGTATGTTTCAAGATTTTAATAATAATAATAATAATAAATAATATATTTATGTGACTTTTATTTATGGTATATTTACTTTATATCTTTAAGTTTTTTGTACATTAAACGTAGTCTGCTGCTGTAAATTTATAACTGTATACATCAGAAAGATGCTACTTTTCTTTTTGTTAATTCAAAAACCTGCTAATTTTCACAAAAAACAGCAGTTTTACCTCCACTGCTGAGTAAATATTTACTAACAACATATAGTGAGGGCTTCCTTCACCAACACTTCTTTACTTTTATTAAAATACTACTGTCATAATATGTAGCATACAGAGCAACTTGGCAAAATACTGTAATTGTGGGCCTACATGTCAATAATCCAGACTGGTGTGGTTCTATTATATTCATAAATGCCTCATTACTATGTAACTCTAACCTTATGGTATGACTGCTAAAACAGTACTTCTCAACCTTTTCCATACAATTACCTGGTTTCCTGTTTTGGGATCACGCTGGGACGTGCCCTCCCATTTAGCCAGAACCCCTTCTCATTTAGTATTCATTGAAGGGGATGGTGGTCACTACCCTCTTGCCCTTATTTGCAACCTCCAGGAGCCATGGCCCTTCGCCTGAGAACCTCTCATCTAAAATATTAGGCTAATACATTTTTGGATGATAAGAAAGACTATCCCTAAACAAGTGTGAAGTGGGCATTGTGGCTTTTGTAACCATTGTTTTCAGAATTACAAGAATCTGATCCTGTGCTGTCAGACTAAAGGAAACAACATTATCTTTATTGTAGAAACCAGGAGGTGACATTGAGCTTTTTTATCTTGATTATACTAAGAAGAATCATGTTTCTGGGCCAATTCAGATTATTGTCCCTTCGGGGCAGATGTGAGAATCCTTTAAGGGGCAGTGAATATTACTCTATGATAAACACAGATAAAATCTGTGGATTGCAAAAAAAACCCAACATAGTATTGTAGTGAGCTGCAAGAAGAGATTTCTGTGAATGGATAAATTTTAAACTGATTGCTTCATAATTTCTAGTTGTTCAGAGATTATTTTTGAAGCTGTACCTATATTTTATCATTTTAAAAATTCAGTTAAAATTACAAAGGATCGGCAACAGGGTAGATGACTGTCATCAAGGATATCTAAGGTATCTTATAAACAGTTTTATTGCTCCAGAAGTTTGTATCTAGTATACCAACACAGTTTCCGAACTCCCTACTTTTATGCAGACCACTCGAATACCACGGAGGTATTTTTGGAGACTTCATTTCCATGACGACAGACAATTGGATTTTTACTTAAAACCTTTTCAGTGTGATGCTAGACTTGAATGGGTTTGCCAGATAACAAAAGGTAAGCTGCATTTACATCCGTTTAATCATCTAAACCGTCATCTGTTTTTTGTTTAAAATGTCTTCAATTACTTCTTTCACTTTGTCATCATTAACAGTAAACCCAGGATCTCTGACTTTAAAACAAACATCTCAGAAGGCATTACAATAATCTTGAGACCTGGAGTCCTTAGAATGTGAGAGCGAGACTTGAACTTTGTGTATTTTAAATATATAGGAAGAGAGAGGCTATCACACTTGGAATGCTGTTTATTATCAACATGAAAGGGTGCTTGATATAGGAAGTGTAAGGTTGACGTATGAGTAACAGCTGGGATTATATTCTCTAAAATTGTGTGATCACAATTTTTGGTTGTTGGGTGTCTTTTTTTTCGTACTTGGTGAAAAGAAGGATATGAGCACAATAAATTTGGCAACCAGTACTTTACCACATCCTCTACCCAACTGGCCGTAACAGTACACAAGGCAAGGGGCTGAAATCCCTTGCATGTCTCATAGGCTTCTGTTCATAGAAATGTAAACATACAAAACACTCACAAATAAACTATTACTGGGGGAAGGACCTTGTGTCACTTCTCTATGGTCCAACTTTGCTTCTATCCCTTAAGTTCCCTTGGAGTGAGAAACGTGCCACGGGGAATGTGGCACCTTAGTGTGGTGAGGAGATATAGATCATGGAGTTCCAGCATTTATGTGCTTTATTTAAAATGTATAAGCAGTATTTATAAACAAAAGAAAATCCCATGGATAGCTAATTCCTCCAGACTTGAATTTGGCCTCTAATCTCCTTGTAAAATTTATGACTTGGGTCTCCAGAGTAGCAAAATACACAGAAAAGGGATTCTCTGGTGAGGGTGGAGAAAGGATGGCATGTGGGTTCTGCACATTGTTTTTGTGAGGAGTTAGAAGTTTTAGCATCTAGTAGGCTTGGCTTCTTGTAATTATTTTAGTTGGTCAGAAAAATAGCTTTTGGAGACACAAAACTCTCCTTGACTTGTTGGAAATTTTCAGTGAAAATGCCAAATCTTAGTGCCTATGTATGGGGAGAATTAGCATTATTATTAGTGTGAGCTTTGGTGCTTACACATCTCTAATAAAGAGAAAAAAATAACTCTAAGTCTGATGCATGCAAAGCTCCCATTGACGTCAGTGAAGTACGTGTATCAGGAATGCAAGATCAGTGATTGTTTCTTTCTCTCCTGAACAGGTAGTACCCCAAAGACACCAGAGTGGTATACACCAGGTAAACAGATTTAGTTTTTGCATACATTGCAGTTACTTGTGTCTAGTGTTTCTCACTATATATCCTTTCTGATGTTAGTGAAAATCATGCTGACACACAGCCAACACACTCAGCTCTCATTGATTTCAGTGGGAGATGTAAATACAGCTCCTCTCAGCATCAGGCCCAGATTGTCCAGCCCTTTCCTTTTCTGAGTGTAATTATTTTTCAGGATTAATGCCATGTGTATATGTGTGGTTTTCTTCCCCAGATGTAGATGGAATTCATGGACCGCCACTTGTTATTGATGGAGCTGAATTTTGGTTTGTGCCAGATAAAAACCTGAGCTACCAAGAAGCTGCTCTCTACTGTGCAAACAATGATAGTGACTTAGCATCTGTGGACTCTTATACAAAACTAAGGGCACTCCTAACCAAAATAGAAAAGGTAGTGAAATACATTGTACCTCAGAAATTGTCTTTGTTGCAAGTGTTTCCAATATAAGAATGTCAATGTTTTTTCTCTTAATTTTTCACTGACATATAACCCATAATAGTTTTTAAAATGCCTGCAAAAGGAAAAGTTTACTTGAAAGAGGAAATAATCAGTTTTGTTTTAATCTCCTTTAAAACTGCATTTAAACATTTAAATTTAAAACAGCCTGTTAAAATAATCTTAATAACAGAACACACGCTCCAAAACAGCAAGGAGATGTTATGACAAGATTACCATAAATATTCCATTGTTCATGGTTCAGCCAGAGGTGTAACACTGTATAGTCATTTTGTATGTGTGTGTTCCAACACGGGGACATCACACCATTATCTGAATGAGAGGAATATATTAGAAACCAGCAATAGACAGATGGGATCAGTCTCTGTAGGGCAGAGAGTATAGTTTATGTAATCAGGAAATTAGCTGTTCTGTGGGAATCATTTTTAAAAAAAGACTTCAGGGTGACATACCTCAGTTACTGCCTTTTTTCAGTGTCATTGAGACATCACATCACTCTTTATTTATTGGAAGTTAACAGGGTCCCCTCATGGAGTTTCCTTAGAATTGTTCCATTAGGATTAAGATGGGATTTGCCCCCAGGAAGAAAAACTCGTGAGTCCTACCCTCCAATTTTGCAGATCCTTCATGGTCCACATGGTTTTGGAGGATCTTCTGGAGACACAGGGTCATCCACAAGAAGGTTCTATGACTTCACTAACTTTGGGTACCTTGCAGCTGTGCTCTGGTTCTCTGGCAGCAGAGGCGATGTGTGAGAGCAGGGGCACATGGGGTCATGTCCGTCCCCCCCCCCCCCATTTCTGCCTTCCATTTAGCACAGAGCGTTTTGAACTCTGGGCACGCCCCACAGTTTGAAAACTGTCCTCCTGCCAGGAACTGGCAGATCAGAAGCTGGTGGGAGTCGCCCAGCCCACTTGGGCGCCTGTCTCTCCGCACTGGCCACCTCCGCCACCTCTGCACAGCTGGATGCTCCCCAGGCAGGGCGGGCAGCACAGCCTGGGCTGCACCCGAAGGAGCCTGGTGTCAGCTGGCAGTGCACCCTGGAGCTGTCCCCCGTCTGCAGAGCCCGGCTACCATGAGATGCTCCCTGAGGTGCTCGCTCACCATTACCCTAGTGCTCCTGGCTCTGCTGCTGCTCCTCAGCCCAGAGGTGACACATGGGGTGGTCATGTGCCCCCCACCTTCAAGAGTTATGTGCCCCACACACCTTCAAGAGTTATGCGTGGTCTCTGCCTGGCAGTGTGACTCCACTGGAGTTGTTAGGGATACTGCCTGGAACCCCTTTTAAAGATGTTTACCATAGCAGAGGGGGCTCTGTTTCTATATATAATCTCTGTTTCTCTGTGCAGTGGTGGGAGAAGAGGTACATCAATTCAGCCTGCCTCATTCCACCCCCCCCCCCCCGCCCCAACCTACAGAAAGGCTTCCTCACAGCCTGGGTGAAAGAGAGAGTAGTTCTCTTTACCTTCTATGTGTGGAAGGATAGCTTTATGCACAGAGGTGTCCTATCACTGCATGTATCCTAAGGGTATGATCTGGCCCCTAAGAAAGTTTTCATTATAGTATTGTACTTTCATTTCAATTAAAACCATTTTATTCTTTATTTTAAATTTTCTTCCATGCTCTTTGCAATGCAAATATTACTTCATTGTGCTGGCAATCCCTTACTTGTCAAGGGGATTTTGATGGTCCAAAGAGCACTTTCTATTGGTCCACAGAGAGCTAGCTCTCACCCTTGTTTCCAGGTGAGAGAAACCGTGTAGATGGGAGGAAAAGATTAAGGGCCGGATCCTCAGGCTCAGTGCACTGCTTTTTTCCCCTCCTTTTCTCTGGGTGTTCTCTGGGTGTCTTAAAACTACCCTTTATTCCTCCCCCTCATCCTGCACTGAATGCTACTTGGCTGGGCCAGAAGATCCATCCCAAAATGAAGTATGTAAGGCAGTAAGATTATCTTTGTCAAAAAGGTCAAGAAACTTATCGCACTAAAGACAGCTGCAAATACATAAAATCTGTCCTTATATTACTTTTCTATCTAAGTAATTGCTGTAGTTGCCACAAAGATATTATATGATCTTGAATGGGAGAATAGATGCTACATGCTTTTATGAGGGATAGGATGCACAAGATGTGAAGATGTCATAGAATCATAGAATATCAGGGTTGGAAGGGACCCCAGAAGGTCATCTAGTCCAACCCCCTGCTCGAAGCAGGACCAATTCCCAGTTAAATCATCCCAGCCAGGGCTTTGTCAAGCCTGACCTTAAAAACCTCTAAGGAAGGAGATTCTACCACCTCCCTAGGTAACGCATTCCAGTGTTTCACCACCCTCTTAGTGAAAAAGTTTTTCCTAATATCCAATCTAAACCTCCCCCATTGCAACTTGAGACCATTACTCCTCGTTCTGTCATCTGCTACCATTGAGAACAGTCTAGAGCCATCCTCTTTGGAACCCCCTTTCAGGTAGTTGAAAGCAGCTATCAAATCCCCCCTCATTCTTCTCTTCCGCAGACTAAACAATCCCAGCTCCCTCAGCCTCTCTTCATAAGTCATGTGCTCTAGACCCCTAATCATTTTTGTTGCCCTTCGCTGGACTCTCTCCAATTTATCCACATCCTTCTTGTAGTGTGGGGCCCAAAACTGGACACAGTACTCCAGATGAGGCCTCACCAGTGTCGAATAGAGGGGAACGATCACGTCCCTCGATCTGCTCGCTATGCCCCTACTTATACATCCCAAAATGCCATTGGCCTTCTTGGCAACAAGGGCACACTGTTGACTCATATCCAGCTTCTCGTCCACTGTCACCCCTAGGTCCTTTTCCGCAGAACTGCTGCCTAGCCATTCGGTCCCTAGTCTGTAGCGGTGCATTGGATTCTTCCATCCTAAGTGCAGGACCCTGCACTTATCCTTATTGAACCTCATCAGATTTCTTTTGGCCCAATCCTCCCATTTGTCTAGGTCCTTCTGTATCCTATCCCTCCCCTCCAGCGTATCTACCACTCCTCCCAGTTTAGTATCATCCGCAAATTTGCTGAGAGTGCAATCCACACCATCCTCCAGATCATTTATGAAGATATTGAACAAAACCGGCCCCAGGACCGACCCCTGGGGCACACCACTTGACACCGGCTGCCAACTAGACATGGAGCCATTGATCACTACCCGTTGAGCCCGACAATCTAGCCAGCTTTCTACCCACCTTATGGTGCATTCATCCAGCCCATACTTCCTTAACTTGCTGACAAGAATACTGTGGGAGACCGTGTCAAAAGTTTTGCTAAAGTCAAGAAACAATACATCCACTGCTTTCCCTTCATCCACAGAACCAGTAATCTCATCATAAAAGGCGATTAGATTAGTCAGGCATGACCTTCCCTTGGTGAACCCATGCTGACTGTTCCTGATCACTTTCCTCTCATGTAAGTGCTTCAGGATTGATTCTTTGAGGACCTGCTCCATGATTTTTCCAGGGACTGAGGTGAGGCTGACTGGCCTGTAGTTCCCAGGATCCTCCTTCTTCCCTTTTTTAAAGATTGGCACTACATTAGCCTTTTTCCAGTCATCCGGGACTTCCCCCGTTCGCCACGAGTTTTCAAAGATAATGGCCAAGGGCTCTGCAATCACAGCCGCCAATTCCTTCAGCACTCTCGGATGCAACTCGTCCGGCCCCATGGACTTGTGCACGTCCAGCTTTTCTAAATAGTCCCTAACCACCTCTATCTCCACAGAGGGCATGTCATTAATATCACTATTAAGATGTGACCTACTATGAAAAAAATTGGAGAACCCCTGTGTATTAGCACATGAGAACCCAATGTTGAAACTGACTAGCCTGATTTTATGATCCCAACTGAGTGAAATGTAAACATTCATAGAATCATAGAATATCAGGGTTGGAAGGGACCCCAGAAGGTCATCTAGTCCAACCCCCTACTCGAAGCAGGACCAATTCCCAGTTAAATCATCCCAAATATCATTCAAAATATAATAAGCAGTGGGAAAATATATTTGAATGTAGTATTGGTTTTAATAATAAAGAACTATTAGAAATAGATTTGAGATTTTAAAATATCTGACCTGATAATGCCCCCTTTATGAACTAGAATTTGAGAATTCCCAGGGCATAGTCTATAGCCAAGACCAAGAAGTTAGTCACTTGAATTTTTGAATCATTTACAAGAATATTACTTGTAAGTTCCAGTCCTGCTTCTGTTAAACCATTTACATCAAAAGGAATTTTGCCATGAGGGTGGATGAAGGCCAGTGGTCTATCTTGGGATATTACATTATACATGGTGGTAAAATCTAGTTGTTTATATTTTTTGTTTGTTTTTTTACTTTTGCAGTTGTCAGGTGCAGAACAGAAGTGGTGGCTGAAATCCATGGATCGTGGAACTAACCATCATTCACCGTATGTACTCTATTTGCAGGCAACATTATTATAAGCTTTTGTTGACATTTCTTGTATGGGGAAAAAATTTAGTGAAATAAGTGATTTTTTTAAATGACTATTGAATGATCCCAAGTTGTTAACAAAGCTCACTTCTGACAGGTCATCTACGAAAAGCATAAATAATTCTTTGAAAGACCTTGTTAACAAAACCACATTATCTGATAATTGTGACTCTTTTTTCCTTTCTCTTGTCTTCCCCCTTTTTTTATCTACATGTGGCCTGCACTTTTCCTTGCCAGGTCAAATTTAAAGTCTGGAGCACCGAAGGAGTCTTTATTTCTTTTGGTAAAGAGTTTAGGATACTGGGGATCTTGAGTATAATAAATAATCAAGAGAATATATGTGTAGACTTAATACTTGAACTAAATACTTGAACTAACTCAAGCAGGAATATTGTCAGAGTGCTGTTCCCACTACAAAGGTTAGCAACATCTCTAACACCTAAATCAGTAATAATAACACTTAGCTCTTATATGAGGCTTCATATATGAGGATCCAGGAAGTCCCTAACAGCAGAACAGACGGAGGATAACTGCACAATGGAGGTGAAACTATTGTGTAATGTTACAACGACTGTGAAGGTGGATGAAGGCTGCAGCAAATAGAGGATCTCCAATCGTCACGGTGCCCATGCCATTGGTTTCAAGTTCTCTTTCTGTCAAGGATAGTGTGGTGACTGTTGTGCACCAGTGTCCCCACTTTAAAAGAAGTCCCGCACAGGCATCTTCCAGTTTTTGGGAAAAAATAACATTTGCACAAGTCAAAAGTCCGGTGGCGATCGGCAAGTGGTGACGGGAACAGGACAGTGAAATCAGGAAATTCCTAGTTACAGACTGACACACAGGCGGTGGGTGTGTGATACAGTTTTCTTGCTTGCTTGAGGATTGAGGCGGGTCAAATATCTTGGCAGCTGCATTCACGACTGAGCAATCCTTTTTAGGATCCACTCTGCTCACCCCACATGGGCAGGGGGTTAGAAAAGGTACCCTAAAAATAGTCTTGCCTCTGTTTTTTCTTGCTGGATAGCTGCATCCATCAGGATCACCACCTCAGCGGTCGAAAATGTAAGAAACTCTTCAACTTGGGAATTTGGAACGTACATACCCTGATGGACAGCTCAAACAGCAACCGACCAGAGCAAAGTACAACCATTATTGTTCATTAATTGAGTCGGTTTGACATCGATATTGCTGCTTTGTCCAAAACTAGAAGAGCTGATGAAGGACAGGTGAGGGAGGAGAAAGGAGGATACACCTATTTCTGGAAGGGGAAATCTATAGATGAACCCTGATTGCCTGGAGTGGGCTTTGCTATAAAGAATAAGCTCGTAAGGTGCCTCTCTGAGGTACCTGTTGGCATCAATGAGCGGTTTATGACACTCCGATTGAGGCTTGCAAAAAATCAACAGGCAACTATTTTGAGCGCCTATGCACCAACACTAGATGCCGATGAGAATGTAAAGGAAGATTTTTATTCTCTGTTGGAAACCATTTTATCAGAGACCCCTACAGAAGACAAGATCATACTTCTGGGGGATTTCAGTGCATGTGTGGGACGAGACTCAGACCTGTGGAAGGGAACAATCAGGAAAGAAGGAGTTGGCAAAAGCAATTCAAATGGAATTCTGCTCCTGACCAAGTGTGCTAAACATGAACTTATTATTATGAACACACTCTTCCGACAAAAGGAAAAGTTCAAAACATCTTGGAGACATCCACAGTGAAAGCATTGGCATGTCCGTGACTACGTTATAGTTCGTGCCCGAGATCATAGTGACGTACTTCTCACAAGAGCAATGACAAGTGCTGATGACTGTTGGACTGATCATCACCTTATTCTGTCCACAATGTGGAGGCTGCAAAAGAAGCAGGTCAGGCACAAGTTGAAGATTCAAGATTTGAAGGACCCTATTAAGCGTGACCACTTCCAAGCAGTCTTAGAAGAAAAGCTCCCATCAGCGTTTCCAGAAAAATTTTAGGAACACTGGAGCCATTTGAAAGCAGTAATCATCAATGCCTTCAAGGAAACCATAGGCTACCAAACCAGAAAACATCAGGACTGGTTTGATGAGAATGATGCTGAAATTGAGCAACTCATTAATGAGAAGAGAATGGCTTTTTGTGCTTGGCAGAATGACATAAATTGTAATATAAAGAGAGAAGCCCATGCCAAGACGAAGGCAGAAGTCCAACTTAAAACCAGAGAACTCAAGAACAAATGGTGGACTGAGAAAACGCAAGAACTCCAACATCTTGCGGATATCCACAATAATGTGATTTCTTTAGTGCCACCAAGGCTGTTTATGGGCCAGTTTGCCATTGGTATGAATCCTCTTCTCTCTAAGGATGGAACCACACTTCTGAAGGACAATGAAGCCATCAATTCTCGCTGGAAAGAACATTGTGAAGATCTCCTTATCCGTTATTCTGTAGTTGCAGATGAAGTCCTTGAGCAAATCCCTCAATGACCATTTGAAGATGAGCTCGGAGACGCTCCTAATTTGTATGAGGTATACAATGCCACCAAGCAGATGAAGAACAACAAGGCAGCAGGTCTAGATGGGATCCCCGCTGAAATCTTTAAAGGCGGTGGACCAGAGCTAATTCGGCAGCTTTACCTGCTTATCCTTAAAATCTGGATAAAGGAGGAGATACCCAGTGAAATGAGGGATGCCCTGATTGTCACCCACTTCAAGAAAGGGGATAAAGCGATTGTGGAAATTATCGTGGTATCTCCCTCCTAGCCATTGCAGGCAAAGTTCTGGCGCAGATCCTTGCAACTTGCCTTCTGCCCATCTCAGAAGAAATTTTACAGGAGTCACAGAGTGGTTTCCGACCATGCCGTGGAACTGTGGATATGATCTTCACAGCACGGCAGCTGCAAGAAAAGTGTCGGGAGCAAAACCAACCACTATACATGGCTTTTATTGATTTAACTAAAGCCTTTGATTCAGTGAATCGCCATGCCCTCTGGACTGTACTCTCTAAGGTTGGATGTCCTGATAAATACATCAGTGTCCTAAAATTGCTTCATGATAACATGAAAGCAACTGTTCTGAGCAGCACTGGTCCCAAGAGTGAACCTTTCAAAGTACAAACAGGAGTAAAACAAGGCTGTATCATCTCTCCAACCATGTTTGTGGTTTTTATCACCGTCATTCTTTACCTAGTTGCTGGGAAGTTTACAGCTGGCATTGAAATCACTTACAGAATGGATGGAAAGCTGTTCAGGCTAAGCAGGCTGAAAGCCAAGAGTAAAGATCTACGCAACATCTATTGTGGAACTTCAGTATGCTGATGACAACGCAATCTGTGCCCACTCTGAGAAAGATCTTCAAACTTTCTTGAATGTGTTTGTCAGTGCTTATGCATGTCTTGGTCTCACTCTTAATAGCAAGAAGACTAAAGTGCTCTATCAGCCCTCTCCAAATGAGGTATTACATGCCCCAGCTGTCAAAATCAATGGAGTGGCACTGGAGAATGTCGATCATTTCCTCTACCTTGGTATTTTCCACTGAATGCATCCGATGAAGTGAGCTGTAGTTCATGAAAGCTTATGCTCAAATAAATTTGTTAGTCTCTGAGGTGCCACAAGTCCTCCTTTTCTTTCTACCTTGGAAGTCATCTTTCATCCAAGGCAGATATTGATGCAGAAATTCAACATCGCCGGAGCTGTGCCAGTGTAGCTTTCCCTTGTTTAGGGCACAGGGTTTTTGATGATCACGACATTCAAACAGACACCAAGCTCCTTGTTTATCAAGCCGTTATTCTCCCAACACTATTGTATGGGTCCGAAACTTGGACAACCTATAGAGGCTTCACATCTTCAAAGTGCTTTGCAGACATTGTCCCCAAAGACTTCTGCACAGGCATAAGTCTTTGAATGGCCATGGACTTAATATGTTAGTGGTATCATTAGAAGCCCTGAATGCTTGAACCCTGGTTCTAACAGTTAACACTTTCCGGTTCCTATTTCAAATGTTTTTATTTGTGATTTGTAAGCCTGCCCATGTAGCCCATTAATGACTTGAGTGCTGAAACAGGATTGGAGGTTTTTACATTATTTTACTCTTCCATTTAAGAAGAAAACAAAACCAAAAACATTCATCTTGTAAGGTAAAAATCAGGAACAAAATATTTACGTATAGAGCATATGAAATTGGATAAGTCATCCTCTGTCCTCGTCTCTGCTTTCTGCCATGGCCAGCCACAGGAAGATAACCCTAGGTTAGGGGATTCTTTGATGTTGTAAAACCAGGATAAGGCTCCTACACCACCACTCCTCCCTGTGGCTGGCTTGAGAGTTCCCCGGGCTTCTTTGTGCCCTTGGGATCACTGGTCCTTGGTGCCATTGGCAGGCAGCGTAATTTAGAGCAGCCTTCAGGCTGCTTCTAGTTTATGGCATAGTCTGGCACAGGGTTGATCCAGGATTGGGGAAATGCAGAGATGTCTTACAGCAACCTTTTTACAATTCTCCTGAGTTGCATTGTGTGCTCATCAGCTGCAGCTAAAGAACAGGGCCTTCCTGTCCAAGAAAATCTTAGGATGTGTAAGTAGCAAAATGCTACATTTAAAAAAGAATACTTTTAGAACAGAAGAATGTAGAATCTATAGTTTGTTATCCTCGTGGTGCATGATAATATAGGAGGGGTTGCAGTAGGGACAGACAGTTAGACAGGTTTCAGAGTAACAGCCGTATTAGTCTGTATTCGCAAAAAGAAAAGGAGTACTTGTGGCACCTTAGAGACTAACCAATTTATTTGAGCATAAGCTTTCATGAGCTACATCGTCGGATGCATACTGTGGAAAATACAGAAGATGTTTTTATACACACAAACCATGAAAAAATGGGTGTTTATCACTACAAAAGGTTTTCTCTCCCCCCACCCCACTCTCCTGCTGGTAATAGCGTATCTAAAGTGATCACTCTCCTTACAATGTGTATGATAATCAAGGTGGGCCATTTCCAGCACAAATCCAGGTTTTCTCCCCACCCCACCCCCCAACAAACCCACTCTCCTGTTGGCAACAGCTTATCTAAAGAAACAGTTAGACAGTTCCTTAGTGTACAGCCTGAGTAGGCAGGCAAAGCTCCTGTTGTTTACCTTCTCTGCAGGGTTGATTTGGTCAGTAGATCCATGACTACACTAATCACTACAGATCTGCTGACCCTACCGCCCACTTTCCCCTACACTAGCCCTCTCCCTAAACCTCCTGCACATTAGGGCACAGGCAACCCCTTTATAAGTGTAAGCCCTTGCCATTTTCTCTCTCCCAAGCAGCAGAGGCACGCTAGTTCTGCTGCCATGCCCAGGATTTTCCCCTAAAAGAGCATCTTTTTGTCAGGGATTGACTCTGAAATGTTTGTATCTAGTTTACAGTTATTTCCACGTTTCCATGATCGATTCTGGAGGGATTGTTGGTATATTTCTTCGAGGGTCTGGTATAGAGGTAAGGTTATTCCTTTATTATAAAAAATATTAGCTCTGTCCAGAATGCAATATTGAATACAAGATCCAGAAGCAAATTACTTTTTCATCATGATCTAGATTGTTTTGGGGCATTCCATTTCTTCCAAATGGCTGAGTCTGGGGGCAGCATGTCTTGAGGACATGAGGCAGGCCTGAGACAAATGGGGGTTACAAAATTGCCATGCCATGCACTTCTGATGTGAATCTGACTAATGGTTGGACAGAAACAGGTGAATAAAATAACTGATGTGCTGATTAAACAGTATTTGAAATTTTAATTTTTTTATTCTCAGCTTCACCCTATACCTGGAACAGCTTATGAACCCTTGTCAACCAATAGTCCTCCCTCTCCATCTTTCTATCCACCCTAATGCTCATTTCTTCCACAAATCCTTTATATGCTGGTCTCCTTACCAATGTTAGCCTGTTTTGGTCTCTGTTAGATGGTAAATTCTCCTCAACAGGGACCTTGTCCACTTATTTTTGAAGTTATGGTATTATGGGCCTGACCCAATGCCCATTGAAGTCAAGCATTACATCAAGCCCTGTGGGACAGATTCTGATACCCACACTTACAGTGAACAGGACTTTATTCCACACTTCTCCACTGAAGTCAGTGATACCACTTGTAAAGTAAGGTGCTACTTAAAGTGAGTAAGGTTATCAAATCTGGTCCTTTATTATCAATACGATATTTTCTCATACAATCATTTAATTTTTTATGCTTTGTTCTACTGTCATTTTAAAATACTTTACTTTGCATAATTTGCAGCATTTCCTACAGACTATTCAATAAACTGCAATCTGAAACTGCCCTTCATATGTGAAAAATCTAATGCATCCTTATTGGAGAAACATGAGCCAGAATATCACCCCCCTAAAGGAGGATGCCCTAAAGAATGGATTCTGTTTCAGAACAAGGTAAAAGGGGAATATAGGACAATCATCATTAGCTGCATTATGTCAACCTAACTTTGTAGCATAGACCAAGCCTCACTTTCAGTCCAGAGTGTTTAAACCAGATCCCTCCTTTGCAGAGGACTCGGTAGCCCTCAGCCCCAACCCCTCTTCTTCTTTCAGGTGTCCCACAGCTCTCCTTCTCAATGTTTGCATCAGTTCTATCAAGTTCCTTCTCCTGGGCTCATGGGTACAAAAGCCCTTGTTCTTGGGATCTGCATTAATTCAGGATAGCTGATGTCTTAAAACCAGGTTCTTTCCCAGCTGCCTCCCCCACTTTGTAGTTCAGCTCTTTTTCTCCCTGGGCTGAGAGAGATTAGCAGATGGCAATCCTTGCCCTCTTGTGAAAGAGGAGGCAGCTATATGCTGTTCTCCTTCTCCAGGCTCCTCCCACTTAGCTGGGAGAGAGGGGAGCCTTGTCCCACCCTGCACTACAAGGCTTCTGGGCCTTTAAAGAAACAGTAGCCTTGGTTTCCTCCAAGCATTAACTATGTCTCTGGGACCATCTTCCTCTCTCCCAACACCTGTCTCTGCCCTTCTGTAGGCCTTCATCTGCTCCAAAAGTCCTAGGAATCTTAAAGGAAAACAGGGTTGACTGACCCTACTATCCTTAAAGAGACAGTCACCCTGTTATAGGCACCTTGCTGAATCAGAGCCTGAATGCATTTATCTATAATTGCATTTCTAATACTTTCTCACACAAAACAAGATAAGTGAGGTGTGAGGGTTTTAGGGTCATTGATTTATGAATTACAACTAAGATACAATAAATCTTAAAGAGAAACTGAACTCCTGCTACATTGCATAAGCTTTTACCATTTTTATTTTGCAGTGTTTTCTAAAGCTAGAACACAGATTTTTAACATTTAAAGATGCCAATGAAGTATGTGAAACTTTTGGAGGCACTCTTCCATCAATCTCAAGCCAAGCTGAACAAGGTATGATGGTAAATTCAAGGCTCTTTATACTATGTAGCACTTTAGACCAAAATAATATGTCAAGCACCTTCCCCAGTCTATGCAGCAGAACTGCACAGAATCGTGCAGCAGACTAGGAATTATGTGGCAGTGTTATCTGATTGTAAAATCATTCAATTACTTTGAGTCTTACTGAAATAATTCTAAAAATTCACAATAAAATAAATACCTATAACAAATGCCTTTAATTATTTGCCCTGTGTCAGAGGAATTCTGTCTGCCACAGAATGGGAAATGCACACACAATGGGCAAACCATGGAAAAAGGAAAAGAACCAGTTCAAAGACCAGTTTCTTTTCCTACCCTTGCATATGAAAGGAATTGGAAATTGTAAAGACTACCAGAGATTTATGACGAGTGGAGGGGCTGTGTCTGAAGCAGTTCCCAAACTTTACTTCATATGTTAAAACCTCATTGAGATGAATGCAGTGAAGAGAAGACATTTGCTGCAAATGGCTGTCTACAGATGTGTCTGACTACCTATCTGTTGAGAGAGACATCTGTTAATACATTTGTATTTGTGTAGTGGGCAGGTAGTTGCCTACAGATATGTCTGAAGAAGTAGCTCACAACAGAGCTCCGTATTATATGTAGCATTATTTTTATAGGTAAGTGACCTCCAGCCAACTCAATTCAGTGCAGTGGAATATAGAAAGTAGACCAGGCAGATCACTTCAGCAGTTAACAGTGCGCAGTGGAAGAGCAGTTTTCTGCTCTGTCTCAGCATTGGGTATTGGGATGGACCCACACTGGAACTCAAGTGACTGAGACTGGAGCAATTCAGAACTCTTTTAGCCCTAGAAAAGCCTATTCTGCTTCAAACATTTCTTAACATGATTGTGTAAATGGAAGTTCATTTCAATTGATTGATATTTAGCATAATAAATTAGTCCTGATGACAGATTTCTGCCAGGCAAGTTAGTGCAATGGCAAAGCTGTGTTGGAGAAAGACAGCTCTGCCACAATTTAGGTAACCACCTCTTCCTGCCAGCCTTCCCTCCCTCCCTCATGTACTGTGGCCCTTTCTGTAGCTGTCTATCAGATAGTGACAAATCCTGAGAGGTTTTAACCTTTAATGAGTTTGTCTAGTTTAGGAAAAGAGTTTGGGACTAGCCTGGAGCTAGCTAACGTATAGCAGGTAGCTAACTCCAAGCTAATCTCAATCTCTTTCCTAACATATAGCAGGTAGATAGTTCTAAATGTCTTAACTAACATTCAGTGCTTAATTTGTAATGAAAGAGGTGCTGGGGCTCAAGCAATTAGGTGCTGGGGCTCAAGCAATTATTTTACATTCATAACTGAAGTGGCAAGCCCAGAGGTGCCGGGGCTCTGAACTGCCAAACCTAGAGGTGCTGGGGCTCAGCCCTGGCAAGCCCTGCCACACATTAAGCACCGGTAACCTCACCCAATAGTGGGCGTTGCCACAGAGAACAAAGAGTGGCTGGTTTGGGATTCCTGAGTAGAGCCTTTCTCAGTTGGAACTGATCCTCTCCCTCTATCCTGACTTTCTCTGTTTCTTGGTTGAGTAAGTCAGACACATATTCAGTAAGTGGTTCTGTTTTAGAGGCATGCCCAGTCAGAGAGCGAGGTGTGTGGGAAGCAAGTGAGACTGTCCATGCCCTCAAAGAGGGCAGGGAGCCCACTTTTGATGCTTCTGTGGGGAGTCAATAGAAGGTCTTGCAGAACAGTAGAGAGGCACCGTCTGAAATTTGGGTGGAGACGCAAGGAGATAGGGTTGATGTCAGGGAGGGAGAGGAGGAGAGAGACAGAAACAAGTTAAACTCATCTCCTGGCCCTCAGTTAGACCTTAGCCTGTTAGAATGCTAATCCTTTCAAATGATTTTTTTAAATAATGTCCTTGTTGGATATGGAAAGGATGGAATGATAAAATTGCAAAACACTTAATACTCTATTAAAATGGCTTATTGCACTTTCAAGGACTACGTTGGGAAATGAAGTAATGTAGATGGAGGTTGTACTATCTTATTTTATGCAAGCTGCTTTTCAAATGTTTACTGTGGTTGTCTAAATCATAGTATGTAAATATTTATTTTTCTGCCCAACAGATTTTTTAACATCCTTGCTTCCTGGTTTGGAAGAAAACATTTGGATTGGTTTGAAGTTTTTTTTCAGCACAAGGGAAAACAAATGGGTAGATGGCAGTAGACTGCTATACAGTAACTTTCACCCATTGCTGAGAGGAACGCTAAGAAAGATTCCACTTGATGTAAGTTATTTATTTGAATATACAAATCCGGGTGATGTTTTGTCCTATAAAAAGTATAGAATGTTGGTGCTTTGGTAACTGTATCAAAATAACAAAAGAGAAAAAAGATGTAAAGGACCCAAACCAAGAAATTGTATTCTTAATTGGCAGACATGGTGACCAGTAATGACTGAGCTCTTCGTATCTTTATTCGGATGAGATGTTTTGAACACTAATTAATTATTAAGATGGAAAGGGATGTAAAAATTGAAATCTCTTTAGTCTCTGCATATCCAATATGTAGCTGAGGTGCCACATTCCATAAAAATGTAGGCAGCAGAGGGATGTTACTATATAGTGTTTGGTTCAGTTATGTGCAGAATACATCCATAAACCATTATACATCATTGTTTTCCTGGCTGCGCTGTTCATGGAGCAGCATAAGAAACATAATGGAATGCCATTGATTAACAAGAATTTTTAAAGAGTATAGTGGGTCCAGGTAATTTTTTTCACAAACAAACAATCCAGCAATTAGGTAACATTGCAAAATAAACTAGCTGTGTGTTGTTCTACTGCTCTGCACATACTAAGAGAAATATATTCTCCTAACTTGACCTTCATTCGCGCTCTTCACACAAGAATGCTTGTATCATACATGAACTTGATGAGTTTTCTGGTTTTCAGATGTTTGATGAGGAGATAAACAACCAGTGTGGTGTAATGCTCAACAACCCCAAATCTTCATATGTTGGAACATGGAATTTTTTGCCTTGTGCTGAGAAGCATTTTTTGGGTATCTGCCAGAAGCCAGCAGGTAAGGCTGACTGTGCGCCTTATATCCACCTGCCAAGAAGCCCCTTCATGCATGGATATCACCCCTCCTGAGGCACAATCTCCCTCTGTACAGCACCTCAAGAAGGGTGTTCCATGGTGGCAGGATCCTTCTGGGGACTGAGCAGGTCCATACTGGATAGGGGCATCCAGTGGTGGGGCCATGAGGACAAATCTCATCCCTCTTACCAGCCCTGAAAAATTTCCCATACCTACATTTTCCACAACACCATCCACAGGGTGAAACCCCCTTTAAGAGGTGTTTGGGGAAAGCCCTGGGCAGTGGAGGCCTTGATAGTGAAGTTCCTGTGGAGTCATGCTTCCAGAGAGTGAAGGGGGGGCCCCAGGGTCGAGTAGTTGGCATGGAGTACAACGCCTCCAAGTGAAAGGCCCTGACCTTCTTTGTATACTTCGGGGATCCACAGGGCTTGGTGATGAACTTTGTTTCATTCAGCGAGGAATAGAGCAACTGACTCCTCTCCCCCAGAACAACGTGGGCGAAACTCTGTGAGGAGAACCATGCAGAGTTTTAATCCCACTTAACCATCTCCTGTGAGTTTTAACACTGAAGGGATGATATGAGGCCTCATCTATACTTGGAATTAGCCTTGATTTCAGCCATTTGTTTACCTGCCTTAGAGCAAACGGCAGGTGTAGACAACGAGAGCCACAATTTGCATTGGTGCAACTTACCCTGGCTTCAAGCAGAGGTCAGCTCCACTGATACAATGTGTGGCTTTCCTGTTTATACTCGGGACTGGGGAGGAGTCGCTGCTCCAGTGCAGCTATATTGGTGGCTGCCCACTGACTACTCAAATCAGGGCAATTACCCAATCTGAACAAAGCCTTAGTTACTGCTTAACTGCCAAGGGCTTAATATGCGGTACACCCATTTTTGGGGTATGTTCTGCTATGTATAAATTATCCTTTTAAATAACTATTTATTAATTCAAAGGAGGGAAGGATAGTGATTCAGTATGAAAAATGTGAAGGGGATTTTTTAAAATTAATTATTAAAAAAAGAAAATTAAGATGAACTGCAAAGGCTCTGAACATTAAAAATGCTTGTAAGACTCCAATAAAAGAGTGCAGCTGCTATTGATAAATATATTTCCCTCCAGAAAAGGAAACATGACATTCAGGGAAAGTTCAGTCATTGCTGCAATATGGTCCCCATTATTCTTGGATTGCTAGCCTCTAAACCCCCAGGCATGCAGGGAAGGAGCGCTCAGTCTGCTCTTGCAGAAACTGCAATTGTGCCTGGCCACAGCTGAGGATGCTGCAGCAGGGGAGATGTTTTCCACTCTGCCATGGCATCCTTGGCCAAGTACAGTCTGGCCCTATGGTTTTCATGTCACTTGTGTCACAGAAGCAAGGGAGTCAGCAGCTCAGATGCCTTGGCATCTCAGGCACTTAATGATTATCTCAAAATGTTGTGATAATTACGCTTGTAAACATCAGCAATATTCTTTTTTCATCTTTGGGAAATGTACATTTTCCCCCTAACTCTTTACCATTAACCTTTAAGTGTGTGAGGTCTCTGTTGGTCTCACAGTTCTCTTTTGAAGCTGTTTACTACATAGAAGCACTTGGCCGTAGTCATGAACTAGTTCAAACATTCTGTTTCTTTCATGTCACCTCTCTAATCCACTGACAGCTGCAAATTGTGCATGAACATAAAATTAATATTATGGCTCTGCCTTTTGGGAATTGGTCTGTCAGCCTATTCATCAGTCACTTGTTTGCTCTTATTTATACAGAGTAATTTTTTCCCTTGACAAGGCTTTGTATTCCTGAGACACCTCTATGTTAGATGCCAATGCACATTTTACAAAATTGTACGGCCAAATTTAGCTCTGGTGTCAGCCCATAAATTTCTTGGAATTATTAGATCCACATGCTCTAATTCCCCATCCATGTGAAGTTTGCATTTTTTATTATTTGCATGCATCACTTAGTCGGATGCAATTAATGCAGCTCATTGTGATAATATTGGATAATTAGAACCCAAACGGTAAATTTCACCACTTCCAGCACAATACATAAGTCAGGTGGCTTTGTGCAAGAAACTGAGCACACGCTATGGAGGCAAACTCTATTACCTCTCTGCCTGCTCGTGCAATGTACTGGCTCGAAGAGCTGCCTGTACCAGTATTTACATAAGAATGAATCCGATGGCTCTTTACTTGACTCATCCCTCTCTCCGTCAGACTGTTCAGAGATGCATGGCCCCTGTTGATTGTCAAAACATCTGTGCGCAGTTCTGTAGAAGAATACTACAGTTTCACATTAATTTCACCCAAAGAGTATAGGTGTTTTTTCCCTAATAACTTGAACTCTTCTGAGTTAAATTGAATGAATATGGAAAGCCACAAAGCCGAGTAGTTCTGTTACTGCCTTTCTACCAAGCTTTTATACAGGGACTTACACATTTACATTTAAAAAGAGCTTTACATTTTTCAACAGATACACTCTCTATCCATTCTGATGTAGAAAAATGGTAGTCTACAACAGTCTATGAATCTTTTTTTAATTTTATTTTTGATGGTTATTCCCAAAAGAAATTTGAATGGGTTTTGCTGCTGCTGTTACAAAAGAAACTGAGAACTAAAATGTTTTGCAGTGTTTATCCCACTTAATGCTTCTATTTCTTGATTATTTACAGGGGCTGCTGACAACCAGACACAGCAAGTCCTAAATGAAACACTGACCTATCAAAATGTCCATTACACAGTAATTCTGGAGAATTTGTCCTGGTATGATGCACTGCAGGAGTGCAAACAGAAAAACATGCAGCTCGTTAGCATCACAGATCAGTACCAACAGGCTTTTCTTACTGTGCAGGCTGCCATTCACAATTACCCACTGTGGATTGGACTCTTCAGCAAAGATGTAAGTTTTATCTCTTCCCCATCCCTCCTAAGAACCATTTTTTAGGGTAGGGTGGAATGGTAAAGGAATGACTGGGGAAACAATAAAACTGAAAATTACTGGGTTATTTTTAAATAGGTGTTTGCAGGGGCATCTATTTTCAGTTGCAGAGAACCATCTTGAGGCTAGATGTCTAGTGGGAGGTTAACCAGTCCTGGTGCTCAGGGTTATATACTAGATTTTCAGTTCTCTGAGGTGCACATTCAAGTGTGGAACTCCGATTGATGGACCGATTGAGAGGACACTATGTCCCTCAGGTTTTAAGATGGAGAAAAATGTTTTATAGTAGCAGCAAACTATATCATTGCATCATCTTTGCCACTCTGTTGTCAGTGGTTCTGTAACTGCCACTGTCATTTGAAATTCTGGGGTGGGGTCAAGGAAGGCCAACCAAAATGTTTTTAAAAAGAGAAAACCTGAAAGATAGCAAATGAAATCCAAAAGCAACTGCTAAAAACTGTTTGAAATATATTGTAACATCTTATCTTAGAACTTGGAAGGGATTTTTTCAGGTGGGGTTTGCTTCTTAATAACGGAGAAAAGTCGTGAAAGGGTATTTTAAAAAAAAAATGCTTTTTTACCTTAAAAATATCAATAGTGTCAAGTCTTGTTTCTCTTGTGTTTGTTGGAGGACTTCTTGGAAATTCCCAGTGTGGATTGGGAGCTTTCTCATCCGTTAATTAAAGAGTTTGGGGCATGGGTGTGTGACTGGGTGTTGAATCTTTAACAAACATCTTTTCTTCCAACCATTTATGGATGTTTGCGTTAAATAGGTATTACCAAAAATAAGCAAAAAACAAAGTTTTAAATAGCCTAAATAAAAAATGTTCTCACGGTCAGGTTTCACTTGCTTGGTATCTATGACATCATAATTCTCCTACTTCTGCAGCTGTCCAAAGAGTTTTCCAGGAATAACAGGAAAGAAAAACCTGGTATTTTTAAAGAAAACAAACTTTTCATGTCTTATCTGTACTTCACAAGAAGTGAAAAAGAAGACAACCTCTCTCCCCCCTTTGTAGGTGACCTTTAAGTGGGGATCAAATGCCTCATCCTGTTACATATGGCACTAAAGCTCTGAAACATATAGAAGGGTACTGGCTACACAGCAGCTCATGCCTGTAGACAATGAGACAGTACCAGGAGAGCTTGCAATTGTAGTACTGAACACACCAGGAAGATATATTCAGCTAAAAAAAAACAAAAAGAAGAAAAAAAAGATTATCACAGCTGGTATCAGTTCCTAATATGAGTGGTCTTAAATACAGAAGAAAACTTTTAAATATAACTTTCCTAAAGCATAGATCCACTTACTTTTCTTGTGTTTTAATATGATTAATTATTATTATTATTATATTTTATTATTATTTATTGTCATCTTCAGGGCAGGAATATGTCTAATTATAAATTCTAAAAAGTACTTAATATTAAACATTAATATGTTTACATTTGCTCTAACATGGGGAAACAACAGGACTGACTCTTAGAAATCGCTTCCAATTTCCATGCACAAATAATTGTGCCCATAGTTAATTGCAGGTTCAAATGATACCATTTATCTACCTGGCTTTGCCTACAAATCAAGCATAATAGTTAGACATCTAAGTACTGCACTGTTGTTGTGGCCGTGTTGGTCCCAGGATATTAGAGAGACGAGGTGGGTGCGGTAATATTTTTTTAGTGGACCAACTTCTGTTGGTGAGAGAGACAAACTTTCAAGCTACACAGAGTAGTTATTCAGGTAACCTCTGTGTAAGGTTGAAAGCTCGTCTCTCTCACCAACAAAAGTTGGTCCAATAAAAGATATTACCTCACCCACCTTGTCTCTCTAACATATAAGTATTGTCATTTGCTATTCATGGTAGTCGATGTAGTTTTTTTCAGCAGCAGAACTGAATGTGACAGACTTCATTTATTATTTTAACAAGAGACCAAATCCCAAGAGCTGCTGAGCACCTGCAACTCTTGCTGAACACAGGACTTCACCCAGTAGAAATATAGTATCATGTCATTTGATGCACCTAGACACTTTTTTAAGTGTGTAAGCTCTCATCTTTTATTGGTATGATGCTAGGATGGAAAACATTATGGCTGGGCAGATGGAAAGCGCATTGATTTTAGTCGCTGGTCTGAAGAAGACGAAGAAACAAGTGATGAATGTGTGTTTTTGGATATTGATGGATTCTGGAAAACTTCTGAATGTTCCTCTGAAAATCCAGGTGCTATTTGCTACTTGCCAACAAGTATGTATTCTGAGAAAATACATTCTCATTATTTAAAAAAAAACCAGCTTTCATAAGTAATATACATAGTAAAACTCAGTAACAAAGATGTTTTATAATTATTTTAAAATAAAAATGTTCCATTTATATACACTAAACGTACACTACTTCCTAGAACAGGCTTGTTTAGTTGTTTGTGTACCAAAAAACCCCATAGTGCCTTGGAAATGGGCCATGTACACACCTGAGCAAGTTACCCAAGCACTGTGTAATTATTTAGTAACATTCAGGATTGCTGTGTTGACCCAGATTGTGCCCTCCAGATCCGCCCACTGAGGACACCCTCTGCACATGGATCTCCCTCACCTCCATGTGGAAGGAGGACTTAGCCATCTCCCCAGCACCATCTGCACCCCCTCTGGACCCTGTGGAGGCCTCTTCATACAGTCTGGACTCCATGCTGGAGTCCATGCTGTCTTATATTAAAATTGTGCATGACCTAAGAGAGTTTTTTTTTCTTTCAGATGAGACTGAGAAAGAAGAAGTTGTTGAACATATTAAATGTCCACGTAAGTTTAAAAATACACCATGGATATCATTTCAAAATAGTTGTTACATTTTCATGATAACAAAAGATAGATGGCAAGAAATGAAATCACAAGAAGCCCACCATTTATGCAAGAAAATAAGTAAGTACTTCTTTTAATTACTGGATTTCAAATTGACAGTCTCTTTTAAGCTGCTTGTACAGAAACTGAAAAACTAGGGAGGTGAAGCCTACGAGGAGTTTGAAAGATAGCAAATATTGTTGTCTATTTTTTAAAATCGGAGGGCCAATTTTTAATGCATAAAGGGTATCTTACACAGCAAAGAAAAGCCCGCAGCTGGCCCATGCCAGCTGACTCGGGCTCACAGGGCTCGAGCTGTGGGGCTGTTTCATTGCTGTGTAGACTTCCAGGCTCGGGCTGGAGCCTGAGCTCTGGGACCCTCCCTCCTCACAAAGTCCTAGGGCATGGCCCCAGCCCAAGCCCAAAAGTCTACACAGCAGTGAAACAGCCTCACAGCCTGAGCCCCACAAGCCTGAGTCATCTGGCATGGGCCAGCAATGGATTTTTCTTTACTGTATAGAAATATCCAAAAAAGGTACTTGTTTTTAAGTATATGAAGTGCTCCTGAAAAGCATAGCTGAGAGCGCTAGAAGCTGAAATCCTCCACTTATCTACAAAATACTCACAGAACAGGTAGTGTTGACATTGCCTTTTGAAAAATAGTAATTTTTCCTAATATTTTTGTTGGCTGATGTGTTGTCTGTCCTTTTAGAGTGAGAGTGTGTGTGTGTGTGTGTGTGTGTGTGTGTTAATTATTAAACATTGGCGATCAAAACTTAATTTGTTTTGTAAATGATAGATAAACTTGTAATAAACTAATTATTATTTTAAAAATTGTTTCAACAGATCTAGATGCATTTGTCTTGAATATTAGAGATGAGGAAGAAAATAACTTTGTTGTTGAGCAGCTGCGTTCTTTCAGTGGCCTAGCTAGATGGGTATGGCTGGGCATAATTTATGATGACAGCGGTAAGATTTTTTTCTTAATAAAATTTGCTAACCTCCTATCATTAAACTGATACATTTCTAACAATGGATAGAGCAATCCAAGACACCATAAAAATAAATATATACTAATGCTTACAACTGCCTTATATTTTCATTTATGTTTTTAGAGGAAAATAACTGGACATCTTTTGTCTGTTCTAGTGATATTTAGATCCTACACAGTCTGCTTAATCCAGGTTATTGATTTTACCAAAAGGCAGGATTTAAAAAGAGCACAATGATATGTGGTAACATTTTTAGCAATATACATAGGCCTGATTTACAGAGGTTCTGAGCACCCACAACTCCCATTGAAGTGAGTGACAGTTTGGGTGCTCACTACCTTGGAATTTCAAGCCCAGACTAAGTAGCAAACTACTAAAGCTCCTATAGCTGCATCTTGTGACCAACCCTGCATTCTCTATTATGTGCAGTAAGTTTTCTGAGTAGCAGCCGTGTTAGTCTGTATCTGCAAAAAGAAAAGGAGGACTTGTGGCACCTTAGAGACTAACAAATTTATTTGAGCATAAGCTTTTGTGAGCTACAGCTCACTTCATCAGATGCATAGGTCGTCCTTTTCTTTTAGTAAGTTTTCTGCAATTTTTCTGTTAGAATAATAGTGCTTTTCATCTTCAAAGCATTTTACAAAGATGAATGAATAACATTTCAGTGACATAGATCAGTAATTTTTTCATGATCCCCAATAATCCATGTACTCTGCTTCATTCTGGATGTAAATTCTGAGGCAGGGTGTCTGAACTCTGTTGCAATCTGTAGCCCTTGGAGAGGTGGAGCAGGAGGTAGTTTTGGATTGTGGGACAAGTGCATTAATTGGACTCTTCTATTTAAACAATAAACTGTAGAGTAGTTAGCAGAATTGGAACTCAAGGGGTTCCATGCAGATGCAAAGATCTGATTTTAATGTTGGAGCCTTAAATTTTCATCTTTAGGTTTCAAATACTGAACTCATTGTGATGAATGGGGTAGTTCACACTTCTCAGAGCTATTATTTCAGACTGTCTGCAGACTCAGAAATACAACACTGCATCAATTACACTCAGTTCTTATTTTAAAAGTAATCTTCATGGGCAGGAAATGTCATTTTTTAAAAAAAGAGAGAAGAAATCTTAGATTCCAGAGCACCTTATTGCAGAGGGATGGATTTTCTAGCAAATTGCATGGCTAAGGAATTGCAGAACACACAGGGTCATGGCAATCTCCATTTTACAAAATGTGAAAACAAGGCAGAGACATGAGTCACATTAAGCTACAGAGGGAGTGTGCATCATAGCCAGAATAAAATGCAGGAGTTCCTGATTCCTAGTTATACTATTATCCACCAAACCACTCTTCTTCAGAAAATAGTAGTGGGTTACTTGCAAGGCACCTGTTGTTTATTTGGTTTGGTTTTTGTAATCTGAATTTTCACAATTCTAATTTGGGTAATCTCCAAAGAACATTTTCTCTTGACACTCAGAATTTTGGTTAGGGCTTAGAGGAAACTCTAGCAACTTCAAAAAACAGGTAATAACAGGCCTTCTGATCTAAAGTGAGTGTTTTATTAATTCTGGTCAGGAGCACACCATCTTCAGTTGTAGATTAATTTCACATTTCTTAAAAAAATTTGTTTTGCTCAAGGCAAAATATGGAAATGTTTTTATATTTTCCACAGATAATTCCCTAAAATGGTATGATGAAACTTTTGTGTCTTACAATAACTGGAGACAGGGAAGACCTAATGTAAAGAAGAATCAGTTTTTTGCTGGAGTGAACTTTGATGGGTTTTGGGATATTTACAACCGTACGCAAAGTTGGCAAGCTCTTGAATTTAATCAACACAGTATTCTTGCCTGTAAAATTGAAATGGGTAAGTAATATCCAGAAACAATTACACCCAAAGTTTTGGGGGCTGGCGAGGTAAAGTTAATGTTAAGGCCTAGTCCTGCAAGTCTTCCATGAACAGGACTCCCAAAGAAGACCCTGCATCTGCTCCCATTGAATTCATTGGCAAAACTCTCATGGATTTCAATTTGCAGGATGAAGCTCTCTATCAGTATTCTCGTACTCTGCTCAGGATGGATGTTGGCTGTGTGCCTCCATCTTTTTCTCCTATCATTCAATATAAAAAAAGATAATATGTATCCCATAAGTAATTTGCACTGAACACTTCAGTGCTTGAATTGAGTTGTTATAGACCAGGGGTCGGCAACCTATGGCACGCGTGCCAAAGATGGCACGCAAGCCGATTTTTAATGGCACGCTGTGGCCTGCTGGGTCCCGGCCACCAGCCCTGCTCAGCCCTGACTCCAACCCCCCCACACTCCATGCCCTGACTCCTGCACCCCCCTCACATGCCCTCAGCCCCCTGCCCTGACTCCTGCACCCCCCACATTCGCACCCCCACCCTGTGCACCAAACGGGAGTTCCTGCACAGACACCCCACATTCCCCCCTGCACCCCTCGCACCAAATGGGGGCAGCTCAGGTAAGCACTCCACACCCAAACCTCCTGCCCCAACCCTGCACCCCCTCCCTCATTCTATTTCCTGGCCAGACCCTACACCCCTACCCCCAGCCTGCTCCTTCACCCCCAGCCCTGTGCTCAGTGTACTCCCCCCTCAGCTCAGTGCAGAGAGAGAGGAAGAGAATGGGCTAGAACCAGGGAGAAGGTAGGTACCCACTCTATGTGGGCAGGGCCGGGATCCCAGACCGGCAGTGGGCTGAGCGGGTCCAGCAGCCGGGACCCTGGCTGGCAGGAGCCAGCGGACAGAAACCCAGACCGGCAGCGGGTTGAGTGGCAGCGGGCTGAGCCGCTCAGCCCACTGCCGGTCTGGGGTCCTGGCTGCCAGGCCCTTGCCAGCCGGGGTCCCAGCCGCAGGCCCCACTCAGCCTGCTGCCGGCCTAGCTGAACGGAACTCCAGGCTGGCAGCGGGCTGAGCGGGCCAGCAGCGTAAGATCAGCATTTTAATTTAATTTTAAATGAAGCTTCTTAAACATTTTGAAAAGTTTACATACAACAATAGTTTAGTTATGTAGTATATAGACTTATAGAGAGAGACCTTCTAAAAAATGTTAAAATGTATTACTGGCATGCGAAACCTTAAATTAAAGTGAATAAATGAAGACTCGGCACACCACTTCTGAAAGGTTGCTGACCCCTTTTACAGACTGATAGATTTTAATATCTGCCGCATATTTCTGATAACATGAATGAAGTGTATAGAATTAACTGTGATCTTAATCTTGAAATAGGGCCCAGAGAGAACAAGCCTCCATTGCCTGAGTATATACTACATGGAAATAGCACATACAGGATCCTTCAGAAAAAAATAACCTGGTATGAAGCATTAAGAGAATGCAAACAGAATGGAAGTGATTTAGTCAGCATACACAGTGAATCCCATCAGGTGTTTTTGGATGATATTGTAAAGCATGATGGATATCCACTGTGGATTGGGCTATCAAGCCTTGATGTAAGTTTCCACTGTCATGACCATTGTTTCTTTTTCTGCAGTAATTTTCTGCAGTTGATTTCCAAAATCTTTGTGATCTTTCCAAGCTCTTTTAGAGGCTTGAATTTCATGCTAGAAGATTATTTGCTTTCTTTTTCCCCTACCACTAAGAATATATGTTAACTTTTCCTACACTTAGATATTAGGGGATTAGAAATGTGTTTTAGAATGAGTGTCTGATTTCATACTTACATGATGGGCCAAATTCACCCCACTAGCGCAGGGAAGTGCAGCATGCAGCCTCTCTGCTCCACCTTGCCCACTGTGCCACCATCCTTCCTCAGGCTTTTCAAAGGGGAGGGTAACTTTAAGCTCCCCTTGGGGCCCACCAGCAAATAGTGCTCAGGGGAAACATCAATTCAGTGCATCCGTCCACCACCCTACCCATCTTTTGGGCTGCACTAATCCCTTCACCGGCCATGGTAGACTTTCCACTGCCATGGTTTCCACCAGTCTACACTTCCAAGTGAATCTAGCATAGTAGCTTTCATCACAAACTGATAAACAAACTTTACATAGTGCTCCCACCCCTGTGGTTTAACAGCTCACAACATGATTAAGCAATAGATTTGTTAGGACAGGAATTGTCAGCTCTTGAATAATGCCTTATGTAATTGAAACCATTGGGGGAAAATTAGGGAGGCATAATGTTACCAGGTTGGGATTTGACCTGGCCACAACCCAATACTTAGAGTACCACAGACTCCTCAGTGATCACAGGTGGCCAGGGCCTCAGTTTTAAGTATTACCTGGAAGACACAACCTGCTAACCATGTTGGGCATTGGTTCAGTACTGACTTGGAGGAAATGGGTCTTCGACTCTTTAGTGCATCACTCTCTGTACGTTATCTGTGTTTATATTTGATTAATTAAGGCCTGAATGCAGTGGTATAAAAATTATTATTCTTTAATCAGGGAAGTGAATCTAATTTAGAATGGTCTGATGGAAGTGAATTTGACTACCGTCCCTGGGAACTGGAAAACTCTAAATCTGCTGGGAACTGCGTTTTTCTGGATACTAAAGGATTTTGGAAACGTGCAAGGTGCACAAATGTTATTGAGGGTGCCATTTGCTATACTTCTTCAGACAGTAAGCCTGATTTCCTTTTTTCCTGTAATTTAACACATACTCTATTTTACATGCTGTATTATGAACAGAAAATGAAGACTGAAAGAAATGTGATTTAGACTAAACGAAACATTTTGTTCTTTAAGACTGATTGTTTAGAAGGAGTAGCAAACTACCGGTTAGTATATCTTGTAAGCTTTGTGGCACCATACTCTGGTATTTGATAACAGTGGTGGCCAGCTACCTAAACAGGCATTAAAAATAGATACTGCTTGTTAAACAGCCTAATGTGAGAGGGCTTCTTTATGCCAAAAATGTTTTCACTGCAGAGTTTTGTTGGCTCAGCTTCCATGAAATACTGACTCTGTCAAAGTCATGTGTTGTCACTGGATTTCTGTTTTAAGATTTTGATAACTGCTCAGGACATTTCTTTCCCATGCCCATATGGAGTGAAACTTTGAACTGAGCTGAGCAGGGTGTACGTTGACTACACATTACTGAAAGGCTTTTGGAGGGCAGTGTTGAATAGTAGTTAAAACAGGAGACTTGCAGTCAATACTCCTGAGTTTTATTCTCAACTATGCCAAGATTTGCTTTGGGGCTTGGGCAAATCACAACCTTTCTGTGCCTTAGTTTCTCCACTAGTAAAATGGGAAATATTTACCCTCCCTTTATAAAGCAATAAAGCACTTTGAGATCCTTGTGTGAAAGATGCTATGAAAATTACCGTATTAACTTATGAATCTTATTTTGAGTAGTGGGAACATGAGACTGTCACCATCTGTCTCTGTTACATACTCCCTCATCTTAGACAATTATCTTGGCAAAATCTGATAAATAAAACTGGTGACCTCAGATTACCTTAGTTTCTTCAAATTAGAGGGATCACTTTCAACATGACCCAATGTTTCATGGAAGAAATTAATATAGTTAAATTAATATAAATATAAATTAATATAATTTTTATAAATTGTTAGACTGATAATCTCTTTGTGACCTACGGTATAAACGTCAACTCCTGAATCAGAGGTCCACAGTGATTGAGCCCGATTCCAGCATGTGTGTGTATTTTTCTATATAGCCTCCCTACCCCAGAGTTATTTGACTCCGCAGAGCCTCTTTTAATTTGCATAATACAAAGTCTTTATATTTTTACAGAGAGACGACTACAGCCACAGCAAACCAAAGGCTCCTCCAGGTGTCCACAGGGTCCTAGAACATCGCAGTGGTTGCAGTATAAAGATCATTGCTATGCATTTGACATGGCATTATACAATTTTTCAGTATATACTGCAGAAGAGGCTAAAAGAGTCTGTCAGAAGCTGGGTATGTTTGGTTTTATTTATAATGTGTTATATCTTGTAAATAGCTCATCATTAAGGGAGGATTAGAAAAAACACACTGGCAAAACTTCTGCTTTATGTTTCTTTGATTTAGGAATATATCTAATGGCTGGTTTTATCTAATGATTTTTGGAGCATTTGATTAATATTTTTGGTAAAGATGTGCAGTGTTCTGATTACTTATCTGGAACATGAATGTACATAAATAAAGTGATACCTCATATGTAACCATTGATAAAGGATTCAGAAAATCAAAGCTGATTTCCAGTGGAAAACCTTTTTATTTTACACAAACCACTTTATACAAATTAAAGGCTGTAGCTTTGTTACAAAGTTATTCTTATTATAGCCCTGGGCATAGGATGAATGCAGAGAAATCCCACCGAGGATTTGAAAGTAGACACTTCACAGTTTAAACTTGATGCACACAGAAGCTGAAAAGCCAGTTTTTGTGCTAAAAGAAGAGCTTTTTTTCTTTAGTAAATACTGGGGATTGTTTTGTGACAGCATGTAATTCCTCATGTACAGAATCCTTTGCTCCCTTCAAAATTCTAGCACGTTTGAATTGTCATAATTTTAGCCGTATATATATATATTTTTTTTTACTATTTAAGGTTAATTAAACTGTGTAAGATAAACTGAAATAAAGAAGCAGGTATTCCTATTACCAGGTGTGACACTCAATTCAGGGCCACTTGGACCCAGCGTGGGTTAGACCAAGAGTAGTCCTTCTTTAACTTATGCTGTTGGCAGAAAGTCTTTTATGCCAGCAGAGGATCAGGTGCACTGAAGCACGCCTTCCCTCCCCCCCCGCCGCCTCCCCCAGTGCACGCCCTCCTTCCCATTACACCTTAAGTGCAGTGACATTGTATATCAATATATGATTTGTTATTTAGATACAGAAAATTGGCCTGATCCTACAAGGTGCTGAGCCTCTATTTAGGTTAATAGGAATCAAGGGGATTTACAGAAGATGCTTGGCACCTGGCAGGATCAGTGCTTCTGTTTCCATAAAGTATCATTTAATATCTTTCCAGACTTGCAGGAGAATTTTCTTTATTTTATTTTGCATGACCTGCCCAGATGACAAAACAAGAAATTAACTTTGATCTGAGGCTGCTCATGACGTTGCATTGTTCTCCTAATCTGTGTTTTTCCTCTGCAGATTACATATCAAAATTTTAGGAGTCCAAATTAGCAAACGTTCTTTCTCATTTCTGTGCCTTAAATGATCCCTTTTTGAATTTTTAGAAAATCCATTTAATTTAAAAAGACTATGAGGGAAACCTCTAAAATTTCTTTCTGTACTGACCACTAAACTCTTCCCTTAGATCCTTCTTCAACACTATTGACTATAAAGGATGCTGAAGAGAATATATTTGTCAGTAAGCACATAAGGCAAAATTACCTCATCACCAGAAGAGTGTGGCTTGGATTGTCTCAGAACTTCAGGGGTAAGAAGTAACTACCAACTATGTATGTATGTGTGTGTGTGTGTGTGTATATATATATATTTTATATGGTAAATAAAAATGAATGAAAATAATATAAAAATACTTAGAATTTGAAAAGTTAACTGCCGCTGCTATGCAATTTGTTAGCATTAATTTATATACAGTAACTCCTCACTTAATGTCGTCCCGGTTAACGTTGTTTCGTTGCTGATCAATTAATGAACATGCTCCTTTAAAGTTGCGCAATGCTCCCTTATAACCTTGTTTGGCAGCTGCCTGCTTTGTCCACTGCTTGCAGGAAGAGCAGCCTGTTGCAGCTAGCTGGTGGAGGCTTGGAACATGGGTGGACCAGCAGCCCCCCCTCACCCCCATCAGCTTCCCGCTCCCCTAAGTTCCCTGTGCGGCAGTCGCCCAGCAAGCTATCAGTTGCCGGCAGTGCATCTGTCCCTCCCCCCACTGCCATGTGCTGCTCCTGCCCGCTGCCTTGGAGCTGCTCCCAGGAGCCTCCTGCTTGCTGTGCAATGGGGGAGGAAGAGGGTGGCTAATGTCAGGGTGCTCCCCTCCCCCCGCTCCTGCCCCCCGCTTACCCCTTCTCCATATAGAGCAGGGTGGGGACACAACAGGGCTCAGGACAGAGAGAGCTTGCTGGCAGCAGCTGCTGTCTCAACTTCCTGATATACTTAAAAAGGCAATGTACTTAGAGTAGTGTCAGAGTATGTAAAGGGGCAATGCGCATCTCTCTCTCCCACACACAGGGTGTGTGTCTCTGTCTGCCATGCTGTCTCCCCTCCCTCCATTCGGCCCCCTTGCAGAGTGTGAGGCTATATTAACAACAATGTGTTAACCCTGGAGGGCTCAGCCAAATGCTAGTTCATCATTTAGCAGTAAGGCATTCCCTGGGAAATATCCCACCCTCTTCCACCCTCTAAGTTCACCACCTCAACCAAGCTTCACAATCATCATTGCTGTGTACAGTATTAAATTGTTTGTTTAAAACTTATACTGTGTGTGTGTGTATAATATAGTTTTTTCTCCCGTGAAAAAAATTTCCCTGGAACCTAACCCCCCATATTTACATTAATTCTTATGGGGAAATTGGATTCGCTTAACATCGTTTCGCTTAAAGTCGCATTTTTCAGGAGCGTTAACTACAACGTTAAGCGAGGAGTTACTGTAGTATAGTAACTTCTACCTCTTCTCAGTTTATGTCAATTCCTAATGTTTCTTGTTTTGTGATTTAGAATTATTTTCACATATATTCAGTGGGTTAAATTCAAACTTTGCTGCTAGATTAAGACAGATGGGTTAGAAAAGGTATATGCGGAGAGGCTGTTTTTGTTGGCTTTTGAAAATTATTCTAAAATATTTATTTTATGAGTTTCACAGAATCACTTTTATTTTTGTGGTTTTGGAATGAAAATTAGATAATCAACAAAGGGACATTGTACAAGAGCTTGGGGTTTGGATGAGAACTAGCTGGCTGTGATTTAATCCAGACAAGACTGAGATAATGGTGGGCTGATGGAAGCAGGCAGAAGAGTAGGTGGAACTTATAGGGGCATGCAACTGCCATTTGTAAAACAGTGTGAAAATTGGAAATGGTGTTAGATTCTGGGCCAGTCCTAGATGCCCAGGTAGCAGCTGTGACAGAGTATTTTCCATCTGCGCCTGGCAAGACAAATATAAACCTTTCTCTCCAATGTGAACCTTGTCAGAATTATCCATGCTTTTATCACCTCAAGACTAGATTGCTGTAATGCGCCCTACATGGGGACTATTTAGAAGCTTAATCTACTGCTAGAATGCTGCAGTGCTCTTATTAAGTGGAGTCGCACATTGGGAGCACATTAGACCAGGACACCATGATCTACACTGGCTTCCAATAAGTTTCTAGGTGGACTTTAAGCCCTAAATGATTTGGGACCTGGTTATCTGAGTATCACCTCTCCCTGTGCCACATTTAGGATGAGCAAAGGCACTTGCGCTGGAACTCCTTCAATATACATGAGACTGAGGTGCTGACAGCATTTTCTCTGCAGGTTGCTCAGTAATTGAACTTACTTCGCTCCCAAACCTTGGTCTGCCAGATCCCAGATTTGTTAACCTGGGCATGCTGCAAAGCCTGTCTCTCTCAGGAAGGGTGCACTGAGATGGGTATATTTATATTTATGGGCAGTTTGTTGTCGTTTGTTATTTATGTAATAGGCACCCAGCTCACTGGATGGGCACCTACAGTTGATGTTTAGAAATGTGATGAAATTAATAAATTTCATTTTTCACATTATGCTGCAATATTGCAAATTTTGATGGTGATTTATGAAAGCAGTATTTGTGATCTTTCCCTACAGCTAAGTCCTTGAACTGGCTTGATGGTTCAGCAGTTAAATATGCCAATTGGGCAAACGGAACTTCAAAAGTCAATGGGAAATGCAGTGTTATCCTGTCCACAAATGGAACATGGTCTGAAGTTGACTGCAGTCATAGTAAAGGCAGAGTTGTTTGTAAAGCTCCGCTAGGTATGTCTTTCTTGTGTTTAATATACAATTCACTTTTTTTTTTAAATTGTTGTACTGAAGGATTTTTATGTCAGGAAAGGTCTGTGTACACTCAGATGAAATTCACTCCAGAAGTCCTGTGGCTTAAGTGGGACTTAAATGATGTATAAATGGCCTTTGGTGTGTTCTCTGCCTAGGATAATGTGTCCAGTGTAGTTGTAGAAGAGTTACAGAGATGATACTATCTTTTCTTTCATAGTTGTGAAGAATCTGGACTAATTTACATTTCAATGTTGGCTTTAATTCAGAGGTTTTTTTATAAGACCAGTCTATGGTGCAAGGTTCATTTATCCTGTTTATTTTTAGGCTGCTTTTGTTTTTGTGAACAATGCAGCTAATTTCTGCTTTAATCTTTGTATGTTCAATACCTGGTTGCCGCATTTCTATGCATGGGATATGTCATGTTGATGGGCACACTAGAAATGCATAGATAGATATTAGTAAATAGTTAGAGGTCTTCATCATAATAATGGCCATACTGAGTCAGATCAGTGGTTCATCTAGCCCAGTATCTCGTCTTCCGACAGTTGCCAATGCCAAATGCTTTCAAAGGGAATGAACAGAACAGGGCAACTGTCAAGTGATCCATTCTATCATCCACTCCCAGCTTCCGGCAGTCAGAGACTAGGGACAGCCAGAGCATGGGGCTGCATCCCTGACCATCTTGACTAGTAGTCAATGATGGACCTATTCTCCATGAACTTATCTAATTCTTTTTTGAACCTAGTTATAGCCTTCACAACATCCCCAGGCAATGAGTTCCACAGGTTGACTGTGCATTATGTGAAGAAGTACTTCCTTTTGTTTGTGTTTAAACCCGCTGCCTATTAATTTCATTGGGTGACCCCTGGTTCTTGTGTTATTGGAAGGAATAATACTTCCTTATTCACTTTCTATACACCATTCATGATTTTATAGACCTCTATCATATCACCCCTTTGTCAGCTATTCTCCAAGATGAACAATCCCCATCTTTTTATTCTCTCCTCATATGGAAGCTGTTCCACACCCTTAATAACTTTTGTTGCCCTTCTCTATATCTTTTCCAGTTCTAAATATCTTTTTTGAGATGGGGTGACCAGAACTACACACAGTATTCAAGGTGTGGGCATACCATGGATTTATATAGTGGCATTATGACATTCACTATTTTATTATCTATCCCGTTCCTAACATTCTGTTAGCGTTTTTGACTGCTGCAGCACTATCCACAATGACTCCAAATTCTCTTTCTTGAATGATAACAATCAATTTAGATCTCATCATTTTGTATGCATAATTGGGATTATGTTTTCCATTGTGCATTACTTTGCATTTATCAACATTTTGTCTGCCATTTTGTTGCCCAGTCACCCAGTTTTGTGAGATTCTTTTGTAACTCCTCGCAGTCTGCTTTGGCCTTAACTATCCTGAGTAACTTTGTATCATCTACAAATTTTGCTCACTATTTACCCCTTTTTCCAGATCATTTATGAATATGTTGAACAGCACTGGTCCCAGTCCAGATCCCGTGGGGATCCCACTATTTACCTCTCTCTATTCTGAAAAGTGACCATCTATTCCTACACTTTGTTTTCTGTCTTTTAACCAGTTACTGATCCATGAAAGGACCTTCCCTCTTATCCCATGACTGCTTACTTTGCTTTAGAGCCTTTGGTGAGGGACCTTGTCAAAGGCTTTCTGAAAGTCCAAGTACACTGTATCCTCTTGATCACCCTTGTCCACATGTTTGTTGACCCCCTCAGAGAATCTAATAGATCGGTGTGGCATGATTTCCCGTTAAAAAAGACATGTTGCTTCCTTCACAGCAAATCATGTTCATCTAGGTGTCTGATAATTCTGTTATTTACTATAAGTTTCAACTCGTTCTTCTTCGAGTGCTTGCTCATATCAATTCCAATTTAGGTGTGCGCGCGCTGCGTGCACAGCCATCGGAGAATTTTTACCCTAGCAACACCCGGTGGGTCGGCTGTGGAGCCCCCTGGAGTGGCGTCTTCATGGCACTCGATTATATACCCCAGCTGATCCAGCACCCCCTCAGTTCCTTCTTACCGCCCATGACGTTGGAACTGTGGCGTTCGGCTTCGCTGGCCTCCACTCTTCCTAGCACTTGCAGTTTCTAGTTTATAATAGTTCATAGTTGATAGTTTATAGTAGTTCATAGTTATAGTTGTAGTTAGTTAGTATTAGTGGGTTGGGGGGTTTCCCTTCCTTCCCGATTTTCTGTTGGGCTCATGCACAAAGCTCTGGGATTCAAGCCCTGCGGTTCCTGCTCTAAGCCCATGCCAATGGGCGACCTCCACGACTCTTGCCTAAAGTGTCTGGGGGAGTCTCATCAAACAGACAAGTGCAGGATCTGCAAGGGTTTTCGTCCCTGGACCAAGAAGGAGCGGGACTTTTGTCTCAAACAGCTCCTTATGGAGGCGGCTCTTAGCCCTCAACCTCCTGCAGTGCGCCAAGATCCGGCACCAAGCGCCTTGGTGCGCAGTGCCCTGGCGGCCGCAGTAGAAGCAGCACCGCAGTTGGACTCGGACCAAGACCCTGGCACCGGACGCTTCCTGGCACTGCAGCCGACATCATTGGCCCAGCACCGCTCCCACTCTCCTGCCCAGAAGCGGCACCGGAAGCCGGAAAAGGCTGGCCCACCTCCACAGAGACCAGCCCCCTTGGAATCGCCTCTGGAGGCGTGTCCCGCAGGCGAGCACCTAGGGGCACGGTCTATGGCCTCGGCACTGTTGATTCCGGTCCCGAGAGGAGAGCCGTTGAGTCCGGTGCCCCTGGACTTCCCAGTACACAGTGTGGTCGAGGTCCAGTTGCCGTCCACTCCGGATACCTTTGCGGCTGCGAGGGACGTTATTGCCATGATGGTATCGGCATCCCCTCAGCCTCATGGCAAGGCCCTGGAACCTGCACGTGCAGCACTGTCCCGAGGAAAGCTGGCCCTGATCTACCTGTCGGCACCGTCAGTCGAGCCACGGCACGGGTCTCGTTCTCGGCACTATTCCTGCTCTTGACGCCGCTCGCACTCCTGACGCCGTTCGCAGTCCCAGCATCGCTCGCAGTCGCGGCACTGCTCGTACTTGCGATGCTGGTCATACGGTACCACTCCGACTCCCGGCACTGGTCCCGGTCGTGGCGCTGCTCTGCAGTCACCATCGAGGAGCAGATCCAGGACCCAACTCCGCTCTCGACACTGCTCACTGTCTAGACCAGAGGTGGGCAAACTACAGCCCGCGGGCCACATCCGGCCTGCGGGACCCTCCTGCCCGGCCCCTGAGTCCTTGTCCCAGGCTTGCCCCCCGGCTCCTCCCCCACTGTTCCCCCTGCCCTGCAGCCTCAGCTCACTGAACCACCGGTGCAATGCTCCGGGCGGTGCAGTGAGACTGCGAGCTCCTGGGGCAGCGCAGATGCAGAGCCGCGGCCTGACCCGGTGCTCTGTGCTGCGCGGTAAGGGGCAGGGAGCAGGGCAGGTTGGATAGAGGGCAGGGGAGTTCGGGGGGGTGGTCATGGGGTGGATAGGGGTCAGGGCAGTCAGAGGGCAGGGAACAGGGAGGTTGAATGGGGGCAGGGGTCCTGGGGGGCAGTCAGGAAGAAGGGGGGCACTGGATGGGGCAGTCGGGGTAGGGGTTCTGGGGGAAGTCAGGAGACAGGGAGAAGGGGGGTTGAATGGGTGCAGGGGTTCCAGGGGGGCAGTAAGGAAGGAAAGGGGGCGTTGGATGGGGCGGCGGGGGGGCAGTCAGGGGCAGGGGTACCAGGGTGGTCAGGGGACAGAGAGAAGGGGTGGTTGGATGGGGCAGAGGTCCCGGGGGGAGGCCGTCAGGGAACAGGAAGGGTTGGATGGGGCATGAGTCCCGGGGCGGGCTGTCAGGGGCGATAAGCGGGGGGGGGCAGATAGGGGGTAGGGGACGGGCCACGTCCCCTCCTCTAACCAGCCCACCATACAATTTTTGAAAGCCAATGCAGCCCCCAGGCCAAAATGTTTGCCTGCCCCTGGTCTGGACCCAGGTCCAGATCCAGGCACTGTTCCAGGTCCCGGCACCGCTCCCCAGCGTCACGGCATTGTTCACCATCGCTCCGTCAGCGTGACCCAGTGCAGATCCGCTCGGCACCACTGTGGCCTCCCTGTTCCGTTTCCCATTCTTCGGGTTCGGAAGCTGGGTCGCCCTTCTCGGACCGCCACCACGTGGACCATAGCCACCTTGAGTCGGGGGCTGGGCATTGGCAGGCGCAGGAGCAGGGTCCCGCTCAGGGGCCCACCCAGTGGCCATTCTGAACATCCTGGGCATACCACCAGGCCCAGGGTGCTCCGTCTGGGGCTTCTCACTCAGCCCCATCCGAGCCACAAGTGCCAGAGGCTGCCGCCCCTCGCCCCGCCCCGGGAGGCATGGAGACCATAGTGGCTCCTCTTCCCACTACAGGACCTCCTCGAACACTGGTTCCTGCTCCAGGCCCTGAGGTCGGGACAGCTGGGCTCAGTTACGCAAGAGGCCTTAGATGACCCTCTCCCTGCTGTGGCGTCCTCCTCCTCCTCACCCGACGAGGCGGTGGCAGGCACTATAGTCTTGGGCCCCCCTCCCATAGACCTCTGTGCCCACCAGGACCTCCTGTGCAGGGTGGCCCACAATATGAACTTGCAAGTGGAAGAGGTGGTAGAGGTGGAGGACCCGGTGGTGGATATTCCGTCAGTGGAAGCTCCGTCAAGGGTAGCCGTTCCCTTTATTCAGACTATCCAGTCCACCACGAGAACAATCTGGCAAACCCCTGCATCCATCCCACTGACTGCTAAGGGAGTGGAACGCAAATACTTTGTCCGCTCAAAGGGGTATGATTATTTGTTCACCCATCCACAGCCTTGTTCGCTAGTGGTAGCATTGGTGAACGAGAATGAACGGCATGGCTAGCAGGCCCCAGCTCCCAAATCAAAGGACACCAAGCTCCTTGATCTGTTTGGGCGCAAAGTTTATTCCTTGGGGGGTCTTCAGCTCAGGATCGCTAATCAGCAGGTGCTCCTGAGCCGCTACTCCATGCTGAAATTTAAGGAGTTTAGTACCTCCTGAGTCCAGAGAGGAGTTTGGGGCCCTGGTTGATGGGGGCAAAACAGTGGCACGGACCTCGTTGCGGGCCTTGCTGGACACTGCGGATTCTGCTGCACGTACTTTGTCCTTGGGGATAGCGATGAGGCATATCTCCTGGCTGCAAGCCTCCAACTTGCCACCGGAGCTTTAGCAAACACTGCAGGACCTCCTCTTCGATGGAGAAGGCCTGTTCTCGGACAAGACCAATTCCAGGCTACAAAGCCTTAAAGACTCAAGGGTGATAATGAAGTCCCTGGGCATGCACACACCAGCTACCCAGCAGAAACCCTTCAAACCCCAGCAGCCACAACAACGCTCCTATCCTCCCCCTCGACCGAGACAGGATTTTTATAGGAGACGGGGGCATAATGGCAGGAGGAAGCCCTCCAATCCCCAGTCTGGGCAAGGCCAGGGTCCATCCAAGCCTTCGTCAGGCTCAAAACAGTCCTTTTGAAGGGATGCTCGAGGACAATGTACCAGACCTCATTCAGGATCCTACCCCACCCTTCTTGAATTGTTTATCCCGCTTCCACCATGCCTGGTCCCACATAACTATGGACCGCTGGGTCCTCCGCACGGTGGAAGTGGGATGCGCTCTCCAGTTTTCTTCCTCCCCACCCTCCCGTCCTCCTTCCCCATCATGGACTCGTTTCATGAGAAACTCCTTATTCAGGAGGTTCAGACGCTCCTCGCCATGGGGGCGATCGAGGAGGTTCCAAGGTAGCTAAGGGACAGGGGGTTTTACTCCCGATATTTCCTAATCCCCAAGGCAAAAGGCGGGCTTCGGCCCATTCTGGACCTGCACAGACTCAACAAGTTCATGGTAAAGTTGAAGTTCCGCATGGTCTCCTTGGGCACCATTATACCTTTCCTGGATCCTGGATCCTGGAGACTGGTACGCTGCCCTAGACATGAAGGACGCGTATTTTCACATAGCGATTCATCCGGTGCACAGACACTTCCTCCGCTTTGTGGTCAACTGTGAACACTATCAGTTCGCGGCCCTTTCCTTCTCCACGGTCTTTCCACGGCCCCCCAAGTGTTCACCAAATGTATGGCAGTCGTGGCGGCCTTCCTTCATCAATGGCGGCTGCAGGTATACCCTTACATCAACAACTGGCTTATCCGGGGGCGCACCAGAGATCAGGTGCAGTTCCACCTTCACTTGGTCACGGACACATTTAGTCGGTTAGGCCTCCTTCTCAACGTGGCAAAGTTGACACTAGAACCGACCCAGAGAATAGCATTCATTGGGGCGGTTCTGGACTCCGTGCAGGCATGAGCCCTCCTGCAGGATGCTCGTTTCCAGGCTACAGTGGCCCTCATCCGGAGCCTTCAGAGCTTCCCAACCTCGTCAGCAAGAAGTTGCTTGAGTCTTCTCGGCCACATGGCTTCCTGCACATACGTGAGGAGGCATGCCAGACTTCGACTCTGCCCGTTACAAGCCTGGCTGGCATCAGTCTATCGCCCAGGTCGAGACAGCCTGAACTTGGTGGTCACCATCCCGGAGTGGGTCCTGGCTTCCCTCCGATGGTAGATAGATCCCCGGGTGGTATTCGAAGGAGTCCCTTTTCACAGCCCGCAGCCCTCCTTGTCCCTCATCATGGAAGAGTCATCCCTGGGTTGGGGTGCCCACCTTGGGAACATTCAGACGCAGGGCCTATGGCCCCCGTCCACGCTCTCTCTTCATATCAACATATGGGAGCTGATGGCGGTACGCCTTGCCTGTCAAGCCTTCCGGGAGCGGCTGCAGAGTTCTTGTGTGGCGGTCCTCACAGACAACACCACGGCCATGTTCTACATCAACAAACGGGGGGGGGGGGGCCCGCTTCTCCCCGCTCTGTCAGGAGGCCGTTCGACTGTGGGAATTCTGTATAGACCACTCCATCACCTGGTGGCTTCCTTTCTACCCGGGGTCCAGAACATGCTGGCGGACCACCTGAGCAGATCCTTCCGCTCACATGAGTGGTCCCTTCAACCAGATGTCATCTATCCCATCTTCCGAAAGTGGGGGTTTCCCCAGGTCGACCTCTTCGCCTCCCGCAGCAATCAGAAATGTCTAGCTTTCTGCTCCCTCCAGGGCCGCTCCCCCGGGTGCTCTCAGAGATGCTTTCCTGCTCCCCTGGATGAGTCGTCTATTTTACCCCTTTCCCCCGTTTCCCCTGGTGCACAGGGTTTTTGCTCAAAGTACGCAGGGACAGGGTGCGAGTGATTCTGGTAGCTCCGCTGTGGCCCAGACAGCACTGGTACACCACGCTCCTGGAACTCTCTGTGGGTGCTCCAGTCCCTCTGCCTCTTCTTCCAGACCTGATTACTCAGGATCATGGTTGCCTCTGCCATCCCGACCTACGATCTTTCCACCTTACGACATGGATGCTGCGTGGCTGAACCCTGCAGAACTTCGCTGTTCAGAATCTGTGCAACAAGTACTGATGGGTAGCAGGAAGCCCTCCACTAGGGCCACATATACGGCGAAGTGGAAGCGGTTCTCATGCTGGTGCACTCAGCCCAACACACCCCCTCTCCAGGCATCCGTGCCTCTCATTTTGGAATACCTGCTGGGCCTAAAACAGCAGGGCCTGGTGGCATCCTCTGTCAGAGTTCACCCTGCAGCGATCTCGGCTTTTCACCCGGGTGTGAATGGCTGCTCTGTCTTCGCCAATCCCATGGCTGGCAGGTTCCTTAAGGGCCTGGACCATCTCTACCCACAAGTTCGACACCTAGTCCCGACATGGGACCTTAACCTGGTTCTCTCCAGACTCATGGGGCCCTCGTTCGAGTCGCTGGCCACCTGCTCCCTCCTCTACCTCTCCTGGAAAACAGCTTTCCTTGTTGCTATCATGTCGGCGCGGCGAGTCTCTGAGCTCAGAGCCCTTACCTCCGAACCACCCTACTATATCTTTCATAAAGATAAAGTGCAGCTTTGGCCTCATCCGGCCTTTCTTCCGAAGGTTGTATCAGCCTTCCATATCAGCCAGGACATATTTCTTCTGGTTTTGTATCCAAAACCACATGCCAGTTGCCAGGAACAGCGGGTGCACTCCCTCAATGTCCGTAGGGCCCTCGCCTTCTACGTTGAGCATACGAAACCGTTCAGGAAGACGACCCAGCTCTTTGTCACGGTGGTGGACTGGATGAAAGGTCTCCTGGTTTCATCTCAGCGGATCTCCTTGTGGATCACGTCGTGTATCCGAACTTGCTATGATCTTGCCAGTGTATCAACCTCGCCCCTCACTGCTTACTCCACAAGGGCCCAGGCCTCATCGGCGGCTTTTCTGGCCAGGTGCCGATCCAGGAGATCTGCAGAGCCGCAACTTGGTCCTCGGTACACACTTTCGCTTCACACTATGCCATCGTCCAGCACGCCAGAGACGACACGGCGTTTGGTAGAATGGTCCTACAATCCATGTTGATTCACTCCGACACCACTGCCTAGGTAAGGCTTGGGACTCACCTAAATTGGAATCGATATGAGCAAGCACTTGAAGAAGAAAAACCGGTTACTCACCTTTGTAACTGTTGTTCTTTGAGATGTGTGGCTCATATCCATTCCAAACCCACCCCCCTTCCCCTCTTTTGGAGTAGCCGGCAAGAAGGAACTGAGGGGGCGCTGGGTCAGCTGGGGTATATATTGAGCACCATGAAGGCGCCACTCCAGGGGGCTCCACTGCTGACCCATCGGGTGTTGCAAGGGTAAAAATTCTCCGACGACCGTGCACGCAGCGCGCACACACCTAAATTGGAATGGATATGAGCAACACATCTTGAAGAACAACAGTTACAAAGGTGAGTAACCGTTTGTTTTTTTTTCTGGTACTGAAGTTAGGTTTACTGACCTGTAATTGCCAGGATTGCCTTTGGAGCCTTTTTTTAAAATTGGTGTCACATTAGCTATCCTCCAGTCATCTGGTAAAGAAGCTGAGTTAAGTGATAGGTTACATACCACACTTAATAGTTCTGTAATTTCATATTTGAGTTCCTTCAGAACTCTTGGGTGAATACCATCTGGTCCTGGTGACTTATTACTGTTTAATTTACCAGTCAGTTCTAAAATCTCCTCTGACACCTCAGTCTGGGACAGTTGCTCAGATTTGTCACCAAAAAGAATGGCTCGGGTGTGGGAATCTCCCTCACATTTCTCTGCGCTGAAGAGAGATGCAAAGAATTCATTTAGCTTCTTCGCAATGGCCTTATCTTCCTTGAATGCTCCTTTGAACCTTGATCATCCAATGGCCCCACTGATTGCTTGGCAAGCTTCCTGCTTCTGATGTATTTAAAAAAAAATTTGCTGTTAGTTTTTGAGTCTTTTCCTAGTTGCAAAATTCCAAAATTTGCTAGTTCCAGAATTCTTCTGCTGGCATGTACCAAGTGTATACCATCAGTCTACATTCCCTAATATCTAGTCTGCTGTAGGACAGAAGTGTGTTTTCCAAAGTTTATTAATAGCTACAACAGAAATAAATATGGGGGGCTACAGAATACCAGTGTTTGTCTTCTTTCCTGCCCCACCAGTGGACCTCACATGGGGAGGCAGGAATTCATGGTTTTAGTACTGTGGCTGGTCCTGTGGGCAGCAGCTGCATGTATGTGGCATGCCACAGAAAAGTTGAGGGTGCCACGACCTGATCACTGAGAGATCAGTTTGGAGCACTAGCATCTTAATGGCTTCATTTGTGTATGCAGTGTTACCATGACAGCTGCGTAGATTTCAGCAAAATCTAGAATGCGTGTCCATGTCATAGAATAATCTCTGTAAGTTTCCTTCATAGCAGCAAGTTTCCCCCTTACTAAGATACCCATCTTTGCTAGCTATTTCTGTATAGGATGTGGCACTATGCTTTTTCCATTGAGGAGCTAAAGTAATTCTTGCTATGAGTAAGAAGTCCCATGTTCAAGTTTATCCATTCTTGCACGCAGACAAGCTACACTAGACTACGGTCTTGTTTACTCTTAAAGGTTTGCTGGTATAACTTTACCTGCCTGATGGCTGAGGAAAGGATCCAGTTCCCATACTGCTACTTCACATTTCACTCCTTCCAGGATAGAAATCAGTTACTTGGGTCAGAAAGGGTCCTTGGAAGCAGTGGGATCTTTCAGATTTTTGCCTATACCTCCATGGAAGTTGAGAGGGAGGAACAATGGGAAGCTAATGTTCCCCGTTCATGTTGTTAAGGAAGAGAGCTACAAGATCTTCTCTGACCCTGCCTCAGAAATGGGTTTCCTCCTGCTTCTAGGAAGCTCAGGGACTTTGGAATTAAGTATGCACTGAGGCACAAAGTACATTTAAACAGTGACGAAAACCAACGTTAAAGACTATAGGTTTTTATGCTTCAGTGGAAATGTTTTCAGTAGTTAGACCTTTAAAGTGTGTCTCCACTTCAAAATTTGCTACTTCTGTTTTTCAAAAAATGTTCATGTCAGAGGACCCAAAGTACACTCAGTTATATTGAGTGCAATTCCACATTGACTGAAATGTAAATAATTTCTCAGTAGATTAAGAAATGTCAGCAAAGTGATTCAAAATTAGCTACTATATTAAATGGCACAACACTTTGTTAATACAGAGTTAATATTGTCCAGCAATATCTTGCGCCCTTCCAGAATGTCAAGTTCAGACTTCAGAAAACCAGGAAACACAGAGCTAAGGTACACCCCCATGTAACCTTAACTCTGGCCTCTTTGAGCAGTGCCCCCAAAACACTCCTACTACACATACTCGCTCTGTCTTTTCACTGTAAAGGAAAGGAGCTATCTGCACTTGCCCTGCACTCAAACACTTAACATACCCTCCTGATAGACTACCACACTTGTGAAATTCAACAATCACTTCCCAAGTATATGCAAAAAAGCATTGCCAGAATAGTCACCTTTAATTTAAGAAAAGCTGCTTGTTTTTTGTTTTTTCTGGGGTGCTGTATCCCAGGACACTGTGGCAAATGGCCCCAAATTTAGATCACTGACCCTATTCTGAATCTCCAGGAGGCAAACCAAATTTCAAGGCAATCCAAGTAACCAGATGGATTGTAGCACAATTAGAATAGTCCAGCTTTAAACAGAAAGGGCTTCTTAACCTTAATTATAGTGGAGCTTGTGCTCAGCTATAATATTTGGCACTTATAAGAAACTAGCTTTTGAATTGATGGTGTGGAAAATATTAGTGTGTGTCTGTAAGACTTAAAATAGAGTTCCTGAACTTCAATAAAATGACTTTATAATAAATTTATACATACTAGTATAGAACTTTGCTGTATAACAAATATTTTTCAGTCAAAAACACTGATTAACTATTTTCATTTCTCTTTTACAGGCACTAATCACACTGGAGTGGCTATAGCATTTGCTCTGTTAATTATCCTAGTCTTGGTTGCTGGATTAATTTGGTATCTCTACAAAAAGAAACGGCTTCAGTGGGGTGGCTTCTTTGCAGTACGCTATGAACGAGGGATGAATGAAGATGAGACTGATAGTATGTTTACCAAAGATGGTTACTGACAAACTGTTCTTACTAATGGTTTTATTACAAATTCCACTGTGTGAAACTATGGGGAATGGGCTACTTGACACTTTATTAGTTCCTTCTGAAAAATGAGTAAGATGATTATCAACTCGTGGCTAAATTATGCCCTCTAATACATGTGTGCAATTTTAAGGCAGTGGGAGTTAACTGAATTTGGCCTTACCTGTAAATCTTGCACAAGGTAGAAGTTCCCTGAGCCTCTATAGCTCTGTGATTCCATATTAACTCTGGATACTGCCTCTAAAATCTTTACCAACATTATCTTTTCTTTTTACCAGAAAAAAAAAAAAGAAAGAAAGAAAAAGGTGTTTTGGGGGGGTTACGGGTGAGGAATAGACATTTAAACTGCAAACCAAACAAACTTTAAATTAAATATCTACCTTTTTCAGACAATTACTGATTTAAACCGTTGGTGTCAAAAGACATACATTTTGAAGTACAGTACATTCCCTGTTTCCAGCATTGGGTCACCCTGCAACAACTAGCACAAAATATGATGATAAATACCAGATAAATGATATTTGGAATAGCCACTTTTGTAATAAGTCATTAAGTATCAACTGTGATATAATACAGAGAGGCTTGTAACCACTGACAATTTCTGTTCCTACTGAGGTAGAATCTTAACATTTGGTATGCTCATTATGGTCCATTGAGTGCAAGAGAGAAAAAAAATTATATATCTGAACATTGATTTTTTTTTTCTCAGAGGCCACCAAAAGGCCATCATCACTCTTCCCTATCATATTGAACGATTGTTCAGGTGTCCTTCAGAGCTAGAATCATGACGTAGAGTATGCTCTTTCACTATGGGATTCTATCAATAAGGAAATATCCCTATTAAAGAATCAGGTAACACTTAAGTCTGAGCCTATTGCAGGCTCATACATGAATAGCCATGACCTCCGAATATGCTACTGGTGTCCACACAACTGGGATTAAGGGCTAAATACAAACATGAGCAAAATTCAAACCTTATGTAAATACTCTGTGATCTTCTAAAAACAGTTCAATGAATGGTGTACTTTTCACTGTAAGGAGACTGTCCCTTTTAAGCAAGAATTTTCAGTCTTCTTTTCATAGGCTCTGATTTGTGGGTGATGCAAGTACTCCATAGTAGGCATGTTGAAAATCAATTTGTGGGAATGGGGAGGGAATAGTAAAGGAAGACTAGTCTTAAACTAGTAGTTAGAGAATAACCTTTAAATCTGCCAAAATCCATCCTATGTTTTTAAAGTTGGTATAGAATTAGATCTGAATGATGATGTCCTGCACTAACACATGGGAAAGACTCACAGTTCATTTCCTAGTCTGTTGCACTCTGTTGTGTTCCACTCCAGTTCAACTCCAGTTGTGTGCATACATGCTACAAATTCTTGATCTATTACATATGAGTTAAACTTGATTTTTATGTGCTGTGTCAGTTGCCTTTCCTATATACTCCAAAAAGGCTACTAGAGTGAAGGGTTTTTTAAAATATATAGTTCTTGATTAAACCATTACAGTAAGTCACTGTGTGAAAGTGGAATAATAATTGTAAGAAAAATGTTTCTTAATGCACATTGTCCTTTTAAGATCAGACCTGTTTACCGTTTTGAAGGAGTGAATGCTATTTAAGTAAAAAAAGAAAAAACAAATAAAACGAATACTGTATACAAAAGACCAAATTAATCCCTGGTGTAATTCCATTGACATCAGTGTTATTACATCAGTAATACATTTGGCCAAATACGCTGAGAATACTACTGATTTTTTTAAGATACACTGTTAAGAGTGGCAGGCCAGAGAGCCTATTTATGAGCTTATTTTTGTTGCTGACGCAACACTTTCCTTTGTGCTTGTTTGCACTGTTCTGATATGCAATCTTTTAAAATGATATTTAGAAGTACAGTATCTCTCTAGCAAGATTCTTGTAGATGGTTTTAGTACCCATATACAAGAATAGGTACCAGACAAGCACGCTCCAGAAAATAGTTCTGTATTAGTTCTCTAATTGGCCATAACTAAGAAAAGAGAGTAAGAAAGAAATTGGCCTTATAGCAATTTATGCAAAAAACTTTTGAAATTGGCTGCAATACCTTGGAGTAAATTTTAGGTAAAACGTGTGGCATTTAACCTTGTTGCTGTGCTTCACATATTGCTTTTACAATAGTCTGGTTCTTGTGATCCTCTATTTTATTATAGTTATGAAACATGTATATTACAGTAGCACCAAGCAGAGTGGGGTCTTACTATGGTAAGTGTTGTACAAACACATGAGGACACAGTTCTTGTTTCTACTGTGTATTTAATGACAAAAATTTCCAACTAATGTGATAAAATAAAATATTATCAATAAAGCGATAGGCAGCATGGCCATGATCCAACAAAGCACTTAAACGTGCGTAATTTTAAGTTAACATAAATGCTTAAATGTTTTGCTGGATGGGGTCTAAATTAGTGGATTTAGAGAAGTTTGTACTGTATTAAATAAAGTTGTATATGGTTCAGTGTCCTTTTCTAACAAAAGTACAGATCAGGGTATTTTTGTACAAATATAAATTAGATACATGTGTGTTCAGCCTTGCTAGTTTTATGACTGTTTGCACTTATGGGCTTGCCTGGATGTGAATTTACAGACAGAAAGTGTATTTTTAATGTTATTACCAAGATAACTAAATTATGATTTCAAGACACACATGAATATACAATAAAAGGATACAGTGTTTTTATAAAGTGTTTCAATTCTGTATTGTTGTGAATTATGTAAATAATTTTGTAAGGCACACTTCCAATGTTTTTTGCAATATACCAATAAATGGAATCTTGGGTAGCTTTTATTTCATTGAGCACAACTGTCTTAGCATAAATGAACAACCCATTTTCTGGATTGAAGTGTACAGTGAGGATAATATACGAACATGCTCTTCTTCACTCTTGAAAGAATAAAATTTATAAAGTCAGCCTAATTTTTTTGCTTGTGTGGGAAAAATTAACAGAGCTGAATGTTTGTACAGCACCTAGCACAATGGTGTTTCTACCAAAGAGTAATAACTAATATGATAAGGAGGTTGAGTAGAAACTTTGTGACTGATAAAAATTGGTGCTGTTGAATTCTTTTATAATGAGAAAAACATGTTACTGTGGAATACAAGAAGACTCCTAATGACTACCAGGCTTCTGCTGCACGGAGCTGGCAATACTTAAAGAGAAATCTGGCCAATTTAAGCATTTAATACGTGCTAAGGTCTGATTCACTGGTGTCCATTTAATGAACCTCTGAAGTTGCAGTAACAGCCCGCAAGGGAATTCCCCTGAAAATAGGGGAAGTACCCATCAGGTGTAGTCATCTTATCTTCCAGCCTCAAGATACTTTGTCTGATGTATAATGAGACACATCAGTTATAAAATTTACATACCATCTTGTCTTTTTAAGATTTACTATGAATTCTCTCCTACCTAAAGGGACCTCTTAAATCTTTTTGGGCCAAATTCTGCTGTTTGTACTGATATAAATCTCCCATTGACTCCAGTAGGAATTCTGCAGTCCTTTCTTGAGCTTTTACTCAAGAAAGGACTGCAGAATTTGATTTTTTGTTAGCAAAGGAGACAAAAGGTCCTACAATGGTGGAGCCTGATTAAATGCAGGGCAGACCTTCTTCATTGGTGCTCAAGAATTAAGATAGGGGTTATTTTATCTTAATGTAATAGTATTTGTGGGTGAAGTTTACTGGGTATATTATAAATGTTAACTTATTCTAAAATGCTAAAGGACAAGAACAAGCATGAGAAAATGGGCTTTTTAAAAAACTATGTACTTCAACTCAAACTGGGAGTTGTCATGGGCCTCAAAATATATGCATCTATGTTCTTCTTAGTGTCAATTGTAGTTTAAATTCCTTGGGGATGGGCTACATCCTCTGTGTTTGCACAGTATCATGTGTAATAAAAGGTGTGACAGAGGAGTGTGTGTAAAAGATTGATCTTTGTTATCCAGCTTCAGTCACATGACATGGGTCAAGGCTACCAAAGTTTCTGTGTCTGTCAAATGGCAGAGGCCAGTAGCCTACTGACTCCAGTGGCTACTATTGTTTCCCTCCCCATGCCTGGGTTGCCTGTTTCTCTCCTGTTGGAAATAAAATGTAAACAATATAACTCAAACGTAACCCCCACCACGGAATAGAGACACTTGAGAAATACAGACAGCTAGGCCAGGCTTTTCCATTGCAGTTCACAGGCATGTTACCAGCACAATCGAATACTGTTGAGATTTCAACCTTATTTCAATTCAGTTTTCAACTTTTGTACTCAGAGCCTATTCCAAGCTAGTTTCCACGCGAAGAGGAGCGTGCAGAAGTGGCGAGGTCAGGCGTTTAGAGGAGCCATCTAAAAGCGAGGGGGGAGATGGAGGACAGAGCACGTCTTACACTAGTGAGGTGAGGGGAGATTTCTCCTGTTAGTGAACTTACAACGTCCGCTGCGCTGTACCTGGTGGCTAATACGAACCGTTCGGAAGGGAGGGCACGCTCGCTCCCCCACCCTGCTGAAGGCGGAGGGAAGCAGAGCTGGCTCTGGACAGCCCAGGCACCTGGGGCTGGGCGTGACGGCTGTCCCTTGTCATGCCCAGCAGATGCAGCGTGAGCCCCGCGCTGGAGCCAGCCCTGTTGGGAGCGGCGCGTTAGCCCAGCCCAGCCTAGCCTGTAGGGGCTGGCAGGCTTCGGGGGCCGCACGCCCGGCCCCGGCCCCGGCCCCGGCCTCGGCCTGCCCCCGCAGTGGGTGGTGTCCGGCCGGCGCGCTGTTCCCCCCTGCAGGCGCAGCCCAGGCGGGAGGGGTCGGAGCCGCAGCCCTCCGAGAGCCGGCGCGAACTAGAGTGAGCCGGGGCTATGGAGCCCCCTTTCCCCGCGCTGCTCTGCCTGCTGGGTCTCCTCGCCACCGCTTCCGGAGCAGCCGGTAAGGTGCTCCCCTCCCGCGCCTGTCAGCCCCCAGCCTCCGTTCGGGGCGCGGGGCGCCTGCCTCCGGACCCCCTGCGGACTTGGAGCCCAGCAGCTGTCCCTCTCGGGGCGGGCGGGGCGTGACACCCGCTGCGGGAGGAAGCGCAGCCTACGCTGCTGGGTTTGCGGCCCGCGGAGTGGATGCGGCCCCCAGCTCGAGGGAAGGTCTCCCCCCCCCACCCCCGTGCATTGTAAGTCCACAGAGGGGAGGAGTTCACCCTGCCAGTTGCATATTTCCCATTGCGGGGGCGCTGCGTTGGGCATTGCAGGCCCCTGGGGGTTGCTGCTGTCTGGCGCTCTTGGCCTGCCATGAAAATAGATATTGTCTGGGCTAGAAAAATAGGCTATGTTTTTAAACGTGTGAGCGAAAACATGTTAACTAGCCCGACTTCAAACAGGACTTTGCACCCACTGCAGCAGACATGGCCGGTTGTGTTAAAAAACCTGATAGCCGGTAGTGGTCAGCCTTTAAGGGAGTCTAGTGTTAGCCACAACCAGCAAACATTTTGAAACACAGCCTATTTCCAAATCTAGATAGGGCCACAGTCCCGTTATGTTTTTAGTCTTGCTCCTCATATAAAATCAGATGAGAGGCAAATTCATTTCCTGTTACTCAGGAGGGAAGAGAAGGCTTTGTGTTGTGTGCTGAGAAGTTTCATTTTCTGGAAAGTCCATTTGGCTAATGTACAGCTATTGAGAAACAGTGCAAAGCAAGCAACCCTTCAGACATGGGGCATTAAAAAAACCATAATATAGTCTGGAGTGAGTGCCTTCTCATGCTTTTTTATCAAAACTAACGACCCAGTCCTGCAAAAATGTAGGCATATGTTCAACTCTAAGCATGTGAATAGACCTATTAATTTTATTTCAACTGGACAGTTTGAGTAAGTAAAGTTAAGCACGTGCATAAGTATTTCAAGAATTGTGAAATGAAAAGTAGCAAAGGAAAGAACCAGTTAAACTAGGAAAAATGACACATGCGATGTGCTCCTATCAGTTAAATGCCTGATACCTGGGAACAATATTTTCCCCTTACCCAGGGTAGGCTTTTAAATAGAGCTTTTCTATTTCTAGTTATATAATAAGACTATGATCCTACATAATTCTGGTAAGGAAAGTGTGTGCACATAATCAACATATATCAGCATTATGGCATTAGAAAAAAATCATGTTAGTCTTGCAATTTATGAAAGAATTGCATTGCTGTACAGTCATAAGTTATATGATTAAGTGGTTTTGATTTTTCAAAGTACTTCAAAAGAAATGAAGAAGGTTTTCTCCTTTTGAATTTTTCAACATTTCTGCATTTTTCCTAGATAATGCTATTTACTTACTTTTCCACTTAACGTGACTAATAAACTGATCAGTGTTATTTGTTAATGCACCAGCATAATGCTGCCGTGTTTAGGTTACAAATTGTGTAGGGAAATGTTTAAATTTAAACAAAAAAAAATGTTTTCATTTTTTTAAAAAAAAATGTTTTAATTGTTATGGTAAAAGTGTCTAATGACTTGCATGCTTGCTTATACATCGTGACCCCATTCAGGATGAAACTCTCCACAGAAAGAGCAAAAGATACTGTGCAGTAACTGCATACAGAGACTAGCTCTTCTTTGTCTGTCAGTTGAGGTACTGAAATTTCTGTGTGTCGCAGAGTAGCTACACATAGTAGGAAGATAAGTGCACAAGCTCACAACAGCCTTGGACTAGGGTTTTCCCAGATGTAAAACTCAGGTGACAGTGGCTATTTCTCCACTGCATAGCTAACCTGGGTGACTGAGCACCTGGATCAGAGCATTCAGGTTAGCATAGCCTTGGGTATCAGCCTCCCCGCTGCAAACCTCTACCCTAGTTACTGTGTCTTCACTGTTTCTGCGCTCACCCGCGTGTGTCTGGGGGCCTGGTTCTTTGTGTTGAAATGCTCTAGGATTCTTTTCCGGTCAGTTAGGGAAGAACTTGTCTGTCCTTCAGGGGAAATTGTGGGAAGGCATTGGAGGGCTATCAGCGCTTGAATGATTTTTTCCCCTCTGGATCCTCATCGCAAGGTGGATTCCAGCATGAATTAAAGCAGAGCCCAGATTCTAATTCACACTGCCAGCCTGGTAAGCTAGCCTAGGTTTAAAGCATCTCCAAACCCAGACCAGTGGCTTTTTTTTTTTTTTTTTTGGTAGATGATAGGTGTGTTAACCGGGGCCTTACCTGGTTTTTAGCCTAAACTGTGCCTTGTAGACATATCCTCTTTGTTAAGGAAAGAGACAGGCAGAAGAGCTGCTTCTGGGAACAGGGTAGAGGTGACTTACTTGGGGCCTGGGTAATGGGGAGTTGCCTCTGTGCAGTTTCTTACAACCCCTGTGTGTGGAATCAAGACTTGTGTACATTTGGTAAATAAATAAATTACAGTAAGAAAATACCTGACTGCTTAACTGATTTCTGCTTCAGATGGGAAGCTGAACTGCAAAGCCTCAAAAATCTGCTACCCTTGCCAAAGGAGCGACATTATTTCTTTGTATTTACAGTAATGCCTAGAGGCTCTTAGGCTATGTCTACGCTAGCACTTTTGTTGGTAAAACTTTTCTCAGTCAGGGGTATGAAAAAAACACACCTCTGACCGACATAAGTTTCCCTGACAGACGCGCTGGCGTGGACAGCGCTGTCGGCGGGAGATGCTCTCCTGATGGCATAGCTACTGCTGCTCTTTGGGGGTGGTTTAATTATGCGGATGGGAAAGCTCTCTCCCATTGGCATAGAGTGGCCTGGCTACCCAGGAGACCTTACAGCGATGCAGCTGCAGCGGTACAGCCGTGCTTCTCTATGGTCTGTAGTGTAGACATAGCCGAAGTGAGATCAGGGCCCCATTGCATTATCACTGCTCAAACACATAGGGCTAGTCTACGCTAGAAGTGTTACAGCTGCACTGCTGTAGTGCTTCTCGTGAAGATGCTCTGTGCTGACAAGAGAGCTCTCCCATGGGCATAATAAAACCACCTCCATGAGAGGCAGTAGCTATGATGTCAGGAGAATCTCTCCCACAGACATAGTGCTGTCCACACCAGCACATAGGTTGGTGTAACTTATGTCATCACCCAGGAGAGTGGCTTATTCACACCCCTGAGTGACGTAAATTATAGTGACATAAGTGGTAGTGTGTACAAGCCCATCGTAAGAGAGAGTCTGCCCAAAGAGCTTGCAATCTAAATAGACAAAATAATTAAAGGGGGTGGGGAAAGAATTAAAGCGTGGAGAGGTGAAGTGACTTGTCCAAAGTCATAAAGCAGGTCAGTAGCAGAACTAGGAAGATAACACAGGCTTCCTGAGTCCCAGCCCACTGCCTTATCCACTACCTCAAACTGGCTCTTGGACAAAACCATAGAGTTTGGGCCAGGATCCAAGAAGCAGTTGCACACTATAGATTTGTCTACAGACTCTACACAAACAATTAGACTGCGGCTAGCTCTGGTGTGAATCTGATCCTCACTAGCTTACCGCACAGTCTGTTTGTTTATGTGCAAAGTTCATTAATGAACTATTGACACATCTGCAGGGTCCATACAGACAGTTAGACTGCAGCAGATTAGTGTATGGTAGATTCACACTCCAGCTGGCCGCAGTCTAATTGTTTGTGTAAACAAACCTGTACTGTGCAAGAGCTTCTTGGATAGCTACTTGTCTACTTTGTGCTGCCCTTGATACATGGAATGGGGGTACACTTCATGCATGCTTGCCTTCTTGCTGTGGGAAAGATTGTCCCCGTCTGTAGAAAATCCCATGAGAGGAGAGTTGTGGGGGGATGATAATTCCAGGCAGTTCCCCTTGCTGACTTTTCTCCCACATTGTTCTGTGGGGTGGGATGGAAATTCTCTCTTTTACCCTTCCACCACAAAAGGGAAAGGGATTTGGTCTCTGGAAGCACAGGACCATCTGGATGTAGATTCTGTGCCTTCCCACTCCTTTCTGGCCTGAAGTTGCTCTTTTTGATACATGCATCCTCCCGTCCAGACACATCCATGCCCTCTCAGTCAGCATAGTACCATTAGCCTACAACAGTGGTTCTCATCCAGGAGTACATGTGCCCCTGGGGGTACACAGAGGTCTACCAGGGGGTACATCAACTCATCTAGATGTTTGCCTAGTTTTACAACAGGCTACATAAAAAGCACAAGCAAAGTCAGTACAAATTAAAATTTCCTACAGACAATGACTTGTTTATACTGTTCTATATACTATACACTGAAATGTAAGTACAATATTTATATTCCAATAGATTTATTTTATAATTATATAGTAAAAATAAGGAAGTAAGCAATTTTTCAGTAATAATGTGCTGTGACACTTTTGTATTTTTATGTCTGATTTTGTAAGCAAGTAGTTTTTAAGTGAGGTGAAACTTGGGAGGGTAGGCAAGACCAGTCAGACTCCTGAAACGGGTACAGTAGTCTGGAAAGGTTAAGAGCCACTGGCCTACTACAAGCATGTTACAAATGGTTGGTTTTGAAGTGTAGGTAGGGCCTGAGTGTTGAAGAACGTATGGTATATTTCACAATTTACAGCAAATTTGTGTTGTAACTGTCATTCATTTATTGATTTTTTTTTGCCTTGACAGTATTTTAGCTTCTCTTTTCTGTTGTCGAAAATAACTACATGTAATTGCGTATGCAAAATATAGGGCTTAAGAGTTTGTGGTGGTTCTATTTCTTTCTTTTTTAATTAAATGTACCATCTGTTCATTGCCCTGGACATATGCTACACATTTTTAAAAAATTGAAAGGGTGAAATAAATTCTGTGGCTTGTGAGTGATTCCATGGCTTTATGGCTGAACATAAACAAAAGACAAGTATCAAGATTTTAAAAATGGATTGTGATTTAGGTGAGTTTAAGTGGCTGCATTGTTGCCATTTCTGCAGTGCTGCTTTATTTTTAATAGTATTATATGAAGTACTTTAGTCTTTTCTAACCATAAAAATCTTTCTGTTCTTAATAAGTATGTGAAACTCTTACTAACTAAACCCAATGAAGGGTGATAAGTTATTTAATATGGCTTTAAAGGGGTATAGTTATAAGCAATGGGATGGAATTAAACAAGGAGAAATGTGAGCTAAATATTAGGGGGGGAAATTTCAATAATGAGCTCTAGAAGGATGGGGAAGTCTCCCATGAGAAATGGGGCAGTTCATTTAAAACTGGACTTGACAAAGCATTAGGAAAATATACATTTCTGCCAATGGAAGAATTGACTTTCAAATGCTGCAGAACTTGTAAAATGTGATTAATCCACTTTTATTCTTTATTATAAAAATAATTTAATCAACAGAAGTGGCCACCAACCACATGAAGGTCCTAACTGGAAACTAACATTTTTTTTTTTTTTACTGATTTACAATACATTTATTTTGTATTGATTGAGGTTTTACTGTGGTTACATGGTACTACAGTCTGTATCTAAAGCACCCCTGGGTATGTACTTGTGATACAGAGAAGCATCTAAAGTATTTATAATCTAAACAGCACTGGTTATTGGCGTTATCTACTTTTTAGCACCAGTAGAACAGTTATTTTTTTCTAAGGCTCCTTCCTGTTAAAAATAGAGTGTTAGTGATAAGAAATGAAACAAACAATTACTGCAAAGTGTTGGGGTCTTCTTTTATAATTGAAATCCTTTTGTATTCACATTTCTTGTGAAAATAGAGGTCTGCTCTCCCATGTTTGCTTGCTGGGGAATGCACATAGATACTCATAACCCATCAAATATTTTCAAAAGTCAGGTGTATATGAGAATCCTCAAGTACTTTTCAGATATTAGTGAGGTTAACCTCACAATCCTTCTTTAATGGATTATGAAATTGAGGCATAAAGGAAGCATATATATTAGAAAAATTGGTACCTGTATTTTTGCAATAGCCAGGAATGGTGCAGGTGTACCTGGGCTAAACTGTTTGATTAGCTAGGTTTTGGATGTTTTTATCACCTTGCATGAAAACTTGTGTGCTTGAGTCACATCCACACTAGTGGTTGATCCCCATTGCTAGCTGTTACTGTAAAACAAATTGCCAATATTCTAAGTGCGAATGGAATTGCAGAGGAAGTCTGTGGCAGAACTGAGTAAAACCCAGATCCCTGTACACCTATGCCTTAACCATGCTTCCTCCCTGTACAATATATAGTTCATATATACTTTTTATTTTTTTTTAAATGTGAGTAAAAATCACCTCAGTTATACATTACTGCCCCATAGCCTGTAAGAAAAGATAGAGTGAGGTATAGATGGGTATAATAAGGTGTTTTTATTTAAAACAAAAGTATATGAAAGGTGTATTATAATATTAGAAACTAATATTTTCCTCTTCCTTCTGTATGTCACTTGTCATCTTAGATTTTTAATCTGATCAGGGATGGGAAGCATATTGTTAATGTGCTTGTACATGTCCTAGCACAAGGTGGCCCTGATCCTGACTGAGGCCTCTGGGAATTACTGTAATACACATAATTCCTACTAGAATTAATTCAAATTGTATTAATTTTATTAACTGTGTAAATGCCACATATGCATGGATCATGTATTTCAAAGCAAACAGATGCACCTTAAAACTCTTGGCCATTAGCAAGCCTATGAAAGACTTGCCCAACTGAAAATGTAATTTTAATTTGTCTTATAAACACACCTGAGCTTGGCCTAAACTAGAGAATGATTGTAGGTCTAATTGACACAGTACTTAAAATGTTGGTGGCAGCTGGCAGCCCCTATACATTAGGACTCTCAATTTTGCTACCACCAGTAAAATTTAACTGATTTTAGTATTAGTAGGAAGTTTTGCAAAATGTCCCAAGACAAGTTTGGAGAGAAAAATGTACTCACTTCCCCATCTAGAGTTTCTGTGGTTTAGGGGAAGAACAAGCAGTTCTGTGAGGAATTCACTCCAGAGCTGAGAATCTTTTTGAGATATTGTGATTGATCAGATGCCTCTTTTTGAGATATGGTGTTTTGATCAGTGCAAAGCACAGGAATTGTTTCTGTTCCTGGCTGTGTAAAAGTCAAAGAAACTGCTGAGATGGTTTGCGTTTTTAAGGGTATGTCTACACTACCAAATTAGGTCGATTTTATAGAAGTCGATTTTTAGAAATCGATTTTGTACAGTCAATTGTGTATGTCCCCACGAAGCTCATTAAGTCGGCTGAGTGCGTCCTCACTACCGTGGCTAGCATCGACTCACGGAGTGGTGCACTGTGGGAAGCTATCCCACAGTTCCCGCAGTCTCTGCTGGAATTCAGGGTTAAGCTCCCAATGCCTGAGGGGGCAAAAACATTGTCACGGTGGTTTTGGGTACATGTTGTCAGTTTCCCCTCCCTTCCTCTGTGAAAGCAACTGCAGACAATCATTTCATGCCTTTTTTCCTGGGTTACCCGTGCAGACGCCATAGCATGGCAAGCATGGAGCCCGCTCAGCTCACCACTGCTGTTGCAAGCATTGTAAACACCTCACGCATTATACTGCAGTATGTGCAGAACCTGGCTAAGAGACGGCAGCACGAGGACGATTGTGAGGAGGACATGGACACAGACGTTCCTGAAAGCACGGGATGTGGCAATTGGGACATCATAGCAGCAGTGGGGCTGGTTGATACAGTGGAACGCCGATTCTGGGCCCAGCAAACAAGCATATACTGGTGGGACCGCATAGTCTTGCAGGTATGGGATGATTCCCAGTGGCTGCGAAACTTTTGCATGCATAAGGCCACTTTCCTGGAACTCTGTGAGTTGCTTTCCCCCTCCTTGAAGCGCAGGAATACCGAGATGAGAGCTGCCCTGACAGTTGAGAAGCGAGTGGCGATAGCGCTGTGGAAGCTTGCAATGCCTGACTGCTACCGGTCAGTCAGGAATCAATTTGGAGTGGACAAGTCTACTGTGGGGACTGCAGTGATTCAAGTAGCCAGTGCAATTACTGATGTTCTGCTATCAAGGGTAGTGACTCTGGGAAATGTGCAGGTCATAGGGGATGGCTTTGCTGCAATGGGTTTCTCTAACTGTGGTGGGGCGATAGACGGAACACATATCCCCATCTTGGCACCGGACCACCTTGCCAACCAGTACATAAATCGCAAGGGGTACTTATCAATGGTGCTGCAAGCACTGGTGGATCACAAGGGACATTTCAGCGAGATCAACATGGGATGGCCGGGAAAGGTACATGACGCTCACATCTTTAGGAACTCTGGGCTGTTGAGCAGCTGCAGGAAGGGACTTACTTCCCAGACCAGAAAATTACTGTTGGGGATGTTGAAATGCCTATAGTTATCCTTGGAGACCCAGCCTAGCAAGGGGTAGGCTCATGAAGCCATACACAGGCAGCCTGGACAGTAGTAAGGAGCAGTTCAACTATAGGCTGAGCAAGTGCAGAATGGTGGTAGGATGTGCCTTTGGACGTTTAAAAGCTCGCTGGCAGTGTTTGCTGATTAGGTTAGACCTCAGCACAACCAATATTCCCATTGTTATTTCTGCTTGCTGTGTGCTCCATAATATCTGTGAGAGTAAGGGGGAGACGTTTATGGCAGGGTGGGAGGTTGAGGCAAATCGCCTCGCTGCCAGATTTGAACAGCCAGACACTAGGGCGATTAGAAGAGCAGATGTAGGCGTGCTGCTCATCAGAGAGGCTTTGAAAACCAGTTTCATGACTGGCCATGCTACGGTGTGACAGTTGTGTGTGTTTCTCCTTGATGCAAACCCGCCCCCTTTGTTGATTTTAATTCCCTGTAAGCCAACCACCCTCCCCCCTTCGATTACAGCTGGAAAAGGAAATAAAGTCACTATTGTTTTGAAACCATGCATTCTTTATTTATTAAATTAAAAAAAAGGGAGATAACTGATAAGGTGGGTGGGGTGGGGTGGGGGAGGAAGGAAGGACAAGGGCACATTGCTTATTGTAACCACACTACAAATCAAAGCTGTTTGAATGCCAGCCTTCTGTTGCTTGGGCCATCCTCTGGAGTGGAGAGGCTGGGTGCCCAGAGCCCTCCCCCCGTCCTCCCCCCAGTGTTCTGGGGTGTCTGGGTGAGGAGGATATGGAACTTGGGGAGGAGGACAGGCAACAGTTGTACAGTGGATGCAGCGGCGGTCTGTGCTCTTGGCTTTCCTGCAGCTCCACCAGATGCCTGAGCATGTCCGTTTGCTCCCCCATTGGCCTCAGCATTGCATCCTGCCTCTTCTCATCGCGCTCACTTAATGCTTTCCTGGACTCTGCCTCTGAATACCTCCATGCATTCAGCTGTGCCCTATCAGTGCAGGAGGACTGCATGAGCTCGGAAAATATGTCATCGCGAGTGCGTTTTTTCGCCTTCTAATCTGCGATAACCTCAGGGATGGAGATGATAGGGGGAGCATCGAAACATTTGCACCTGCAGGGGGATAAAAAGGGAGAGTAAAATTTAAGATGATACATTTCTGAGAACAAAAGGGAGACTCTTTCACAGTGAATCAAGCAATTCACAGCAGACAACACATGTGCTTTAGGTACAAGGTCACATTTTGCCTTTTATATTGAGCGCCTGCTGGTATGGTGACACATCACAAATGGCTGGGCAACAGAATTCAGTTTCCAGGCGGCCATGGTAAGCCAAAGGGTACACGGGTTTGGCTTCTAACACCTTCATAACATGTGGGAATGTTTTCAAACTGCAACATCCTCCTTTGCCATAGCAAGCAATGCTGGCTATTTGGGATGATCCCTTCACCCCTCCCCCCACCTCGTGGCTATGGGATGATCCCTTTTAGCCAAGCACAAACAGCCCAGCATGAACAGGATCCTTTTACTGTTCCTTTACAAAAATTCCCCTATTTCAACCAGGTGACCATGAATGATATCACTCTCCTGAGACTAACACAGAAAGATAAAGACCGAATGTTGCTTGAATGCGACCAGAACCCAGAACCATTCGCTGCCATGCTTTGTGCTGCAATGATTCCAGACTACTTGCTACTGGCTTGGCGTGGTAAAGTGTCCTACTGTGGAGGACGAAATAAGGCAGCCCTCCCCAGAAACCTTCTGCAAAGGCTTTCAGAGTACCTCCAGGAGAGCTTCATGGAGATATCCCTGGAGGATTCCCACTCCATCCCCAGACACATTAACAGACTTTTCCAGTAGCTGTACTGGCTGCGAATGCATCCCAAGTCTTCAAGGCAAATCAAACATTAAACACTATTGCTTTTAAACCCTGTACTGTAGTTACAAATGTGCACTCACCAGAGGTGCCTTCTCCGCCTTCAGGGTCGGGGATTCCGCCTTGGGAGGGTATTGGCTTCAGGGTGATGAAAAGGTCCTGGCTGCCGGGGAGAACGGATTCACCGCTTGCCTGCTGCGCCTTCTCTTCCTCATCCACAAAATCCTCCTCCGTGTGGCATGAGACTCCCCCCTTGCAGGTGTCCACGGACAGTGGTGGGGTAGTAGTAGGGTCCCCTCTAGAATGCCATGCAGCTGATCATAGAAGCGGCATGTATGGGGCTCTGACCCAGAGCGACCGTTTGCCTCCTTTGTCTTTTGGTGGGCTTGCCTGAGCTCCTTGACTTTCACACAGCACTGCTGTGTGTCCCTGTTGTAGCCTCTGTGCGATTTTGGCATATATATTAGCATTTCTTCTTTTTGATCGGAGTTCTGCCTGCACAGATTCTTCTCCCCATACAGCAATCAGATCTAGTGTCTCCCATTCGCTCCATGCTGGAGCTCATTTGCGATTCTGGGGGGACTGCATGGTCACCTTTGCTGATCAGCTCACCACACTGACCAAACAAGAAATGAAATTCAAAAGTTCCCAGGGCTTTTTGTGTGTAACTAGCTAGTGCATTGGAGTTGAAAGTGCTGTCCAGAGCGGTCACAATGGAGCACCCTCGAATTGCATGTGCACTACCCCAAATTCGACCCAGCAAGGTCGGTTTTAGTGCTATTCCCCTCACCAGGGAGGAGTACAGAAGTTGATTTTAAGAGCCCTTTAGGTCGACGGAACAGGGTTGCTTGTGAAGACGCATTCATTGTAAAATCGAGCTAATGCGTCTAAATTCGACCTAACCCTATAGTGTAGACCAGGGCTTAGAGGAGTAGGAGAGAGCTTGCAGCCCAAGGGGATACGGGGCCGGGTATTAAGATGGCTTTAAACCATCTTTGACCCTGTCCTATCCTGAGCTGCACCTGTCTCCACAATGCCTGTGCTGGATGGATCCTCTCCTGGATAGAACCTGGGCTTCCCTTCGCTGGTGTAAGGCTCTTACCCAGTGTATGCATTGAAAAGTATTTATAGTGAATTTAGTTGTAGCAAAGTTTCCTTTAGGGTGTTCTGACAAATTCCATTCTAAATTCACTTGTTTGCTGACAACAACTAAGCAGTGGGTGTAAATCAGGGCAAACTGTGTTCAGTGTCATATAAGCTAACATGGCCATGTGTACATTTACCATTTTTGTTGGTATAACTTATGTCACTCTGGGGTGTGAAAACACTCCCCCCCCCCCAAGCAACATGAGTTTCACCAACAGAAGCGCAAGTACAGACAGCCCTGTGTCTGCTGCTCGTGGAGGTGGTTTTATTATGTCGACGGGAGAGCTCTCTCCCGTCGACATAGAGCAGCTACATGAGCGATCTTAGAGCGGCACAGCTATATTGGCAGTGCCGCTGCAATCTCGCGAGTGTAGATATGGCCTTATGACTGCATGCTGGTCACAACAGGGACTAATTTCTTTAGCAGACACCACAGTGAATGTGATTTGCCTTTTCTGTGCTGGCCAGCATTGTATCAGTAACGTGATTCTTCAGAATTGTGTTCAAACACAATCAGATCTTATAATGTGGAAAAGTCCTTCTCCCATATCTGCTCTGACTTTGGTAAAAGGCGAGAGGAGAGGAAGTGAGAATAATAATTGAAGCATTTCAGCAAGTCTGTATACACACTGGCACTAAAAACTTCAGACTAAACCAGTATTTATTCCTGAAGAATCTGTCTGTGGCTCGGCTGGTAGCCCACTTGTAAATCATTTGTAGCACTTTAGAATGTGAATGTGAATATGTGTTACAAGCACACTAGAACTTTAAATGAGACTCTAGTGGTGAGAATGCCTCAGAATATTTTTAGAATTGGCACAATCTTGTGGTCCTTAAGTAAAATTTGCATAGAAGTTAATCAGCATTTTATCTGAGTAAGGACTGCAGAGGACTGGGCCCTTTCTTTAGAAGTAGGTTTCTTAAGAAGGTCTGTGCATTGAATCCTGAGATGCTTTAATTGTGATTTTTCAAAAGCATCAGAGCAATTTAGAAGCCCAACTCCAGGATTATCTATTCCTGCTGTCCTCAAACTGTGGATCGCGACCCTGTTTTAATGGGGTCACCAGGACTGGCATTAGACTTGCTGGGGCCTGGGACCAAAGCCCAAGCCCCACCGCTCAGGACAGAAACCAAAGCCCGAGGCCCATCACCCCAGGCTAAAGCCTGAGCCCCTCCACCTAGGGCTGAAGCCCTTGGGCTTCAGCTTTGGGCCCTTTGCCCATGGCAGTGGGGCTCAGGCTTTGCCCCCACCCCCCTCCCAGGGCAGCGGGGCTCAGGCAGGCTCAGGCTTCGGTCCCCCCTCCTGGAGTCATGTAGCAATTTTTGTTATCAGAAGGGGGTTGCAGTCTTATGGTCCCATAATGGTAATACAGCAGCATAATTTAATAGTATGCGAAAAAAAAAGTTAGTGCAGGATAAACAATCTCAAACAGAAGACAACAGTCAGTTATAAATACTTAAATTGTTTTTACAATGAGAAATGGTTGTAAGAGATTAGAGAAAACAGGCTGACCATGTCTTCCCATTTCTTTCCTTTGCTATCTCTTTCCTTCTGAGAACCTCCCCGTTCCAAAGGGTCTCTGGATGTGTCTACTCTGCATTTGGACGTGTGATTGCAGCACAGGCAGATGTACTCAAACTAGCTTTAATCTAGCTAATGGGAATACCAATAGCCGTGAAGTTGAGGCAGTACAGGCTAGCCACACAAGTACATAGCCCAGATCTTGGGCAGGCTTATACAGCTTGCACTGAAGCAGCTTCATTGCTGTTGGTACTTGTGCCAGCTTGTTCAAATGTCTACATCTGCATCAGTCATACCTCTGATTGCAGTGCAGACATACCCAATTACTGAGTCTTTCACCAGCACTTCCCCTGCAATACATCTTTGAAGTTTGAGTGACTTTTTTACGTTTTTTCATTCAGTTGGCTAAGAGTTCCCCACTTCCTCTCCTGTGGCTCAGCAAATGTGCCAATTTAATTTTGCATTATGCAGCTAAAGTGATGTGCTTAATGCTGCTAGTTTAGGCCACACGTTCCCCTGCTTTGGCAGTCAAGAATCTTTTCTGCCGTTATAGTTAAAAGCTAACTTGGGATGGGTGTAATTTTTTTCAAAAGCACCTCAGTGAAAATCAATTAGACTGGAGCTCCTAAGATGTTTAGGTGCTTTCAAAACTCTCACACTGTGTGTGGCATGTTCACTCGCTCTTTGCTCAGGGATATATTGAGAGGCCATTAAATTAAAGAGTGGATACATGAAAAATGTTTAAACCTTCTATTTAAAAGATGCAGAAGGAAATATATCTAAAATGACTTCAAGTTGTAAATGTGCTGAGTTATGAGGCTCCTGCTAAACTAACAATGAAGTAATGCTGTTTTTTTTAAACTGTAGCATTTTTAGAAACCTTTTGCTTAATTCAAAGTTAGATGAAAGTTTAAAAAGATAACAGTAAATGAAAAGAATGAAACAAAGATTCCCCCCCACCCCACATAAAGTGTTGTATGTGCCTGTTCAACCCAGGTGGAATGTGATCCAGCTATTCGTTGGTTCATTTGAAGCAAATGAAGTTGATGACATGGAAGTGGTTAAAGGTAGTATGTAAGTGGGAGGTGTACAGCAAAGTGGCGGGTAGCTAGAGAAGGTTCAGTACCAAAATTTATCTCTGCCTAGTCATTTTGTGAGCCACCCCACTGCCTGCATGCATGCCCAGCTCAACAAGTGAAGCCCTGGATCTGGTGGTGCTAAGGCCAGGAAGTGGGCAGGACATTGTGGGGTGAGGGCCCTGCTTGCATACTGGATTCCCGGCAAAAGGAACTAGATTTCTCAGTCCCAGCCGGGGATGCTGGCTTCTGGTTCGTGAGTGGTGCTTCCCGGAAAGGTTGAAGTTCGCAGAGTGACAGTTGGTGGAGGCTCCAACAGGCAGGGAGACTCAGAAGCCACATCTGGTGCAGAATATGGGGGAAGAGGAGCTATGGTAGACCAGTCTGAGTGGAGATCTGGGGAATTCCTGAGAGGAGGAGATATGGCTTCCACAGATCAGAGAGTAGAATCCCCACACTGGGGGTTGGGATGAGGTTCACTGGGACAGGGTGAGAGCCCTGAGGGAAGGAGGGATCTTGTGGGGATGGTGGGGAGAGGAGTCCTGGGGGAAAGAAGAATCTTGAGGAGATGGGGGTGGGGGAGTCCTGGAGAAGGGAGAAATCCTGCAGCCCCGTACCTGGTAGGGCCAGGAAGGGAATCGGGGGGGGGGGGGGGGTTGCAGCGGGAGGGCCCCACCTAAATGTATGTGCATCAAGTGGCACTGGAGCGGACTTCTCCGTATCTGCATGTAGCAGCCCAGGAAGAGCCAACGGGCCAGAGTTGGGAGCCAGGCTGAGCCCCAGGGGACAGGAGCTGCCATTGTGTGGTGAGTGCAGGGTAGTCTCGCCCTTCCACTCCCAAAAAAATATTTTCACCAGCCACCTATAGTATAGAATGGTGTTGCAAGAATACTGGAAGGTCTAGAAGGAAACATCAAATCTAAAATAACCACTTCTAAAAAGGTTTGTCCTCACCCCTTGATGGGAGTCACTCCTTTCATGTATCATGGCACTGGCTGAACACTCAGGTCAAAGTTCAAATAATTTCTTCCTTCGTTGGCTCACGCCATAGAGAAATCCATTTGTTTTGTGGCATTATTCAGTCCTTCTGAGGACGAAGACTGTTTACTTTAAATCTATTTGTAAGGCCCTCATCATTAGTATATGAGCACCTCCCAAGTATTTAAAAATATAAATAATGTGTAATATCCCTTTCCAGCCTACAGGAGAAATAACTTGCTTTTAGTTTATATTTGTGTGTGTGTGAGAGGTCGTGGGTGTGGGCAGTGTAACTTACTGAAGATAAACTACATTGAAGAGAGATCAGTTTTGCATTTAGGGCCAGTTCCAGAGCCTATTTAAAATTGGGCCCCTTTAACATGTCTTAAATTAGGCACCCAAAAATGGAGGTTCTCAAAATCACTTGTCACTCCAGAAAATCTTGCCTACATTCTTCTGATGCTCTCTTACATTCTCTATGCTGCTTAAAAGCCACTGGATTTTGACAGTTTTAATTGGAAGCTATGTAGAAAAGTACTGTTTCTACTAGGGTTTTCTGTCATCAGTCTATAATTACTATAATTACTATTACAAAAAATTCGGTGTTTCCAATATAATTTAAATATTTTGCATTTATCAGGTAAAAATGCAGTATCTGATCATGCTTACACAGCACGTTTCAGTGCTGGAAGGTGTGGAGTTAATACATTCATACATTAGAAGGAATTAGTTTTTGGTCATTTAAATGGTATGTGCTAGCAGTGTCTTGTAGCTTTTGTGTTTTATCAGAGTAGCCTGGAACTTCAGGATAAATAAAATGTAATAACCAAATAATAAGTAAGAGATCTGCATTTGTATTTTTTTAATGATTTATTTAGGAAGTTTTAACAAGCTTACAGATCCTTGCCATGTAAGTATCAGAGACAAAATAATAATCATTACAACAGTGAGCTTTTGTTTAGAGATTATACAGGAATATAGTAATCTCATCTCTCTCTTTAACAGGGTGTTACCATATTACACGTGAGTTTCATTACGCTACCCATGTCATCACTAGTGATTTTTATTAAATTGAATGAACTCTCTTGGATCTGCATTTGTAGGACTGGGTGATGCAGTGTGCTAAAATGATAGCCCCTTTTTATATTTCGAGGATATATTTTTATATTTCACCTTCTTGTGCAGCACAGGACATGGGTCACTTGCAGATTTAAATTATTGTTAATGGTGGATTCTCTGAAACTTGAAGTCTTTAAATCATGATTTGAGAACTTCAGTAACTCAGCCAGAGAGGTTAGGGGTCTATTACAGGAGTGGGTGGGTGAAGTTCTGTAACCTGCAGTGTTCAGGAGATAATCATGATGGTCCTTTCTGACCTTAAAGTCTATGAGACTGAATGCAAATAGAAAGACTCCCATGGACTTCAGTGGTGTTTTAGATCAGGTTCTTCATTTGAAAAGTGGTGAGATCTGTGGTCATTCATATGACATAAGAATAGAAGAATGGCCATACTGGGTTAGACCAAAGGTCTGTCTAGCCCAGTAGTCTGTCTCTTGCAGTCGCCCGTGCCAGATGCTTCACAGGGAATGAACAGAACAGGGCAATTTTGAGTGATCCATCTCCTGTCATCCACTCCCACCTTCTTGCAGTTTGAGGATTAGGGATACCCAGAGCATGGGGTTGCGTCCTGACCATCTTGGCTAATAGGCATTGATGGACCTGTCTTCCAGAAACTTATCTAATTGCTTTTCAACCGCAGTTACACTTTTGCCCTTTACAATATCCCATGGCAATATCCACAGGCTGACTTTGCATTATGTGAAGAAGTACTTCCTTATATTTGTTTTAAACCAGTTGCTTATTAATTTCATTGGGCGACCCCTAGTTCTTGTGTTATATGAAGGGGGTAAATAGCACTTTCCTGTTCACTGTCTCCATATCATTCATGATTTTATGGACCTCTATAATATCCCCCCTTAGTCGTCTCTTTTCTAAGCTGAACAGTCCCAGTCTTTTTAATCTCTTCTTGTATGGAGCAGCTCCATACACCTAATGGTTTTTGTTGCCTTTCTCTGTACCATTTCAAATTCTAATCTTTCTTAAAATAGGGTGACCAGAACTGCACACAGCGTTCTAAGTGTGGGCATATCATGGATATATAGTTCCACTATGATATTTCCTGTTTTATTGTTTATTCCTTTCTTAATGATTCCTAACACTGTTGGCTTTTTTGACGGCCACTGCATAGTGAGCAGATGTTGAGATGATTTTTTCCAATGTGCATTATTTTGCACTTATCAGTATTGAATTTAATCTACCAAAATGTCCCTGAGTAACCCAGTTTTGTGAGATCGCTTTGTAACTCTTCTCAGTCAACTTCGGACTTAAATATCGTGTGTAATTTTGTATTGTCTGAAAACTTTACCACCTCACTGTTCACCCCTTTCCCAGATAATTTATGAGTATGTTGAACAGCACAGGTCCCAATACAAGTCCTTTGGGGACCCTGCTATTTACTAATTTATCAATTGTGAAAACTGACCGTTTACTTTGTTTCCTAGCTTTTAACCAGTTACAGATTAAACAGGGACCTTGTCTCTTACCTCATAACTGCTTAGTTTGCTTAAGAGCCATTGGTGAGGGACCTTGTCAAAGACTTTCTGAAAGTCCAAGTGTGCTATATCCACTGGATCACCCTTGTCCACATGCTTGTGAACTCCGTCAAAGAATTCTAATAGATTGGTGAGGGATCACTTCTCTTTACAAAAGTTATGCGACTCTTCCCCAACATATTCTGTTTATCTATGTGTCTGATAATTTTGTTCGTTACTGTAGTTTCAGCCAGTTTGCCATGTGTGGAAATAAGCTCCATGTTCTAGGTCCAGCTCCTGTGAAAATCTATCTTCTGCTTTCACAAGCCTCACCGTTTTGGTCAGCAGTTTCATTGGAATGTTCCTGTCATGGGAGGTCATTATCATGGAGGGATAAGTGATCTCTTAGGTAGCTCAGGCCAATCCAATAGAGGACTTTGAATATGAGGATGAATCCTTGAATTGAATTCCCTATTCAATGCAGAGAGCAGAGTGCTCAGGTAATGTGTTCCTGGTGGTCTGTGTTGCTAGGTAGACTGACCCCCAAAATAGGTAATAAAGAGAAATGCTGGTTTTGATTCTTTAGAGTCACACATCTTTTTGTAACTACTAAAAGGACATCATTAAGTTAGGTGGGTTTGGGAACACTAGTGAGTGGAAGCACAGACCAGAGGAAGACACTACTTTCAGAATGAAAATATATTGTTTTGGTTAGTTGTCAAGTCTGTCTTTTCTTTTCTCCTTCCTGCACATTGAGCCTTCAAGTAGCAGTTATATAGTGTGTCCCCAACTATATATTTTCTTACTGAATTTATTTCTCTTTTCCTGCTCTCTTATGGAAAATAACTGGTAAGCTGAAATGCCATAAGAGAGGTAGAAGGCAAGAGTAGGTAGTAAAAGAGCATGTAGTCCTAAAACAAAAGCGTTGACCAAAAAACAAGTCATTACAACTTTGTGCTGTATAGACAGAGGCATCACTGAGCTGGGAGGTGACAGTCGTTCTCTGTTTGGTACTGATGAAATCACTCCCACATTACTCTGAGTTTTAGGTACCTCAGTACCTGAAAGAAGGTGATAAAGTGGAGGAAATTCAGGAAAAAGCAATAAAAATAGCTAAGAGGATGAAGGAATTGACTTATGATGAAAGTAAATGAATACATATAACTTGTTCAGGTGAGTAAAGGGCAAATATGATGCTACCAGCCACTATTCAAAGGATGTAAACACGAGTGAGCAAGATGACAACATTTACTTATACTTATGTTATATACTTTTACTTATGTTTAGAGCGGTCCAAAGTTATCTAGTTCAGAGTAATGGGATAAATAAATATCATGGTGATGGGCTCTTTATAAATGCCTAGAAAAAAGCAAAGGACAAATTAAACTGAATATAAGGGCAATCTCCTAACTGGTAGTGTTTATTTGAATTACTGTAACATCTGGGAGCCCTAATCACGGACCAGGACCCCGTTGCGCTGATGTTGTACAAACAAAACAAAAAGGCAGCCCTTAGCAGTGATATCAGTGAGATATGTCCAGAATATCCCAAGGGAATGGTGGAAGGCCTTCCTTCTACTGGAGACCTTAACAATTACATTGGCCAAATTAATGGAGAATAAACTCTAAAAAACAGAATACTGGCTAGAGGAGGGGGTTTGGTGATCTAATGAATCTTTTGTGTCTCTGATTTCTCTGCTATATCACACATCCTCATGTCCTGTATTTGTTCTTCGTCTGACCTGGTAAATTACATTCTTAAGTATATTGTATTTATTTTTACTCCAGATGTTTTTTAATATTTAATTGTTTTCATGCTCCAGAGAGATGCATACAATCCAGAAAGATAAACTGCATTATTTTTCTTTTCATCTACATTGCCATTTGAAACAATTTCTTCATATCAACCACCATACTACTATTTAGTGTTTAGAATAATGATGTTTGCTCTTCTCTGTGTAGAATGCCCTTCCTCTGCTTGGATTCCATTTGGAAGTAGCTGCTATATTTTTCTTCAAGACACATTAGATGAATTGGACAGTATTGATGACGCAAGAAATCTCTGTAAAGATAATGGTACTGTAATCCGTCTTTTTTATTTCTGATGCATTATTAAGAGATATGTACTCTGGTTGCATTTAATGAATAACTGTATTATTTTAGGACATTATTGTTATTAAACACGCTAAAATAATAAAGGTAATTAAACATCATTTTGAGAACACAAGTGGACCAGGAAAGAAATTTCCCCCTTGTGTGGCAAAGGCATTGCACATTTGGCTAAATGCATTTTTTGTCTTTCTTTGAAGCACCAAGTACTAGTTACTGGTCTGGTCTGATCCAATACAACCAATCCTGTGTTTCTGGTGAATAATACTGTCCATCTAGATGGATAGCTGTCGAGCCTTGTGATTTAAGCTGACTTCACAGATTTTTTACTGTCACCCATGACTTTTTCAGTAGTCAAAGTATGGTAGTAGAGCAACTGCTTTTTTAATACTTCACCTCGATGGATGAGCTTCCAAATGTTCTTCAAGTTTTACTGGTGTTTATCTGAGAACGGGGACTGCAATGGCAGTCAGATGCTCTGGAAACACTTCCATATCCTTGTTAGAACAAGAGATTACCACAATTTTTGCTGTGTTAAGCATATATGATATCTCACCAGGTAACCCTGGACCCGAGTCCTTGCCTCAGTGTTCTCTGTAAAGTCTGGAAGTGGCTGTCATTCTCTCATTTTTCATTACTGCTTTTCCCCCCACAGTAAAAAATCATAGATGTAGACTTAAAATTTCAGTCTAGATTCTTCTTTTAGCCCTCCATGGCAGAGGAGGTGCAAGGAGTCTTCCCTAGACCCCCGTCCCACCCCATCCCAGCCCCCATTCACAGCTAGGCAAATTCATGGTACTGCTCTTGGAACAGGAAGACCAGCAGAGTCTGATGAAGACACAGGTGTTGTTAGATTCTCTGGTGGGAAGGGAAAGAGAAACCGTTACCCTGCCAGCTAAGCCAAGCTCTTGCTTTACTCTGTAACATAGTGTAGCAGTAGGCTTTCCTCTGCGGCATTCCCAGAAGCATTGTGCCTGCCTCATATATTGTTGCCAGAGCAGTGCATGTCCACATTCTCTCCTTGCCACAGGGCGAGGACTTAAAGCCACAGACCAATAATAGTTCCTTCCTCTGGAATACCGTCATTTTCTTTCAATGGCAGTGAAAGTAAAAAAATATAAACTGAACTGACATCTCCACCATTGTAACCTGGAATATATGGTTAAAGAGACTGTCCATAATTGCTTGCATATTATATCACTTATTCTGTAGGGACACAGTTTACTGTTTGTTTGTTTTAAATGGAAGATTACTTTGGTTTTTTTGCCATTTTTGGTTCAGTCCTATACTTGCTAATGGGAATGGGAAAATTCCCAGTGGCTTCAAATGGAACATGATTAAGGTTACAATTTTGTCATGGATATTTTTAGTAAAACTCATGGATAGGTCACAGGCAATAACCAAAAATTCACAGAAGCCATGACTTGTCCCTAACTCTTACTAAAAGCATCCCTGACAAAATGGGGAGGGAAGAAGGTCCATCACCCTGCCCCACTGAATGCAGCAGCAGGGAGCTGCGCCCCCCACTCCTGCCCAGTGCCTGGAAGGCACGCCTGACCATGGGGCTAGGAGCTGGGGGGGCCCCCACTGCTGCGGCTGAGAGATCTGGGGGGTTTCCTGCTGCCGCAGCAGCTGGGCTTCTGTAGGGCACCAATGTCACGGAAAGTTACGGAATCCGTAACCTCCGTGACGTACTGGTAACCTTAAATATGATCAGCTATTCAACATTTTTTTAACATTCAACTTACTATTCTAAATTTTATTTTATATTAAGTCTTATTTTACAGTGGATAAATGGTTATGAAAAATCAGCTGAGTACTGACAAGGAATTTCTGAAGCAGAATGCTGTTTCAACTTTTAGCTATTTCAGAGTAGTGCTTATGTATTAAACTAAAAGATTTGGGCTTACTTATGTGTATGTGAAGATCTTTCCCATAGCTCATTAATATTTTAAAGAGATTTGTATTGCAAACAGCATGTAAATGATATGATACTGTAAGTTACAAAAGAGCTTAAATTTTGTGTTTCTTTTAAATGATCCACTAGTAGTCAGTATAGTCAAATTGACTACAAAATCTGAGACACATCAAGGGAAAAAAAGACTACAAATCAACTCTTTGATCTAATTAAATTATCTAAATTGTTTAGATTTTTTTCAGATTACATACTTAAATGTCAAAGTACATGTGTGTTTGCTAACATCTTAAATGGCATTTATATGACACTATGTGAACGTATTGTATATCCTGTCAGTCTGTCATTGCACTGCTGGTATGTGGGTAATGTATGTACACAACTGATTGGTTACTGGGTGGATCAGTATGTTCAGATGCTTTTCATATAGTATTTATAGTTGTTTCACTTCTGTTGCATGAAACATGCTTTCAAAATTATATTTATAGGGGCATTTTTTTTTCAACTACAGCTTCTGGAGCAGACATTATTAGTATAAAAAATAAAGAGGAGAATACATTTATACAGGAAACATTAAAAAATCACTGGCAAGTCCCTGATTATATTTCGTTGGGCATGTTCTTTGACACAGATGGTAAGTGAGAACTACCTTGTTGATATCTTAATACTTTGTCTCTCTTAACTGTAGAAAATGCAGGTCTTTGTGGTGGAATTATTAAATTACACAGCAGCCTCAGTTCTTTTCTTATTGAAAAGGTGTCCACATCCAAAAAAACAATTGCCATGCTCATCAGAACCATTGTTGGCATTGTCAGGGATTGAATGAGAATAGACGCATAGCTCATCTCTCAGCCCTAGATGGTCCCTCCAAATCTGGGTTGAGACATGTCAGCAGAGGACTACATGGAAGCTTGTATTGCTGCTGTCTGTGCTATACCTGTGTGGAGGATAAATACAGGATTATCTCCAGGTCTCTCAATCCGACAACTTTGACAAGCCCAATATTCATTTTCACAGATGATGGTTATAAGCATCTTTATGTGGTGTTTGCGTAGTTATAGAAACACTCTTGCTTGCTTTTCTCCATTCACATCAATAGCTAAAAAAACTTGTAAATAAAATTTATCCCTTTGTATATACGTACTAACTTCAGAAACACTATGTAAATCTGGAGTAACAACACTGAAATTAATGGATTATTTTGACTTTACGTATCTGAGAACAGAATTTAGCCCAGAGAAGAGAACATGATTTTGCTAGAGATCTTGAATCATAGAACTGTAGGACTGGAAGGGACCTCAAGAGATCATCTAGTGCAGACCCCTGCACTCACGGCAGGACTAAGCATTATCTAGACCATCCCTGACAGGTGTTTATCGAACCTACTCTTAAAAATCTCCAATGATGGAGATTCCACAACCTCCCTAGGCAATTTATTCCAGTGCTTAACCACCCAACCATTAGGGATTTTTTCCTAATGTCCAACCTAAACCGACCTTGCTGCAATTTAACCCCATTGCTTCTTGTCCTATCCTCAGAGGTTAAGGAGAACAATTTTTCTCTCTTCCTCCTTGTAACAACCTTTTATGTACTTGAAAACTGTTATCGTGTCCCCTCTCAGTCTTCTCTTTTCCAAACTAAACAAACCCAATATTTTCAATCTTCCCTCATAGGTCATGTTTTCTAGACCTTTAATCATTTTTGTTGATTTTGTTCATCTTTCCTGAAATGTGGTGCCCAAAACTGGATACCATACTTCGGTTGAGGCCTAATCAGCATGGAAAAATCTTGACTTTTATTAAGCATGGGGAATGTTATTGCATGCTACACTTCTTTCATTGCCCAGAACAACAGCAAAAGATAAGGTTAATTCTTTTTAAGTTTCCTACTACTTTGTGTAATATGCTTTCCTATTACATAAATTGTGTTCTGTTCTAGCCTGTATATGTGGCCATCTCCTTATGATGTGCCTCTTTCTGGATGTGGCCTTGAACTGCTTGCTGAGGGATGACTAATATTTATTAAATTACAGATTATCATCATTTGAATCCCTCTCTCTTGGGTCCCAAGCACTGTACCCTAAGAGCCCAAAGTTACTTTCATTAAGGGAGCAGAGTAGGGATGTAAAACTTGTCTCTGTGTCTTTAATAAAATCCTGATTTATTTTTCTTCTGCATATCTAAGAAAATCAGTTTTATGTCAGAATCTGAGGCTCATTATTACATGCTAGTTCAAAGCGAAGTTCAGAAGTAACAATGTTGCTGAATTTATTATTCCCATTATACAGATGGGAAATTGAATAACAGAGACTTGTCCAATGTCACACATTAAGTCTGGCAGGCACTGTAACCCAGATGTCTGAGCCAAGGTTTGGCACCTTAACTATGAGACCAACCTTCCTCCTCTGGACTCCCTAATACCAGGATTCTCACTCTGTCCCTGCAGGGAAAATACTCATTTTTTTTCAAGATTCTTTTTATCTCCTCCTTTGCTGCGCTTATTTTCTTTGGTGGAAGCTTCCATGAAGATACTACAAACCTCAAAACTCTCTCTTGGCTGGGACACAGGTGTGTGACTTCTGTTCACAATAAATTCTACAGGGTTCATGGTGTGGATTATCAAGTCCATTTCCTACATCAAGGAGAGTTTGACATTATTAGTTTATCTAGATTAATGATCATTCTGATGTCCCTAGTCCTAAAGGATCATTCTACTGGTTTTAGGAGTTTTGTGAGTTACCAGCAGGCTGAGGACAGGCTAAAGACTGAGCTTGTGATCTGGAGAATAGTGTATATTAAAGAGCTCCTGGTCCTGACATAAAATCCTTCCCGTGCTCACAAAGGGGAAGACCAGAAAAGCATCAAAGCTAATATGTAAGCAGCAGTGTAAGCAATTTGTGTAGGAATTATAAGCCTGCTTTGGTATGCAAAAGGATGGAAGCCCAGCCGCATGGCTAACATGACTGAATATGCATCATGAACACAAAAGGAATGGTCTCTAGGAAAAAGAGATGTTTGATCCCAAACTGGCAACCACATATGATACGTCCAAGAGCAATGAGTATATCCTTTATGAGAAAGGAGCAGTAACAAGTGCCCTGAAGCATGGGGATCTGGCCCAAATGTCAGCCTGGTGTATGGTGGCAGAATTTCTCTTCTCCAAGAAGCTTTCGAGAGCATATGTTGGACACGAACTGCATCTCTCACTGCACTGGATTTGAAGCATGTTGCCAGGATGCAGCCTGTACAAAGTACCAAGAAATAGCTTCAAAATGTTTAGTTTTCTTTTAAATTCAATTATTTTGTTTGATTTGTAAGTGTGAAAAACTGTTTTTTCCATGAATGACATAATGTATAATTCCTTCAATCACAGATAATGCTTTTAAATGGTTTGACAAGTCGGAAATGAAGTTTACCAATTGGATTGAAGAGGAAAGCAATGAGGAGCTCCTGAACACATGTGCTTCTATGTACACTAAGTCCGGGGGATGGAAAAAAATCAGTTGTGAAGATCTTCGACTGACAGGGATCCTTTGTAAAACAGCCTGTAAGTACAATGTGGGTCTACATCACATGACCTCTCTCCTTCTTTCTCTGTACAGACAGACAGACAGACACATATATTAAACTTTAGATTATAGCGAGGTTACAATCAAACGTTAACATACTACACTGTACATTACTTGTTCAGGATCAGGTTAATATTCAAAGAACCTGGCATTTTGGCTTGCTAGCTTGGAAGCCCTCCTCCTCTGAGTACACTAGAAAAGATTACCAAATTTCTAAATACCTGTCCTCTTTTTGGCACTTCTCTTTTGTACATACTTGGTGTGAAGGGGTCATATTTTTCCAGTAGTGCTCAATAAAGAGTCTAGCTGCTAACAATAGAAAATAAATAATTTGCCCGTTGTTTAAAATGCAGATCCTTTACAGAAGCATTCAGTAAGCACGTCAGGGGATCTCCAGGAAGCTGGCATTTTGACATAAGATGAATCTCTTTAATTTCCTCCCAAACTCATATAATTGCTAGACATAACCACTATATGTGCAAGTATGTTCCACTTTCCCAAAACAGCCCCACCCACAGAAAACCCCTCTAATAGCATCTCCCAAGTAGATGGATCTTAACTGGAGTCAAATGCCATCTATACAATAATTTAAACAAATTTTCTTTATGAGCTACCCAAGTTAAAGATGCATATCACCTTTCCCATGTATACATCCAGATTGATTTCTTTGTCCAAATCCTTCTCCTATCTTTTCATCTGGGTTGTTTTCTTATCAACAGCTTTTTCCATCAAAATTGTATATATCTTAGAAATTAAACCTTTTGTTCCAGCTTCCTCCTGGGTCAGCTCCTCAACTCTTGTTGAGGAGCTCTAGTTAGGGCTGCCTTGTATCCAGATTTAACAATACAATGTTTGACTTGTAAATACTGAAAATATGGGATCTTTATATTATTTTCATTATTACATACTGTTGATATGATTTCAAATCAGGATTTAGGAATAGATGTCTGAATTCAGTAATCTCAGCTCTTCTACACAGTTAAGAGACACTTCGATATTTCTTTGGGATAAATTCCTGATTGATAATGGAAATAGCTGAGAGAGAGAGAGCTTTGGCAACAAGAATTTAGAAAATTTGTCCAAAACCGCTAAGCTGGTCTGGATGAATGGGTGACTTTTTATTTTTGGTGATCTAAATTTCTTTCAAACTCAGCAACTACTATGAATAGCTGTATTTGGGCTCCATTATTGTTAGAGTTTTATGCACTGTTTGGATGTTTATTGTTAATCTAGTTTATCACATCTTTTAACTGTGATGTATAACAATAACATGCCAAATTAGGGAAGCTAGTCCATCCCACTTTTTTAAATCACCCTGAGTCTTTTATGTTTCCTTGTGAATTTTAATAGAATATCCTGCCATGTTTCTAATGTCATGTCAGGGATACCAACAGGGATGCACTGAAACAAAAATAACAACTTTGAAAGGACATTCATTTTTATTGAGGCTACCCTGAGTAGCCAAGAAATGTTGTGTTTGTTCCATTCCTCCAACTGTTTTATTATATTATTCCACACTGGAGGGTAATTTCCCTTAAAGAGATTTTTATGTTTCTCCACAATATTTACACCTACACATTTTAAAGATTCCTTTACCCATTTAAATTTATGTAGCTCACCACAGTTTGTTTTGAGCTTTTGGGAATATTAATTCCTAAAATTTCAGATTTATTGTTATTTTGAAGCCTGACACCTGCCTAAGGTCCAGAGTCAATTGTTATATAACTTTTAATAAGGCTTCTGACTCCTGCAAATATAACAAGACATTGTCCACATGCAAAGCTATTTTGTGTTCTAATCCAGAAGACATTTTGATGCCCTTTACCCAGGGGCTACTTCTTACCTTTATTGCAGGGGTCTCAAACTCAGTTTACCTTAGGGCCAGTGCCAGTCCTCAAATCCTCCCAGTGGGCCAATAATCCCAGTGGGTCACTGAAGATGGTGTTCAGAAAAGAAAACATTTATATTGTATGTTTTATTTCAAATTTCTTAGAAATAATAAAACTGTCATACCTTCAGGATTGCAGCAGATCCTGTTGAAACCTTCAGGATTGCAGCAAGGTGTGCATCAGATAGTTGTGTTTGGTATTTTGACTTGTTTCTGTTCATTGTGGAAAAAAGTGATGCCTCCTCCATGGCTGACTCTGCCCGGCAACTAGTGATGGTATCTCTGTCCCTGTCCCCTAGCCAATGGGAGCTGCAGGGGGCGGTACCTGCAGTAGACATTGCCGGCATCATGGCTGTATGCGTCTCTCCTCTGTGGGCCACAGTGGGGAGGTTCTTGGGCCGCAGGTGGCCCGCGGTCCGGGACTTTGAGACCCCTGCTTTATTGCAAATGGCTTCATTGCCAAAGCAAACAACAGGAGGAATAACAGGCAACCCTGGCTATACCCCTTAACAAATTAAAAGGAGGCGACTGATGACCATTAACCAAAGCAGATGCTTGAGGATGAGTATACAGTGCCGACATGCCCCTATAACACTGATTTCCAAAATCTCTCTGAGGCGCTCATGTTCCAGACAGTCGAAGGCTTTCTCAACATCCAAAGAAAGTAGCACACGGGAAGTATTGCTAGAATTAACATTATAGTTCAATTCAGAGTTCTGATATCAGATGTTCCTTTGAACAACATAGAATCATAGACTTTAAGGTCAGAAGGGACCATTATGATCATCTAGGCTGACCTCCTGCACAACGCAGGCCACGGAATCTCACTCACCAACTCCTGTAACAAACCCCTAACTTATGTCTGAGTTATTGAAGTCCTCAAATCGTGGTTTAAAGACTTAAAGGTGCAGAGAATCCTCCAGCAAGTGACCCGTGCCCCACGCTGCAGAGGAAGGCGAAAAACCCCAGGGCCTCTGCCAATCTGCCTTGGGGGAAAATTCCTTCCTGACCCCAAATATGGCTATCAGCTAAACCCTGAGTATATGGCAAGACTCAACAGCCAGACACCCAGGAAAGAATTCTCTGTAGTAACTCGAATCCCACCCCATCTAACATCCCATCACAGGCCATTGGGCATATCTACCATTAGTAGTCGAAGATCAATTAATTGCCAAAATTAGGCTATCCCATCGTATCATCTCCTCCATAAACTTATCAAGCTTTGTCTTGAAGCCAGATATGTCTTTTGCCCCCTCTGCTTCCCTTGGAAGGCTGTTCCAGAACTTCACTCCTCTGATGGTTAGAAACCTTCGTCTAATTTCAAGTCTAAACTTCCTGATGGCCAGTTTATATCCATTTGTTCTTGTGTCCACACTGTACTGAGCTTAAATAATTCTTCTCCCTCCGTGGTATTTATCCCTCTGATATATTTATAGATGGTAATCATATCTCCTCTCAGCCTTCTTTTAGTTAGGCTAAACAAGCCAAGCTCTTGGAGTCTCCTTTCATAGGACAGGTTTTCCATTCCTCGGATCATCCTAGTTCCCTTCTCTGTACCTGTTCCAGTTTGACTTCATCCTTCTTCAACCTGGGAGACCAGAACTGCACACAGTATTCCAGATGAGGTCTCACCAGTGCCTTGTATAACGGTACTAACACCTTATCTCTACCGGAAATACCTCGTCTGATGCATCCCAAGACCACATTAGCTTTTTTCACAGCCATATCACATTGGTGGCTCATAGACATCCTATGATCAACCAACACTCCGAGGTCCTTCTCCTCCTCTGTTACTTCCAGGTAATGTGTCCCCAGTTTATAACAGAAATTCTTGTTATTAATCCCTAAATGCATGACCTTGCACTTTTCACTATTAAATTTCATCCTATTACTATTATTCCAGTTTACAAGGTCATCGAGATCTTCCTGTATGATATCCCGGTCCTTCTCTGTATTGGCAAATCCCGACTGGTCCAGGGGAACATATTTGGGCAAGATGACACTCAGGGTACAACTGCACAGCAATTAAACACCCATGGCTGGCCTGAGTCAGCTGTCTTGGGCTCTCAGGGCTTGGGCTGCGGGGCTATAAAATTGCTGTGTAGATGTTTGGGCTTGGGTGGAGCCCAAGCTCTGGGACTCCTCTCCCCCTCCCCCCCCAAGAAAAAAGAAAAAACGTCTACATAGCAGTCTTGGCTTCAGGGCTAAAGCCCCATGAGCCCAAATCAGCTCACCCGGGCCAGCTGCAGACGTACCCATTATCTGTTTGCTAACACCTTTGCATAAATTTTAGCATCAACATTAATTAAATAAATAGGTGTTATGATGCACAATTGTTAAGATCTTTTCCGTCTTTAGGAATTGCCGCAATTGTTGTGTGTTTCCACAAATCAGGAATCTCATTCCCCTGCAATATATAATACTTTATTTGCCGATTTTAATATGTCATGAAAATAGCATCCAGTGTGACCAGTAGATTTCTCCCTACAGTCTCCTCTGGAATACTCTTAATCCTTGCTATGTTCCTGTGTTCTGTATTTTCCATGTCCTCCATTTTTAATTCTGTTTTTTTTTCTTTTCTTTTTTCCCCTCAATTATTTGAATTCTTTCATTTAGATTAGTAATGCTGTCCAATTGCTTGATTAATCCTGTTTCCACATCTGATATTTTCCCATTCATATGATTAACTTCATTTTTTATTCCTTTATTATAAGCCTAGAACTCTTTCCTCATCTCCATATTCATCTTTTTTTGTTTTTAACAGCAGGTCCTTCAGGACAGATAGTGACTGGTCTTTCTCCACCTGCCTTCATAATTTGCTGGAGGGGAAGTTACTCTCTTTAGTAGCCACGTCTTTGTTTTGAGGGAACAGATATTTATATTGGAAGATCTCTTTCCTTTCACAGACATCTAGATCTTCTTGTCTTTCCTTCTTGCTAGTTGCCTCTCTCTAAAGATGGCTCTTGCTGCACTTCTCTTTTATTTGTCTGATCTTTCCAGAATGGCTTCTGCCACACTTCCTCTCCCAGCCACAATAGTACAAGTTATTATTTTTTTAAATTTTGCTACACTCACCCCTGTCTCTTTACAGGGTAATGAGGGTCCAGTTAAGTATCTCTGGGCTTGCAGAGTCATTTTTAATATGTTCTGCAAGCTGATGGCACTGGATTCAGTTGCTCAGTTTTTCTCCCACAGAGGCTGCTCTTTGGGACTGGGATCTGCCAGCTCTCTTCACCCCCCCTTTTTTTTTCCCTCTCCTGTTTTTCAAAGCTTGCTCTACTGATGGTTATTCAAATTTAAGGCATGGATCTGTGGGTTCAGGTTGGCTTGGTTCTTTTTATCTTTTTAAATCACTTTCATTTATTCTCCCACTGCCATTTATTGCAGAGAGCTGGATTACGCCACCATCTTGTTTGCTGCCTTAGCCACACCCCCATAACTATATTTTTTATAATTTTGTTTCACTATGTGTTTGGTCTTTAACAATTAATAGACTAGATTTCACAATATGTTTAAAAATAGGCTTTAATGGTGCTATAATTTAAACAGTTCTTCCAGAAACCCTATTCCTCACTCTCCTTTGGGCTGGTTCTGGGTTGTTTTTCAGTACTCTACTTTGGCCAAGGCCTGATCTACAATAAAAAATTAGTTCGGTTTAATTACATTGGTTATGGGGTGTGGAAAAATCCACACCCCAGAGAGGCGTAGTTAAACCAGCCTACATCCCTGTATAGACAGTGCTAGGTGGGCAGAAGAATTCTTCCATTTGCCTAGCTACCGCCCTTTGGGGAGGTGCATTACCTATGCCGACAGGAGAATCTCTCCCATCAGCGTAGATAGTGTCTACACTGAAGTGCTACAGCGGCGCAGCTGCATCAGTGCAGCTGTAGCATTTTAAGTGTAGACAAGCCACAAGTCTTGTGGACTATAAAAGCTATTGTTTTTCTGATTTACTGATAATTATCTGAATTATTGACCTCTTGACTAGTTTGCAGAGAGAATTTATCTAAAGTTCTAGAGGAGTTAACCACATGACTGTGCATATAATTTCAGTCTAAGGGAAGCTACAGAGAAGGAGTGTTCATGCTTATGTTAGAGATCTCTCTGTAGCCTTGCCCTACCACTACTGTCCAGTTGTGTGTTGGTGGGTGATCCTTTTTTGTATAGTAGTTCAGTTTTCTAGAAGACAACACAATATATCTAAAAACATGAGTTTGCTGTGTCACTGTCTCAAAATCCTTATTGAAGAACCATATATTAACAGGAATTACAATAGCCCCTAATTTACTACAATGATAATACATTGTGCTGCGGTTAGTTTTAGAAATGTAAGTTATGTGGATGTGGAGCCATGTAGATGCATCGGTATGTTGTGGGAAAAGAAAGTTCAGTGTTGACATTTGGCAGCTGTGTTTGATGAGCATGTCACAACCTGGTTATAAAAACAAAGTTGTACTTACAGGGTCCTAGTCCTCTTCTCTTACCAGTGCAAATTAGGAGTAACTGTTGAAAGCAAGGCACTTACCCTGATGAATGAGAGAAGAATAAGGCCCATGGTGTAGATGGGAGCCAAGGTGACTTGACTGAGGACATAGAGGAGCCAGTCACAGAAGCCAGGTTTCAGAGTAGCAGCCGTGTTAGTCTGTATTCGCAAAAAGAAAAGGAGGACTTGTGGCACCTTAGAGACTAACAAATTTATTTGAGCATAAGCTTTCGTGAGCTACAGCTCACTTCATCGGATGCATCCATCCGATGAAGTGAGCTGTAGCTCACGAAAGCTTATGCTCAAATAAATTTGTTAGTCTCTAAGGTGCCACAAGTCCTCCTTTTCTTTTAGTCACAGAAGTGAGATTCGAGTCTGGCTCCTAGTTTCACACTTAAATGACACCTCCCGTCAACCACACTTATGTTACGTTATTCTTCTTTTTCTGTTGACTTCATAGACACCTGCATGAGTGGTGGGGCCATCTTTTTTTAATAATACAGTGAGGTAAACTTTTTTCTGTGAGAATGTATTCTTCTCTCAATTGCTTACACATCAAAAACTGTGATTAAAAATTAACTTTCTTTGAAAAGAGTAGTTTATTTCATACAAACATGAAACAAGCTAAACACATAATTTTAAATCTTTTTTTTCCTTGTAGTTGCATATGAAAAGAAGTACTTACCAGGTGAGTGTTTGCATACCTTTGCGTGAAGTTTACAAACATTTTATGGATATTATTCACTGCCCCACTCACTTGCTTCCCAACTCCCACCTCCAAAAAAAGAGACACTGTATTTCTCCTGGTTATAGAAATACACATCTTGATTTATTACCTTATCTTGAGTGATGTGCATACATATTATGTCAGCTGGTATTTTGTTGTTATAATATTAGACTAAGCTTTCACAAGGAAGGGAAAGAGCTTTATTACTTATATTAGAACTTCAAAAGGCAAGAGGTTAGTAAAATTCCCACTGCTAGTAGAGAGGTAGGTCAGGGTTGCAGAGATTGTGACATTTTCCAGCTCACTTTGGATGGTTAGTCCATGTTTATCTCTTGGATGTAAAATAGATAAAGAAATAAACTGATATATGGTTACCATACATCTGGATTTTCCCGGACACCACCTCTTTTTTAAAAATTCTTTTTCAAATAAGAGGCAGTGTCTGGGATTTTTGCAGGCAGACGTTGCAGCTCAGAAAGAGCTTTGTCCATGCCCTCATTGGTCCTTTCCCTGCAGCCGCAGCTGTTGGATCCTATCCAGCCAGGCCCCAGCTCCCATCCCCGGGGAGGGGGAGAGTCCCAAAGGCAGGTGCTGACTGACAGCTGATTCTGTATCCTGGGCCTGCATTAGCAGGCTGAGAGGGAGCGATACTGCCCCCTACCTTGAGAGTGAGGCTGCAGCTACCCCCTCCAGCTTCCCTCAGGTATCCTTCCCAGTACACACACCCCTCCAGCATCCTTCCGAATACTCATCCAGCTCTCCCTCCCCTCCCCACCTCTGACAGTGTCCTCTTTTTTGGGAACCTGAAATATGGTAACCCTAAACTGATAGAAATTCCCTTTTTCTTTATCAAACCTGCAACTGTTATGACTAACCCCTAAAGGGTTTGTTCAAAGTAACAAGTGGAGCTTTATCCATCTCCCTTCCTAGACAGAACTCTCACTGGCCTCTGCCTAGTTTCTACCTACCTCCTCCATTTGCTAAATCATCCAAGAATTCAAAATATACTAAAATTACTCCGCTTAAAACATAAGGATGGTCTTCAGACCAGAGGATGAGGGAAGCAAATCTCTAGGGTTGTTGGCTGTACATGTACACTGATAAGTAAAGTGCTTTTCAGGCCCCCCCTGCACTTTAAAAGCCGTTTCCAAACACAATCCATTTTGAACTCTGTCATAAAAATGACTTCAGCAACATAGTTGTGTCACCACTATGAATAGGCCCCCAACAGGTTAACAACATTTCAAAAAGAAACACTTCAAAATTATCCTTCATCCATGTGTGGCGCAAATAGGTGTGAGATGAAACCATTTTTGTAACAGGAAGCATTTTTAGAAACCCAACATGGCATCTTGTGTACTTACACAAGCCTTAAATTAAGGGTCAGGAACAGATGTCCCTTGCTGGGGATAGCCCTACTATGTGTAAGAGTAACTAGTATGTAACTTAACTAGTCATAAAGATACATATTCAGAACCAGTTTATAAATATCTGTCACTTTGCTTGATCAGTTCCATAACTTCAGTTATTTTACCATTTTAGCCAAGTAAGATTTTCAGTAGTGCAATACAAGAGAGGACATCCCTATGTGAGCTCATAGTAACCTCCTCAAGTCAGGAATCAACATTACTTTTATCACATAATCCCCAGGACACTGAGTTCATTTTGTTCAAAAGACATTTTCAGTTTTCTTTATAGTCATGTTAATGAAATATTTGCTAATCGGATCAATATTGAGTTAAGAGGCCTGTAAAACAATTAAAGAAAATGGAGAAAGTGACTGTCTTAAAAGATAAATTGCCTGATGTCTATATAAGTTTCCTTGTCTGCCAAATGTTAACCCATTTTTACCTGGTGGCAGTTAATGTCCCATTTTAACAAAATAGCATAAGGTTCATATTAGTTAATCAAAACTAGAAATGTAATGTTTTTAATAGAAATTCACATTTTTTAAATAAGCTACTTTTTCTCCCTTTTAAATCTGAATAGCTTATCACTTTATACAGAATAGAAATCATCTGATATCAGTGGAGGTTCTGAACTAAATGGTTAACATAAGCTTGAATGGAGTATTTTTGAAGCATCTGGATTGATTCAGGATATTCTCCTCCGAAACCAATAGAACCTTTCTATTGAATGAGTAGTTTTGCTCAAAAACGTCTGGGTCACTGCTCATTTCAATTGAACAAAACCATGGCTGCAATCGGATACAAACAACTTTCTGAACTAGTTTAAATTTTTAAATATTCAAAGGCACTAGTTTTTCCTGAGCCCAAGTGATGGAAGTCACCCCCACTTCCTCAGCGGCAAGTTCTAATAATCAGGCTTTGTGTAGCTATTTCTGTGGGGAATGGAATTCACGTGGCTGGGTTTAGACATTAGTTCCTTTGTCGCTGGACGTGACCACTGCCTTTTCGTGTGGGACTTTTGATCTGAGCCATATCCTCTCCTTACACCTTTGTAAATCTGGAGTGACTGACCGTTGACCTGGGTGGAGTTACTCTTGATTTACACTGAGGTGAGGGCTTAATATGGATCTGTGTAATCATGCGTCTAAATTCCCCTTGTCAGCTGGTCTATTCAGAGCTAGTACAGATATTCCTTCCGTGGTAGACTCTTGGAGCCACTGAAACCCTGAGTAGGCAATAGGGGGAATGAAAAGAAAGAATGATAACCTTTAGGCATGCAACAGCTCCATATTTTCTTGTATTTTCACAGTAGTTGTGACACTTAGGGGTAAGTTCTATTCTCGTTCCTTGACTACTGCAGATTCTTTGTTTGTCAAGAAAGGCATAGGATCAGTGGGTGCTAGTTTAATTTTTTTTTAACCCCACATTGTACACGAGGAGCAGGTTTTCCTACAGTGAGCACTAGCAGCAGCACATTCTGAATTGGATTCCCTGACACCTGTAAATGTACCATTTCCACACGTAATTTTCCACTGAGAGATGAGAAAAAATGGTAACTTGGTCTTCCATTATGTTTGCTCCACTCTTGGGATTAATCCCTTGGAAAAAAGCACAGCTTTAAAATACTTCTGCCAAAATCAAGTTAATTCATATTTTAGTGATATGTAAAGTGCGATGCCTAGAGGAGTTCATCCCTTTTTAACGTCAGAATATTTATTTGGTTAAAGAATTCTGGAAAATGAAAAGGAGAAACTGGGATTTGAAAAGAAGTCCCAACCATTGGAATTTTTCTAAGCAATTAAATGACAAAAAAAGTCAACTATGAAGACAGACTAGATTACAGGAAAGGAAGAGCTAATGGTTTAGCATGTTTGCCAAATAATCCCAAGGTTTCCATTTGCTGCCACTGAACAAACAATATGAATGCAATTAATTATAAAATAAACTGGATAACTGTGCATTTAATGTTTATATCTCCTTTAGTATAGATACCTGGTGTATGAATGGACATTTAAAGACTGTCTTCTTTTGTTTCAGATAAAACTGCTTTGACTACCACCTTGGTCATAATTTTTACCATAGTTGTGACAGTTTCTGCAGCATTATTTTGGTTCCTGTACAAAAGAAATATTTCTTCTGCTTCTGGAGCTTTATGTATAACACACAGTTCAACAGCTGAAATGCCATACAGTGATGAAACTGTTCTAATAGATGAAGAAAATGAGTATACTGCTTAAAATTTAAAATTATACAATTTTATTTAAATGCCAGAAAGTGACATCTTACCCATATTTAGGCTTCAGTCCTGTAACCACTTAAGCACATGCATAACTTTACTCATGTAATAATGTGCTACTTGTTAGGACACAGATAGAGAAGACAGACTAAAAGTATTTCCCATTGGGCTGTCAGAGTTCATATTCAAAATTCTCTCCAAATGTATTTTAGTGCACCTGGAAATATTTTAAAGTATGAGTTGGTCTGTCTCAGTAAAGTGTCATTCTGAAAAGAGCAAGCATTTAATTATGCCACAAATGTTAAGATTTCAAAAATTCTGCAAGATTTCCATAACGGGTTTTAAATTAATTTGTTTCATGTGTGTTCACGACTGGTTTTCATTCCTCTGAATATTATAGCAAATAAAAGTTTGAGACTAGCTACTTTTAAATGAATAGTATAGAAAGAAAATTTGAATTTGTGTTTGCACTGGAAACTTAATTCAAAGAACTTCCAGTCAATGCACAGAAATGAGCCATGTGATCTGTGTCGTCAAAACAGTCTGAACTTCAAACCATTCAGACTCATGAAACTGGGATTAAAAAAAAAAATTGCTATTGCCCAAAATGAGTAATTTCAGACAAAACTGAGCAAATTATCTGCAAACAATTTAAAAGAGGAAGGTGAAATGCCTCAAATTAATTGCCCAGTTCAAGCTAGGCTTAGAGTCCAAATGTTCAAAAACTCTCTCATTTTGTATTTGCAGCTAATTGTAGCTGCAGGATTAAGAGGTCAAGTCTTGGCCCCAGTTGTGCAATATGATGCAGATGGGCAGACCCTTAAAGTTGCATGGAAGTAATTTGGCCTCTGCACAGGAACAGGGATCTGCCTCCACAGATCAGGGTTTAGCATCTATCATTACAGCCATGCTTATTTGATTGCAAAATTAGCCTTCTATACCCTGCAATATGTAGTCATCCTATTTTTTTTAAGGGGGAAACTACTGGGCAAACTGTTTGCCAAGAATTCATCTGGCTAACTTGCAACTCTTTTAATATATAAAACTAAATTTAAAGATTGCTGTGTGCATGTGTACTCTGTTGCCACAAATTTCCTTTTCTATGCTTTAAAATGTTGCATTTTACCCAGTGAGACTGCAAAAAGACCAAAACTTTGAGTGAAGATTCTCAAGGGAGGTCCACATCTCTGTGAAGCAAAGGAATTGGTATCAGAGAAGGTAGATTTGATACACACCAAGCCAAAAGTCAGTAAATGATGATAGCATGATAAGGAACAGCATATTTATATGTATATTGTATGCTTCCTTCAGAACTTAATGGAATGAAATCTTCATTTCTTGAGCAAGTATCAGAAGGGTAGCCATGCTAGTCTGTATCCACAAAAACAACGAGGAGTCCGGTGGCACCTTAAAGGCTAACAGATTTATTTGGGCATAAACTTTTGTGGGTAAAGCTTGAAGTGGGTTTTTTACCCACACAAGCTTATGCTCAAATAAATGAGTTAGTATTTAAGGTGCCACCGGACACCTCTTTGTATTTCTGGAGCAGAAACTGTATTGGAACGGCAAAGAAATGGAGGCTGACTTTATTCTCTATACATATAAAATAATGAGAACAGTAGGAAATGTAGTAGTCTTCCTTTTTTGCAGTCCCTCACCTCCTTAGATGCTCTGAGCTCAGCTTCTATAGCCAGTCTCATATCTCTTCCTCATTAAATCTTGTTACAGAATCTAAATGGTTCAATCATTAGAAAGCTTCATGCCTATTGCTCCAGCCAGTGCCACCATCCCTGTTTTCCCCCACACCCACAATGCTGTTTTGTTGATTCTTTTAAACATTCCGATGAGTGGCACTACTGTGTATGTTGTCTAAGGGCTGAATAGAATGTTTGTTGAGGTATTCAGCAGTATTCATTCCTGTAGAGGGACCAGGGAAAATTCTCAAGGTGCCATTCAAATTTGCCCGAGTCTAGCTTTTAAAAGGACAGATTTAGATTTAGTTGGGGATTGGTCCTGCTTTGAGCAGGGGGTTGGACTAGATGACCTCCTGAGGTGCCTTCCAACCCTGATATTCTATGATAGCACCTAACCCTAGTGTTAAAGATACTAATCATGAACAAGGAGTGCACCAAGTAATTGAATGGAAGCTCTTCTCTGAATTTACAGCAGTATAAGCTACTCTTGCACTCTGGTGCAGAGTTGAGACACCCTAGATCTAAGTTTACAGTCATGGCCAAAATGTTGTAGCAAAGCTATAGTGCTTTCTGGTTTACATACAGAAGCTGTGGATCGAGTGACCCCTCCTTGGCAGCATTCTCAGCTACACAGACAGCAGCACTCCAGGTCTGTTGATTGTCAAGTCACTAAAAAAGAGAAACGTCATTCTCAGACCCCATAGACAAACAGATTAGGTGGAATGTATTAAGGGTTCAGATTCCTGTGAAGTATAGATGGGTGCTGTCCACGTTTTCAAAAAAAGTCTTAACTCAGGTTCACTAACCCATGTTAAAACAGTAATGGAGACAATAACGCTATTAACTTGGGTTAGGAACTTGTTAAAGCCTATAGATGTGTGGTGTTGAATTTGAGCTGCTAACTTGAATTAAAAGCTCAGCTGGCATGTCTATACTGCTATCTAAACCCAAGTTAGCAATCTGGTTAGCTTTTTATTTTTAGATATACATACCCACAGGCATGACAGCAATAATTGTGCTCACTTATGCAAACTTAAGTAGTAAACCTCACTAGAGGCAAATAGTCAGTTCAGAGTGCACTGCAAAATGTAAATATGTGTAAACGTCAGTGGTAACGGAAGCTAGATTTTTTTAATTCAGTTAAGGCCCCAAGTAAAGTGAGGTGAAATGGGTATACGTTACGGGGGCCTGATCTACCAAGGAGCCCAGATAGAGGGCCACAAGCCCATCACCACGAGAAAAAAATTCAGGCTAAAATTTAGATGTTTGAGTTTGACTAAACATTTATTTATATAATCTCAGTATGTTTGTACCTGTGTATCTATGCAGCATCTAGATCTTGCAATCTAACTGAGCCAATCAGATGCAGTGTTTGAACAGAAGCAACATTCTGAACAGTGAGTTGGTCCTCCAGGGTGCCGAGAAGGGTTGAGACACAACAGTACTTCAAGCTGCATAAAGGGCATTGGCACGGTGTATTAATGTGTGCCATGTCTGGCTATAAATACAAATCAGGCAGCCAGAAACTTCAGAGCTTAAAGAAAGGTAAAGAAAAGAAGCTGAAAGATGTCAATCCGTGATCTAATTTTTCTAGTCAGACAAGGCCTCTCAACAGCCTAGTTCAAGCAATGCACAAACTGGGAAACCGGATGAAAAAAAACAGCAGTGTTGTGGCGATTCCAATCTCATGACTTCCAAAGGTAATCATGTAATATTACCATCAGACTCAGGTTTTCAAAAAGTAGGAGAAAGTAGTGCTGCATTACTTAGTGATGTGTGTTGGGGTGTTTTTTTTTGGTTTTAAGATTCAGGATTGTGGCTAAAAAACATTAGATTGTTAATCAAAAAAAAATTGTATTTGGTGTACTACATTTCTTCAAAATTCAGAAGCTAGGGAAGTCAATACCAAAAGATGTTGGCCATAGTTTTCCTTAAATGCAAGATTTTTTTTGGTGGGGGGGTACAAACAACAACACTTTGAGACTGGCTTGAGTCTACTTTTGGGAGGACCTTGAACTGCCATTAGTTATCTTATTAATGAGATTTACAACTAATTTTTAGTGAAGTGTACGTAGCTTTAAGAATTTTTTGCACACTGCCGGTGGATTGGCAGAAGCTGAAAAAAGTTTCAGCAAGCTAGCACTCATCAGAAACTGTAGATTATTTACTATGGCACAGGAACACTTAAGTCACCTTGCTGTTTTGTCTACTGAGTGTGAACTCAAGAAAAAATAAATGTTGTGAGATCACTTGTGATTTTGCAATAAAGAGGCCAAACTAAAGTTGTAAAGTGATGAGGCCTGTGTGTGCCCTTTCAAAAATAAAATTAATTTTTTCTTTCATTAGTGTGTCTGTATAGGATGGGATAGACGCCTTGTGTTACAAATTTGTCCTGGGCCCAGCAAAAGGTTGCTTAGGCCTAGTAGCAGAGTCTTGACTGGCCACACCTCCTCGATGGCAGGAAGTAGTAGAAGCCATGTTACTAGTCACTTAAAACTTGTTTCAAGTATATACGGTCAAGAACTGGCCTGTGTTGGTAGTGGATTTCCTAGATAATCCAACAGGGCAGCTCTTAATCTCGGAATTGGTAGATTCTAAAGTACTTATGCATATTACACAAATTGAGCTTGAAGGAAGAATTCTACTTATAATGGTATAGAACAGAGGGACTCTCCTTGTACCATTTTATGTATCTGTTCCCCTTGAAAAAGTTATAGTCAATAGTAATCTACTTCTTGACAGATGTCTAACCAAAAACGCAGGTGTAAAAAGGATAGGTAGAGATCTGAACCTAGATAATTTTAAGTGTTTACAGAAAAAGGCTCTTTTCTGTAGATCACAAGAATGTATATTCAACCTTACTTCTTCCAAGTTGGTATTCCCAGAGTGGTATTAGTTTTTATACCAGTAAATTGTTCCCCAGGTTACAGAGAACATTAAGACAGTATATATGTTACCAGACTTACAAGGTGAGATGTGTACATCTTGCTACCATGTTAAATTTAGGAAGACAGCTCTACAGTTACCCATGTTTAAAAAAGGAACATTCCAGCGCAGTTCTATGCATCATCTTTATTTATAAAGAAGTGACAACACTAGAAAACACATTGATATAACCAGTGCTTTAACAGTGAATGTGGGATCTAAAAAAGGTTTTTAAGCTAAACGGGTCAATTAAGATTTTAAATCCTATCAAGTTGCATTTCTGCCAGGAATGCCAAAATGCAAGAGTTTACAGCTGCAATACTTCCTTAATGGAATATCCACATAATATCAAATATAATCTCAAATTTCCAAATCAGTACATAAAAAAGCTATCATTATCACTTTAATAGTAGAAGCCCCTTGCACGTTCTTATTGCTGAGAGTTTAAACACTCTTCAAATAAAATGTGGAAACCGAATACTGTAGTTTTACAGTACCCATTCATCCTATGTTAACACTGGAAGCAAGTGATTATAAGAAACTACAACATAAGCATTTTTAAAAGGAAAATTTATGCTATAAGTACATGGGTCCTGCCACCCAAAAAACACACAATTACCAGTATAGGAGAAAAACTTGATAGACCAATCCAGCAATCTAACTGACTATAGTAAGAAGTTAATATAAAGGGAGATAGGACTTCCTTAAATATTTAAAATCTACTTTTTCAAAATGAGGCATAACATCCCATCTCAAAGGGGATACAGCGTTGTATATCTAACTCTTGCACACCTTGCTGAATACTTTTCAAATTCACTGTTTGTGTTCTGGTATGCAGCAATAGATTGAGTTCAGTAATGCTTTAAAAACTATAGTAATATTCAATGCGCTTTCTACTAAAGAGCAAAAAATAAATGCATATTGATGGTACTCAGTTCAGCATCTTTGCAGCACTTCTGTTTGGCTCTTGCAGCATTAAGCAGTGTCAAAACTTCTGCCAGCATCACTATCTTCAGAATCATCCTCTGAAGCTGTTGGAAGAATATAGTACAATCAAAAGCCTTCTTAAAGGTCTGTAAAATGTAGAATTAAAGTGGTTTTTAGTTTAAATGTGAGTAGAAGAGATTTTTTTAATTTATAATACCAAAATTCAGAATTTTCTATCACAAGAATCAGACCATTCAAACCTATGTTAAAATGCAAGATTTTCCAAGTAGAATGCAGGCTCTTAGAAAAATTTATCCCCAATATTACATGCAGCTGCCATTGGCTTAAATAATAATTAAAAAAAAAACACACCTAAACACCTGCACCTGCTTATGCCCAAGTACAAACTGGCCCTTCTTTATGGTGACTAATATCAGTAGCTATGGCAGGGAAACACTAACAGTGGTGGTTATGGGGTAGAAAAAGTCGAACAGAGTATGTTCAGGTATTTCTAAAATATCTAAAGATTCATTATCCCAAACAGAGGATACTTTAGAAAATTAAGTTTTACGAAGCTGTCAGCCATACTGTGTCACTTATTTTTGCTTCGAAGTAACAATTTTCAGAGATTCTCTAGTACTATGTGCTATAGAAAATGGTGGTAAAAATTTATATAGAACTGCATGAGAGGGAAACAGGAAAGAATACACATTTGCAGGCTGTGGAAAAAATTGTGATGTACATATATGCAACACACATCCTGACATGCTCTAAGATGTTTGTGTACACACAGGAATCACTTCCACCATCACAGAAGTGCAACTGCCTTTTGGGTGAGCAATGCAGTTGTTACTGTTTAGTGCCCTGAACTGTTTAGTATGAAAAAAGAATTTCAGCAAGTATGTCTTAACACAGCACTAAAGTGGGAGATAGCTTAGGATCATCTATATGGAAAACTGTCAGTGTAATTACTTTTGAACCATCTTGGATAAACCTACTTGCGTTCAAGAACAACTTGTTCATGAATAGCTGCAATATAAGTAGCTGTGGCAGAATTCAATTTTTTGGGGGGGTTGTAAATTCAATCAATCAGTATTTATTTTTAACCTTCCCTCCCCCGATTTTACCAATTTAATATAGTTTTCACAGCAGGGCTATAGATGATTCCCTGCATTGTTGGGGAAACTGGATCCCTGGAAGTGGAGGGTGCAGGGAAGGCTGTGGTGCTGGTGGGAATGAGCAGACATTTCTGGCCAGGACTACAGGGAGGAAGACAAGCCCCTCAAGAGTGGGGGAGGTCACCCACTGCTAAACACCTTCTTTCTCGGGACAGCTCTCACACGCCCAGAAAGTGAGTGAGTGAACAGGGCCACCCTACAGGCTGCAGAGGGCTTTCTGCACACCAATAATACCACATCCCTATGGGTGCAAGGTGTAGGGAAAGCTACGCTCAGACTGCTATTATTGGACATTTTTTTCCATTGATTTCTGTGTCAGGTAAAAAAATCAACATTTACTGATGACTACCAATTTAAATTCAATTGTGCCAAGCCTAAGTGTAAGTTAAAAGGGAAGGCTGGCCTCAATTCTCCCCTTCCCCTCAAAAACTAAATTAGTTTGTGCATTAAATATGTTCTCCCTCACCACAGTTTTTACAATTTCAGACTCCCAAACTCAGTGTTTATGCCAATTGATAGATCACCTGTCAAATTCTCTGCAGATCAAACTCAAGGTGAAACAAGGCTCATTCCAGAATTTGTTTGTTCTATAAAAGGAACAACTACCTACATGAGGAATAAGTTATTTTATAAAAAACTTCTGGTCACCTTGGTTTTGGAAAAATATTAGCTAGCTAACAACTAGATCATTACCATATGAAGTCATATATTCAGGCCCATGAAACTAAAACAGAATTTGTTTCCTGCAGCACAAGCAAAGAATTATCTTTATAGTACTCTGGACACTTCATCTCCTGGATGGAAATCATTTTCAGACCTTATGACCTGTATTCCATTTTTCTATAAAGAGTCATCCGTACATCCAGGTTGACAAATCAAAGTAGTCATCAATATCTTTCTAATGTCTACACGTAGCAACAAGCAAAACACAACACTTAGATCCATGCAAGTTTAAGGACTAGGCTATGCGGGTTTCTGCCAGTGTAGCCCAGGGCACAGGAACTAGGTAGTGAAAAGTTTACCCAGTTGCTATACTTTCACTCTGCTAGAGGTCTTGCAACTGGCCTGTGTGTATCACAAAAGCAGGTGCTGACAAACAAAGGAATAGCCAAAATGGTTCAGGTTGGGGGAGCCAGAGAGGGAGGGATGTGCATCACCTAAGTGGTCTCAACTGCAATTTAAGCTGCCTTCCCCTAATAAAACCCCTCTAAAAAGGTAACAGGCTGCAGGTCATCACCAAGTGACCACAAACTACAATTTGGAAACTAATTACTCCAATAAATGGAGACAAGTTCATCTGAATAATTAAAGAATCCTGGTACTGTTATGCACAGGCTTCAATTACAGAGGACTGTCCTACTGGTCTCAAAAAATAAATCCACTCCCCAACAGACTATAAACATTTAGGAAAGCTAATTTGAGCCCTTGATCTAGATGCCAATTCACCTGCACCACCCTTCCAGTGTTACATGATAAAATAGCCACTGCTGTATAAACTCACAAGCCAGCTTCAGCATTTATGTTTGGTACTATAGCAAGCAGGATTTTCAGTTTAGTTTCCTTATGTTGGCTTAACCTGAAGTGAAACTGAACGAATCTGTGAGGGAAAAACCACCTACTTTCAATATCTTCCATATGTGCCTGAAGAGTTCTTGCAAGGTTAATAAACTAGAAACAAGGCAAAGAGAAAGTAATTTAAATGTTGCAAAATAATCTGCAGAAACTTGCAACAAGTTAGCACAGAGGTTTGATTTCTTTAAAAAAAAAAAAAACACGATGCATTTTATGCTTTTATCCCAAAGCCATTCCCAAGGGACAATCACCCAATGCCCTTATCAGCATAAATCATCAGTACAAAGTTTAAAAGTTTAAAAAGATAAGGCACATTGTATATTTGACTCTTAAATTAGACATGTTTTGCAGAATATAGAGCATGAACATGACACCCTTGACTTCACTGTCAGGATTCTTTCTGACACAGTGGAGATTCACGCTTCCAATTGGTATTACACAGTAGTCGGATACAGTCAGTCAGTTATGGAAATGGGAAAAACTTTAATAAAAGCCTTTTCGTTCCTAGTGTTACAAAATGTCATTTATATAATGACATTTTGTAATATTATATATATAATATATATAAAAACCAAATTAACTTGGTATATAAATTGATCTAATGAGTAATGACTTGATTATGTGAACTCGTTTCATCTACATTAATCTGAATATAGTGGGATTTTATGGGGAAGTAGAACCCACTTGACTAATGATGGTCAGAATCTACACTAAGGAACCTATGCAAATTATAGTAAATAGAAGGCTTAAAAATATAATAAAATAAGTCACTAATTACAACTTTAATGCTTTAAAAGATTAGGGTGGAGATTTTCAGAACTCAGACAGTTGGGTGCCCAGTTTTCCATTAGCTTTCATGAAAATGGGATATACAAATCCCATGGCATCGCTGAAATTCTTAACCTAGATTTTTAGCAATTAAAATTTAATTATTAGTTATAGCTGCCTTCAGAACCACATTCAATACACCATAAATTGTAAGTTGTAGTGATAAGAATATATTTTATACGTGTAGCACCATAAATGTACATGACCCTGCACAGTAGGAGATTAGGGTCCAATTCCCTACCCCAAATGTTTAAAGTCTAGGCATACTATCTGGTACAAAACAAAATAGACATGGCCATGTGTTGATAATTCGAAGGTTTCATGGAATAAGTTCACACTTTCTGCAGTTTTTCTTCTTGTTAAAAGGACTAGCTTTTCAATAGCTAAAGAGCTTTTTTCCATTATAGGATACCAAAGAGCTTCTAGCTATATAACTAGGTTGCTACATCAGATTTTGGTCAAAGAAAGATTTCCAATGATACTGAATTACTAGTACATAGATTATTACACTCCTAAATAAGCGCCAATTTAAGGATAAATATCCAACCATATGACTAGGAAGAGTTTCCTCTAGTTATTTCTTGAATTGCACTCTAAATTGCCAAGCTACAATGTAATACAGAAGTGCAAACTAAGGGCCAAATCCTGCAAATGGGTGTTTACAAGTTCAGGCCCTAGTAGTGTAATAAAGGGTTACTAGCATATTAGTGTACTGTGATATCTTTAAGACTGGTTGAATACATCTGTGATTTTGATATTTGGAATTGTACATCTTGCACAACTGTAGATTTTGTAATCAGAGTTTTTCAACTTAAGATTCGCTCCTCTCAGACTTCTGTGAAATTACATTTTGAACACATCTGTTTTCATTATCATAGCAGACCCCCCAAATATTCAATGCCCTGTTTATTTTAACCACTAATAGTCTTGTCAGCAAAATACACTTTTATTTGAATAGTGCATGATGCAATTCCCACGAAGACAGGAACCATGATTTTATCATTACTACTTCTACTACGGTAGCACCTAGAAGCCCCAATTAAAATCATGGCCTCATTATGCTGGACTGTACAACCACATTTTAGAGATTACAAAATAAAGCACACAGGAAATGAGCTGTAAGTGTATGAGCATAGCAAGGTAAAAACTCACCAAACAACCTGAATGTTTACACAAGCAAGGCTTCCCACAAAATGAGACACTCACCCTGACACGTGTGCTGGCCTCACTTGCAGTTCCCAGCATATCAGAAAAGCGTTGTTCACACAAGTGTAACAACACTACAAGGTAGAGACCAGAGCTGATAAATTCATAGTCTGCCTTGAAGGGGATAGGAGAAAAATTCAACAATGAAAAGCATACCAGTGCCAAGTTTCAATGGTAGTATGCTGAGGGAGGATAATAGATGCAGAGGCTTTAAAATATCTCCTACTACATTTCTGATCTTAGTGCTTCAAGTAGTTATGAAATCATAACTAAAACTGATTAGGCCTGATCAAGACTCTTATTCATGAAAATAGATTTTACTCCCACAAGAACTTCCACTGAAGTCAATGGGAGTAGTCCATGAGCCAAGATTTGATGATCAGGACTTTTTATGGCTAAGCAGTCTTTTTCATAGATCCCAAAACTATTAGCTCATTTCAATGCTGAACAGCAGAAAGCAAAATGCCCTCTAACCTCTCTCCTCTCAACTGGAGAGAGCCACTGAAAGATAACAGGAAAAATGTATGCAACTTCATCCAGTAAAAGGGGGGGGCGGAGGGAGAGAGAGAGAGAGAGAGAGAGAGAGAGAGGAGGAGGAGGAGGAAAGGAAACTAACTTTCAATAGTTAATGATTAATGGCAGAGAAAATAAAGCTTTAAAGTAGGGTAATACAAAAGAACTTGAAATGACTAGTGTAGCAATTACTGGCCCAACTTCTGTTGGTGAGAAAGACAAGCTTGAAAGCTGTCTCTCTCTCACCAACAGAAGTTGGTCCAATAAAAGATACTGTTTCACCTACTTTGTCTCTCTAATCTCCTGGGACTGACAAGACTATAACTACACTGCATACAATAGTGTTGCAATTTTTATTTTATTTTTTTTTAAACTAAGAGTCAGTTCCTTAGGAACGAATTGCAAATCCCATACTCCCACCAGTGAGCAATTACTCCAGGTGTAGTCCCATTGATTTCAATTATACTAGTTCTGTGAGTATCTGCTAACCAATGCAAGTAGTACGTTCACAATCTGGCCCCAAGTGACTGGATTCTTATCGTTAAAAGATTAATTGTGTTTTTTCCGTCTTGGACACCCACATAGGTGCCTAGGTTGAGAACTGATTCAGAGTACACATAATGCAAACCTTAGCTTTCAACTTCCTTGTTATGAATAAATTGGGTCATGTCCTCCTTATTTAACAATTAACTGAAATTTCCAGATTGGAAATTTAAATGTATTTGAACTTAATATTATTCACATAACTGAGGTTGTACTGTATTCATAAAGGTAAAGTACCAAGCTAAAAGCATAGGAAAAACCTCTGAACAACATTTTGTACTCTCTCAGTAGCCATCTATAGGATACATACGTGTCTAGTAGTCGAAAAATACACTATATGCACTCAAAAAGTGTATTAGAAACAACTGAAAAAAAGGAAGATAGTGTTTCTTTTTAAGTAAGCTGATATCTTAAGCAGTGAGTGACTGTTTCAGGACCTCATTTTTGTTTTTGTCTAGGTGGGGCAAGCAGCAGGATAGCAAATTTTAGGGGGAAATTTTTCAGTCTGTCTACCAGTCTAATTAGAAGAGATTGTGGAGTTGTAAGGAGTTTTTATCACACCTGCAATGTGGACATTTAAGTATGCAGAAAGCTAGACTACCACCTTGAATCCATCTGGAATATGATCCTAGGTTCGTACCAGTATTTCTAGGTTCATATAATCTTATTTCAGAGACATCAAGTAGAGTAACTGCTAAAAACAGACAGACTACAAGGTGGAGAGAGATAATATCAGATCTACACCTACTAGGGACTATGTAGAGAATCTGCAGCCAATTCTCATTTCTTTTGCTCCACTTAGACAGGGGACAGAATATGGCCTAAAAACATTTATATTATGTACATGGTATCTGACCAATTTCTCTTTTTAAAAAAAACCCCAAAAACAAACCAAAAAACCAAAAAACCAAACTTCCAGCACTAGACTGACACTTACCAAATTAGGCAAAATATACTAACTTGTTCATTTGCATGTGCCCTATAGAGTTCATGAATATCAAAATCCTCAAGATTAAGATGCAACTTCTCTTTACACAGCTCACAGGTAGTTACTGCTTCCAAAGAAGAACCTGATGGAGACAAAACAAGAAAGTCAGATCATATATTCAAGGCTAGATGTTATGGTCTAAGTGATTGACTCAATTTTATTTTACATAGCAAGATTAAACAAAAAGGCAGTATGACAGCAATAGTGTTGAAGTCACTGTAGGGAACATCTGTTACAGGGTTATGATTTAACAATAGACTTTTTTGTCAAAGTTTACTTGTTTTATATCTTATGCGCCTCTATGACAGTTCAGCAAAACCCCAAAACCACTTTTAATCTCAATGCCATCCACATATATAGGCCAATACCTAAAAGCAGCATAAAATTGTTAAGTGCTGAAGTTTTTTAATGAACAGAGATTTTTTGGACTGCAATACCAGCTTTTAAAGACGTGGACATGCACTTTGCAGCTAAACAACTAGTTTAAAACTATGGCTATTATGAATAATGTTAGTATTCCTTAAAACAAGGCATTCATTTGAGCAGATTTGATACCACTAAGGAATGCTAAGGTACCACAATACTTATAACTCTGCCATACTGTGCCTTGTTATAAAGTCATTATAATTAAAAAGTTATAGAATCATAGATTAGGGTTGGAAGAGACCCAGGAGGTCATATAGTTCAACCCCCTGCTCAAAGCAGAACCAACCCCAACTAAATCATCCTAGCTAAGGTTTTGTCAAGCTGGGCCTTTAAAACCTCTAAGGATAGAGATTCCACCACCTCCCTAGGTAACCTATTCCAATGCTTCACCACCCTCCTAGTGAAATAGTGTTTCCTAATATCCAACCTCACTGCAACTTGACACCATTGCTCCGTGTTCTGTCATTTGCCACCACTGAGAACAGCCTAGCCCCAACCTCTGTGGAATCCCCTTCAGATAGTTAGTTGAAGGCTGCTATCAAATCCTCCCCTCACTCTTCTCTTCTGCAGACTAAATAAGCCCAGTTCCCTCAGCCTCTCCTCAGAAATCATGTGCCCCAGCCCTATCATTTTCGTTGCCCTCCACTGGACTCTCTCCAATTTTTCCACATCTTTTCTGTAGTGTGGGGGCCAAAACTGGACACAGTACTCCAGATGTGGCCTCACCAGTGCTGAATAGAGGGGAATAATAATTTTCCTTGATCTGCTGGCAATGCTCCTACTAATGCAGCTCAATATGCCATTAGCCTTCTTGGCAACAACAGCACACTGTTGACTCATATCCAGCTTCTCATCCACTGTAATCCCGAGGTCCTTTTCCATAGAACTGCCACTTAACCAGTCGGTCCCCAGCCTGTAGCAGTGCATGGGATTCTTCCGTCCTAAGTGCAGGACTCTGCACTTGCCCTTGTTGAACCTCAGATTTCTTCTGGCCCAATCCTCCAATTTGTCTAGGTCACTCCGGACCCTATCCCTACCCTCCAGCATATCTACCTCTCCCCCCAACTTAGTATATATACTACTGAAGAAATGATCAAAATGTAAGGTATTTTAACAAATAAAAAAATACACAGAGTATTTATACCATCTTACTAGTAAATCCCAGCAACACCAGAAACTGAATCAGAAATCCCCAAGCATTTTGGGATACTTTGAAAATTACATGTATAAAGACAAACTAGGATTGCCAGGTATACCTTTCAGAATTTTCATGCTTCTCTTGGTTTGTATCCAACTGTTTTGCACATTTAACAAATCAAATGACCTTCCAAGATTGTAGGATTTTTACTGCAATAGTTAGTCATTCCAACAACACACCTTTCATTTAATCTGGAAAAGACCTTGTTCTAAAAAAGGTCTACCTTACCAGAATTAATCTTGGACTGCAGCCATTTTTTCATGCATTCCTGATGAACATATTGCAGACTTCCAGTGCATTTGCATGGCTCTATTAAGAGGTTGGTAGAAGATGCAGATGACATCTGGCAGATTCTACATAAGTCACCTTCCTCCTCTTCAGTGTCCTCTAACAGGAGGCTGAGTAGGAAGAAAGAAGTTTTTTCAAATAGAGGTGGAAGTTACACGTGGATGGCATTTTTTTTCCAAACTTTAATCCCTTTGACAAATAGTTCTCAAACCTGAAAAAGGAGTTTAAAACAAGTTTGTTTGAAGATAATAGTGACATTGTAGGTGCCACAGAATTGAGCTGCAACTATCTCAAAATAAGAGGCCCCTTTAAATAACTTTAAAGAAAAGTCCTCATTAAGTCTATTAACCCATTCAGATGTTTTATTGACTGGGAATATCATATTGATTTACCTCTCTTTAATTTTCTGGAGTTTTTCAGGATCTCTTGAAGGTAATACTTTAGACTTGTCATTTTCTTCTCCATCAGGTTGATTCCAACCTGAGGGAATAATATCTACCGTTATCATAACATTGTCAGATATGCTGCTCCCTAATGCTGGAGGTACTGCAAACCGGAATAAAGAGCCAGGAAGAATTCCTGATATTCCAGAATTTCTTCTACTGTGAGCTGAATCTGGTGTGGAAGCAGTAGTTGTAGGACTGCTAGATACTGCTGGTGTTGGTGGTCTGTTGGCAGCAGCCCCAGGGGAGCTGCTCTGTGCTTCTAGTGAAGTCTCTTCGCTAGACTCTCTTCTCCTAAAGAGGTGTAGTGATCTAGCAGGTGTGTCAGAGGTAGAGGTTCTTGCAGATTCATCTCTTCCTTCTCGCCTTCTTCTGGAGAACAGAGGTGTACATCTATTTCTTAGAGATGATGATAACCAGGATCCTGTATTTCTACTTTCAGACTCTTGTCTGTAACTTTCAGGATCTGAATCAGAACTATGATTCTGTGAAACACCTGATAAACCCCATCTTCGTCTAAGGAAGCTAAATCCCTGAGAAGCTTCAGGTGTCTGAATGCCTGGAACTTCAGGACGTGCAGTTGTATTAGTGCTAGATTGGGTAGAAGTTTGAACTCTTGGGACAACACATGAATCTTCAGAATCTGATGATCTTGCATTTAATGAGTCTTGGCTAGACCTCCGTGAGAAAAATGTAGATGACATACTAGAAGCTAAACGAGATAGTAATTGTCTAGTTGTACGCCTTCCTTCAGTATCTGCTGGAGGCTCACTCAGTGACCTTTGAGACGCAACCCTTTCAGTGCTGCTTGTGGAAGGAATTTCATCTCTAATGGCAATGTGGGTAAACTCTGGCTGTATATTCCTTTGGGAAGATTCCACTTCCCTTGTAGAATAGTTAGATCTTGAAGAGCTCCTGCTGGAGACTCCGGAAAATAAAGATGACTCATGTTCAGAAGGCAGCTGGCGGTTCATGGATGTATTCAGCCTCAAAGTGTTCAATGAATTATCTTTTGGTCTTGCTCCTTGTGCATATGAAGAGGCAGGTCTATCCTGAAGATCTACAATAGAAGAATTGGAGAAAGCGACACAAAATGTACAGTCATTTAAAAGTTACCCAACTGAATTACAGTGAGTCTAGGGTTATGTTGTACTCATTTTTGAAGACCTTAAAGGTTGGCAAGATAGGTTGTAGACAGTCTAAACTGAGTATTGTTCTCTTAGTGAACAGGATTAGATTATTAAGTAGATTCCAGATAAACTGAAACCAGTGCATTAAGTCAATAGCAGATGCACATACCCCACAATCCTTATCTGTATTTTATTTAAACTACCACCTTATGATTCAGCATTCCTCGTATGGAGGGATCAACTTAATGAACATTAAAATAATATATCTGTCAACTGACATTATGTAAGCACAATACTTATATTTAATAGCAAACTGCATATATAAACAGTATTCTATTTAATACCTATTCTTCAATGTCCAACCAGTTTGGGCCTTTTGAAGTAAATATTCAGATCAGTCTAAGAATTTCAGAGACAAATATAACAGTCATTAAAATATGTTGAGAATGCAAAATTTATAGATAAAGCATATTTCCTCCTCTCCCAAAATAAAGGCATTCTGATATAGTTACAGTATTTAAAAAAAGGAGTTTAACAGCTTTGTGGAATACTTAATCCCAGCTATACCTGAAAACGAGAGACAACAGAAACTGTAATTTCAAAAACTACTCAAAGGTTATGTAGCCGCTACTGATTAAGTTTAGTAGTAGCTGCTTCAGTTAGAGATCTTTAAATGTCCTACAACTTCAATAGGAATGATAATCAGATGCAGTGAAAAGAAAAAGCATCTTGTTTAACATCTAAGTGCTCAAATAACTCCAATACAGTAAAAAAAAAAAAAAAAAAACCCATAATTTCAATAATCCCTCAGTAAAAAATTTAGTTATACTAAGAGTAACTGTTGACTAACAAGTGTATTACTAACATTGGCTTTCATGAACAACTGACACTTTAGAATCTATTACACTGTTCAATGGCTCAACCATCCAGTTGGCTCAGACAGAGTCATATGACTGATCATTTAGTATTATTGCTCTCAGTTGCTCAGTTTGCTATCCAGATGTCAATTGGCTTAACACAGCCATATGATCCAACCAGCCAATTAAAATGTTATTCTTGAGTCCTCAAATTTGCTGCCCTCCCTCTCCTCCCCCACTTTTTTTTTTTTTTTTTTTTAATTATCCATCTGCTGCTTCTTTGGATGTATGATTTCTTTAGATCCTGTAGTTTGTCTTCAGAATGTAGCCAGTACAAGGACTTAACTCCCAGAGCAACTCCTTCGACAATACAGCAGCTGAACCAGGGTTCCTGTTTTATGTCTGAGCCCCAAAAGACCAGCAGCCATAGCTGAAGATAACCTTTTTTTCCCCTAAAGAAGGAGGCTGGGAGAAAGTGAATCTTTTTTAAAAAGGAGGAACAGATAAGCAACCAGGTAACGAAACAGACTGCTTTGCTTGTTTTTTAAAAATTGAATTCATTAACTGGAGTCAAATGTTTCCCTGTATAGCATAGCATTATAATCCACTGCATCACATGACATTTCTGAACTCATGATACACAAGCCCTGAAACTGGAAAGAGAACTGCACAGGCAGAACCCCTTTGAAGTAAATAGCTCTCCACAGGTGCAGGAAACCTTCTGAATAGCTCTCCTTGCACAACTAGGGCCATAGCAAGGTTTCTACACTATTTAATGCTAGGCTACCACTGGCAAGGAAACAGAGATCCTTTCCTTAGGCACTAAGGCACCCCAATCTTGCATTGTGATCTGTACATGCAGGAAGTCCCACTGACTTGAAAGAGTCTCCATGCAAGCACAGCAGACTGACTACCCACATCACAATGCAGAATCGGGGCCTATATTTTTCCTTTATTTTCCCATACCCATAAGAATGGGGATTCTGCAGAGTTTTACATGAAGACACCATTAAAGCACTGGTGTACTGGGTGTGAGAAGGATATGTGAGGAGTCTTTCCTTGGATAGGTAGGGTAGCTCTACAAAGGCCAAAACAGCTTAAATAGGAAGAAAGCCTGGCATAAGGATTATGTGGTTCTGTTAAAATACTCACTAAATACTCAAATCCAAAGATTGCTTTGAACCCCAAAGTCGTATTAGTCTGTGTTAAGTTTTTTATAAAGCCCTCTGAGGTTATAAGTAAGTGTCTCAAGCTGGTTGTATGTGCACTCTGCTCGCCAACAGCTACTCACTTGTAATTTTTGTTCTGCACTTGTTTTCTCAACACATTCTACTCTTTAAAAGATGCATGGCAGAAATCTCTTGGTAGGTAAATGGTCTACATGTGAGATATCTGAGCTGATTCACTCAGGCAAGAGACAAGTTAGGAAAGAGGGACACAGTGTATAGATATCTATTAGTCAAATAACCTAGTTTATACTTCATTCTCCATCCACTGGGGAACACTTAAGAGGTTAAACAAATCTCTCACTGGAAAATAGGCTGAGAAGTTGAGGGAGCAGAGAGGTTTGCTGAAAATTCACATCAAGGCAATATAATGTTTCACTCAACACAGAGCTCCGTTCAACAGATCCCCGCAGCTTGGTGTAAATAGTTTGCCGCTGTATCTACAGTTAAATGCATAAAAGGCATTTTCAAACCTGGATCTAGACAGAGATAACTGTTCAGCAATTAGACAGCAAGTTAAACTCTTATCTACATGTTTGACCAGTTGAGTTAATTAAATTAAGTTGAGTTAATAAAGAATTAAAGTACATTTGTTATATTTTACATGTGACATGAAACATTAAAGGAATAACAAACAAAAAGTTAAGCAAACAACCTATGCATTTGCAAGCTTTCAGCTGCATAATACATACATGCTGAAGATGTAAAGTCACCACTCCTGTGACTATAATCCACAAGACTGCTAACAGATGGATCTGTTCTCCTTTCTAGCTCTCTCCTCTCTCTCACTAGCTCAGTTCCCAGAGAACTGAGTACCACTGATGAAGATCTAGGAACTTGATTATACCTCCATGAGGAATCTAAAAAACAAGAACTCTGTATAAATCCTACTGGTAGTTTAAAAATTTCAGTATCACAAAAATATCAATGCCAGTTTTACTCAAACATCTGATTTGCTTTGGTGTATTACAGTATAATTGCATTGATGCTAAAGGGGCTTCTTAAAACTTGTTTTCTCAGAACACATTCTCAGCCCATGAGTAATTAAAAATTGAACTGCTTTGCTCACAGTACAAAAAAAGTTCTGTTTTTGTTTTTAAATGGCAAGTGTTTTTCAATTTTATTTTGTAAATTTTTTTTTTTTTTTTGTAACTGCTTCAGCATCTAAGCAGGAGTTAGGTATTTCAGATTTGGTAGGAACAAATGTGCTTCTTCAGTGGCTCTCTTAAAACATTGGTTATACACCTCTACCCCAATAGAACGCTGTCCTTGGGAGCCAAAAAAAAAATCTTACTGCATTATAGGTTATATTGAACATGCTTTGATCCACCAGAGCACGCAGCCCCACCCGCCCGGAGTGCTGCTTTACCGCGTTATATCTGAATTCGTGTTATATCGGGGTAGAGGTGTACTATTTTGGAATTAAATACAATTTAACACACATATTACTTCAGTCTGAGGACCAGCCAAATCAAAAAAAAAAAAAAAGCAAGGATCAAATATTCCTTTAGACATTTAATGTTGCTTTATTATGAGTAGCTATTTCAGTAAATACACCGAATATTTTTCTGAAGCTGCATTACAAACATACATGCTGCAAAGCATCAATAACGTACAAAGGGAGCCTTAGCCTTCTCCATTTTATGTTTTATGTCGCCAGTCAGGAGTTTTCAAATGAGGGCACCAGCCCATTCATCTGAAAGCAAATCAGTGTAGTAATAGTCTCAATCCTCTGGACAAAACTCCAAATTACAATGGACATTTCTATGTGCAAAGGGGTTTGTAAGATCAGAATCTGTAATCACTTATGGTTTCCTGCGGTTCCCACCTGACCACAAAAAGCAGAGATGATCAATGATGCCATGGTTTGTACTGAATATACAATGTATTATCAAAGTGGAGGTGGGGAGGAAGGTAGTGGAATCCAACCATTTGTCAAATTGCCAGTGTTCTCAGATTTTGAAGAGTGTTTAGCTGGACATAAGGTTATAAATACAGGTCTGTATACAAGAAGGAAGTCTTGACAGAACATTTTCATTGTGTTTAACACTGGATTTTTAGTGTTGCAACTGGATTAAGTTGTATAACCTTGGATGTAGGCACCAGCTAATGTTTCTATAGCTGCTAGGAACCAAAGCACTGAAGACAGCAACAGGGAATATACACGGTTTTAAAATGACTCCATGTCTGACATGACAGAAGTATACTGGGAAGATGAGAAACGACATTTCACTTTAGCTTTTATATGAAGAGTAAGAGGAGAACTCTTGGTACTGCAGTCTTCTCAAGCGGAGTGAATAGAAGAGTCAGTGGCATACATGTATTATGATGATTTGAGGGTAATCTTATTAATGTCTGATAGGATGCTGTGAAGCATCCTAGTCATAATCAGTTCTGAAGATATGAAAATATTCTGAATAGAGAGGGTAGGGTTACAAGACCATACCTAAGGTAGTCTGTGGTATTTTCATAACTTTCTGATTTTTTTTTTAAAATTTACCTTCAACTTTAGTTTTAGCTTCTACACTTAAACTGAGTATTAAATTCTATTCCCACCCCATGGACACACATTCTAGACACATATTTACAACCTTAACTCCAGCAGAAGTTAGATTAAGCATTCTCTTAAGAATCTAAAACCATATCAGTTCAGTGTTGTCTAATATTGTCTTGAAAGCTCTGTTGTCAAGATGGCCACCTTTAGCCCATGGTTTAATTAAAAAAAAAAAATCTGCTTCTAGCTCCACCTCTGCCCATAGTATTTTGGCCAGCTGGGGTATTTAGGGCTATGTGAAAGGCATAGCTAGGATACAGGGAAGAATTTGCTCCCACGTGCCCTACTGCTCTTGTGTACCTATTAAATTTCATTAAATTTTGGTTCCAAACTGCATCAGTAAACAGCTGCAGACTTTCTTCCTTAGGACTCTGACTTTTGGTTACCTTAGTCACTCCATTCACCTTTAAATAGGAATGTTTTCTACTAAAAAAAAGTGATTTTAATAAAGTGGTCTCTTCAAAACACTAAGTTAATATTTTCCTAGACACTGATAAGGATACCAAAATTGTGAAAACAGTTTGTTTCTACTGTTTAAAGTTTATTTTGAATATCTAAGTATTTAAAGCCTCAGTATTTATCAGCAGATATTTACAACAACTTGGTAAAAGCTTGCTGTTCAGAACTACATTTTATACATCTTATTTAGCACTAGTAATAAAGACATCTCTTACCTGAAACTGCATTTAAGCCATTACTTCTCACAGAAGAGGTAGATGCATAGGAAAGCTTAGGTCTCTTTGAATCACTATCCCGCTGCTGGTTATGTAGTCTTGAGTATGCTCCCTGAGTTCTCTCAGATTCACCATACCAAGTAGATGAAAGAGGAGAGGAGGAGGATGTAGACTGAGTGTTTATATATATAAAAAAAAAGTTATGGAAAGTAATTTCACTTAAGCTTTTTACCTGTAAAAACAAGCTTTTAAACTACCTACCTGTATATGGCTAGAACCAGCTTGGTAAAGTCAGCAAGACAATTTGCATTGCCTAATTTGCTTATAAAAACAATGTGGAAAAGATCCTCAGGAGTGCTATAGAAAAGCTGCTAATTTACCTCACAGTAAGCATGACTTGGTTAAACAGTAAAAAGGATTTAGTAAAAATAGTCCTTTAGCTGTATTTTAGGACTTATGCCAGTAGCCTTGATTAGCTTCTCCTTTCCCCCCCCCAACCTCTCCTTCCAACCCCAGGGTTTAATCAGTTTTTCTTAAGGAACTCTTCCCCATTACACTGTTTTGTAACACTGAAAAGCATTTCCCTCTGATATGCAGAACACTGTCACTAAGCCATGTTTGAATACATGAAGCACTGATTTTTTTCCACATTGTCTACATTTTTGAAGAGACAATAAAGATTATAATAGCCTTTACAGTTCACAAACAGCTTTAACTGCTCAATTCCATCTTTTAATGCTCGTTTTATTAAACGTTCTTGATATATATTTTCCCCAAATTATTCTATCATCTGTTTTAGCAACCTAAAGTTATAGGTTTGGGCTAGCAATTAAGTCTCTTGCTTCTGAAGACTGTGACTATGGATAAAATGTTTGTTATAACTTCTTATAGTCAACACTGAACTGCAAGTTATACGATCAGCAGTAGACCACAATTGACTGCTAGTCGCTAATACAAGTTAGGAGGCAGAATTATAAAATTATTAGGGCTATTATTATTATTATTAGAGGAAATGAGGCATACATGTATAGTTTTACTAAGATTTGTGTAACCAGAACAAAAAAAAAAAAAAAAAAAACTTCATGCATCAGTCAGTTACACCTTGCCTTGATACTTCACCTTCCTGTCCTATTACTGGAGATCCTTCCTATAAATCACAATTCAAATTTATTTGAAGAGAGTTAAGGAAAAGCTTAATTTTTTATATAGGGTTTATGCAAAGCAGCTGCTTTTACTTTTTATGACTGGGAGCTGTACTAGACATTTTTCCTCCCTGCCATTTAAAAAATAAATAAATATAGAAACTAGCTTCCCAAACCAAGTACAAAACAAGACTCGTAACCCTGTTTAGCAATCACACACATTGAGCAATGAAGCTAACCTAAAAGCAACAATTTCAGAAAGTACTGTGTGGTGCAACATCCCTTTGCATTGCAGCTTAAAAGTCACTTTAGGGGGAAAAAAAATAAATTTATGGAGGGCAGGGGGAGAGAGAACCCCAAAAACATACCAGTTTGAAAAGCCTGCAGTGCCTACTAACTACCAGGACAGGCCTTTGAGAAGCAGAGGCACAGCTTGTACTTCAACTACATGCACACCAGGACTTCCCTTGAAGGTTGGCAGCCCCACACCATTTGTTTTCTCACCCACACTCTGCCTACCTTCAACTTTTAAGTTGGTGTAAGAAACCTGTTTAAACTGTATGTTCTCTCTTGGCAAAGTTTCCAAATATCTCCCTATTTTAAGAGGTCACAGACCTTTCCATGACTTGCCCAGTGTTCTGTCTTACTACTAATTTTTTTTTAAACATTTGTTGACTTCAGTATTGTGCATAAAATGTCATAAATAGCAAGCTTCAATTCTGTGTGTGGACCAGACCCAGATGAAGGCAGACATTTTAGGCCCCAGTTCCTGGAGTCACAAAATATTAAAATTTCAGCTTCCATTTTAAAATTATGCAACCATGAGGGTCAAAGTAACTTGAAAACATGATCAGGGTGTAACAGATGCCTGTCTGAACCAGCAAGCAACCTAAAACAAGAGTTCCCCTTATTCATCTTAACTCTGAAAACTATTGCCTCACTCCTAGAAGGAGTGGAGCCATGGGAGTGCCATAGTGTTAGTTTGGGCATGGGTGGGGCCACAATATGCATTTAAGAGTCAAGTAATCACCCCAGTCTTTCCCCCATTATGCATACAACTGCTTTAATTTTAAAATGGAGGATTTGCAGAGCTATGTCCCCTTCAAATTTATATTTAACTATTTGTAAGGCAATATTTATGTCACAGAAACCGTGCCTTCCAGAGACCTCTGAAATTTTTTGCTTCAGCCCCTGGGGCCGTGGGACTAGAGCTGGCAGCCAGCAGGGCCCTAGCAACAGGGCAACAGCCTTCTCACGGTTCCCCTGTGGGGTCCTGCGACAGGCGACAGCCTCCTCCAGGTTCCAATGACAGAGGACAGCCTCACATGTGGGGAGGACAGGAGAAACCATGCAGCTGCAGCAGCAAACATCAGACAGGTCACTGCTTTCATGAATGTGTGTTTATTGCCCATAACCTTTCTGGGACTTTTACATAAGGCTAAGATTTTGTCGTGGTTATTTTAACTATTTGTAAACTAATCTAAAATAAATCTAATTCAAGGAATTCTTTATAATTGCTGTATAAATGTCTTAACAACTTCGGTCCCCTTCTTTCCCTTCCTCCCCCTCACTGTTAACTTGACTGAGTCTATCAAACTTATTTTAAGCAACATAGCAGGGGATTCCTACTAGCAGGTTTTTCGACCTGGAAGATTTGTAAGTAAAACCTCTGTTCCCCATATATTTTATATATTAGCAAGTCTCACCAATCTGCTTCTGCTTCCCAAAAATCTTCCAGACCATGGACGATCAAGTGTCCCCGAGTAGCGAGTTGGAGAGGAACTAGAAAGCTTCCAAGGAGCTTCATGAGCTTCTCCTCTTTCTCCAATTCCCCAGTCTCTACTGGAACTATGCAACAGATTGGACTCCTAGAGAACAACATGCATATTACATGTAATTATAATCAAGGTGGCGTTTTTAGTCATGCTCTGAAGACTGAGTACCTATTAAGATGGTGGCACCAAGAGTCAGGAAATTTCAAAATTAAAGCAGGCACTCTATCTTTAAGTGTTTTGGACTTAAGATATGGGCGATAGCAATTCTTAGATCTAAGCAAAGATTTGTGGGCTGTTTTGTTTTCTTAGTGGGGTGGGGTTTTTTGGGGGGGGGAGGGGGGAGAAGAGGTAGAGAATTAGCTTCTCTCTTTTCTGCTGCCTCAGATTCCTCCCTGACATTAAGCTGTTAATGGATTTTTATACTGAGAGGAGAGAAGCAAGGACCCAATCCTTTTGCTGGAAGATCTGAATAGTTGTCACACATGCAGCTGTAACCCAAACTGTAGAACTCTGTCAGTTTATGGAAGCTGAAGTCTCTATATCCCCTTTCCTATTATTTGAGGGTAGGAAAGAGGAACTTTTAAGTTCAGGTTTCCTGTGGTGTGATACCACTACTCCGATTCTACAGCAATGAGGCAGAAGTGTAAAAAAAAATTGTTTATTAAAAAAAAAACACACCCCTCCCCCACCCCCTTAGGACACAGACCATCTTTCTACACCAAAGCAGTAGTAGAGGACAAAACTACATTTGTTTGGTTCACCTTAACACTGAACAGGATGAAGAATTACATTTTTGCCATCCCCTAGAGCAGCACTCTGATGAAAAGAAATCCTGTCCTAACAAAACAGATGAAACGAGGGAGGGCAGTTTGTCAACTAAATTGGTAATGTGGCTTATTAGCAAAGTAAACCAATGCTGTTACTGTAAGAACATTTCACATAACATCTTCGTAAAATTCACTTTGTTCTTAAGTGTTCTTGTTTCTTTACAGGCCACAACCATTTTCCTATTCTGCTGCCTCTCTTCTCCTTACTCCTCGGATATGTCCCCAAAAAATATATTATACAGACGCATAAAGGATAGCATCCTGACTCTCCATCCCCTTGCTCAGGGAGTACATTAGGGAAGTTTCACTTTGTAGGTCTGCTACACAACCTCTAGCACAGTTACATGCAGCCCTACCAGAGAAGGCCTACAAAGCACAGGGCCATATGGAAGCAAAACATAGCAATCACTGGGGGGGGGGGGGGGTGTGTGTGTGTGTGTGTGTTTAAGAAAAAATTGTTTAGTAGCTGACTCAGACATTGTGCAACAGCACTGAAATTATAAATAGCTATTTGGCATGCATATTAAAGACAGTTCTGTATGGGAGCTTTGCAAAATACTGCTGGCTGACTAACTTCTGTACAAAATGTTCTTCAAATTGCTGGAAAAGTTTAGTGTATGGCAGTAGCTGCAACTAATTTGACTTTTATATTTCCATTCTCCCAACACATCCAAAGGCTGCAGTTCATATTCTAGACAAATAGGGAAGTTAACAGTAATAGGACTGGAACATCACACTTCTGGAGAAAATTACAAAAATTACAAAATCTTTATATCTCTAGGTGCTCTGATCAACTAGTACAGAGAAAGTTTTAACATTGTTGACATTCTTGAGGTTCCATATCAGCATTACTTAAGAGGCAACTTCCAATAAATTCAGTAGGAGTAAAATCAAATGGCATTTCTAATGACACCTGAAATTCTATTTATATGGAAAGACAGCTGTTTTTTTCAAGTGAGACACAGTATGAAAGTTAACTTCATGCTACGGAGTTAAATTCCATGTCTATGTCTTTATTAAGTTACTCCTTCTAAAAGATATCTATAATTAATGTATTACATATGGGAATAAACAAGGTTTATTAGCTTTTCTTTAAGATCCACTTTGACTAAATTGGTTCCCACAATGGCTATGGGAAGCTTAAAATATTTTAGATACTCCTTTTGCAATAAGCTTCTGGAATCACTGTTTCTAAAACACTTAAATTTCAAAATTAAGTTTTTTAAAATCTTAAACTATTCTCATCACTAGGAAATTCAGGCATTATCCAACTTTAAGATACAGCTGTGCTTTTGTTTTGTAAAACAAATCAGTTACATGTGTTCATAACTTCCACTGAGGTGTGTCACTTGCAGCATTGTAGAGGCTTGCAATATTTTTCTTTATTCTCCAGCCACTAAAAACCTGAGAATTTTGGCTTTCATTTTAAAAGATTTCTAGTCCCCGTGCTTCATACAAAATCTTGAAAATATGACCCCAGTGAACCAGAATGGCTCAGAAACCAGAATGTAATGGGAAAGTTCTGGTTTTTAAATCTCATAATTTTTAAGCCACTTTGAGATCCAGCTTGTGACTTTTTCAGCATTGGAGGATAGCAATACTACATTGGGGACTGAAATTTTCCATGCTTGATCTCTGTCCAAAGGTAGAGATTGGATGTGTTTACAATTTTGTAAAGGGGTATTCTGCTTTCTTTTTTGCAACTGTTTAACCACAATCTCACAGCTAAATCTTAGAAAATGTTTTTCAAGATTGGAGTGTGTATTTAAGAGTTCTTTAAAGTCTTAGTTTATTTTTTCCTAATTTTAAGAACTCCCATTAAAGGGTTTTTGCTCAGTATAGTAGGAGAGATACTGGAATTTTAGTTTTTTTTAAAAATCAGAAATTGTTACATTACCAAAACCAGAAGTTGCAGTTTCTCTTATGTTCCCACTTAAGTTTATATACTGCTGGTGTAAATGACACACAGCACTTATTTTATGGTGCTGAACAAACAGTCCTACCCTAGAGTTTCACACATACTATGCAGTCCAAAACAAACTGAATGGTGAGTAATTAAAGCAGAAACACTACATAAAAAGGTGGTGGTTTTTTAGAATAACTTTAAACAAAGAAAGTGAGGTTTTAGTAGGCCCTAAAAAACAGCACAAAAATCAGAGTGTCCTTATCAAAAAAGAGCAGCTCCCAGAAACGCCCAGTTTAATTAAATCTTATTTGTAGGAAAGGAAGGTGATAATTTAAGATGTTTGCTAGCAAGTTTCACAAAACTTTTGGAAGGTTTATAGAATAGAAAACCAAAAAAGCTTGCATTTATAATGCTCTTACTTTCAGAACTCTAAACCATGTAAAACTGACACTTACTGTGACGACGTGGAGTTTTATTCACCTTATGTTGCATGAGTATCTTACTGTCCTATTCGAATACTGTGCGTACCTCTGTTTCCCTATGTACTGTGACAGTATTTCAGTGGTGGGAATCGGGTTGCCCAGGAAGCAGGACAAAGAGGAGGAGCAACAGGGTGTCGCAGGTCTGATCACTGGTAGCTTGGTAGTCTGCTTGGGGGGGACTGAAAGAGGGGGAGTCCAGGCCATCTGGCCCAGGACTCCCCATGGACTTGGCTGAAAGTCAATGATTTCTGTGTTAGCAAGTTCTGTTCTACTCTGTGTTCCTGTCAACTAATAAACCCTTCTGTTCTACTTACTGGCTGAGAGTCACTGCTGACTGCAGGAGTTGAGGTGCAGGGCCCTCTGGCTTTCCCAAGAGCCCCGCCTGGGGAAGACTTGCTGCAGGAAGCGCACAGAGAGGAAGGGGATGCTGACTGCTCTAAGGTCCAACCCAGGAAGGTTGAAGCTGTGTAAGCTTCTTGCCCTGACAATATGCTCAGAGAGAGGAGGCATGCTACACCAGAGTCCCGACTGGCTTCGTATGGAGTAGTTCCAGAGCATTGGCCGGGTGACTCTGACACTTACGCTACACAAAGAGAGCATTTACTACTGTCAAATTATTTCTACTCTTCCTCAGATGGTTGGAGGATACAAATGCATCTTTGTTTGGCTTGACTTTTAGCCTGTTAACCATGTCACGCCTATAGGCGGTTAACATCTGATTTAGTTCCAAGCGTAAAATCCATTTGAAATCTTGGGAAAACTATAGTACCTAGATGGATGGTCTTAAGTTATTGGCTACTCCCATTAAAATTTAAACTGTACCAATTTTTTCATTTCTGATTTGTTCTGCCTTTGAAAGTTAGTTTTCCTATTAGGAGGTAAGCTTTTCAATTATGAATGCTCTTTAGTTTCGAGAAGATTTTGTATGTGGGTGTATTTTTCTTCCATTTTATTGCAATATCATTACCTGGTATCTAATTGTTTATAAACAAGAACAAAAAACACACAACACACTGCACCCCATTTTGAAGGTAATTATTATGCAACTGCAGCAGCACTTAGTGATATTTTGTTTGTCAGGTTTCAGACTCAATCTTGAAGTGACAAAAACCTGTCAGTTCTATTCCTATGTGTGTATATTTATTACTTATTCAGGATGAGCTGGCTCAGTTTGCCTGGTCACTTGAAATCTGTACCTATAGCAACACTGGAATCTGCTCCCAAAATTTCTTAAGACAGCTGAGGTCACATGAGAAGAGACAAATTGTTCTCAGAGATAGTTTGGCTCTATATCTAAGTACCAACACATGAAGTCTGTGATAAGTTTCATTGACACTCGGTGCGAAATTCTTACAATGCAGACTTTGCAACTAGATTCCAGACCTTAGAGTGTTATGAGGAGATCAAGAGTGATATTCCAATTTAACCAGGGAAAGGGCAAAATGGAATAGGTCATTGCTAAGAGAGTTTATTTCTAAACAAATTAAACAGTCAAAAACATTAACATTTTTACAGCGCCATATGAATACTAATAAAATGGTTCTACATGTAGAGAAGTATGCATCATCCCTATTTTAAGAGGAAGTTAGACTTAAGTGATTTATCCATTGCTATGTAATGAATTGGTATAGCTAGCAGCAGAACTCAGGAGTTCTAACCTTACTATGAGTGAACATGTTGAAAATGTTCTAACCTCTGCCTAAGCCATCCTCTGCATCCAATAGGCCTGGAAAGTCATGTATTCAAGACACAGGAATGTAGGCAAGATCCATGACTATATACCTACTGAGCAATACATGATAACTTGAATGATCTAGTACTCAGAAAATTAAATCCAAGAAACAGCTTATGTAACACAATGCTCCTGGATGGACTGTCAGCAGTGACTGAACATCTGACTTCTGGATTCTGGAGCTTGAGCCTATGCTAAAAGGCATGCTTTCTTAGTTTGAATGTTGGAGCAGATTCAGACTTATGTGACCCAGTTACTCAAGGAGCAAAGAGCCAAGTGTTGTTGCTTAGGGGTTCAGATCCCAAGTGACCAGGGCAAATGAGCCAGCTAGCCTTGAATAAGCATCTGTTCTCTTGTTTACACCCAAGAAAGTTTAACATGTTAAGGAATTTAATCTCCACTAACTGTGCTACTTTTAAACACCATAAATCATGGCCTGCAGGATTTAATTTCTTGAATAAATTAGCATTTCTTCCCCCGTCCTCCCGCAAGCAATTTGCTTAAGAAATTTGTGTAAAAAAATTCCAACACTAACCCTCTACCTGTGATATTTAACACTAATTAGATGTGTTCCTATATAAGCCTATATAGTTTCTGCAAAATGCGTCAGTCACACATAAGCTACTGCAAATTAAGAATGTAAAGTCCTGAATCCTTCCAGCTCCTTCTTGTATATGATGTCGTCTTTCAGAGTAAGAAAGACTGACTAAAAGTAGCTTCAGAGAGCTTCTATTTATAGAGTCTTAATGCTGCTAAATTACCAAAAAGGTAAGATGAAGCATAACAAACCACACTTTTGTCTCCTTCTATCGTTTCCACTATGTAAGACAATGCCTCCACTTCAATTTAAACCAAAACATCTTAAAAGCAGTGCTAGGACAGATATATTACACTACAAACTCTAAACTTTGAGGATAGTTTAATAGAGATGTGTAGAGGAGGGCTGTAACTTCTGTGGACACTTGAAGGAAAAAGTCAGAATTGTCTGAAATGAGTACTTTGAAGATTTCTGGGTGAGGTGGATGAGGAGAGGAAGGGAGAAAACTAAATAAAAAACTGACAGTCTAGATGTTCTTTTTATGGACTGCTCCTGTAGTAAAGGAGGTCTGTTTCTTACCACATGTACACTGCCTAGCACAACAAAGACCCAAACCTTAGGGATTCCAAATGCTACAGTATAAAAATACCTACTGAGTTGTTTGGTAGTCAGGGTTGCAATACGCACACACCAAACCCATAACAAAAGAAAAGAGTTAAGCCATTCAACAGATCTACTGTTTCACCCACAGGCACACATTTTACCATTACCACAACTACTATATGCCACTGACCACCTACCAAAACCCTAATTCTGCTTACCTTTTAACTTTCTGCACGAGCCCTTTTACCCAATTATTCCTCCCCATCAACAGCAGTTGTCGATGTTTGATGGTGTAGTTGGCTGTGTTTGGAGAGAGGAGTTTGGTAAAGGGTTTTGTGTAGAAGGCTGGGATGATACTCTGCTTCCTGCCTAGTGATGCCAGTTTAAGTGTGTGGTATATGGTAGTTTTGGTAGTGGTTAGGTGTGTGCTTGTGAGTGAATAGAGGGTATATACTGCTAGGTGGCTTAACTTTTAACTTCTTTGCTTTTCTGGGTGTCAAATATTCTGTCTGTGCAGTAACCCTATTTCACAAAGTTTGTATATTAACTTCCCAGGTTTTTAGTGCTTAATTTGGGAGGGAAGTGGACCTGTTTCTCTGGAAGTAGTGGGAGTGGTAAGCGTTCATCACTACACACTTTATCAACACAGCAACTTTTTTCCCTTCTGTGCTTGTAGGGGGGAAAAAAAAAATCCCCAAAAGTGTAGCTGCTAGTTGAGAAGGTTTTATGTGCATCAGGCTCTTTCAGCAACCCCATCAACCAACCTTGTGTGTACAGCACAAACTCTGGTTTAACATGAATGGCTAAAAAGGACCCTAAATCAAGTTTCTTAAAAAACACAAACAAAAAAAACCAAACCACACACACCCCCCACCACTCTATTCTTTGCATCAGATCCACCTGCCTCTCTAGATAAAGTTTGGTAATGTTTGAGTTAATGAAAAGTAGGACTTTAAGGAAAAACATTCAAAACCCCCATATCAGAAACTTCCTATTTAAAAATGCATAAAGAGCATCTACACAGAAAATTAACAGGGCATCAAAAAAGCAACCCCGTGTGAAATTTCACACCATTTAGCCACCTGGTTTTAGAAAACAAGGATGTATGCCTCATTATTTATCCATCTGATAAATAACATACACTTTCACACTGTCAGTCACAGCTAGCATTCTCTTTACCAACTGAAGGAAGGTTACATCAGCTGTATACCTACCTCCACATTTCCTTTTCTAGAAAAGGATAGCGTTGATGTGTTCCCCATTTGAGTTAATCACTGAAACCACTATTAGACAAGACAATGAGGATTAAACAGAAGTAAAGCCAAGCAAGTGTGGTAACAAATTTGCTGATAATAGGGAAAAGACTACTCCTATTCAAGCCAGATCATATCCCCAAAAGTGCACTTCCACAGAAAACTAGTACAGGATTACCAGTTGAGCCTAGGCAGTGTGGTCCAATATACAGGTCATCAGGTTGGGAATTAGACTTGGGATCTGTTCCCTGTTCTAGCATACCTGATGTTAGACACCAAGCAAGTCAGTTTCCACACCTAAAAAAGTGTTTCCCCACCTCTGTAAAGCACTGTGTGTGAATGAGTTAAGAGTACTAACTATTAACACACAAATCTTGGTACATATTTACACTTGCAAGACTTCTTTTCTAAAAGGAATTTGGAGAATCTCTTTTGTGAATAGTGTCAAATCATTAACTGAAGTGTAACATGAAAGAACTCACTGATCAATATCTTGCATCTAAGACTTCCCCCCCCAAATCTACTTTTATACAGGTTAATCCTTAAAGTGTTGATTTCTAGTTTACTAAACAGTCTTGTTCAAGACTGTGTGCTTAGGTTTGTGTCCATCTGGTGTAATAAGGTAGAGCACCAATCTTGTGTGGGCCAAACAGATTCTACATATTAATACAATTTAAAGTCACCTATATTGATTTATATTTTACGTTCAGCTTGTTTCATATGTATTTAGATAGAAACAACCTATGTACAGTATTGTCTATTTACACACTTGTGTAAACTAAAATCAGGTAAACATGACAAAAGGCTAATTAATCAGCTGTTAGTATATTGTGTTGAAGCAACCTGTATAGACACAACTCAGCCTTCTCAGAGAATGTTCTAGTTAGCATCCCTTATGCTTTATCTCTAGTTCTGCTAGCATACTGGCAGAATGACTTGAAGACTGAAGGTCTTCTCACTCCTTTATATCCCTATTCATGCCTTACAATCTTCAGACAGAACAAACAGTTAAATACAACAGATCAGGTATAGCTTATTTTTTGTGCTGTCATTTTTAGACTTGAGACATGACACCATTACCTAAAACTAAAATGCTGTGCTCTGGCAATAGTAAAACTTATGGTCCTCACTTCCCTGTCAGACCAGAAGATCCCGATTTTACTTAAACAGACTTCCCTCAAGATCCTATACTATAATCACCATCCCGATAGACAAAGGATATGCATAGGACTCATTTAATGATGTTCCTTATTCAGCCACTGATTTAAGATGCTACATACCAACAGTAGTGGGGAAAGATGGTAAAACAAAGTGATTCTAGGCGATTTCGTGGCCGTGCAAAGCACTACCAGTAACAAGGCCAAATTTTCGCATTTATCTTGTTTGTGTTAGAAAACATGTTGAAATTCCTCCTTATATTGCCCTTGAAATTAATCTTGTTAAGAATCCTGCCCAAAAGAGGCAGATACAGATGTTACTTCTAAAAGCAAATATAAAATGACTTACCTGACATCCAGAATCCAGTCTCAGTGAAGATTCTCTTGTATGATATGCATCAGTTAAACTGCTTCCAGACAATGTTCTGGCACTTAAAGAGGAGGAACTGGAGGGTTGAACTGATATCCTTCGAGGAATCCTTGAAGGTTTAGACTCCATTCTCAGTGTTCTACGAGAGATAAAAGTTAGTTTCCCCCCCCCATTTTTTTTTTTTTTTGGTAGTACAGAATGCAACAACAGATGGGTATATGTTAAGTTTGTCATCAATACTTATTGCGCACGTGCTTTGTATAGTGATTTTAAAGCACAGGCCTGGGAACCAGGAGACCTACGTTTTAATTCTAGAATTGCCACTAACTTGCTATATGACCATAAAGTAAACTGGATCATGTTTTACCTTGGCTTTCCTTTTGTAAAAAGAGGATAATACTTCACTACTCTCTGCAGGTCCAAAAAGTGGGTTGAGAAACTCTCAGAGTAATGTACATTGCTACTACACTGGTGCAGCTCTCTTCCTTTTTCAAGTCTCTTTCAGTTCTTCTCTTCCTACTTCTATTCTGGATGGTATCCTTATAGTGCTTTCTAAGCAGCAGCATAAAAGTGGCATGAGCTTTGTCAGTTTCTTTATGCCAGGAATGTGTGCAAGGAACAAGGACAGACACACACTACTTAGGTGTGCAGAGAAAGAGGAAGATAGAGGGGCCTCATTCTGTACTACCACCTGCACTCACATCAGGGTCAAATTAAAGCAATCTGTGCCTAGGGTACTAATCCACAAGAGGACCCCCTATCTCTCCCAAATAATGGCCCTGCCAGAATACCACCCTCCTAAGGGTAGCAGCATGCTTCTGAATTCAGATGACTGGGCAGTTCACACCTCTTAGCTACTGTTTCATGCCCTTTGCAGCATGAAAACAGACATTGGGCACTCAGGTCTGTTCTACACTTAAAATGTACATCAACATAACTCCAGCATTCGGGGTATGAAAAAGCTACACCCCTAAGAAATGCAGCTATGCCGATAAAACTCCTGGCGTAGATGCAGTTAGGTCAATGGAAGAATGCTTCCATTGAACTAGCTACTATCACTCGGGAAAGTAGGTTTGTCTACACTACAGACCTTACAGCAGCACAGCTGCGCCACTGTAAGGTCTCCCATGTAGCTGCTCTGTCAGCAGCAGAGAGCTCTCCTTCCAGAATAATTAAGCCATCCGTAACAAGCAGCGGTAGTTATGTCCGCAGGAGATATAATGCTGTCCACACCCGAGCTTTTTGTCTGTTAAACTTTTGTTAGTCAGTGCTGGGGGTTTTCAAAACTGTTATGTAGATGAAGCCATAGTGTTCCTACAGTGATGGAAAAAGCTCTTCCACTGCCATAGGCTGTACCTACACTACAGGATTATCCTGGCATAACTACGACATAACTATGCTGCTACAGTACCCATAGTGTAGACATGGCTTCAGTTTGCGTTTTAAAGCTTTTCCTGGCATACATGACTTGAAACTTATTCTGATTTGATAACATTTTACATCCACCAAGGGAAGAAGTTGCATGGAAATCCTGCAAACTATACTGTATTTGTCACAATAAAAGTTTCACAAAAATCTTTGGCAGAATCAGTGGCTCCCTAGATTTTGCTAGATATTTTGAATGGTAGCTTAAGACACATAGAAAAAAAGTAAACTCCTACATGGAATCATTTCATTTTCCAGTTCTAGCACTTTAGGGCTTGTCTACACATAGACAACAGGAATAAGAGTGTTAGTCTAGTCTAGAATAGCTATTCTGTTTTAAATTGTCTTTACATGAAGTTATTCCAGAGTAAGTACTGTTTCAAATAGTACTATTTTAAAGCACACTGGGGAACTGTTAGTGCATACCAGCAGGGTTTATGTGAACCAGTTAAGTGTGTGACATATTTATACACTTCAGAAATCACATCCCATAGGTGCATTACCCCATTGTATAGACATGCTTTTATTTCAGAGTTATTCTTAATAATTCTTTCTGTATAGCTTTTCCCAAATACCTCATGATGAGCCCTTGAGTATTTTCATATTAACCAGTACAATTTAACTACCTTAAAGGCCAACACATGACTTAAAATTAGTAGTGTTAGTACCAGGAATCTGAGCACAATTTTACATTGGGGAGGGGGAGGAGGAAGAAACCACCGCAAAACTGTCCCAGGGGACTTAATCTAAGTAAATGATAAACGTAACTTTAGATATTCAAATTACCATTGCATTACAATGTTACATAATTGTGTTCCACAAACTATGTGGGGAAAATATACTGGTTGTCTTACCAGTGCTAAAATATATTCATTTGACAGCTTTTTGTATAATTACTGGGTTTGACCATACTTAGCTTAAATAGGCTTCCTTGGTTGACAACATTCCTCTATTCCCTGACACACTCCCTAAAGCATTTTATTAGCTACAACAATACCTGCAACTTACACAAAATACACAGCATTGTCTGTTTACTTGACAAATTACATTGAAAAGGAAACCTCAACTGACAAACCATTACAGAGTTTTACTCTGGGAGGGGCACTGGGACCTTACCCAACTCCAATCTTAACAATGGCAGAAATATGACTGAATATGGATTCAAAGTAGCACACTTTTTTGCAGGTTCTAAAATCCATTTAGACACTTACCGATTAGAGAGTTGCACTGAAAACATTCAAAGTGGGGGGGGTGGGGGGGGGAGAAGACAGACAGATAGCTCAGTGGTTTGAGCATTGGCCTGCTAAACCCAGGGTTGATGAGTTCAATCCTTGAGGGGGCCATTTAGGGATCTGGGGAAAAATTGGGGATTGGTCCTGCTTTGACTAGGGGGTTGGACTAGATGACCTCCTGAGGTCCCTTCCAACCCTGATATTCTATGAAAATAGATCTGTGGTACTGAAAACAGTTTTTATAAAAAACTAAAATTTGACAAGTGTATTTTAAGTGTTCAGCCAATTAATAATTTGGGAGACTATAAAAACTAGCAATTGGATATGCACCAAAATTTAAGTGTTAGCTTTCCCGAACTTTGTTTTAGAAGCCCATAGACTGGTCTCTGAGGAAGAAGTGCTTAATCCCCAGGAAGACTGACAGTTGCCGGGATCAGTTCAAAGTCCACACCAAACAAAAAGGCATGGAGCATTTGATACTTTTGTCACTACAAGTAAACTCCTAGGCCAAACCGCAGCCACTGGGATGAGCCTCATAAAATGCACAGAAGTTGGGACAGCATTCAGACAGTTTTGCAGAAGAGCCACTGCAGATTTTACTGAGAGGGACGTAGTATGTTCTCAGCACAATCCCAAAAATCATTACATATTAAAATGAATGAGAAACTAGATGAATGGTGCAAGGATCTACTACTGAATTGGCAGAGTGGTGTGCCCTTATGATGTCCAGTTCTGAAAAATATGGGGTACATCCCTAACTGAATGGATATGAAAAGATGATTTTCATGGATAACTGTTTTCCTTACTTTAATAAAGTACTTTCAGTATTAGAAGTAACCTCTAGGACTGTCATAAGAAAGTGGTAAGAGATATTAAGTTTGATGAGAGTTGCTGTAGCTTCTCTAAATCCCATTGCCTCCTAAACACTTAAGTGTAGCAAAGGGGTAAAAGATGCCGTCGTTTCTCCTTCAACTCCAGTACTGGCAAGCCAAGAAGCCACTGTCTCACCCTTCTCACAATCCATCAGTGCCTCTGGGTATAGTACAAAAGGACAACCAGGCTTAAGAGTCTACCAGTTCACCACAGAGAAGAGATGGAGAGGACAGGGGCTGGCACTGACTTGGAGCCTCTCCAGTCATCAGCTCCAGGAAGGGAAGGAGAAAATGAGCACTTCAGCTTGGTGTTTCAAGAACAATCTTTCTGCCCCACCACAGGGAGACGTGGGAGTCAGGGGGCCAAGGAAAGAAGCAATGCTTACAGGTCCTGCAATTTTAGCTTGGAAGCATGTGATGACGGGACCACCTCAGATTTTAAGTAATATAAAATTCAAGTAATTTTTCTGGAACCATGATAGCTAGGAAAAAGAAAAATCATGATCCAAGCACACTCTAAAGATTTAAAAACAGAAGGCAAAAATATTTCTAAAGCTACTGGGATTTTTGGAGAACCTTACTAATGACTTTTGAACACTTGGACTTTGCAGTACTGAATAGGATCAGGGTTGGTGCTGGTTCATCATTGGGGTGCTAGAATCAGAAGCTGTTTTTAATCAGAAGAGAATCCGGCTGAGAGGGAAAAAAAAGCATTTCCCTGTGTCTTACAGCTGCCAGAGGCCCATTCTGCAGATCAGATGACCACTAAGGCCTTCCTTAACTTACACCAGTTCTGAAAGGGCCACTGCAACACTACACAATAGAAGACTGCATATGCCCCTTCTGCCATCAGTGTGATCCCAAAATACTTCATGTGGAGGGGGTGTATACAGCCAGCATCCCTGCCTCTCTGCCTGTTAGGAAGGTGTCTGCCTCAGGAGTTTGGGAAGTGGGGGAGAAGGGAGGAAGAAGTGTCTCTTATGGATGGTTTATGTTCCCTTTGCTTTGGGATATGACCCTTCCTAAAGTTCCCTCCAGCGACTAGTTCTGGCACGGTGGGACCCACAACAAGGGAATGAACAATTCCCCTTCAACAGCCATTCTGCACGCCCCCTTCCCGTCTTCTGTCTTAGTGGTGGTAATGGGGAGGAGAAGAAATAATTGGGACTTCTATACAGATATAGAATTGATTAACTCTATGAGCCCTCCCAGACCACTCAGTCCATCGGGGTCAAGTTTCCACCACAGATTCACTCAGGAAGGTGCGGCTACTCCCCCAGCCCTGTCAGGAGAGGGAACAGGGCAACTCCCTAGGCCCAGCGGAGAGAAAGGGGAGGGATCATGCCGGGAGCGAGCCTGCGCTGCTCAGCAAGCCCGACCAGGGGCTGGCCTGGTGTTGGGGGACCAGGCTGAAGCGGTTCGGAGGGTGGCACTGGCAGGGCTGATCCACACCTGGTGAGCTGGGGACAGAGGGTGTGGAAGAGTCAGAGCTGGTGGCGGAGAGGGGGGCTGGTTGTTTGTGCCTCACCCCAAGCCTGGCAGGGTGGGCGGGACAGCGGGCGACAAAGAGGCTGAGTCTCTCCGGGCCAGGTAGAGACCTGGCTGCTCTGCGGCCCGGCCGGGCCTGCTCCTCAGGCTGTGGCGGCTCCTGCCGCCACAGCCCAGAGACAAGATGGATATTGCGGGCCTCAACCTCCGTCAATGTCCCCGCGGCCAGGCAGGGGGAGCCCCACACACCGAGCCACTTCTTCTGTCCCCTACTCACCCGAGCCTGCGTCTCCTCTCGTCCCAGACACCCCCCGCTGCGGGCGGCCCAGCCGCCTCCGCCTGCAGAACTCACAATGGCGACAGCTCCGAGTCGCCAGTCATAGCCCCGCTGACGCCCCACCTCTTCTCCGGCTCTCGCGAGAACGGGCGGGAGAGGCCGTTTCGTCCGCTATGCGTCTTTTTGGCTCTGGCCCCTCGCCGCATCTGGCAGCGCCGCGCCACTCGGCAGAGGAGGAAAGAGTCCCCAGCGCCAACCCCCTCCTCTCCCGTTACCACAATCGGGGCGGGGGGGCGGCGGTTTCCAATCGATCTCCCTCAAGCCCCCTGCGTTATTGCTCCAAGAGATGGAGTGCAAATGCCCCTCTTCCTCCCACCCCATGGTACGCGTGATGAACGCTCAAAAGGGACGGTCCCAAACTTACTCTGCGTCCTGTCTCCCCACCAAAGACGGTATCACCGTGCTGGGGCCCAGCACCACCTTAGTGCTGCTGTCCCTAGGGTTCAAAAGTCATGAATCAAACACCACACTATTATAATAGCCTCACGGAATTAAAACTAAACCCACGCTTTCTCTGCCCCAAGTCTTTAGCGACAAGCCATCCCAAGCCCTTGGAGGGGTGTGATTATTTCAGGTTCAAAATTCAACCTTTAAATCACACAAATGTGGGCCTCCATGGCCTGCAGTGTAGGGAAGTTCTCTCGCTCTCTGGCTTCTAGGCTTGGAGAGTTGCCACGCTGCCCTTCCCCATTCCCCCTTACCTCAACCCGCCTCCGTCTCCCTCCTCCCAGCCCGTTCCTGTTTCTCTCCCTGCCCCATCTACTTCCCAGCCCCACTTACACTCCCTCTGCATGCTCGTCCACACGTACTTGTTCCCTATATTTTCCCTTTCCTCCCACCAACTCCTGCCCCCTCATTTTGACTCTGCTTCTTTAGCACATTACATCTCCTCAGTCTCTTCCAGTCCAACAGAGCTGGTCAAATATTTCTGTAATTCAAAACTGACCAAAACCAAATTTCACAACGTTTGTTTTGTTTTTCAACCAGCCCTACCGTCCAGATTCCTAAACGGAGAGCCCAGAGGGTGGCAGTATTCCCTGTAGGCAGCTTGGCTTCAGTCCCGCAGCGAACAAGAGGAGGGGGCAGCACTCGTTCCTAAAGGCAGCCTCACTTCATTCCGCAAAGCTGCATGGAAACGGATGTCGTTTTAACCGAAGGCGGAGACTTTCACTTTGTACTGTTGTCCTACTATAAGGTAATAGGAGATGGCAGCCATTTTGATTAAGGGCAAAAGTTCACAAGATTTGTCAAATCAACAGACTGAGAAGCTGTGAAGCATAAAATCATGATGGTCCTTGGGATAATATTGAGGGAGCTGGCAGCTTTGCACTTTCCCCCATTCTTAGTATCACCACACCAAAGAAGACCACTCCCTGGTTTTTGACCAGAACGCCTGGTGGAAAGGGGACCCTGGCAGCTCTGGTCAGAAGTGCTGACCGAGCTGTTAAAAGTCCGGTCGGTGGCACAGCAGGGCTAAGGCAGACTCCCTGCCGTGGCTCCACGCGTGCCCAAGCAGTGGCATGACACCCCCCGCCCCCAGCTCCTAGGCTTGGGGCAGCCAGGTAGGCTCCGCATGCTGCCCTGGCCCCAAGCACCCCTCCGCAGCTCCCATTGGCCAGGAATTGTGGCCAATGGGAGCTGCAGGGGCAGTGCCTGCAGAGAGGGCAGCACACAGAGCTGCCTGGCTGCGTCTCCATGAGGTAAGTGACACCCAGAGCCTGCACCTCCTCCCTCGCCCCAATCCCCTGTCCCAGCCCTGAAACCCCTCCTGCCTTCTGAACTCCTCAGCCCTAGCCTGGAGCCCCCTCCTGCACCCCAAACCCTTCATCCTAAGCCTCAGCCCTCCCGGGCCCCAACCCCCTGCCCCAGCCCTGATCTCCCTCCTGCTCTCAAAGCCCTCAGTCCCAGCCCAGAGCACTCTCCTACACCCCAAACCCCTCATCCCCAGCCCCACCCCAGAGTCTGCACCTACAGCCAGAGCCCTCACACCCCCCCACATCCCAAGCTGTGCCCCAGCCCAGAGCCCCTCCCACACTCTGAACCCCCACAGCCCAGAGCCCCCTCCTGCACCCCAAATCCTTCATCCCCAACCCCACACCAGAGCCCTCACCCCCATCCAGAGCCCTCACCCCCCTGCACTCCAACCCCCAGCCCGAGCTCAGTGAAAATGAGTGAGTTAGTGAGGGTGAGGAGAGCAAGCAACAGAGGGAGGGGGGATGGAGTGAGTGAGGGGCAGGGCCTCGGAGGAGGGGCGTGGCAAGGGTGTTCAATTTTGTGTGAGCAGAAAGTTGGCAACCCTACAGGTGAGTCCTGAGAGAGTGGGGAGACAGCGACTGGCAGGGGGTGGAGCGGGGGCGATCGAGCAATCGGGTGGGAGGGTATAGTGTCTGGTTTTAAGAAATTGGAAAGTTGGCATCCCTACTTGTGAGTCACAACCTCTGTAATAGCTCAGCAATGCCTTGACCTCCAGTTGTGCCATTGGCATAAGCCCTAATCTCTTTCACTCTGTTTTACCACTATTTCAAGCTCCAGCATTGCCTCTGCCCCAGACTCTATCTGCCATCTCTCTAGCTCAGGATTTTCCCAAACCACTACACTTCCAGTACTCTGGACTCCACCCTCACACAGATAGAATAAAGGGTGAGCAATGGTAGTGATGCAGGTCTGTCAAATCACTTCACTCTGTAACCCATTCACCTTCCTAAGTGCAATCTTCACCTGCATTTGGACTATGAACAGGGTCTGTTTTCTGACTTTCATCCTCAGAGAAACAGAGAGGAGAGGACTAAGGGTGTAGAAATGCAAGAAAAAGATAGTGGTGGAGAGAGGTTGGCACAAAGGAGAAAGAGAGAAAGAAAACACTTAATGCAAGAACAAATACAGCGGAAAGGGCTAAACTAAAAAAGAAAAATATGAATAAATTGGAGGGTTTTAGAGAAAATATATCAAATGAAACATTCCAATAGGATGAAAAATATATAGGAAAATTCCCTGAGGGAAATGGGCATTGAAAGAAACAAGGAAAGATACATGGAGGCAGGCATACAGGGAAAAGTGGAGATTAGGAAGAGGGAAGAAAAGGGGAATGTAGTGATTTATTTTTAAAAATTAGTTAGAGATCATAGCATACAAAATTTTTAATCTATTGATTAAATGTAATTTGGAAGTTTTTAGCAGCACCAAAAATCTGAAAAACGTTCCAAGTTTGAACAAAGAGATAATTAATTCTTCTCAAGACTCAAAACCCCTTTGAATATGGTAGATCACAATTCTTTTCCTTTTTTGAAAATTTAACATACAATATATGGTTGGCCTGTCACAGAGCTAAGGGCTGCTCAGAAACTCAGTCTTACCATCGCTTTTAAAGTCATGAGACTTCAATTTGAAGCATCCCAGACTCATGACCATAGTACCATTGAATGCACCCTCAGCAACATTGTACCACAGCCAACAGAGAATTTACCATTACATCAGAGAGAATGTGTCTACAGCTACTAGCATTGCAACTTTTAGAAGTTTGTCCAGTGGATCATACGCCTCCCTTACAATGTTACGTAGCACAAGCACATTAGCTTAATCATGACATGCCAATACATCACAATATAAAACTCAAGATAGCATGAGGGAGGAAAAGACAAAATGATGTTCTATTACAATATCACCACATCGCACCACATTGAATGTGATTTAGAATCTGCCCCAAGGATTATGCCAGAAATTCGGGGATGGTCTCCAGTGCTAATCAAAAAGCCTAAAGTAGCAGTGTGTTTACAGGTGGTTAGGTGACAGGTTGAGGGAACCTCCATCCCATTGCCTTCTTTAAAAGTCTTTGAAACAAGAGGAAGGAAATTCATCACAGAGACTATTTTTATTAAGTGTTGATTGATTTATGAAGCTCTAAACACTTGTCTCACTGTCTATGTTGCAGTAAGGAAACTGACACTTCATTTTGTATGCCTGCTAACCGGGAAATAACTTGTTCTTCTGTGTTCAAATGGGACAGCGCAGACCAGTCAGTATTATGTCCTACCTACACTTTTGTAAAGTTTTGACTGGGAGCAAAGATGAAGGAGTCAACAGTGCAGGTACTGTTTTCATCCATCCTCCTAGTTGAGAGTAACGGCCCAGGCTGGGACACTCACATCCTGGAGATTAATACATGGCTGTGCAGATGGTGTCAAAAGGAGGGGTTTGGCTTCCTTGACCAAGCAGCACTGTTCCATAAAGGAAGAAGAGACGGCATCCACCTGACCTGGCAGGGGAAGAGCATCTTTGGACACTGACTCACCAAACTAGTGAGGAGGGAGGACTTTAAATTAGGTTCAAAGGGGGCAGGTGACAAAAACCCACAGGAAGGATTTAAAAAAGGTGACCTTGACAGAGTGCTGGAAGTTGGAGGGGAAATGGTAAAGTACAATTCATAGATTCCTAGATATTAATGTCAGAAGGGACCATTATGATCATCTAGTCTGACCTCCTGCACAATGCAGGCACAGAATCTCACCCACCCACTCCTGCAATAAACCTCTGACCTACGTCTGAGCTATGGAAGTCCTCAAATCATGGTTGAAAGACTTCAAGGGTCAAAGGAGCAACAAGGGGGGGAATTTGCTTAACATCTTAAATGTCTAAACACAAATGCAAGGAGTAGAGGGAACAAAGAGGAAGACCTGAAGGTCTTAGTACACAACCTAAATTATTACTTAATTGACATCATTGAGACATGGTGAGATAAATCTCATGACTAGAATATTGGTATAGAGCAATGGTTTTCAACCTTTTTTTCATTTGTGGACCCCTAAAACATTTCAAATGGAGGTGTGGACCCCTTTAGAAATCTTAGACATAGTCTGCAGACCCCCAGGAGTCCACGAATCACAGGTTCAAAACCACTGTTCTATGGTAACAACACCCTTTTGTGGACCCCTTAGACATAGTCTGTGGACTCCCAGGGGTCCACAGACCAAAGGTTGAAAAACACTGGCTATAGTTTGTTCAGGAAGGACAGGCAGGGAAAAAAGGGAGAAGGTGTTGCATTATACATCAAGAATGTATTCACTTGTTCTGAGTTCCAGAAGAAGGTGAGAGACAGACCAGCTGAAAGTTTCTGAGTGAAGATAAAAGAGGAAAAATTCTAGGGTGACATCATGGTAGGGCTCTACAGTAGACCACCAAATCAGGAGGGGGAGGTGAACGAGGCACTTCTAGAACAAATAACAGAAATATCCAAAACACAGGACCTGTAGTAATGGGAGAGTTTGACTACTCAGACATCTGTTAGAAATGTAACTTGGCAAAACATAAAATATCCATTACGTCCTTGTAATGTATTGGGGACAACTTCTTGTTTCAGAAGATGGAGGAAGTAACCGGGCAACAGCTATTTTAGACTTGATTCTGACTAACAGGAAGGAATTGGTTACGAATTTGAAGGTTGAAGGCAATTTGGGTGAAAGTGATCATGAAATGGTAGATTTCATGAGTCTAAGGAAAGGAAAGAGTGAGAGTAACAGAATAAGGACAATGGACTTCAAAAGAGCAGACTTTAACAAACTCAGAGAACTGGTAGGTAGGGTACATGGAGAAGAATATCTAAGGAAAAGAGGAATTAAGGCAAGCTGACAGTTTTTCAAAGAGACAATATTAACAGCAAAATAGTAAACTATTCCAATGTGAATAATAAGAAGCTAATATGACTTCATCAGAGATCTTTAATTACCTGAAAATCAGAAAGGAATCCTACAAAAATGTGGACATATGGACAAATTGGTAAGGATGACTACAAAAGAATACTGCAAGCATGTAGGGACAAAATCAGAAAGGCTAAGGCAAAAAATGAGTTACACCTAAAAAGGGACATAAGAGGCAATAAGAAGTTATATAAATACATTTGGAGTAAGGGAAAGAAGAAAAGTGTAAGTAAACTGTCTAGTGGGGAAGTGGAGTAGATAACAGATGACAACAAGAAGGCTGAGGTATTTAAGACCATTTTGAATCAGTCTTCACAAAAATGGTTAATTGGGACCAGATGCTTAATACAATTAATATTAATAACAACGGGGAAGGAACACCAGCCAGAATAAGGAAAAAACAGGTAAAATAATATTTAGATAATTTAGATTAATTCAAGTTGACGGGGCCTGATGAAATACACCCCAGCCTACTTAAGAACTAACTGACGCAATCTCAGAATCATTAGTAAGGCTAAGTTTTTGTCACTGATATTTTTTAGTAAAAGTCATGGACAGGTCACGGGTAATAAACAAAAATTCACGGCAGCCCCTGACCTGTCCCTAACTTTCACTGAAAACATCCCTGACAAAAGGGGTAGGTGGGTTCAGCACCCACTGCTGCTGGGGCTCCCAGATCCCTCACTGCTGCAGTGTCTGGGAGCTCCGGGGTCCCCATACCCTGGGGCTGGGCTGTTGCGGGGTCCCCTCGTCCTGGGCGGCTGGTAGTTTCAGGGTCCGCTGGCTGCAGCTGTGGCTGGGCAGCTGTGGGGAGTCCCACCTGCCACCCACCATGGCTGGGCAGCTGTGTGGGCTGGCTACAGCCCCAGGGCAGAAAATGTCACAGAGGTCAATGGAAGTCACAGATTCTGGGACTTCCGGGACATAATCTTAGCCTTAATCATTAGCAATTATCTTTGAGAATTCATGGAGGGTGGGTGAGTCCCAGATGACTGGAGAAGAGCAAATATAATATCTATCTTTAAAAAGGGGAACAAAACAGACCTGGAAAATTATAGACCAGTCAGCCTAACTTCGATACCTGGAAAAAATTATTAAATAACCCATTTATAAGCACCTAGAGGACAACAGGGTGGTAAGTAATAGCCAACACTTACTTCTCAAGAACAAATCATGCCAGACCAACCTTATTTCTTTCTTTGACAGGGTTACTGGCCTAATGGAGGGAGGGAAGCAGTAGTTGTGATATCTTGATTTTAATAAGGTTTTTGGCACAGTCCCACATGACATTCTTCCAAGCAAACTAGGGAAATGTGGTCTATCTGAAAGTATTATAAGGTGGATACACAACTGGTTGAAAAACCATACTTAGAGTAGTTATCAAGGTTCATTGTCAAACTGGGAGGATGTTTCTCCTGGAGGTCCCACAGGGGTCAGGCCTGGGTCTGCTACTAATCACTATTTTAATTAATTATTTGAATAATGGAGTGGAGAGTAGGCGTATAAAATTTGTGGATGACACCACATGGGAAGGTGGTTGTAAGCACTTTGGAGGATACTTTTAGAATTTAAAATCATAGAATATCAAGGTTGGAAGGGACCTCAAGAGGTCATGTAGTCCAACCCCCTGCTCAAAGCAGGACCAATCCCCAATTTTTGCCCCAGATCCCTAAATGGCCCCCTCAAGGATTGAACTCACAACCCTGGGTTTAGCAGGCCAATGCTCAAACCACTGAGGTATCCCTCCCCCCCAAATGACTGTGATAAATTGGGGAATTGGTCTGAAATGGACAAAATAAAATGCAAAGTACTCCATATAGGAAGGAAAATGAAATGCACAAAGGCAAGACAGGGAATAAGTGGCTATGCAGTAGTACTGGAGAAAGGATCTGGGGGTTATAATGGATCACAAATTGAATATGAGTCAACAATGTGATGCAGATGCAAAAAGGCTAATATCATTCTGGGGTATATTAACATGAGTGTCATATCCAAGGCATGGGAGGTAATTGTTCCACTATACTAAGGTGAGGCCATAGCTGGAATATCGTGTCCAGTTTTGAGCGCCACACTTTAAGAAAGGTGTGGACAAATTGGAGAGAGTCAAGAGGACAGCAAAAAAATGATAAAAGGTTTAGAAAACCTGACCTATGGGGAACGATTAAAGAAACTGGGTATGTTTAGTCTTAAGAAAAAAGACTGATGGGGGACCTGAAAACAGTCTTCAGATATGTAAAAGTTGTTATAGAAAGGATGGTGATAAGTTGTTCTCCATGAGCACTGAAGGTAGGACAAGAAGTAATCAGCTTTATCTGCAGCAAGGAAAATTTAGATTAGATATTGGGGAAAATTTTCCCAACTATAGTGACAGATAAGTACTGGACTAGGCTCCTAAAGGAGGTTGTGGAATCCTTGTAATTAGAGGTTTTTAAAACCAGATTAGATAAACACCTGTCAGGGATGGTCTAAGTCACCTTTTTAAGCACAAGATCACTTTTTGAATTTAAGTGCAAACCAGGATCTACCTCAAAGAAAATGTCGAAATAACAGTAATTACACAAACCCAATCACTGTTGCCCCACCATTGCCCTGAGGCCACATCTCTGCGCCACCCCTTCTGTGATGCCCTGCCCCGCTCATTCCCAGCCAATGGGAGTTGCGGGGGTGGTGCCTTCAGGCGAGGGGAGCGCATGGAGACCCCTTGCCCCTCCCCCTCAGTAGCCGCTGCCGGACATGCAGGCCACTTCTGGGACCAATACGGGGCCAGGGCAGGCAGGGAGCCTGCCTTAGCCCTCCTGCGCCGCCAGACTGGTAGCAGCCGATCTCCCGGTTTGGCTGCAGGAGGGTTGGTGACCCTAGCCTGTGACTGAGATCAACTGAAAGAGGCTCCACAATCGACTAGTCGATTACAATCTACCGGTTGGTGACCACTGGTCTAGGTATACCAGGTCCTGCTTCAGCACTGGCAGATGGACTAGATGACCTCTTAAAGTTCCTCCCAGCCCTATATTTCTATGATTCTATCATTTTCGCTGACCTGTGCTGATTGGCCTTTTGCACCAAACATGACCCTTTCCGTCTCTTAACCTCAGCATTACTCCACACCTGCCCTCTTGCCCTCTTCTCCCTTGTCCTGTTTCCTTTGCTCCCCTTCCCTTCCGTGATCCGTTTCCATTCCCTTTTCTTTCCTATTAGCTGACCCCCTCCTAATTAATCCCACACCCAGAAAAAGGAACTAACATAACATTTACTGCCATCACATTGTTCACTCAGCTTGTGCATTATAGCCATTCCCCCACCCTGTGTCTGTTGTGTCTATTTAGTCTGTAAACTCTTCAGGGCAGAGACTGTCTACTACTCTCTGTTTGTACAATGCCTGGCACAATAGGGTCCCCATCTTGGTTGGTCTGTAGGCACTACTGCAATAAACCCAATTAATAGTAATAATACAAATTCACTTCTGATAAACACCTGGTGGAGCCAATTTCCAAAGTGCTTCTGTCTGTCACATCTCCAGGACAAGCTGTGAATATGTTTTGGGTAGAGGGCACTGAGCTCCCTCCTTTTTATGCAATTTGGATTGTTTGTTCATCCAAATGAAATTTAGATGCTTATTAAATATTTTAAATACTTTTAGATCATTTAAGGTAGGATTTAATTCTGGAACTTCTGGTTTCAGTAAAAACAATGAGGCATTCTTGTGGCACCTTACAGACTAACATGTATTTGGGCATAAGCTTTTGTTGACTAGAACCCACTTCATCAGATGCATGGAGTGGAAAATACAGGAGCAGGTATAAATATGTGCAAAGATGGAAGTTGCCGTACCACGTGTGAGGTCAGTCTAACGAGACAATTCAATTAACAGTAGGATACCAACTGAGGAAAAATAACTTTTGTAGTGATAATGAGAATGGCCCATTTCAAACAGTCGACAAGAAGGTATGAGTAACAGTAGGGGGAAATTAGGTTTAGGTTTTGTAATGACCCAACCACTCCCAGTCTTTATTCAGGCCTAATTTGATAGTGTCCGGTTTGCAAATTAATTCCAGTTCTGCAGTTTCACGTTGGAGTCTGTTTTTGAAGTTTTTTTGTTGAAGAATTGCCATTTTTAGGTCTGTTATTGAGTGACCAGGGAGATTGAAGTGTTCTACTGGTTTTTGAATATTATAATTCCTGATGTCAGATTTGTGTCCATTTATTCTTTTGCGTAAAGACTGTCCGGTTTGGCCAATGTACATGGCAGAGAGGCATTGCTGGCACATGGTGGCATATATCACATTGGTAGATGTGCAGGTGAATGAACCCCTGATGGTGTGGCTGATGTGGTTAGGTCCTATGACGGTGTCCCTTAAATAGATATGTGGACAGAGTTGGCACCGGGGTTTGTTGCAGGGTTTGGTTCCTGAGTTGGTGTTTTTGTTGTGTGGTGTGTAAACCTAATTTCCTTCATACTAATTTCCCCCTACTGTTACTCCTCCCTTGAATTGTCTCGTTAGACTGACCTCACACTTGGTAAGGCAACTCTCATCTTTTCATGTATTTATACCTGCTCCTGTATTTTCCACTCCATGCATCTAATGAAGTGGGTTCTAGCCCACAAAAGCTTATGCCCAAATAAATTTGTTAGTCTGTAAGGTGCCACAAGGACTCCTCGTTGTTTTTGCTGATACAGACTAACACGTCTACCACTCTGAAACCAGTTTCAGTGAGTAACATTAGCAATTTAGACCCAATCCTGAAAACAATTATGCACATACTTAACTTTATACATGAGTAGGCCCATTGACTTTGGTGGCACAATTCACGTTTGTAAAGTTAAGCACATGTAGGAACAGGACCTTAATGAGCAGGAGACAACGTAACCTACTGTTAAGGAGACGCATCTTAGGTCCATAATGCTACTCCTTCAGTCTTTCAATATTTGACTGATTCAGCTATAGTGCAGAGCACACACTGCCAGCTCTGTGTGTGTGACAGCAGAAGAGGGGGTGCAGAGAAGTAGCAGGTTGAAGATTTGGGGGATGCCCCAAAGCTTGCTGAGTCATAGATTAGTGGAGTCTAAAATCATCCCTTGTATTGTTGTTTGGTGTATGAATGCTAAGGTTACATGTGACTTTTGTATTCCTCTCTTCATTTTATCAATTTTTAAAAAAACAAATGCTATAAAATAATCTTATTGACTGTCACTAGTAATAATACTAACAAAATTAGACCAATCACAAAGACAAAATAATTTACAGCACATCTGTTAATAGTTAAATAAACTATTATGGTGCTGTTAGTAAGGCATGTTACATAATTCCAACGGGAAAAATTTTCCATTTATTAAATACATATGTCCAAACTTTATTTCATATCTAGGATTTTGCTGCTGAAGATTCAGGAAAATAAGTATTTTTAGTAAGATCAAAGTTACTGCTTCCAAAGATTTTCCCTCAACTAAAATTGATATAGGACGCTTTGAAACAAAAACCTTTCAAACCTTATCAAAATCAAGGTGACATAGGTTAGTCCCAGAAGTATCTCAGTCTCGTAGGATAAAATATTGCAATGTGTGTGCCTATTTTATAAATGTGTTCTGCTTATGACTTGTTTCTTTTTCACTATCTGAAAACATTATAACTCAGTGTTTCTTGATAACTAATCTTCTTTTTAAGACAATATAAATGTTCATTTCAATCTGCTACATGTTAAAAGCAACCAAAAAGTGTCCTTTTGTTCCCAGTGCCCTTTTTGCTTCACAAGTGTGCATGGAAGAGGAAGTCATTCAAAAGCACGTTGTATACTTAATAGTGGATTAAACTACTCCCCCAATAATTCTTCAGGTAAAGGAACAGAAGGATCATAACCCTCTGTTTCTTTTTCTAATCCTAAAATATGATGGTTGGAGAGTCTTGACATATTCTCCAGAGACCCCAGCCTATGATGTAATGAAGTATTATCTTAATGTGCCTGCTAATATTTTAGAGCTATTCAAATACATCTTAATTTGGTCCTGTTCTTTAATAGGATAATTGATCCCTTTTCAGTGGTTCTATTAGTATTTCCAGGTTTTTTAATTCTTGGGAATACAACAGCTAGTTTTTTATTCATCATTTTAAAAAGCTGGTTGTAAAGTCCTTCATGTTATGTCCACTTTCCTAGAAGACACAGAGCCTAAACCTGTATGCAGGCTAGATCCGCATGTGGTGCGGACCACAGCCTCTGACAATAAATTAGTCACTGAGGAATCTTTATCTTCACTGCTAATTTTCAATTTAATATATTGATCAAGTTGCTTCTGTTGCTTTATCTTCTCAGATGACCTGTATTCTCTCTGACTCATTTTTGCCAAGATAACAAGTCTCTCTTGTAATGCCAAAGTAAATATAAAAAACACAGATGAAGTTACACAACACACAAATATTAAAAACAAAAAATCCCTGGGACTCCAATAATGTCACATTAAAAAATAGGAAACCTTGATCCTTCCTTAAAAATACCTTTCATAGATAACTGTATCAAATAAATGTTAAATCTACAAATTATAGAACATCTTTAAATAGGACAAAATAGTTAAGATTATAAGATAGGCATTTTATACAAATAAAGCTAACAGCTGAAAATTATAAGCATCAAAAAGAAAATATAGGCTTGTTCACATAGCAATCCTTTGTTTAAAGCATCCTGCCCTGTTGATATCCTCAATAGGGATGACAGTGCTCCCAGACATATTTGGAGAGCAGATTAGGGAGCAGTGCTGTTACAGCAGTGTCCTCTACGAAACCTCCTTTTGCTTGTAATATCCTCAATAAGGAGGCAGTGATCTCAGCTGCTGGTGAAGAAAGGCCTATGTGGCAGTCAAGTTCTATTAGCTAATACTCACATGAGCAGTGAAAAGTTCTCCTTTGGAACTGAAAATGTCCCTGTTTGCTTTCAGTCAGGAAGTTATTGTTCTATTGTTGGAAGCCTAAAAAAATCTATTCAACTTTGTTATGTCTAAGTTAGATGGATCAAAAACAACTGCACAAAAACATTTTTAACTTGATATCCATGAGGAGGAAGTCTCTTAGTTACATATGAAAAAAATATCTATAGTTATACATTTGTAAACAAATAATTTCTGGACTTGCTCAATAGCGTACTAAGATTTTTAGCAAAGTCCATTCAGGCCCTGCAATTTACAGCATTATGTAAAGAGGTGGAGAGTAGTTCTCCCTCCCATTCTTATCAGCATGTTGGCATAGTGTCCAGTGACAGGGTAATTATTGTTATTGTATTTGTAGATAAAGGTTGAGAATTTGGGTGCTAAGGAGATGAGGAAGTGGGAGGAGTGAGGCTCCCAAATTGTAAGTAGCACAAACAGAGAGAGTTATTGTGGTTTTTCTGTAATTGAAATACTGACAGCTCTGCAGGAAAATTAATGCTTTATTTTTTATTTCCTTCATTTATAGTTTGTCCATCATCTACATATCTTGACACATAGTGCTAAATTACAATAAACAGCTGTTTCCAACAACTGATACAAATCATACCTCCCCCTACCTCTTTCCCCCTACCATTCAAAAGATAAATGCTCCTTGTTAGAAGCCCAAATAAGAAAAACTTAAAGTAAACTTTTTAAAGTAGACTGTTTTTAAAAATGAAAAGAACTGAGTGTTTCCTTCCTTTTTGCAATAAAGCACCTAAGAAATCCAACATTAACGGAGGCGGCATGGTCTAATAGATTGGACACAGGACTAGGAAGCCACTCATGACTTCTCCTCTTAACTGTGTCATAAATTAATTTTATGTCATTGGGCAAATCATTTAACCAGTTTATGGGCCCCTTGTTATGTTGCCCTGTGCAATGCAGACATAGCCAGATTAAGGTAAATTGTTAATTAAATTAAAAATGTAGGAAATGAAAATATCTTGTTCTCCCACAGTTGTAGCTGGTCCCTTTGTCCCAGAGTTTTAAAGGTTTTTAATAGTTGCTGTGCTCAGCATTGTAGCTCCTAAATCTCATTTTCAAAAGGGATATAGGCATTTAGAAGCTTAAATCCCATTTACAGTAAATGAGTTAGGCTCCTAAATAAATTAGGCATCTCAATGCTGAGCAAAGCAATGCCAAAATATCTTAAAAATCTAGGCCTTTGTGATTATATGTAGAACGTTGCTCATTTTAATGCATTAGGGACAAATTCTGCACTAATTTGCACACTCTTCAACTCCTTTTGGCTTTGTAGAGGTTTCATGAAAAGTATTATTGTCCCATTGTACAAATGGAAAACTGAGCCAGAGAGAGATGTCCCAGGCCACGGAGGAGTGTTACAACTGGAACTTCAACTCAGTGATTCTTGTATCCCAGCTCTGCGCTCACTAGACAATTGACCAGATTCTCTTCTGTGTCCATTTTATACTGGGTGCAGCAGAGAAAGGCGAGATTATCAAGGAACTGGTTACAACTCTCTTATTCTCTGCACAATTTAGAGCGCTTGTGGCTGTTCCAAACTGCACCGGCTGTCTTTGATCTTTTGAAGTGCTTTCCACTCCAACCACTCCACCTCAACTGGCAGGCCTCTCCATGCCTCCGACATCCACTATAGCAAGAGGTGCAGGGTGAAAATGTAGAAGGCTCCGATGGCTCTATATCTGCTGGGAATCCCTTATACTGGGAGTATTTCCACCTGGAGTGATCTTGAAGATTCATCTACCTTTACGCCTCTTGAACCATGCAAAGGAAGCAGAGTGGACCAAAGCATGTAGATCATTGCCTCTGTGTAAATTGCAAGCTCAGCATAACTGGATAGTAAAAACTGAAGCCTGCCATTCTTGCAGTTTTTCCAGTACTACCACACTGCGAAGTACACATGAGGCAGTCTTACACTATTTCCAATAAAGAAACACTTAGAATTCTGCAAGGAGGGCAGTTTTAGAGTATTCACGTTATCCAAGGGTATTGCCATGTTTGTTCATCACCATTTATTCTGAGAGAACTGCATATGATTATGACTGATGGAAAGGAAAAATCCCAGTGGGCTGAAATGTTGGGTCTTTGTTAGTATTGGGGTGACAAATTATTTAGGCCATTTTTTAAAATCTGCCAACCACAAATTGTTCAGTGTATGTGCAAAACTTAAAATAATAAGTAAATAACGTACAAATTGTCTCCATGCCAACAAAGAACAATCTTAGATATCAGTTCTAAAATACATTTCAGCACCCACTCCCTCCCCAGTAAAATCTGGGTAAAGTCTTGCAGCATACTCTGAAGGTCCTCAAATCTGGACTCAAGCAAACTGTGTGGGAAAGTGAATTCCAGAGTCAAGGGCCCCACATCAAGAACAACTACTGCTTTGGGTCTTGGCTGTTCACAACTGCTACAGAATCATGTAAGGAGAGCAGCAATGACACAGGTAGCTATAGTCAATTTCACTTAAGGATTTACAGGTTAGAACCAATGCCTTATAATCCCCCTATAAATCAGTCAGTAGCCAGTGTACAGGAGTAATGCAGTACTGATTAATAAATGGGTAGTCACAATCTGCATTAGCTAATTTCTGGATTGTTTGAAGATATAGCCTCTTGTACAGCACATTACAATAATCCAACTTTAAGATGAAAAAGGCATGGACGACCCTATGAAGATCTGTATCTAAAATGAAAGGTCACAACCTTTTTGCAAAGAGGAAACAATAAAAAGCATTATTGGGAAACACTGCTACTTGAACTTCCAACAAAAACCCTTAGGTTGCAAGCCTGTGTAACAAACAGCAGGTATACCCATTCAGTGAGCGTTAGCCTGCGTACACTCCTCCAAAGCTATTAGATACTAGCCGAGTCACTCAATTACACCAGCTGGTCAGAAAAGATAATGCTATAAAGCTGTATTTTATCTGCATATTGGAGTCCATGTTGCCTCACTAGCCCTTTTAAAGAGGGATGGGAAATACTCCAGTAGATTTGTCCTTGAAAATATTGATCCTGCTGGGAGATGCTTATATGAGGGAGCTAGAATTTGAAGCAAAGACGCTCTAGATTCTGGTCTCAGTGTCCTGAGATAAGGATCCTAGATGCAGCCAAGCACAGGGAGATGGCTTGAGATGAACTATGTTATCTCTTTGTTAATAAAACCAGATCACAGGATGGGAATGAAATGTGACTCCACACAGCATGTAGACTGTCTTTTAAAACATTGGGGAAGTCATCTCTTCACATTCCGCTAATGATCCCATGCATATATTGATCAGAAGGGATGACAGACTAGCACCTGGCCTTTTAATGGTTCTGTTTGTTTCTTTCAGAGAGTGCCAAAAGGGGGTAATAACTTCAGATAATTTCCAGATCAGATAGCTTCTTAGGAGGATGCAGTGGTGTCTCTCAATGAGATAGTATAGATGCTTGGTGGAGAAAGATACAGCTAAACCAGGAGCCACACATCAGGAATCTTGACTTTAATGTTTTTAAGGTGTCTGAGGAAATGTCAATGAAAAGACAAGAGAGTGAGATAGAACAGGAGGAAAGAAACACTGGGGCAGAAAATAATACAGCAAGCGAAGGAAATACATGCCTTTGTGGTGCTGCTAATTAGATATCCCCACTGCTGAACTGAGGACTGGATGTCATGATAATGTGATGACTTTCAGCACTCACAGGTGAAAACAAAGTTCCTTAAACAAGAGCAAGGCCAGAGAGCCTTCCTCTCAGGAAGAAAGTCCTTTAGATAAGTCAAGATGCGTTGCAGTGTTGGTAGGTTGGGGGATGAGCTGGGGGGATGTAAGGTGGGATGAGAGGGAGAGCTGAACTGAACTGATTATTTTTCAAAGTCTCTTTTTAGGAAACCCCAAAAGGGAAAAAGTGGGTGCCATAGTTCATCCCCCTCACTATTTTGTTCACCAACTAGGCATAATATCTGTCACATTAATTTTAGTCTATTAACTTCTGGTTCCATATAATCTGTTTTCACCAAGCATAACGCCAACAGTACTTGTTGTATATCAACATGGCCTTTTTGGTTTAGACGCATCCAGCTTCTTTACCTGCTTCTCTTGCACTTGTTAAACATTCAGTGTCGTAAATTATTTGACCTATTTTTCATGGTTATTGTAACATCTAATGAATTTTTATATACACTATACATTTGAGCTCACAATAGATGTATACTTTGTGGGCCCAGTAGTCACAATAGACCATCCCTCTTGTCTACATTGAACAGATGTAGACAGTGAAGGGGGGGCAGTAGTATTTCTGATGTCTTGGTGCTCCAGGAAACTGGTAGGGCTGTGCCCCATGGAAGAAAATCTGTCCTGGATTTTCACCCCAGCTCTTTGAGGACAGTGATTACTGAGATCACTCCTTCCCTTATTGTGCATCCATTTTGAAGTAATTTACCCAGTGGTCTACAGGATTATGCTAAGAACCTTTTCCCATGGAGAGTCAGTTCTTTCCATTTATGAAAAATGAATTGATAGGTTCTTTTGTTTCATGTATTTCTTTATTTTAGATTTAAAACTTGATTTCCAAATTACAAAAAATAATTCAAAATATCAAATTTTCTTTAATTGTTTTGCTGTCTAGAATTACCTAATATTTTCAGTATTGTTTATATTTTAATATATCAAACTACATATTACAATATTTCCATTTACATAATGTAAAATTATTTACATATCTCTCAAAATTCCTCACTGAATCTCTGAATCTCTTTCTACACAATCTAAATAGTCAGTATAACTCATACATAACACTAGTTTAATAAGGAAAAAAACTAATTGTATAATAAAATTTTGATAAAATTCCTTATTTAGCTCATTTTATCTGCTTATTAAACGTGTTCAGTGCTTAACATTATTAACAAATGTATTACTTCCAGATATAATCAAGGAAGGGTATGGATACAAGCTATATAAATAAGACATTAACGTAGCTAGAAATAGCTGCTTTCTATATAAATGTTTGTTGGACAGATAAGAGATTTATTTCAATGTTACAGAAACACTCACATTTTTCAAGCTACTTTTCAAATTATCCTTATTATTAACAGAAAAACTTGTTAGTGTTTTGACTGTTGACTTATCTATAGTTGGCAGAAAGCCATAGAAAGAAAATACACAACAGACTATTAGCATTTCTACTCCTCATTAAAAGATTTAAAAGGGAAAAAAAATCTATAGACTAAACCTAAAAATGTAGTAATACTTTTCTCCTAAACCAACCAAATGTGGGAGAAAATGCTCCTACAATAGGAGCAACTCTCAGATATTGAATAGCAGCTTCTAGGGGCCTATTTAGAAGACTTTTGTGTGATTACTATGCTGAACAAAATGTAGAATTTAAGCTGTTGTTAAATGCAGATAAAGGTCAGAGAGCAGGATCTCCACAAACTGTCATTTGCAATATTTCTAACTTCCTTTATCTACAGAAGGAATGTGCAGTGCTAAAACTAGGCAGAATCAATGCAAAATAAGGTATTCCTGGCAACCATGAGGTATTTACTGCTGTTAACAAAGAGCAGCATACAAATGTGTTTGAAACTCAGACACAGACAACTGTTGGAAAAGAATCCCAGAATAGTATTCATTTTACGTCAACTTGCTAGTGAAAGGGATATAATCTGTCATTTTTATTTAGGAAGTTTCTTTCTCACTGCTGCTGCAGCTTTTTCTCATCCGTTCATGTTTAGCGTGTATAAACAGTTTGGTTAATCAAAACCACTCACAGACCTAAATAATGTTACAGACCCTATGCTTTCTACATGTTAACAGACCTGTCCCATTAACTCCTATTATGTCTCAGAAAATGTATGTAGGCATTCTTTATCTAAATCAGCAGCAAAACAGAGTGAGTCGCAATACAATTACATATTTACCAGACTATATTAAAAGTGCACATATTAATTATGTTTTCTGTGAGATGTATATGCTACATGTATACCCTGACATGAATTACAGAATTGTTCACATTTTTCTAGTTTCCAAATGCAGCTATTGCTATCCTACACATACTCTTCAGTTTTCAGTGAAAATCTAGTATTATATACAGTGTTTGAGGCTGGAATGATTTCTGGTATTGGGATTGATCCTGCAACTTTCACTCAAGTGAGTAAGCCAAACGTATGAAATTAGTTCTATTAGAACTTTCATGTGAATAAGAAAGTTGCAGATTTTTCACCCATATTTATCATTTGCCTAATTCCCCTTGAGTTTACATGACATGATCCTTAGGCTATTCTTTTCAGTGTTGATTTTAACTCTCAAAACTGTATACTTGACTAATTGGCAACTGAATATCAAACTTGTCTAATGGGTATTGATAGTCTCTGTAAACATGTACAAGAGTAAGCGATACACCCTGTGACGTTCATCGTAACACACCCAGACATAACTGGTTTGTATTGCAGCATTGTATAAAGAGTTTATGTATGACAGGTATACGGTAGTTGGTCAGCCATATTGGGGCATGTCATAAATATAAAGGGAAGGGTAAATGCCTTTAACTCCCTCCTGGCCAGAGGAAAAACCCTTTCACCTGTAAAGGGTTAAGAAGCTAAGATAACCTCGCTGGCACCTGACCAAAATGACCAATGAGGAGACAAGATACTTTCAAAGCTGCAGGGGGGGGGGGGGGAATGAAGGGTTCTCTCTGTCTGTGTTGTCTTTTGCCAGGACCAGAGCAGGAATGCAGATCAGAACTCCTGTAAAGGGTTAATAAGCAATCTAGTTAGATATGCGTTAGATTCTGTTTTTGTTTAAATGGCTGATAAAATAAGTTGTGCTGAATGGAATGTATATTCCTGTTTTTGTGTCTTTTTGTAACTTAAGGTTTTGCCTAGAGGGATTCTCTATGTTTTTGCAAAAAGAAAAGGAGTACTTGTGGCACCTTAGAGACTAACCAATTTATTTGAGCATAAGCTTTCGTGAGTTACAGCTCACTTCATTGGATGCATCCGATGAAGTGAGCTGTAGCTCACGAAAGCTTATGCTCAAATAAATTGGTTAGTCTCTAAGGTGCCACAAGTACTCCTTTTCTTTTTACGAATACAGACTAACATGGCTGTTACTCTGAAACCTGTCTCTATGTTTTGAATCTGATTACCTTGTAAGGTATTTACCATCCTGATTTTATTGAGGTGATTCTTTTACTTTTTCTTTAATTAAAATTCTTCTTTTAAGAACCTGATTGCTTTTTCATTGTTCTTAAGATCCAAAGGTTTGGGTCTGTGTTCACCTATGCAAATTGGTGAGGATTTTTAATCAAGCCTTCCCCAGGAAAGGGGGTGTAGGGCTTGGGGGGATTTTGGAGGGGAAAGACGTTTCCAAGTCGGCTCTTTCCCTGTTATATTTGTTAGATGCTTGGCGGTGGCAGCAATAAAGTCCAGGGACAAAAGGTAAAATAGTTTGTACCTTGGGGAAGTTTTAACCTAAGCTGGTAAAAATAAGCTTAGGGGGGTTTTCATGCAGGTCCCCACATCTGTACCCTAGGCTTCAGAGTGGGGAAGGAACCTTGACATGGTGGCAGAGGTGGGATTGGGGACCTGCATGAAAAACCCCCAACTGTAGAGCATACTGCAAGTTTATGACTTAATATGTCAAGCCAATTCCATTTAGTGATAACAAAATTATAATACTTTATTTTGCATTCCAGTGCAGACAAAATTGCAGTTTAAACCCATGTTGAACAGACATAGGTGCTTTGTAATGAGGTTTAGTACACTGGGAATCTAGCGATAATATTCTTTAGCCTCATCTACAGTAGGACAAGGTAGAGTCCAGTTTTGAGTTTTCCTTGGGTTGAAAATCTCTCTGCAGCTGCAGCACAATGTGCTTTCAGAGGTTGTTGGAAACAAAATAGACACACAGAGACCTGATTCGCTTTCCATAACACCAGTTTTATGCCTGTGGAACTCCCTTGATTTTAACTGAATTATAACAATATAAAACTGTTTTAACAAAGTGGAAAATCACATCCATTGTATTGAATTTACCTTGGAGGCTAGTCTTAACTTTGGGTATGTGAAGAATGGATGTCTCTAGCATACTTTTGCACCAGAGCAGATGGGAAGTTCAGTCCGTGGCAGATGATGTGGTTTATCTAGTCTTCCAACTCCCATATATATAAATGAGTAAAATTAACAAAACATTGTAAAAAGTGGGGATAAAGCAAATGGGTGTGCCCACAACTAAAAAAATGTAATTTAAACCATTCAAGCAAACAATGTACCATGCAATATTTAGCCTCGAATGGCACAAAAGTGTTTAATTTAGGCAATGGGTGTATTGGTGTGGTAACCACTAAAAAACATGTATTTTTTTAAAGTATAACCAAAAAAGGCCTAATTAAGTCATGTGAATGTAATGTAACAAAGGTCATTATTAATAAAATTATTTACCAAGGTCCTCTATTTAAAAAAAAAAATTTAAAAACCAAAAAATGTAAACTGGTCCTTTAATTTAAAAATACATTAAAAACAATAAAAAAATTAATAAAAGCAAACAATTACAATTACAGGCAATATGTAATGTATATCCCAACACAGGGACTAGCGCTGGAGTGGAACAGATAAGGCTTGATTTATGCATTTCCTCCAAACACATTTAAGAACATTTTTCCAGCACAGATACATCTCTTTATACACAACCTGTACATATATCACAATAATATTCCTGACCAGTGCATCACCGTTTACATATGATGCCTTACAAGATACTTTTTGGATAGATGTTATGACAACAGTGTTTTGAGGGTAGTGAGTATGGTAGGCCTGATATGAGTTACAATACAGTGGGCTTTCTGCCAGTGGGCATTAAGGGACAGGCTCTTAGAATCACACCTGCATTCAGCATCTCTCTTTGTGAATGAAACATAGTGACAGTGTCTGAGCTGTGAGTTCTCTGCAGTGCAGCATCTGGCAGCATGAGCCATGGAACTCGGTCTAAAGCCCATTGGAGCCCTGGATTTTGCAGACACAAACCTAGCCCAGCAATGGACCCAATGGAAGGAGGAGTTTAAATTGTACCAGATCTGACCATGCTGGAGTACAACAGCTGGAATGTAAAACTGTTATTTTATCTTTTTGGGGAACAGGGTGGAGAGATCTGCACTGCTCTGAAGCTCACCATTGCCTCAAGCCTCACAGCAGTCCTAGGAGCCCTGGGGACCTACTCTTCCCAGAAGTAAAAATAAACTCTGGAGAGACGCAGGTTTTTCACTAGAGACCAATCCGAAGGGAAGGGGATAGACCCCTGTGTTAGTGCCTTATGCACACTGCCTGCTACATGCAATGTGGGGACTTAATAGACATCCTAATTCAGGACAGGATAGTGTATGGCACTTGGGATCACTATCTGCGGGAGTGGCTTCTCTGAGGAGGTGTTGTCACATTAGACAGATGCTTAGATATGGGGTTTACAGTGGAAGCCTCAAGAGAAAGGATGAAAGCCCTAGGAGGAACAACACCCTCAGAAGTACATGCAATGAAACATAAACAAAGAAGAGCAGGTCAACAGAGTTGCATACCTACATGAGATGCATTTACTCTGGGAGACAGCATGAGTGGGTAAAGGAGTACTGCCCTGCACTAGGACAGCTATGCAAGGAATGTGGCAAGTTGAACCATTTTAATGATGTGTGCAAGAGCAGAGGAAGGTCTCAGAAAGATTCAGTCCAGATTGTATAAGAGGGGGATGTCACATCAGCCAGCAGAGATGACATCACGATTCTCTCCTTAATTCCGACAGCATATCAGGTTTGGGTGGTCAGGACAAGAAAACAACAAGGGATAATGCCAGCCCCCCATGTGTGCAACAATGTTAATAGGGAAACACACTATGTGATTTCAGCTGGATAGTAGGACCTCCTGCAATGTGATTCCTCAGATTTAATTGGACTCAAACACACTCGTTGCAAAGAGCAGGCACAATCAAATAGTGTACAATGACAGCATAGTGCAGCCCATAGGAAAATGTGACCTCATAATGACTAACCCAAAAAATAACAGATGGTACCGAGATCATAGTGCAGCATCAGAATTTTATAGATGCAGTGCAAGAAGCAAAAGGGTGAGTCCCTTGGACAATGGAGACAATTTTAGAAAGCATATAGGGATGTTTTCAAAAGTGATGAGAGCTTTAAAGGAAAGCTACAACTGGAAGTAGACCCCACAGTGGAGCCCTGTGTATTTACCATGAAGGAAAATTCCAATGGCAGTACTTAACCCAGTACACAAGGATTTGAAAGTCTGTGGCGCAGGGGTATCGTACCACCTATTGAGGCCAGTACAGCCTAGGTAAGCAGCCTGTTGGTGGTAAGAAGCATCTGCGTGGATCCAAAGCTACTGAACTGGGCACTGGAAAGATGCCACTATCCACTGCCCACAATGGATATCTCACCAGAACTTTCCAAACCCAGAATCTATGTAATTTTTAACTTGTTCTTTCCCTATTTTACCCTCTGATCCTACCTCATTTTCACTGGCATTCACTATGTTAGAGGTCCAATCGCTAATAACCTTTTTGGTGAAAATTGAAACCAAAAAAAGTCATTTAGCACTTCTGCCATCTCCACATTTTCTGTTATTGTTCCCTAGCCCCTCATTAAGTAACAGGCCTACCCTGTCCTTGGTCTTCCCCTTGCTTCTAATGTATTTGTAGAACGTTTTCTTGTTACCCTTTATGTCTCTAGCTAAGTTAATCTCCTTTTGTACCTTGGCCTTTTTAATTTTGTTTCTATATACTTGTGTTATTTGTTTATATTCATCCTTTGTAATTTGATCTAGTTTCCACTTTTTGTAAGACTCTTTTTTAAATTTCAGATCATTGAAGATCGCCTGGTTAAGCCAGGGTGGTTTCTTGCCATACTTCCTATCTTTCCTACGCATAATGGATGCCCCTGTCCTGACGTACTACCAGCGAGGAGAGCCACTGATATTCTGGTGTGATGCACCAGAGAAAGGATTGGACATCGCTCTTTTGCAGGAGCAGCCAGTCATTTATGCCAACAGAACCCTGTCAGAGATTGAACCAGGGTAGGCCCAATAGAAAACTAGTTTCTGGCTTTTGTATTTGGAATGCAGCGATTCCATCACTACACCTATGGACACCCAGTAATAGTGCAATCATACCACAACCCCCGAGAGACAATCATGACAAAGCTTGGCTGGGATGATTTAGTTGGTGTTGGTCCTGCTTTGAGCAGGGGATTGGACTAGCTGACCTCCTGAGGTCTCTTCCAACCCTAATATTTTATGATTCTATGGCCAAGCCTCTTCTTAGTGCTCCAAAGAGATTGCAGCACATATTGATGTGCCTCCAGTTCCACCAGCCAGAGATCCAATATTATCCAGGATGATTACTGATGCTGGCTCACACCTTGAGCAGGGCATATATACCCAGCATTGGCAAGTTGGGGGAAGGGGATAAGGACATTGAATCAATTAATACACTGCACTGCCTCCCACTCTCAACAGTTAATGGAAACCAAAGAGGCTATAGAAAAGAACATCAGCTGAAGGTAGTCAAGAGAGTGATACTGGCAGGATGGCCAAAAGACAAAAGCTAAGTACTGATAGGAGCAGAACTATATTTTCAAATTAAAGATGAGTTAATATATTGAGGACAGAGAGCTGCCTCATTATGTCGGGATCTTGCGCAAAAAAATACCTGGACATTGACAGCTGTTTTAGACAGGCCCATGAATGTGTTCACTGGTCAGGAATGAACATACAACTCCACTCCTTGATAGAAGGGTGTGGTAATTGTCAGCACAAAGAGACTCTGTTACCACACGAGCTGCCCGCCTGAAAGTGGGAAAAGGTGGAAGCAGACTTATTCACCTTCAAGGAAAAGCAGTACTTGATTACAGTGTACTGCTAGTGAAATATGGGAGGTTGATGCTTTGCCTGTTACAAGATGCAAGTCAGTGATTGGCAAATTGAAGGGCCACTTTGCAAAATATGGCATTTCAGGCACTGTACTCACAGACAACAGATTGCAATTTGCCTGGGAGGAATTTAAGGAATTTGTAGACAAACGGGAGTTGGACCACCACATCTTCTTCCTGACATACCCACAGAGGTGGAATCAGCTGTGAAAACTGTTACATGAGGCTGTTTTTTCTGGTTCTGATCCCTTGTTAGCATTTTTGGCACATAGGAATGCCCCATCACAGGGGTGCCAAAACAGTCCAGTGCAGGCATGGATGAAACAAAGGACCTAACCCTGCTACCAATAGGATGAGACCTGTTGCAGCCAGAATCATAGAATTGTAGAACTGGAAGGGACCTCGTGAGGTCATCTAGGCCAGTCCCCTGCACTCATGCCAGGACTAAGTATTAGAAGGATGGGGACACTGCTGAGAGATGGCCAACAATCAGACAAAGCAGGCACTAGAGTACAACAGGTCAACCAAGGACTTACCAGCCCTGGAAACAGGCACTCCTCTGAGGATCTAGCCATTAGAGAGACTCCTGAAGGAGTGGACTAAAGGAGTCATGAGGGTAACCGGGTGGTTTATCCAGTGGGAGGAGAGCCTGAGACTAATCCAGCCCTGATTGCAAGTGAGACTCATCTGAGAGGAATCCAGCGAGGCCAACATAAAAAGCATCAGGAATTTGCAGGGAGAATGGAGGGGGCCAGACAGAGGAAGACCAAGCTTCTCCTGAGCAAAGTAAGGTCTCTGTGGATGAGAGAAGGAACGAAGATGAGTATGAACTCTGGACCTACTATGATGGATCTTGCATTTGGGACCCTGAGAACTACTTTGAATTGCTTTGGGTATGGACCCAGTTTTAGGGCAGGACTGGTGATAGCCCTGAGAGAGACTATACACCACTCCAGCGGGTCCCTGAAGAGAGGATGGGCCCTGTGGAAACACCTCTGTCCAGAAGGAGGAGCCTGGCAAATAGCAACCCTGCAACAAATTGGCAAATTTGGCAGGCTCTGACCCCCACCTACTAGGGAAGAACAAGGGGGAAACAGAGAGTGAATCCCTATTCTGGTGGGAAAGCATGTCTTCCTTGGGCAAATGGAAGAGAGGTTTGCAAAGGGCTTGAGAACTTCAGAAAATTTCCAGCTGTACTGGTAATTTTGCTCCTGGTCCACACAATGGATGAACCACCTCTGGCTTGGTGGACTCAGATTCAGCCCAGATGTTGATCCAGGGAGACCCAGTTCTGGAGGAGTGGCTGCAGAATTCCGGTGGTTATTTTCTTCATCCACAGAGATATAAAACCCTACCCTACTGCTGTCATCATGATGTGAGTTGAGAAGCATGAGGAGCTGATCCAGGTAGAAGTATCAAAAATCTGCTCTGGCCTGTAGTAATAGGGCAGGACTGGAATCATTTCCAGAGCCTGCTTAATGCCTCCACCACAGCACAATCTGGGGGGAAAGGAGAAAACTCTGCAGGCAACCTCAGATGCATATTCCCCCTAGTAAACTCAGACCTCATGGGGGCCATGAAATCTCAACAGCAGAGAAGGCTGGACGACTTAGGGCATACTTAAATCAAACTCAATGGAGTGTTACACCTGAAGAGGACCTGGAGGAAGGTACCTTTGTTGGTCAGAATATGTTGATTCACAATGGGCTGATGGACACAGAGGATCCACCTCACCTAGGCCCCGATGTTTTGTCAGACTCATGTGATGTAGTGGCTGAGCAATGAGTGGACAAGAGCCTTAACGCCAACTGGCTATAGTAAATGGGGAGATCCTCCGAGAGCAACAAGCTTCAACCTACCCCCATATTGGGTTAGGAAAAGACCTGCTTTATTGAATAGCCCAAGATACCCACACAAAAGAAAAACAGCACCAGCTATTGGTACCTTGGCTAGCCTGGACAAACAAGGGACTGTTTGTCCTGCAACTGGCTCATACCCTTCCTTGTGTGGGGAATCCGGGGCAGGAAAAAACTCTGGATCATCTCTTAACATGATTTTTCTGCCCAAGCATCTACAAAGAAACTGAGATTTTGTAGGTCCTGTCCAGATTGTCAGCAGCTAGGGCTTCCCTTTCTCCTGACAAATCAGGAGAAGCTTTCAGAAGGAGGATATAAAGAGAGAGAGATGGAGGGAAAACTTTTTTTTTTTTTTTAGAACTTGCCCTAGAGTGGGCAAGGTTCTAAGGGGGAGAGGGATGGTTTGTAAATGGGTGGCTTGTCCGTGGGCTGGAGATCTTGAGGCTAAGCCAGCTGTGATTACAAGAGAGACTTACCTGAGAGAAATCAGATAAGGTCAATATAAAAGGCAGCAGGAGGTGGTGACAGAGGAAGAATGCAAGCTTGAGCTAGAAGACTAGGCTTCTACTGGATGGAATAAGATTTCTGTGGATAACGAGGAGCACTAGAAATGGGTATGAACTGTAGGGCTGCTGTGATGAATCTTGTGTTTGAGGATCTCGGGACTATTTTGAATTACTTTGGGCTATGGACCCAGTTTCAGGGATGGCTGGTGATAGCACTGAGAGAGACTATACACCACTTCTAAGGGCCCCGGAAGAGAAGTAGACACTTACTGCTTGTGTAGTCTCATTGGAACTATTTGTAGAGTAAGACACCACTCAGTATGAGTAAAGAAGGCAGATTCTGCTCTTATGTACCAACAGCATGTGAATGAGACTTGCTTACAAAATGTAATCTAGACAGTGCTTTATTTGCCATCAAGAGGGGAGAAAGCTAATTTGCTGTTTGCACTGGTTTCTGGCCATGTACTAGTCACTATCCTGTTTAAACTCCCTTGTTGCTTTCAAGGTTCCAGCATGGCTTCCCAGACCCATGTGAACAGGGATATTTCCCCCTAAAAACTGTTATAGTATTACTATAAAACCATGTAGTCGATAGCACAGTTTCAAGGGGAAAAAAATCCTTGTCCTTATCAGTGAAAGAAACCATGCTAGCAAGTACCTATCCACAACTATAATATTCAGGGGTCTGAATTATTATGTGAAGTTACAGCATGTGGTCTTTACAGTAATGCAGGGAAGAATTTTAATGCAATTGGTAATACCTGTGGTTACTGCACAGAGACGGTTGTTATACCAGATGGAATAAAACAGTGGAAGAATGTAAAGAGGACAAGTTAAGGTTAAAAGGTCTTACCTGTGAAGAAGTAGTTGTTGACATTAAAGAAGATGGATTAAAGACAAAGGGTAAAAGAGAGATCTTGTTCTTCCTTTTACAAGAAATCATAGTAATAGATAATCTCACACTTGTGGTTATCACAGTAGCCTGATGATGAATAAATGGAAGAAGAAACAGCTAAGGCATATGTTGGCAGTTGTGTTGCTGCTATTGGATGGTTGCCTCTGGACAAGAATTAAGAGCCAGTACAGTTGAGCATATATATATCTTTTCTCTTTGTTGTGTAGGGAGCAAGAACAGTATCTTGAGTCTCACAGTTCCCCAAAAGCAGTGCTTGTAGACAACACGATATGACCAATACCTTAATTAATGCTACAGGTGTATCTGTCCATTAGCAAATTCCAAGCTACCCTGAGGCTGATGATTCTCTGTTCATATACCTCTCATGCATATATCTCCTCACCCTTCCCCAAAAATGTAGAAATAATCCCTTGTTTTTGAGCCTAACACTTAATAGCAGCTGTGTGTTCAGTATGTTTGTTACCTTCAGACTTCTTCTTGACTCTCTCTTTGGCTCTTTATAAACCTCAGTCCTTCTGCTGATACCAGGTCACTGGTTCCCAGACTAGGAGTGTACAGCTGGAGCTCATTTACATGGCTGAAAATTGTTTCCCAGGGTTTTAATTATTTTCCTGCTGGTCCATTCCACAATAGAGCTCATGCCCTATGGTGTTTGCCACTCTGATCTGGAGGGTCTATACATTCCCAGCATACATGCCTGGGGTTTACGGCAGAAAAATCAATGGGCCTGATTCACCACTGCCTTGCTATTTGCACAGTTAATTTACACTAGTGTAAAGTATGTGCAAAGTAAGTATTATTGCTGCCATTCTGTTCTAGTAGTTTTACACCTACTTTGCACTGATGTTTACAAGACAATGAAGAACAGGCCAAATGCACATGGCTAGCAGCATAGGCATGCTCTCCTAGGACAGGCCAGTGGTTCATCTAATTTGTTGTACTGTTTCTGACATGCATTAGGGCCCATCCACAGCACAACTGCAGCTAATAAGGTGACCCAATTACAGTACCACAGAGTTGTCTGCTGGCTTGTTACAACATAGTTGCAATTTGTTGCTTGTTTCATATTAGCTGTAGTATGGCAAGTTTAAAAAAAAGTTGTAGGGATCAGGAATGAAAATGAATGAATCATATAGCTGCACTGAGAGGGATATCAACAGGATAGCAAAATGTTAGTAAGAAACAATTCCCCCACTAACGATACCTCAGTGGTATTAGGAATGGGAGAAGGAGTGAGCTGCACCAATTTAGGCTTGGTCTACATTTAAAACGTATACCATCATATACCCCCCAAAGTAACATAGTTATGTCAACAAAACCTGCAGTGTAGCCACAGCTATGTTGACAGACAAGGGTGTCCATTGCTATAGCTAACTTTGTTCGGCGAGATGTTGTTCCTACATCAGCAGAAAAACTCCTGTCCGTGTATGCTACGTCTATACTAGGGGCATATATATGGAGAATAAATAGCAGGTGGAGTTTGGGAATACAGCGGTGATCTTGAAGCACTTCTGTTATGCAGCATAAGGTTGAGGAGTATCTGGTGCTATGGCTGTTTCCTGAGGGATCTGTTATAGCTGGAGTGGATGTGGGTAGCATAGTTAATGTTGCCTTAGCATTTCCATTCCATTCAGTTGCTTTTAACCATCTCAAACTTACAGCTTTGGGACTGTCTTTGCTGAAGATTTTTTTAAAAATTACGACCAAAACCCTTCTGCCATTTCTGAGACTAAAGGAAGTGGTGGGGAGAAAACACTTTTGCAATTACACATAAAACATTTTTTAACAACTTTATCTCAGCAGTTTTAGATTGAAAGTTTAAATGTGGCAGGAAACAGAACTTAGGCTGGAAATGTGTTTTTCAGTGTTGGGTTAAAAGTTGGTTTTAACTTGGCTGAGCGGTGAGGATTTAAAAATCATACCCTGCCAATGAGCAGTAGCTTTTTAAAAAAATGTTAAAGGTTTTCTAATAAAGATTTCTTGGTGTTATATTGGAAGGAGATTGTCCAGGCCCCAGTACTGAGTCCAGGCCTGCCAGAGCTCTAGATGGTATCACTAGCTGTACAACAGCAGTGCACTGAACCACCATCTCTGACCAACAGCCTTAGTGCTAAAGGCCTACAGATCTATAACAGCCATACCCTAAGGCCCCTGATTGACTGGAAAGAATGCATTCTCATTGGGTACCTGGACTGTATAAAGACCCCAACAGGAAGAGGAAACTGTCTGAGCAACAGTTTGCCGATCAGTTGCTGCCTAGACAACCCTACTTTACTGCCTTGCCTGACTCTGCCTTACTGTCCTGCTGCCTCGCCCAACCTTGCTTCCCTATCCCACTGAACCAGCCTCTTGGATTGGATCTTGTGGCTACTGACCCCATGAGAACTCTCTGCCATTGCCCCTGACTGCCTCTGACACTAGTTGATCTCCCAGCTACCCAATCACCTGCACATACTTGACTACTGCTCTGGACTGCCCCTTAGCTCACCTCAGCCACTGGGCTTACAGTCTGCTCAGATCGCTTCTCTCTTCTCCTAGGCTTGCCCTATCTCAAAAGGTTCCATACCAACATGACATCACAGGTATTTTAGAGGACACTGAGCCTCCATAGCAGATAGCTCACCTAAAAGTAGAAAACCAAGCCTTAGGCCTGGTCTACACAGGGGGGTGGGGGTGGGGGAATCGATCTAAGTTACGACCCCAGCTGGATCGATTGCTCCGGAGGTAAGTGTAGACATGCTCTTACAGGCCACAGTGGACCAGCTTTGGGTGAAAAACCAGACCAAATGCCCTTTCTGTTTGGGTGAATATACGCAGAGTCAGAACCCAAATTAGCTGCCACTAAGGGTTACATCCATGAGAATCTGGAGAAAAGTTTTTTCTGGTGTTCCACATCCATGGCTGGGGCTCCTGTCCTCTGTGAAAAAGAAAGATGGCTCCCTACGACTCTGCATGGACTGTTCCCTAAATAAAACTGCTGTGAGAATTGAAACCCACTACTCCTGATTCCAGAGCTCCTGGATCAGGTAAGAATAGCCCAAGTATTCACCAAGTTCACCTCAGAGGGGTGTACAATCTAGTCAGAATCCAGTCAAGGGATGGATGGAAAACTACTTTTTGCACTTGATATGGCCATTTTGAATATGCAGTGCTGCCTTTTGGACTTAATAACATGTCTGTGATCTTTAATGATGTCTTACAACATGTGCTGGACAAATATGTATTCGCCTACTTAGATGACATCCTAATTTACTCCAAAGACCAACCTACGCACAAGCAGCATGGTCGCAATGTCCGAGAAAGACTCCACTAACACTGTCTCTGTGCTGAGGTGGAGAAACATGTCTTTGATCAGCCCACCATGGAATTCTTAGGCTACATTCTGTCTACAGCGGGAGTCCACATGAACCCCTGAAAGTTGGAAGGAGTTTGCAATTGGGCAACACCACAAAGTGTTAGAGAAATTCAGTGCTTTATTGGGCTTTCAAATTTCTGTAGACGCTTCGTATGGTACTACTCCCAAATCCTAGCCCCTATGAATTCTGCTACCTGCCAAATTCACTTGGACACAGAAGCCCAAGAAGCCTTCAATCATCTGAAGACAACATTCACCTTCATGCCCATCCTCATGTACATCAACCAAAGTCAACCTTTCATCCTGGAAACTGATACTTCCAGCATCACCATTGGAGCAGTGCTGCCCAGAAACAGGGCCTCAACCAAGAAGTTCATACCTGTGATTACTATTCTCACAAACTCACTCCTGCTGACAACAATTATGAAATTTTGGACAAAGAGTTACTTGCCATCAAAGTGGCTTTTGAGACATTATCTAGAAGGAGGCAAACACCCAGTCCAAGTGTTCACTGATCACAAAAATCTAGAACACCTGCACTCCAATAAAGTCCTAACCCAACAATAGCTATGCTGGGCTCTCTTTTCTTCTAGATTTGATTTTATTATAACCTACTGCTCTGGGTTCTGCGATGGGAAAACAGACGCCCTGTCCTGCAAAGGGGAATATGCCAACAATCCTAAGGGACTCAAAAAAGAGCCTCCCTTCATCCTGAAACCACATTACTTTCTTGGAGGATCATTGCTATCCAATTTGTTCATGACTATATGTTCCACCCTACCAAATGACCTGTTCACCCACACACTTTTAACTTCCGACACTGAACCCCAGGGCAAGTTCATAGAAAAGGATGGACACAGGCATATCTATATCCCTGAGGGACACCCCTGTTTGGAGGCCCTACATATTTGACATGACGTCCCTTGGGCTGGATGCTTCAGACAGGCAAAACCACTCACATAGCATGTCATTCTTTCTAGGGGCCAAAACTGTGGTCTAAATCAGGTCTAAATCAGATCTTGCAATATGTCTGGCCATACAAAAGTCCCCTACATAAAACCTTTTGGGATGTTAATATCCGCTGAGACGCCCTAGAGGCCTTGGGCTAATATTACAATGGACTTCATTGTCAAATTACCACAATCTGAGGGATGCCATACCATACTGATGATAGTAGATCAACTGACAAAGATGGTGTACTTCATTCCTTATGCACATCTTCTCACCACAAGAACACCACTCGTCCCCTCATCGCATACGTGTGCCACCTCCACAGCCTCCCAGACCACATCAAGGGTACCTCAGATTGGGGGTCCCAGTTCATATCTCGCTTTTGGTGGGAGGTGTTTTGCCTACTAGCGATGAGTCTCCATGCGTCAACTGCCTACCATCCACAAACCAATTACCAATCAAAAAGAGTAAACCAGGTATTAGAGCAATACCTGTGATGCTTCACAAACTGCCACCAAAATGACTGGGCCTCACTGAAGCCATACATGGAATCTGTGTACAACACAGACTTTGCCTTGACCAAGGTGAGCCTGTTTTTTTGAAAATACATCTTCTATCCCTGTTTCCACCTGCATTTCCCATAGTACCCACAGTTCCTGCAGCCTCAGACCTGTAAGGAAGAGTTTCAACAAAGGAAGAGTTGAAACAAAACCTAGATGCAGCCACAACTGCATACAAACAGTATGCTGATCGCCACTGGTAGAGGGTCCGCATGTTTGACTAATAGCCGTTATTTTGTCCTACTGCAAATTTTGTCCTACCTCAAGACAGGCAGACCCATACGTAAACTGGACCACCAGTACCTAGCATCCTATCGGATCCTCAGGCAAAGCAACCCAGTAACCTTCAAACTTTAACTTTCCTGCTAACTTAAGGTGCACCCTGTATTCCATGATTCCATGTCTCCCTTCTTAAACCCTTCTCTGAATAAAAATAATCTCCTGCTCCACCAGTACCAGGCCAAGAAGATCTTGCCCATAAGATCCTAAACTTGAACATACAAAGAGGGAAGATATGATACCTCCTTGACTGGGAAGAGTAGGGGCTGGAGGAATGGTCCTGGAAACCAGTCCATTATGTGCATGCTCCTGAAAAGGTCAGAGCCTTCCACAGAGCTCATCCAGATAAGTCTGGTCCTTCAGTATCCCAAGGTTGCCCCAAGGGAGGAGAGTGTTGTCACGACTGTAGTATTGAACCCAGGCCTGCCAGGTTCCTAGACAGCATTCTTAGCTGCTGTGCCATGAGCCACTGTCCCTGACTGCTAGCCCCTTAGTGCTAAAGGCCTACAGACCCACAGCAGCCTCGCCCAGCCCCCTTCATTGGCTGGAAAGACAGCATTTTCATTGGGTACCCTGACTATATAAAGAGCCCAACATGGGATCCGGATCCGGCCCGTCAGGGATTTCAGTCCGGCCTGTGGGATTGCCAGCCACGTGTCACAGCTCCCCTGGCTAAGCCCCCGCTCCCGGAAGCAGCCATCACCACGTCCCTGAGGCCCCAGGGGCAGAGGGCTCCATGCGGTGCCCTCACCTGCAGGCACTGCCCCCCGCAGCTCCCATTGGCCAGGAACGGGGAACCACGGCCAATGGGAGCTTCAGGGGTGGTACCCACAGGTGAGGACAGCTCGCAGCAGAGCTGCCTGCCCCACCCAATCCCCAGGAGTCACTGCCGGACATGCTGTCCACTTCCGGGAACAGCGCAGGGCCAGGGAAGGCAGGGAGCCTGCCTTAGCCCCACTATATGCTGCTGCCACCCCGGAGCTGCTTGAGGTAAGTGGCCCTGGGCCAGAGTCCACACCCCGAACCCCTTCTGCACCCCGCACCCCTACCCCCTGCCTTGAGTCCCCTGCCACACCCCTCCTGCACCCCAACCACTTGCCCTGAGCCCCCTCCTGCACACCGCATCCCCTCCCACACCCCACACTCCCTCCCGCATCCCAACCCCCTGCCCCAGCCCTACATTCAGGGCCCTGCATACAATTTCTGCACCCAGATGTGGCCCTCAGGCTAAAAAGCTTGCCCACCCCTGGCCCAACAGGAAGAGAGAGCTCTTTGAGAAACAGGCCATTGCTCACCTTAACTTGCTGCCTGACCTGTCCCTACCTTGCTCCCTCACTTGACCTCACATCCCATTGTTTTAACACTTTAAAAAAACTAGGAAATTTCATTTAACACCAGCCAACCAAACCACCTCTATTTTTAAGAGAGTATTAAGCCCCTTGTCCTGCAAACCCTTAACAGATGTTTAACTTTAAATTTGTGCATAAGTATTTGCAAGATTAGGGCATATGGTTAAGAACTCAAAAATCAGGAAATGCCAAATACACATATATTTAAAATATATTTATACACATTCATTTAGTTTTAGTGTTCAAATTATTTATATACAACTTTTTGGTTTGATTAATTCCCATGAAGAAAATAAATTATTCTTTATTCTGGAATAACAGATAACTATGATGAGGTTTATAGCTTTTCTCTTCAAATGAAGGGCCTTTTGGGAATACTGATGTGAGTAAATTTTCTCACATGCATAAGTGTTTGAGTGATCAGTCCTGTACCTGCTTTGTTCACTTTGCACCACACAACCCATGTACAGAGAGCCTGATCGAAAACCCACTGAAGTGAATATGCTTCTTTCAAAAGCCGTATTTTTCTTTTGTTGATTCATTGTTTTCTCCTTTTTCTGGGACTTTATATGTCACTGGAATTTGCCTTAATGAGGCAATGATCCCGTGGAAATAATAATACAGGTGTGGCCAAACCGAGGCTCGCAAGCCTCATGTAGAGAGTGCGGCTCGCGGAGGCACCCCCACCATTATCCGACTACAAGACTTGGTGAGGGGAGCTTGGAACTTCTGCCCTGCAGCGGGGTGGTGGGGATAGGGGCTTCTGCCCTGCAGGGATGGGAGCTCGGGGCTTCTGTAGTAATATATAGCCATGTAATTAAAGACTGCATCATGAAACGGGGAAGCAGTCAAGGTTGTTCATGCAACCTTAACTTTGGCATTTCCTGACTTTGAGTACTTCACTTTGTAACCTTAACATCCTCTTAATCTAGTTATTTTCTAAAATGAAATCCTTATATATGGTGATGATTCAGCAGATGGCACTCTTTCCTTTGACTCGCTACTGAACAAATGCCCAGCATTGTTTTACAGGGCAGTGTGCTACTGGAGGTGTTTTCTTTCAGATTAGACATAAAATCAAGGTCCTGACCCCTTGTGATTAAAGATACCAGGTCATTCCTTTTGAGAGAAAAGGTATTAATCCCAATGTATTGATCATATCCCAGTAGGGTAGTTTCATCTTCCTTCTTAATTTCAGATGGAAAAAATATTCATAGAATCATAGAAATATTTGTTTATTTGGGTCATCCCTAGTCCAGTCCCCTGGGCAGAGGCAGGACCCAATAAACCTAGACCATCCCTGACAGGAGTTTATCTAACTTGTTCTTAAAAACCTTCAGTGATGGGGATTCCACAACCTCCTTGTGAAGCCTATTCCTGTCCTTAACTACCCTTCTAGTTAGAGAGTTTTTCTTAATATCCCTAAATCTCCCTTGCTTCAGATTAAGCCCATTACTTCTTGTTCTACCTTCAGTGGACATGGAGGACAATTGATCACCGTCCTCTGAATAACAGCCCTTAACATACTTGAAGACTATTATCAGCCAGACTGTTAGATCCTTAATTTCCTGTCCTAAATGTTGTGTTGCTATGCATTGTTAAGCAGTTATTGAGTTCCACCCCAGAGGTGGATACATTTCTGTGTTGGATGTTGGGATTCCTGTCTCCAGTTTGTGTATCAGCCTGTTAATTTTATAAAATGCTTTGGGATCCTCCAGGATGAAAAGTACTATACAAATGAAAAATAATTATTGTTATATTAGAGATCCTTAATCAGGATGCTCATGCTAAAATACATTCCATTTTTAAATTCTGAAATTCTCATTGAATTTATATGTTTTTAAAAAGAAAATTAATGCAGGTAGAAACAAAACAGAAGAGAGTTCTGAATATACAGACTCTTTGTCTATTTAGTGGGAAGATTTGAAACTCAAGACCACTAGGTGGGGCTGTAAACAATATAGTATCTGCTGTAATTCTTATAAGCTTTGCTGCAACTATATACTGCCAAAAATGTAATTCTCAGAAAAGAGAAAACAATAGTACATCACTAAAACAGAAATACGGCTTTCATCAGAAATATTTTTGTACTTTAAAATACTGATGTTTTATAGAGATAGGAAAATTAAAGTTAACAGTTAAAAATAAAGAATTCCATGCTCAATGAGCCTATTGTGAAATCACACAATATCATTTAGATTTTTTTCTTTTTGTGTCTCAATATCCATTTTCCTCATTGTTATGGCATTTCCTCTTTGTTATAGTAACTTATTAGCACCAATTCACACAGTAACACAGAGTGGCAAAATCAGAAACCTAATCCAGCAGTGAAAATTCATTTTGATATACTCCCTCTGTTTTTGTTTTGTTTTTTTAGATCCTACTATGAGAAAAACAGTCAACTGAGTGATCTTTTGCTTTGCATACCCAGATAGCTAACCAATTTTATATCTGATTTTTATGCCATATTTACAGTATTTCACATAGTACAAAGATCTAGCAAGACCATAGCAAGACAAAGTGCACCAAGCCAATTGTAATACTCTGGAGCTGCTTTTAAATAGCTGCTTCTCAAGAAATTGCTTTGTTGCAAAACATTATACTGCTGTATTGTGTAATTTATGTATTCTTTTTTAATGTAATGTGAGAAGGACAAGGTCACTTTTTACATCACTGGAATGATTGAGTGTATATTCTGGGGTTAAGATACTCTCTCTTAGTTGTTGAGTGTCCTGGCTTGTATCTTTTAATAAATCTAGATTTTTTTTTCTTTGCCTGTCTTGCAAATGAAACTTGTATCCATATAGCTGCTGGCAAATACACCAGTTTAATTGTTTATGTGTCATTATCAATGTTGAAGATTCTCTTTAGAGTGCAGTACAGACTTTCTATCCAGTTACAGTCATAATAGTTGATTTTGTTTTTGCCTTCTGGGTCTCGATAAATTAAGCATTGGCTGGCTTTGAAATCTGTCACAGGTTTTTCAATTGTCCACTCCTTTATCCTCAAGATCATCAGTCTTTCTTGACTCAGGCTATAATAAAAGGGTTTAGCATACTGCTGAACAAGTAATATTTGGCTGGATTTTGAATAATGTGTTATCCAGTGAGAAAAACATTTTGTGTTTGAGGATGACTGGATTGAATTGCGGATTATTGCTTATCTGCAAAATTTAGGACCCTGGATCAAATCTAGCTTAGAAGGAGCAATATAATAGTTTAAGACAACAGAAGCTTATATCTTAATTAAGTATATAACATAGTTCAGTGTATTTCCATTTAATATAAGAACTAATATGATTCATATGCTAAAATAGGTTCATGTTATTATATTAGCATGTTTTCCATTTCAATTTAATATGCATGTTGATCAGAAGGTGTGATATAGGTTCTTTTCATTATAGTCAGTATTAAAGTATGAATGTGATGATCAGTATTGTGTGTTCACTATTTTAGCTACATTCCCACACTAGGTATAATAATTTAATACATTTTATTTGGGACTGGAGTCATGGGTTCTTGGAATTATGTTAATAAACAAGTATGACTGTTTGGTATTTTCTTGTGAAGAAAATAAGATAGGGAAAAAGAAAGAACTCAATAATACAGTTCTGTGCTCACCTAGCACTATGTTCTGTAAGTGAACTAATCTCAGAGGTGACTATAAATGAATTGCTTCTTTTTTAAAATAAAAAAAAATTAAGCTGCATTTATCATTTAGTAATAAAATAAACAGATAAGTGCAAAGCTTATTTTTATCATGAACAATCTTAATTAACCAAACATCAAATATAAGTTACCTTTGACTTGGGCCTTATCCAGAAATAGCTACTTTAAAAAAAATTCAGAGAATAAATTGTTATTGTCACTGTAGTCATTTGGGGCCAGATTTTTAAAGATATTTAGGTGCTGTGACAGGGTCGGGCCAGATGGCTATAGGAGAGTAATTTTTTTTTTTTTTTGAAGCAGAAGAAAATTTATTTGCGTAACACACTTACACAAATCACCAAAAAAAATAAAACAAAACTATGCAACAAAACAAAAGCAAACGCAATGTATAACACAGCAGCCTTCAGGGGAGAGAAGTGTTCAGACTTGCCTGGGCCCAGAGCGGGGGGGCTTCCTCGACACTCATGGTCTTCCACCCTCCTGAGTTACCTAGTGGCCTAGAGCGGGGGGGCTTCCTTGACACTCATGGTCTTCCACCCCCTCGAGTTACCTAGTGCCACACCCAGTGTCACCCACTATTCCTCTCCTGAGAGTGCCCAACAAGATGGGCAAGGCTGCGGGCTTTGGGGGGGGCGTGCACCCACGTGTGAAAGGGCCCCTCCTAGGTGGTGGTGATGATGGTATCCACAGCGGTAATGGCTGGGGCTGGGGTCTCTCGCTCTTCCCCTCAATCAAAGGGTCAGACCGAGGGAACCGGATGGGGTCACTGAGCAGAGAACCTTGGACAGCGCTCACTGCTCCTCGAAGACGTCAAGGGAGTCAGTGGACGCCGCCCAGAGGAACTCCGCCCGGATACGTGAATGTACTGAGGATCGGAAAACGGCCCTACAGTCTCAGGAAGCTTCATCGGCCAACCTCCTCTCTCTGGTTTTATAGATGGCTGTTTTAGCTAGGGCTAGGAGGAGGTTAATCAGGAGATCCCGCGACTTTGTGGGGCCACGGATGGGGAGTGTGTAAATGAAAAGGTGAGGGGAAAAGTGCAGCCAAAAGCATAATAAAATATTCGTGAGGAGCCAGAAAAGGGGCTGCAGCCTGGCACACTCTAAATATACATGTGCCAGGGTTTCCCTCATATTGCAAAAAGAGCAAGTATCTGGGATGGGAGTGAACCACGTCAAAAACATGCCCATGCTCACAGCTCTGTGAAGGAGCCACCAACTGATGTCCCCGACGGGCCTTGGGACCAAGGTGGAATACAAGCTGGCCCACCGGGGCTGCTCACCCTCCAAAGGTGGCAGGAGGCCCCACCACTTTCTATCGGGGCGGGACACCAGGGTGAGGGCATGAAAGGTGTGAAGCGTGAGTGTATATAGATGTTTCCTTGGCGTGGTTTGGAAGCTGACTGGCTGCAGTTCATGCAGCCAGCTCGCAGTGAAAGGGTGAGGGGTTTGTTGGGATCTACGGGGTAGGGGCCCAATTGAAAGGTCCGGTGGGCCTGGAATAAAGGGTGGGCGGGGTGCGCCCTCACGCAGGGCTCGGTTGAGATAAGCCCGAGCAGCGGGCGTCAAAGCGACCTTCACCTCCTGAAGTACGCGCCGGGGGGTACGAGGTCTGGCGAGCCCCATGCGCCTAGCGAGTGTCAGGGGATCCAGCCAGTCTCCCCGGTCATAGTCCAGGAGGTCTCTGACGCTCGTGACTTCTGTCAGGACCAAACTCTGGCGCACCGAGCGGGACTCCGCCACCTACACACAGAGCTGGGGGTTCTGTAGCAGGGGCTCCGCGAGGAGGCCGTCGCGGACCTGGTTGTTGAAAACAGTTTCCAGGTCCAGAGGAGGTCCTGGTAGAAGATCGGCAGCCCGGAGAGGTCTCGCGGAAAACCTCTCAGACAGAGATAAAAGACCTGCCGGTTCTATCGGAGCCCTTGGAAGCGGCGCAGGAAGGCGTGCACCAGTATGCTCCATGTCGAACTACCTGCACTATAGAGGAGCCTCTGCAGGGCCTGGAGGCGGAAGACATGGACCTGAGTGTGCAGGCACTTCAGGCCCTGCCCTCCTTCCTTCAGGGGTAGATGAAGAACCCCAACAGGGGCCCAGTGCATTCCTGACCAAAAGAACTCCAGAATCGATGTCCGGAGGTTGGTCAGGAAACCCGGAGCCAGGACCAGGTGTTGAGCTGGTACCAGAGCATGGACAGGACTAGTTGGTTAAGCACGAGCGCTCTCCCTCGGAGGGAGAGACATCGGAGTAGCCTCTTCCATTTCCGGAGCTGCTCTATCACCCCGCCTTCTAAATTTTGCCAGTTCTCCAGCGGAGAAGGGTGTGTGGCAGAAAGGTAAACGCCTAGGTAGAGCAGCGGACACACGCTTCACCGGATAGTCTGAAGCGCGGGTGGGAGGTAGCTCACCTGTCGCCAGTCCTCCACCGCCAAGCCAGAGCTCTTGACCCAGTTGACTCGGGCGGAGGAGGCTGCCGAATAGATGGCCTGGCAAGCTTCCACCCGCGCCAAGTCGCCCGGGTCCTGGACCACGAGGAGCACGTCATCAGCATATGCCAACAGGACCAGCCACAGCTCTGGCTCCCGCAGCACCAACCCTGTCAACCTCCTTTGGAGGAGACAGAGGAAGGGCTCGATCGCCAGAGCGTACAGCTGGCCCGAGAGGGGGCACCCCGCCGTACTCCTCGCCCGAAGCTGACCGGTTCAGTCAGGGTCCAGTTGAGCCTAACCAGACACTCTGCGGAAGCGTACAGCACCCGGAGAAAACTCACAAACTGAGGTCCAAATCCAAAAGCCTGCAGAGTGCCTAGGAGGTACCCATGGCCCACTCTATCGAACGCCTTCTACTGATCAAGAGACAGGAGGGCGAACGACAGACCGTCTCTACGCCCGAGTTCCAAAAGGTCTCGGACTAGAAATAGGTTGTCAAAAATGCTGCGGCCCGGGACAGTGTAGGTCTGGTCTGGGTGGATCACGTCTGCCAGCACGGACCCTAGCCGCAGCGAGATTGCTTTCGCTACGATTTTGTAATCCGTGCTAAGGAGCGAGATGGGACGCCAATTTCGTAAGTCGTGGAAGTCCCCCTTCTTTGGGAACAAGATGAGCACCGCTCGCCTGCACGAAAGAGGGAGGACCCCGCCCTGCAAAGACTCGGCCCAGACAGTGGCTAGGTCTGGGCCAAGGATGTCCCAGAACACGCGGTGGATCACCACGGTCAGCCCGTCCATGCCCGGAGATTTATTGGTGGGCATGCGACAGAGGACTTCCGAGAACTCGGCCAGGGTGAGAGGCAGCTCTAGTCGGTCTCGGTTGCCCGTGCTGACCGTAGGGCGTTCCTCCCAGAGCACCCTGCAAGCGCCAGGATCGGTCGGATCCGGGGAGAAAAGGCTTGTGTAGAAGTCATCTCCACCGGATCCGTGAGGGGGGTGCTGTCTTCTGCTAGAAGGCAGGTGACGTGTTTCTTGGCCCCCCTCGTTTTCTCCAGGGCGTAGAAAAAGTGGGAGCCACGATCCATCTCCCGAAGGAGGCGGATGCAGGATCGAACAAAGGCACCTCGGGCCCGATGGTCCTCGAGGGCCCGGAGCTCCTCCCGCTTCTCCCGGCACGCTCCGCAGAGGAACGGGTCCTCGGGGCTGGCGGCCAGATGCCTCTCCATCTCTAAGACCTCCCGTTCCAACTGCTCTATCGCTGCATTTCTCCGTCGGCTGGTGCCCCAGGTGTAGTCATGGCAGAAGAGCTTGGCGCGTACCTTCCCTAGATCCCACCATCGCCGCGCCAAGGGAAAGGCACACCGCTGCTTTCGCCAGGCCAGCCAGAACTCCCGGAAAGACGTCACGAAGCCCTCATCCTCCACCAGGCTGTTGTTAAAATACCAATAGGCTGGCCCCGGCCTCTCTGCGCGGAGGGAGGCTGTTATGGTGGCTAGATGATGGTCAGAAAATGGGGCCGGCCGAATGTTGGAGGAGTGGGCTTGTGAAAGATGGAAACGTGATAAATAAATACGGTCCAACCGGGAGTGGTTCACCTCCACCCGGACAAAGGTGAATGTGGAAGTGTCATCTGGGTGATGGTCACGCCAGATGTCCACTAGGGAGTGATGTTCGACTATTCCTTGGAGAATGTTCGCGGTGGCCAGGCTCAGCTCAGCCCCTGAGCGGTCCTGTTCCTCGAGGGTGGTGTTAAAGTCCCCTCCCAGGGCTAGGCACTCATGAGAATCTAGGGTGCCGAGGAAGTCGGACACCCGCTGATAGAATTGCGGCCGCTTCGGGCTCGTTGTCGGGGCATAGATGTTAACGAGGTTGACCACGAGCCCCTCCATACAGACTTGGAGATGCAGCAGGTGGCCCGGCAAGGCCTCAGTGACCCCTAGCACCTCGGGCCATAGAGGGAGAACAGGGTCGCCACTCCAGCTTGTCGAATTGTGAAGTGGCTAAAGTCCCCCCACTCCAGCCGCCAGCTGTCCTCGGCGGTCGGATCCGTATGGGTCTCCTGCAGGAAAACCACAGAGTACCCCCCCTTCCCGAAGGTAAGAGAGCACCTGGGACCTGCGGAGAGCCATCCTGCAGCCCCTGGTGTTCAAAATTGCGATAATGAGAGGCGTCATGAGGAGGGCTGGGGGGGTGGGGGTTTCTTGTTGGTGGGGATGTTTGCGGCCCCCAGCAGGTCGCGCAACAATCCGTGACCCATCCCGTAAGTGAGTAAATCATCACGGAAGCTGTGGGCCCGCCCGTAGGCCGCGGCACCTTGCCTTCCTTTCCCTCTACCCTCCTTTATAAGGGCCCTTGTGGCCTGGAGGAGTTGATCAAAGTCCCCCCATAGCTGGAGAGCCAGCTGTACCCTGTTGCGGGAGCCACGGATGTCTTCTAAAAACTCCCGCAATGCTTTTCGTGGCTCATGGGGGGGTAGGGTTGCGATTTCCCGGTTATTCCCTAGTGGGGTTCTTGGTGCAGCCTCGTCGTCCGCTGAGGCAGGCAGGCAGGGTGCGTACCACCGATGGGGCGTCTGACTGGCTAAAGTTATTAGGTCCGTCTCAAGCCTTGGGGTAGAAGGGGATGGCGGAGGGAAAATTGCAGCTCCTAATGGGTCGCGGCAGGAAAATGCAAAGGCTGCTCCTTGGGGGGAATCCGCAAAAAATGGGAAAGAAATAACCCCAGGGGCGGCAATAGCATTGCAGGAAGAGGTGGATTGGGCAGGGACAGGGGTCGGGGCGGGGTCAGAGGCGAGGCTCTGGGCTTCGGGAGGCAAGCAGCTGAGAGGTGGTGCCTCCCGAACAGATTTGAGGGTTAAGGGGGTGGGGAGGGGGCTCCCAGTGATGCTAGGCGCAGGCTATGTGGTGGATTTGGCAGCCATGGCATCAGGTGGTGGACCACCTTCTGTAGGGTGCCCGCCCGGGAAGGCGGTTAGGGGGAGGGAGCATGGGGAAAGGGGGACTGGGGTAAAGTTGCCCAGATCTAGGCCAGCCGGCAGTGGGTCATTCTCTCCCTGGGTGACCGGGGTCAAACCTAGGGCTTCGATCTCCTCATACATGGAGGAGAGGTCGTCTTCTGCCACCCCGGGGGTCTCCCCTCTGGCGCCCGCTATGACGGTCGCTTCAGGGTTCGCGGGGGGTTCGGGTGATATTCGGGCAGAAGGGGCTTCCTCAGGGGTCTCGGAGGGGAGGGTCTCCCGTGGAGGGGAGATTCTACCTTCCAGTGCTATTTTGTCTTCCCCTCCCGACACCGGCGGAGGGATCTCACTCGTGGGCATAGCGGAAGGCTCAGTGTCAGTGCCTCCCTTCCTGGTCTTCCGGGGGGCCTCCGCGTTGGATGGATGCAGCGGAGCTCGAGTCTTCCGCTTGCCTCGCTTTCCCTGGACTAGGGTCCAGCCCTCCATAGCATCATCTGGGGGCTGGTTAGCAGGGGTCGTGTCGGGGGGGTAATGGTGAGGCAGCATGGGGGGGTTCTCCTTGGGGCAGGCCCTCTCCTATGCCCGGTAATATCTTTGCTGCATCCTCCTCCATAGGCTCTGCTGGATTGTTAACAGCAAGGGCGGGGCTCCCTCGCTCATCTGGGCGTTGTAGGGGAGGTGTCTCTTGGGCCCGGGCAGGAGCAGTGGTGGATCGAGCAGGAGGAGAGGTGGTTTCAGGTACCGGGCAGCCAGGGGCGTCGGCAACAATGGAGCAGATGTCCTGCCGGGTCTCGGGAGTCTCGGGTGCCCCTCCCCGCCGGGCCAAGGGGCAGTCTCTTCAGACATGCCCTGCTGATCGGCAGAGGTAGCACGGGGCCTCTCCTGTGGAGTAAAAGACCCGATAGGGGGCTCCCTGGTAGGGGACTAGGAAGGACCCCTGGAGTGCCTCTCCGTCACGTGCCGCCGGCGGCGGTAGAAGCTGCACTTGCCGGCGGAACGAAAGGACGTGACAGAGGGTGGGGTCCTTGCAGCCCAACGGGAGAGGCCTGATGACAGAAATGGGTTTCCCCAGGGTGGAGAGAGCGGGTAACAGGGCGGCATTGGGTCAAAAAGGAGGGACGGAGGTCAGGACTAGGTGGACGCCCAGGTCCTCTAGTGGTTCCAGGGGAACGAACACCCCCCCCACCGCCAGCCCTTCTCCACCGCCTCCTGGGTGGCAGCCTCCGATGCTAAGAAAAAGACGACCTTCCCGTACATTTTGGAGGCCGCCACAATAGCCGAGGGTCCTACCACCCTCGCCAACGCCTGCACGTATGTCTCCACGTGGGGCGAGGCAGGCACCAGGAGGCAACTGACGCCATGCTTCCTGGTCATGGTGGGGAAGGGGCCCCGGCCGTTATTGATGGTAGCGGAGGCAGTGGGTGGGCGAGATGACGAGGCGGCAGGCGGTGGGGGGGCTGCTACCGCCCGGGCATATGCCCTGGGGGCCGGGGGAGGGATGCTCGCAGAGCTGGTGGAGGCAACAGCGGGGAGAGACGCCATGGTCGATGACAAGGCCACAGCGGTGGGAGCAGCCCCTGCCATGGAGGGCCTGGTTGTAGCGGGGCCCTTTCCCTCTTCACACCCTGGCCTTTCCGGCCAACTGGGGGGGCTCTCCTAGAATCTGGGGGGGCGGTGGGCATAGCAGCGGCAGTAGTTGCCGCGGTGCCTCCTGCTGCCAATGCCCCAGCGGGGGCGGTGGCAGGTGTTTTGGCAGCAGTGGGGGGGGAGGCTTGGGGGTTGGGCAGGGAGGTAGGTGGGGAGGGGCAGCTGAGGTTGTTAGAGGGGCCTCACCCCTCTCATTCCCCGCCATCGTGAGCAGGAAGAGGCGGGGAGACACCAGAAGGAGGAGGGGGGAGGGGGAAGCAGATTAACCACTTCTCCTGCTGGGCTGCAGGTCGGGGGGGGGGGCAAATGGGTCGGACTGGACAGGGGGAGGAAACAGGAGTTGGGGTCAGGTAGTAGGGGCAAACTGTGGGGTGGGCAGTCCGGGGGCGGTGGGGGGCGGGAACATGGACCCATGCACGTTTGTCCAAAGAGTCTCATTTGGTTGTTGCGTCTGGTCCGGATGATGAAATTCAGAGTAAGCAGCTGAATCCAGAGACAGATGGCAAGTTGCCAGCAGGGACGGACAGCGGGGGGGTCGTGACGGTTGTAGTAGTGTTGGGGGGGGCGCACCGATGGATCAGGGGGCAGCTCCGTGCCACACCCCCTGTGCCCCTACAAACGCAGTTAAGACACAGTCAAATTCCCCCCCCACGAGAGTACAGTTCAAAAGTCACTCAGTCTTACGGCCCCCTCCACGATGATTTGTAGCTTCCCTGGGTGATTTCTCTGTCAGCTGTCTTCTCTCCCGGGCTTTGTGGAGCATTCCAAAAATGCCAAGCAGATAAGAAGAAAAAAAAAAACTTGTCGGTTAATTACGGGTCCACAAACAAACAGCAAAACGGTTGGGTCTGGGGACATCCACTCACCTCCTCCAGGGAGCGGGTCGGCAGTCCTCCCCCACTCCTCCGGGGGTTTCAGCTGAAGCAATAGCAGCGTCCGAGGGCAGGCGTGGGGGGGCTTGGCAGCAAGCTGGCAGCCGACCAGCACTCGAACGGCAGCAAAAAAACAGCAAAAAAAACAAAACGAAGAAAAAGCGTCTGGTCCGGTCGGGTGGGGGGGAACTGAAGCAGGGGCAAAAAGTAAGGAAAGCCCAGGCCAGGGGGCTATAGGAGAGGAATAGAAAGCAGATAGATTAGCCCCAGGCTAAGGAGGTCCCTTTTCCCTGAGTAAGGTAACAGGGAAGGTTCCAGAACAATCAGGAACCTTCTGGAGACAATTAAGACAGGATGATTAGAACACCTGCAGCCAATCAAGAAGCTGCTAGAATCAATTAAGGCAGGCTAATCAGGGCACCTGGGTTTTAAAAAGGAGCTCACTTCAGTTTGTGGAGTGCGTGTGAGGAGCTGGGAGTAAGAGGCAGTAGGAGCTGAGAGTGAGAACGCGGACTGTTGGAGGACTGAGGTGTATGAGCATTATCAGACACCAGGAGGAAGGTCCTGTGGTGAGGATAAAGAAGGTGTTGGGAGGAGGCCATGGGGAAGTAGCCCAGGGAATTGTAGCTGTCGCACAGCTGTTCCAGGAGGCGCTCTAGACAGCTGCATTCCACAGGGCCTTGGGTTGGAACCCGGAGTAGAGGGTGGGCCCAGGTTCCCCCCAAATCCTCCCAACTCCTGGGCAGCCACAGGAGGAGTCAACCTGGACTGTGAATTCAGAAAAATGGCCAAGCTGAGGGCTGCCGTGAAGCTCCAAGGCGAGCAAATCCGCCAATAAGTGCAAGACCCACCAAGGTAGAGCAGGAACTTTGTCACAGTGCCTAAAGATGCAGATAGGCACTTAATGGAATGGGCTGAAGTGCATCTAACACCTATTGATTTCAGTGGGAGTTAGGCAGTAGGTGCTTTTAAATACCTTTACAAATCTGGGACTAAATCCCACTGATTTTTGAAAGAGATTTAGGAATCTAAGTGCCTAAGTCCCTTTTGAAAATGGGACTTAGGTGTTTTTAAAATTTTATCTGAAGTCTTAAATTAAGCAAGCTCTTTAATTTTGCTTGTACTGTATCAAGAGTTTCAGAATACTTGGGAACACTGTTTGTTACCTAGATCCAAAGACTAGCATGTGTAACTGCAAAAAGCTATTGTACTGTAGTGTCCTTCCGCCACAGAGAAGGCTACCTCTTGGGCGGAGACACTAGTGAGAGAGATCTGCAAAGCTGCAGTTTGGTCCTCAGTGCTCATCTTCATCTGTCATTACATACGAAGACTGGGAACATCAGCTGATAACAGCTTTTGGAAGGAGAAGCCTGCAAAGTGAGGTAACCCATTGCCCATAAGCTAATGCTTATGATGTTCACTGTCAGGATTTTCTTTGACTGATGGAGGAAGAGGTGACAACTGAAAAAAGGAAGCTAATTACCAACACAGTAATTCAGTTAGTGATAGTCTGCTTCCTAGTCCATCCTAATTCTAGTCCACCTCCTTTCTAAAGGTTGGAGTTTTTTATTCTGTTGTGTTCCTTTCTTCTCCAATGTTGTGTATGTTATTGATTGGTCTGCAAGTTCTTAGTATGAAGTGGGATAGCTTTATACCAAACTATTTTAACATTAGTCTTGACTGACCATTCATTTCTCCTCCTTGGTTTTTAGTAGTTGAACATGAACTGCTGTCTGTCATGACTTCCTTTGCACACTGGGTAAGAGGTAGGTTACAAAACAGAATTTTCCCATCAGAGCCAGTAACCCCAGGACTCATCAGTAAATCTGATTGTTATCATAAAACAAAACAAAAGTAAAGTCATGGTTCTGTTACAGCAAACAATGCAAATGTCACAAACTTATAGGGAAAAATGCAAATCATGAGGGCCTTATTTTGAGAAAAATGTCCTTTTTTTGCAGTAAAACTATTTAAAACTGGTTGATTAAAAATAGCTAATAATTTTAAAACATTGAAAATCCCACCTGATCTCCCATACTCATCTACAACAAACAAATAGGGAGGGAAAATTATAAAAATTCTGAGAGAAGTCATAGGCTCCAATTCTGCAAAGACAATGCACCTTCTTACTTTTACACATTATGAACAGTCCCATGAACATCAATAGAATTACTCACAAGTTGGTTTTTGTAGAATCAAGGTCCTACTTGGCAGGTTTTAAGGTCAACAAATATTATGAGAAAACCCTAAGTCCTAACCAGCATCAACTTGATTTTGTAAAAAAATATTTCCTGATAGTTTTATTTAAGTTAACTTTCCCACAACTTCACCTGCAGCCTGTGAGGGCAAACTACCTCCATGGCTCTTTCTCCCAATCCCTGGTCCCACCACTTCTTCTGTAAAGCCAAGTAGCCATGCAGATATGTTGAGAATAGAAAGCTGGAAAAGCAGAGGTGAGGGGAGTATCCCAGTTAGTCTCTTCCCCTTTTGATCGGGTCCCATCATGGCTTCTTCTGCAGACATACTCCCTCTTCAATACACATACCACGGTTAATGAAAGAGAGCATATGGTTCATAGTCAGCATGACTTAGTATACAATTTTCAGACTTAGTTATTACTTAATCTACAGGTCAAAGGCACTTCTCCTAATTGGGAACTAAGTTCATGGCAAACTGAAGTGCTGAAAGTGTTTAAATATGCTGTTTATTAATTGAATGTAAAAAATAATAGGATTTGAAGTTTCTGAACACAAATTTAAAACATAAAACCCACCTTTTTCCACACTGAGATATTTAAAAATATTTTTTGTTGAAGTTTACTAAATTTTATGAAACAAAACAAAAATAACCTTGGGATTGAGAAGCATGAGAAATATCATCCATTCAAAAATGCCAACAAGCTACAAGCAGGGAAGTACCTCTCCAGCCATAAATCCCAAATTGCTACTACAACACTATAATTTTAGGAATGGCAGTACACATCAGTTTACAAGAGGATATTTTAAGTGATACTTTATATGCTTACAGTGTTCTTAGAAGGCAGCTAGAGGTCAAGTTAGCTATTGTTAAACGTATTGAGTCCAACATAGAAATCATTTTGCATATTAGACTTCTTCAGAAATTAAAATTCTTCAGAAACTTTAATGTGCTATGGAAGCACATAGACTTGCATATATTCTTCTTGCTTCCTGCTCCCATGCTGACATGCTAGATTTTCACAGAGATGGCAAAGGGCACATCTCTGCCACAAAGGCTATCTTCCCCTCACCAAATGTCAAGTTCCCTGATCCATAGCCTGGGGGTCCTAGAGCTGTTCAAAACAAAGAAGAATGTTTTAATGTGGGTAAAATAATGTATTATTGCCTAGCCTTGTTCTCAGAAACGTCTGGACTGTTTTTTCCAAGAAAATTTTGTCTGAGACACCCAGCATGGATAATTAGGCAGTTTATGGACTAGTGGATAAGGCCTTGGATTATCCTGTCCCGACCTGTCCTGGCACTGTGCTGCTCCCCGGAGGCAGCCAGCAGGTCCGGATCCTAGCTGGGGATCCAGGACGCTCCACGCACTGCTCTCGCCTGCAGGCACCGCCCCTGAGGTCCTATTGGCCGTGGTTCCCAGCCAATGGGAGTGCGGAACCAGTGCTTCGGGTGGGGGCAGCGCTTGGAGCTCCTTGGCCCTCCTGCTTAGAAGCCGGATCTGCTGCCCACTTCCGGGGCACACCGCAATGCCAGGTGCCTGCCTTAATGGTCCAGTCGGTGGTGCTGACCGGAGCCACCAGGGTCCCTTTTTGACTGAGCATTCCAGTCTAAAACTAGATACCTGGCAACACCACCAGGATCCTTGTCTACCAACTTACTGAGAAAGATGAAATCAATGGAATAGAAATGAAACACCTTAATTTCAGGTAGCAAACAATCTCTTCTTGCGTTGTCCCCTGATGCCTGCCACCACAGGGATTGAGGAACCCGGCCACATCTGCCCTGGCACACAGCATTATTAGCCCACCCTCTCAGCCCCCCTCAGTTGGCAAATAATGACATTTGGGGCAGACCGCAAGGCTCCATAATGGAGTGAGTTTTTGATAGTTGTACTTTTTTATGTCAAGGGCACTTAGAGCAGATGGTTAAGTGCTTTTTTATTATGTATAAATCCAAACTATAGATAGCTAGGGGAATGTAGCTGTAGGGATTCCCTGTGTGGCATAAAGCCAGCTCAGCTGCTTGTACACCACCTGTTCCTGGGCCATATGGGAATGGGCCAAGGTGGCATGGGTTGTCACTAGAGCGCACTATGCTGCAGAAATACCCAATTGGCAGAATGGTCCCTTACGGAAACATTGCTGCTCTACCTTATGCCGGGCTCTGAACCAGCCCCATCTAGTCCTGAAATCAAGGGAGCTACCTTTTTCCCTTTCCTTTGTCTTGTGCAGAATGGAGTTTCGTCAGGCCAAAGGATTTGTCCCAAAGAATAAAGATAGCTTTTGACTAAATAGTTGCTTGAGGTGTTATGGTCAGCAACCAGGATTTTCCAAGTGGGTACAATTTCAGTCAGTAAGGAATATTATTCAGTAAAAACATGAAGAGGAAGTAAATATCCAGATGACTTTGATAATCTATTCTGCTGTATATCAGTGGAGGAAAATCATCAAAGCTTGTAGGTCTTGCCCAGTGCACTTCTTATGTGAGCACCAAAATACAAAATTATTTTACATGAATTGTTTAGTAGACCTTGTGGAAAATATTGGTATGAGCCAAGGCAAGGTTCAAGGTCTTAGACTAGGAGCATAGCCTTTTGTACACTGTGAGTTGGAAAGTTTATATTCAGTGAGGTCAGAAAATTAAATGTTTCCTTAATAAACATGTTTCCTTATCAAATGCCCTGTGGAGGAAGAGATGGACTCTTGAGGACTGGTTAACTGATATGCTGCAACTGTAACCACAGGAATTCCATGCTAGCAACTCTCCCTGTTGCTAGCTAGATCTCTTGATAGAAGAACTGCAGTTGCTAGCATGGTTGGCCTCTGCTTTCCCGTCTGTGACTTTCCTTGATCTTTTTTCCCACTTTCAGCTTTATCTGGGGTTTTCCTGACTGCCTCCCTACTGTGTACTTGCATATGTGATGGGGAATCAAGTCCTTTGAGCCTGATCTATAGTAGGAAAAATACCTGTTGTTGTCCTTACTTTAGAACATCGTTCAGCACTGGTTCAGCTGCACCTGCTGCTGACATTCATTGCTAAGAACAGGTAATCTTTTAGTGACATACATAATGTATTCTCTGTTCTCTAGCATGGAAGATATTCTACTGAATCTTCACATTTGTACCATGATGGGGAGAACCCACCCTGTCCCTTTCTCTCTGCCCTCCTCTGTGTGTCAGATGGGATTGATGGAAAGTCTTCACCCCTACTCAAAAGATGCATAAAGTAGAAACCAAACCCCCATGTCAGTAGGGTATACATTATTATTTATTTTGTGTATTGTGGTAGTGCCTAGGAGCCCCAGACATGGACCAGGACTCCATTGTATAGGCACTGTGCAGACAAATAACAAAAAGACAATTCCCACTCCAAAGAACTTGCAATCTACATTGGCCTGACAGCTTTCCCAGATACATCATCACTTCCCACACTAAAACCCCTTTAGAATGGTGAGAAGCAGGGAGAGAGTTCCTGCTAGTGACTGCAGTGCTGATATCACAAAAGTTCACTGCTAGTAGTAGGGCACTTGGGTTATTTCCAAGAGTGAAGAGAAATGAGTTGATACAGACATAGGAAACTTTATCCTCAGTCTCGCTTATTGGTAAGTTTGTACAGTCTTTAACAGGGCAAATCATATGATATAAGCAAAGTCCATCGTATAACTCATATGTGTAGCACCACTTTCAGAAATCCAGCAAAACTGTGTTCATGTTCCCCATCCAAACTTTGCGTCTGTGATTGTTTCTTCTCCCATCAGTCTGCTTCAACCGCTGTGTGTCTCTGGTTTTATCCAGTCCAAACACATTCAAACCTTTATGTTAAAGATAAAATTCAAAGTCACCTCCGCACACTCTAGACAACTTCTTTGTGTCACCCAAAAGCATTCATGTATCTGATGTCTATACATGAGGTTTATACAAAATGGCATAAACTAGAACTTATATTAAAAAGAATCTCTATGAGTCAATAGTGAGACAATGATGTAACACTTATGCAATTCCCCACTCAAGTGGGCATGGTTCTCGTCTCACTTAAATTCATTATGCACTAATATAACTCCAATGACACTGGAGTTACGCCTGAGTTACACTAGTGCAGTGGTCACCAACTGGTAGATTATGATTGACTGGTCGATCATGAAGCTTCTGTGAGTCGATTTCAGTCTCAGTCACTGAGCCTGAGATCCGCTGTCAGAGGCTCCACAATCAACCAGTCAGGCACGATAGAGATTGGGAGATTGGCTGCTAACAGTCCAGCAGCGCAGCAGGGCTAAGGCAAGCTCTCTGGCTGCCCTGGCCCTACGCTGCTCCCAGAAACACAGCATGTCTGGCAGCAGCTCCTGGAGGGGAAGGGGCAGGGGGTCTCAGCACGCTGCCCTCGCTGCAGGCACCCTCCCCCCCGCAGCTCCCATTGGCCAGGAACGGAGAACCGCAGCCAATGGGAGCTGCGGGGGCAGTGCCTGCAGGCAAGGGCAGCACATGGAGCCACCTGCCTCTCTCCCCTCCCCGCCAGGAGCCACAGCCGGACATGCCATCTGCTTCTGGGAGCAGCGTGGGGTCAGGTCAGGCAGGGAGCCTGCCTTAGTTCCACTCTGCCACCACCTGGGAGCTGCCTGAGGTAAGCAGCGCCTGGCCAGAGCCTGCACCCTGAACCCCTCTTGCACCCCAACCACCTGTCCAAGCCCTGAGCCCCTTCCTGCACCCCAACCTCTGGCCCCAGCCCTCTCCCGCACCCTGCACCCCCTCCTGTACCCCAACTCCCTCCCAGAGCCCACACCTCCTCCTGCACCCCAACTGCTGCCTGAGCCCTGAGCTCCCTTCCGGAGCCAGCACCCTGCACCTCCTCCTGCACCCCAATCCCCTGCCCCAGGCTCAGCCCAGGGCCCCTCCCACACTCGGAACCCCTCAGCCCCAGCCCAGAGCCCACACCCCAAGTCCCTGTCCCAGCCCAATGAAAGTGAGTGAGGGTGGGGGAGAGCAAGCAACAGAGGGAGGGGGGATAGAGTGAGCGGGGCAGGGCCTCAGAGAAAGGGCAGAGGAGAGGCATGGCCTCAGGGAAGGGGTGGGGTGGGGGGCAAGGGTGTTTGGGTTTGTGTGATTACTGTTATTTCTACATTTTCTTTCAGGTAGATCCTGGGTTGCACTTAAATTCAATAAGTGATCTTGTGCTTAAAAATGTTGAAGACCACTGACCTAGTGTATCTGAGATAGGGTTGCCAACTTTCTAATTGCTGAAAACTGAACACCCTTGCCCTGCCCCAGCTCCGCCTGTTCCCCTGAGGACCTGCCCCTGCCCTGCCTCTTCCCTGAGGCCCCACCCCTGCTCACTTCTCTCTCCCCTCCCTCCGTCGCTCATGCTCCAGCCTCTTCTCCCCCCGCTCACTTTCCCCTCTCCTGGGACTCACCTGTGCCTGCAGAGACAGGCTGGGAGGAGCCAACATGAAGCCTGCTTGACTGTCCAATTGGGGCACAGTGGGACCTGGAGAGGTATCCCTGGAGTGAGGGGCCAGGGTGCAGCGGGACATGGCAGGGTTCGGTCCCTGGAGCAAGGGGGCATGGCCAGGGCAGAAGGGGGGTGAGCAGGATTCCCACCCCTCCCCCAGGGTGGCAGCACCTACTTCTTGGAGCCTGGTCTGGGAACCAGCCACTGCTCTGTCAGGTGTCAGCAGCTGAGCAGAGAGCAGCTCCTCCATGTGGCTCCAGCCACAGCTGCTGCTCTTCCCGCCTCCCAGTGGTAGAGGCCGGTTACTGTGGCTGTGACAGGTTGGGTCACAGAAACCCCCTTGGGACTGCCAACTGATGTGCCAAGACTACTACTGCTCCTGCTTTCCTGCCCTGTCAGCTTAGGACTTCAGTGCCCTGCCTGGTTTGAGCCAGACCTGCCAGCCTGCTGCAAACCCAGACCCAGGTCTGAATCACGTCCCCTAACAGTTATAGACTTAATTGAAAGCAACTTAGGAAGTGTTCCTGCCTTTAACTCTCAGATGCTCAACTCCCAGTGGGGTCCAAACCCTAAATAAATCCATTTTACCCTGTATAAAGCTTATACAGAGTAAACTAATAAATTGTTCCCCCTCTATAACACTGATAGAGAGATATGCACAGCTGTTTCCCCCCCCCCATATTAATACATACTCTGGGTTAATTAATAAGTAAAAAGTTATTTTATTAAATACGGAAAGTAGGATTTAAGTGGTTCCAAGTCATAACAGACAGAACAAAGTGAATTACCAAGCAAAATAAAATAAAACATGCAAGTCTATGTCTAGTACGGTAATAAAACTGAATACAGATAAAAACCTCACCAGTGCCAGTAAGTGTTCTTTTACAGACTAGTCTCCTTCTAGTCTCAGTCCAGCAATCACTCACACCCCCTGTAGTTACTGTCCTTTGTTCCAGTTTCTTTTAGGTATCTTTTTTGGGTGGAGAGGCTCTCTATTTAACCAGCTGAAGACAAAATGGAGGGGTCTCCCAGGGGTTTAAATAGACTTTCTCTTGTGGGTGGAGACCCCCTCCTTTCTCCTGTGCAAAGTCCAGCTATAAAATGGAGTTTTGGAGTCACCTGGGCAAGTCACATGTCCATGCATGACTGAGTTCCTTTCCAGCCAAGCCACATTCCTGGGAAAGCTCAGATGTGGATTGGCATCTCCAAGTTCATTGTTGGCTTAAGGGCTTCTTGATTGGGCACTTACTGAGAATAGTCTCTTCTCAGGAAGCTGACAAACTGCTTCACTAAAACCTACTCAGAATCGAACAAGTATGCAGCCAATATTCAGAACTTCAAATACAAAAATGATACATGCATACAAATAGGATTAATAGATTCAGTAGATCATAACCTTTACAGAGATATGTTGCATGGCATATGAAGCATAAAACACATTCTAGTTATATCATATATACATTCATAAGTATATTTCTGTAAAACCTTATGGGGGCACTGTCACAGCGCCAACCAGACGATGACAAGTTCCCTTTTTGACCGGACGTTCTGGTTGAAAACCAGATACCTGGCAACCCTAATCTGAGATCAGAATTGGACCCAACTAGTTTTAAGCACCTGAGGCCTGATCAATCAAAAGGAACAGGCTATCTGGTCAATTGGAGCAGGATCAGGTCCTGAGTTGTTAAGCCAACTAATTAGGATATTGGGAAGGTCTCCTGTAACAGCGTATTAAGTGTAACCCTCATCTCAAACATTTATTTAAATAAAATTCTTGGTTTCACATTCCCCCACCCCTCTTTCTTACAATATCTTTATTTTTTTCACAGGCTTGCTGTTCTGAATTAAAGGGTTTGCGCTGGAGGGCCAAAGTGTCCACTCTTCCTTTAGTTATAGCAAAGAACTATCCTATGTCGGGTCTGTAGTAAGGCTATTGTCTCTAGTATATAATTTGTACAAGTTATACCAGCTGCAAACTAAGTCTTATATGGTGTTCTCACTCAGTTTCTCGTAAGTGCTGCATTTTGTTCTGTTTATGTTGGTAAGGCTTCCATCTTGTGGAGTGATTTCCCTTAAATTCTCCCCCCTCTTCCTCCACCCCATTGGGTACCTGAAGAATATATCTTGTACAGCGATTCCATAGACCAAACTATTCTTCCATTTGCAGTTTTTATATTAGCTTTTAATGGGCCAAATTTGGGCTCATGTGTATGTAGGAAAAGAGGTAGCCAGCCAGGGAACAAATGCTGTTGCTTGATATGGGCGGTGCTCTTCTAACAAGGGGACATGTAGACACTTCCTGATGGTCTGCCTTTCACGAATAATCTTAGTAGGGTCACAAGGGTTATAGTATTGCTGTTTTTTCCTCCAATGTTTATGTACACTCTGCAGCTAGAAATGAAATAGGCCCTGAGTTTGCTCCAAGGCCTATAAATCTGATAAAATCAGAGCAAGGTGCTAAGTGCAGAAATGATTCACAGTTAGTGCTTTCCTTTCCTTTCTTTTATTTTGTGTCTAAGAGTGCAATGTTTTGTATTTTAAAAGCATTTGCATACTACAATAATGGGCATTATACAAAATCTTAGTAGACAAAAAGAAGGGAGGAATAATCAAAAATGCCTAAAAATAGTCATAAAATGTAAAAGTTAAAATTAATCCTCCAAGTACCCCTGTTAACTTATATTTGTTATGTCAGATTCAATATTGAATTCAAAGTCTAGACATTTGGAATCAATGCATGACCTTTTTCTTTTTCATAACAATTTCCTCTCATTATTTGAATGAATAATGACATCATCGACATTAAACAAAGCCTAATGTGTTGCCTTCTCCCCTTTTAATTAAAATGTGATCTAAAAGTGTACTTTTTTTAGGAGCTAAAATTTGAATTGGCACACACAATTTCAGGACAATACCTATTATAGTCATAAAAAAGTTCAACCATGATATAACGTTTCCCACTTGCAAGTATTCCTATGATTTCACAGAACCACAAATTAGTTGTTGTTCCATGCCAGAAAATGCTTTAGGCAAGGTTTTGTCACAAAGCCTTGCCCAGAGCTCTCTATAGGGGATAGTAATGAATTTATGCAGTTTAAAATACAACTTGCAACAAAGGATGTTAATTAAAATAGATTTTGTTGCCTGGGTGGGGAGAAAAGGGAGGAGGCATGTGGACGGGCCAATACTGTGAATGTTTTTTATTGATATGTATATTTCAGTTCTTCTACTTTTCTTGTTACACTAAGTGACCTCTGTTAAAGCTGTTTGTTTGAGAGACCCGAGAATGCCTAAAAATAAACCTAAACTGAAATAGATAACAAATAAACCTGCTGACATATACAACATTCTTCCAGGCTTCCACTAGCTGGGAAATGGGCCTGTTCACATTTGCTTTCACACCAAGACATACAAATCTGGCATACCAAACAAGGCTTGCTTGTTAAGTTCTCAGAGCATTTTAGTTACAACTTAAAAATAATTCAAGTACAATAGTTGCAACAGAAACACAGTTTTAAAGCTTTAATTCAAGATTATAGAATCCTAAGAGAAATTTAAGCAATGAAAAAAATTATCATTGTGCATCATGCTGTTCTGAGGATTCTAAATTAATATAAAGGGTTGAGAAATCAAACTGATGGCATGGAAAACATGTTCAGATTAAGAAATAGTAGATTGGCAAGAGTTCCTAAAGGCGTGGCGATAGGACAAACAGATTTAAAAAATAATAATTTTGCAATAGGTTGTGATGGAGCTACAGATGAATACTTCTGAACTTCGTACACAAATTGTGTTGTGATAAATTTAATCCCTGGGAAAACCAACTTTTGGAATGAGTAATAAACTTTTAAAATTAATATGGATAATTGAGTTTAGTTCATATTTCTTTCATAGGAAGTTTTTGTCTAGTAATTTAAAGCATCAGACTTTGTGGCACTTGGAATCAGAAGTTTCTAAATTTAACCCTAGTTCTTTTTTTCTGGGTGTGGGAGGGAAATCACTTAATCTTTCTGCCTCGTTTCCCCTATTTGTAAAATGGGTATATTAATAAGTACCTGCTTCACAGACTGGGTTGGAGGATTAAAGAGTTAATGTTTGTCTAGCAACGAAGGATGAAAAATATCGGAGAATCAGAGAATATCAGGGTTGGAAGGGACCTCAGGAGGTCATCTAGTCCAACCCCCTGCTCAAAGCAGGACCAATCCCCCACAACAACTTGTTTATACTACTCTATATATTATATATTGAAATGTAAGTACAATATTTTTGTTCCAAATTATTTATTTTATAATTATGTGGTAAAAATGAGAAAGTAAGCAACCTTTCAGTAATAGTTTGCTGTGATACTTTGGTATTTTTATGTCTGATATTGTAAGCAAGTAGTTTTTAAGTGAAGCGAAACTTTGGGGTGTGCAAGACAAATCAGATACCTGAAAGGGGTACAGTAGTCTGGAAAGGTTGAGAGCCACTGTTTTACCCTAAATAATAATCTATAATGTAAAAAGAGGGGCAAGTTTTCAAAATGCACAAGTTTCATAACCTATGTTTTTTGGCATGAAAAAACTTGATCTTGTGAACACAAATTCTGCTTGCACACACAAACATAATAGCTGGAAGTTTAACTACATGAACTCCATTCAGAAATACAGTTTATGATACAAATTCAAAAGTTTTGTAGACACCAAAACCTTTCATTAAAACAAGTTGCTTTCAAATAACTTAGATGCAGAAAATTAAAGGTGCAGTTTTAGAAGCATTCTCAGAAACTGTGTCTGTAGAGACAGTCTATCTCCAGCGTACCTTAACTGGAAGTATTTAAGAAGAAAATTAAAATACTGCATACTGTTTTAATATACTAGAAGATTTGCTAAAATATATATATTGTTTCTCCATAGTTTTAAAGGTAGCTAGCTCTACAGTATACTTATGAATAAAGCCGTTCAGAGTGCATTGACACAAAGTACAATAGCCCAGGTGCATCTTTATTATGTATATGCTAATAGAATGTTTTTATTTTAATGTCATTCAGTGTGTACTGCACTATACTGCAGTAATTTTTCTTTGTGCGTTGAAACCAAGATTTCTGCCCCTTGGAGGTCATCAAAGAGCCTGCTGAACTTTCTGCAAGAGTAGGATTGTTAATCCTGGTGACCTGGCCAAATTCCAACCTGGCTAAGTACTATTATTTACCCTACAGTTCTAATTTCGTAAAGTATTCTCTTCACTTCCTGTCCTAAATTGTTGTGTAGTCTTATTGTGTGCTGTTATCTGTTGCACTCCACCCCAGAAGTGGCTACATGTCAGTTGTAGAGAGTATTTACTACAGAGTAAGGGCCACATTAAATTTGCAACTAGGCTTCCATTAAAAGCCTTGTATGGTAAAAGAACAACAAAAACCAAACAAAAAACACTACTTTTGTTTACAAATATCTTAGTCTCAGGCCAGAAAAGAATTCTTTTGGAAAATCTAAAGCAAGTCAGGCATGCCATTTTATAAGGCATTTTACAGAGCAGTGAAATTGTAACACATGTCTAAGTAGCAACAAGTGTCTAGCCATTTTTGGGAAGACAGAAATGAAAAATTACTTGGATTTATGAGTTAATACTTCCCCTGTTCTTATTTTATCTCAAGAACTATTGCATATGTTAGATTAGGATAAACTTCATCTAAAAATTGAAAAGCTATTAAAAATTTTTTGTTTTTGTTTCCTCCTCCCCAGTTTACTAGTTCTGTGAGAGCTGCCAGGTAGTGAAAGAATTTGTCAGTGACTTAGCTGCTTACCTATTATTATTACTTAACAGAACCTAAAAGTGAGCAGGGTGCTTTACAAGCAAAATAGAATAAGTGGCCTAATTCACCTTCCATTTAAACCAGTTTTACTTGTGCAACTCCATTTACTTTAAATTAGTTATTTCTGAATAATACCAGAGCTCAGAATCAGGCCCGAGGTCTCTAAAACCCTGATGCTGCATTGAGAACCACACAGGCATAGTGGTTCTCAATGCAAGACTGAGGCCTAATATTTAGACATAACATGAGGACTGGGAATAACAAACAGGGAGAAGATAGGGTGAGGAAGGATGAAGGTCACATTTAATATTTAGAAGTTAATAGTTGAGCATGAAAATACGTTACTTTAAATAGTTCTATTGATTAGAATAATCATGCTCAGCACAACAAAAAATACATCAATATTTTCCCAGTAACTTTAATATGCTTATTGACCCTGATTCTCTAGTTTGGCCAAGCTTCACTCGATACAGGACCCAAGGGTGGCTTTGTTACCTTTGCAACAACACAGTACTGGAACAGACTTGGTGTAAGTTATAGTAACTTCAGGGTTCCCAAAACCTACACCCATCTAACAGAGGGCCATTTGTCTGGTGGCAATAGCTGGAACATAGAGATATTCCAGGCATGCTCCTTTTCCCCCTACCATGACCCCTACTTTAGAATGCAAAGGGACTATAGTGGATGAGAAAATAGAACCAAGACTTTTTAACGGTGTTTATTATAATTATATTAACACTAGTTGAATCTATTATTTAGATGCTGATTATGTGTAAAGGGCACTTTAGAAAACACACATTGCCTTGAAAACCTTACAATCCATCAGACAGATTCTGTGTATGGGACAAATGCAACAAGGCATGGAGACTTAATTAATAAAAAGAATATTGGACAGAGATACCGCAACTGGTGGGGGAAAGAAGGGGGTGAGTCACAGCCTGGTAAAGACCAGGGCTAGAGTGTGGTCCCTCCACACTGTTATAGCATAGTTTGTTCCCATCCTCATAAACAAGACAAGACCATGTCTATCCCTATAAGCTTACAGCAGCATAGCTGTACATATACAACTGTGCTGCTAGAGGGTCGCTTGTGTAGCTGCATTATGCCGATGGGAGAGAACTCTCCTGTTGACATAATAAAACCAACAGCTCAACAAGCACCAGTAGCTTTGTTGGTGGGAGAGTGTCTCCCGCCAACATAGCGCTGTACACACCAATGCTTATGCTGGCAAAATTAATGTCACTGAGGGGGGTGTTTTTTCATACCCCTAAGTGACAAAAGTTTTGCCGACTTAAGTGCTAGTGTAGACATGGCCTAAATAATGTTGCAACACAATTTTACTATGGCTGTTGTTCTCATGGTGTTCAAACAAAGTAGATCTTTGTCATGTAAATGTGGCCTAAATTTCTGATAGATAGTGGACACACTGGTCCACAGAGCTTGGCATAACAACAAAACTTAGTTCTCCGTGTGCTTTTTAAGAATGAGAGGGTGACTTAATGTTGAGCTCCTTGGGGTAGGGACAATATTTTGTTATAAGTTTGTACATTTCCTACCTTCCGTAATAAAAGTGATAATATTGATTTTATTTACAATGAAAAACAATCAAAAGTATAGAATCAATATGATTACGGTAATTTGATTGTGCTTTATGGCTCCAATACAGCAAAGCACTTAAATGTGTGCTTAAAAAGCATGTGAGTAGTCCCATTAACCACAGTTGCCAACTTTCACACAGTAAATAAGCACCCCGACTTACACAATAAGGCAAAAATCAAGCTAATCCCATTTCAAAACAAGGCCAAAATAAGCCAATCCCTAAGACCCCAACACCCTATGTGACTAGTGTGCAGTCTGGGACTCTGGTGGGCCCATTGTGCACCTCTGACTCTCTCCCCCCACTTGCCTCTGCTTGCCCCTGCTTGCCCTCCCTTGGCCCTGCTTGCTGGGAGTCAATAAAAAAAAAGAAGCAACAAGCTACAAGCCAGACAAGCAACAAGTTACAAGCCAAAAACTAGCCAACAAGCAACTCACAAGCCAATTAAGCCAAAAAGAAGACCAATTTCTGTGTTTTTTTTCCATGGGTTTGGCATGTCTGCCAGTAACTTCAATGGGACTTCTTTTGTGCTTTAAAATTAAGCATGCACTTAACTGTTTGCAGGATTGGGGTTTTGTGGGTGGTGGGGCTGCTCTGTACTGCCCCTTCAGGGCCAAACATGGTACTGCAGGCACATCCCACCTTAGTCTGCAAGGCTGTCTGCTTGGGGCAGGGTAGCCTGTGCCTTAAGCTTATCAATCTCTAAACAACCAAGTAACAAAATAGCAACTCAGGATTCAGCTGTCTGTTCCTTTAAACAAACACACACACACACACACAAAACCCAACCCTTAAAACACAAGCATTTAGTTGCAGTGTTTAGGGCAAGGCCTTGATCTGGGCCTAGGTACTGGGTTACCTGTGAGGAGCTCCTTTTCTGTCCCAGTCACCCACCTCTATCTCTGAGCAAAAGCAGGCAAGCCTTCTTAACTGGCCTGCTTGTTCTTGATTATCAGTATTTCCTCCTGGCCCGCCTAGGCCTCTGGAGGATTTTCTTGTTCGTTGCCTAGTCTGACTGGATTTTCCTTGGGTGGGGAATGTCAGGTGCTGATGCCTCCAGTCGGGAGAAAAGGGGGCTGATAAAACCCATCACACACTTCCCCAAGCAACATGGGCCCCAGGACCTGATCTCCCCACTCCACGATAACAAAACCATCTCAAAAAGAAGTCCACATTCTAGTGCTGTGAACCTGGCTAGAATTGTACACGAAAATCGTTGCAATGGCAGATATCACTGAGTAATGCAAGAGTGAGTGTCCTACAACAGTTTAAGTGGTGCATGGTCTGTTAGTAGGTCAAAGGGAGCCCCTAAAAGAGAGCAGCATAATGCCCCCAACAGTCCATTTGATGGTGGCCTCTCTCGAAGGTGGCGTACCTGGTTTCCTGTGGCTGCAGTTTCCAGCTTACGTACAGTATTGGATGTTCCACACCCGGAACGTTTTGTGACAGCACTGCATCAAATACAAACTGATGCTTCCACAGCTGGAGTATAAAACTGTAGTGAGAAATCCAGACACTGTAGCACAGGCTGTTTTTTGCTAAAGGCCTTGTTACACTCAGTTGTCCACTGGACTGCTAGAGGTGTATTGGCCTTTGTAAAGTCTGCCAGTGGTGTCAACAAGTGTTGCGAAGCAGGGCATGAACCTCTGTAATAGCTGGCTAGAGCAGGAAAGTCTGCACTTGTTTCTTGGTGGTGGGAAATGGAGCCTCCCATCGTTCCTCTATCTTATTTTTCCGGGTTTGAACCCAGCCCTTCTCTAAAAAATACCCGAGATAGAGGGTTTCCTGAATCCCACACTTACTTTTTTCAGATTAGTGATGAGACCACCTTCTTCAGTAATTGTAACACATAAGCCACATATACCAGATGTGAATGCCAAGTTGTACTAAATATAACTACATCGTCCAAATAGGCTGGTACGAACTAGATGCGGTGACATAGGACTTGCTCCATAAGCCTCTGGAATGTGGCCAGGGCCCCATGCAGTCAAAAGGGCATGGTCGTAAACTGAAAAATCCCAATATGTATGGCAAATGCCATCTTTTCTTTGGAATCTGGGGCCCAGGTTATTTGCCAGTACTCTTTTTGTAAATCAAGTATCGTTATATGTTTAGCCTTCCCCAAGGTGGTCAAGGAGTTAATTGACATGAGGCATCAGGAAGCATCAAATTGTGATACTGAATTCTTCCTGAAGTCCACACAAAATCAAGTGGTCCTATTGGGTTTGGGAACCAAAACCACCAGGTTACACCAGGGGCTCTTGGACTCCTTAATGACACGAAGGTCTAATGTGGCCTGACCTCCTGCTCTGTGGTTTGTGGAGCTGCCCCGGAATGCAATAAGTCTCATGTTTTAGCTTTACTTCTGGGCTGATTTGGATTTGGTATTCCATAAAATGTGTTTGCACTGGCTGGGTGAGAACATGGTACTGTAGTGAGTAGCTTGCCAGTGTAAGCAAGGAGTAAGAGTTTCTGCTATCAGCACATCTTCAGCGCCTGCTGGCTCTTGCATATGAAGGTGAGATTCACAGGGAGATCCCTGGGATCTATGAACAAGATTTCCTGAGCCCACCTATGTTTTAACATATTTGTGTGGAAGATCTGGTGTTTCTTCATTTTGTCTCGACGGTGAATTTCATAATGAACTTTTCCAACTTGCTGGAGAACCTCAGAGTCCTTGCTATTTGGCCAGGAGCTTGATCTCCTAGTTGGGGAGGAGTGGCATGATACCTTTTCCCAAGCTCCTTTATTATAGTGTTGAGCCTGAATTTGTTCGGCCTCCAAGAGTCTTCTTTCCAAATTTTCCTTCCTGTTTGAATTGCTTGTGCACCTGTAGGATGTGCTGTAACATGTTTTGAGTGCAATTGCTGCTCTTCCAGGCCCCTTTAAGGAGGTCCAGGAATCCTCGAGGCTGTTAGCCATATCACAGTTCACTGGGTAAGAAGCCTGTTCAGGCCTGAGGCACATCTCGTATGGTAAAGAGGAGATAGGGAAGTTGCTGATCCCATGGGGTCCATTGTCACAAATTTCTTCATCATTTGTTTAAGAATCTGATTAAACCTTTCCACCAGGCCACTGGTCTGGGATGGGACACTGAAATTTGGAGGGGTCTAATCTTAAGAAGCTGCCATACCTTCTGCATTAGGCAGGAGGCAAAGTTACTCCCATAACTGTGAGGACTTGTGCAAAAAGCAGGATTAACTTCCTTGCTATGGCCTTGGCTGTTATTAGGCAGAAGGGAACTGCTACCGGGTAATGGATCGCAGAATCCACTACCCTCCTGCCATTTGGTCTTTTTTCTAATGGCCCCACTATGTCCATCTCTACCTGCTCAAAGGGTGTTCTCATGAGTAATAAGAGGACCAAGGGAGCCCAGAGGTGTCCCTTAGGCACTACTTGTTGGCATTCTGGGCAGGATGCACAAGAGTTCACCACTTTCTTGTGGACCCATGGCCAAAAGAATCTGGATAGCATCCTTTCTAGGGTTTTATCTCTGCCAAAGTGACCAACAAAGGGGGTGGAGTGTGCTAGTTGTAATACTTCTTTTCAAATGCTTCGGGGCACCAGGAGCTGGTGACGGAGCTCATCTGTCCAAGAGTTCTCCACACGGTAAAAATATATAATTTTGTAGTTCAAAGTGGGGAAATTGTGAGGCCTGAGCCTTCCGCATGCTGGGTCCATTAACCACCACCAGCCAAGTGTATACTTCTCTAAGGATGTCTTCTCCTCACTGTTCCTGAACCAAATCCTAGCCAGGTGAGTCAGTGTTGGGAAGAGGGCTGTTCCGAGCTAATTCTGTTGAGCTGCCAAGGCTGTTCACAACCAAGCCTTCCTGGCTAGTTGTTGCTATTTCTGAGTCTTCTTGGGTTGTGATCGGCCATCACAAAGGTCAAATACAGCAATTGGAAAGATATCAGACAATCAGACTGGGATCACATCTGGGTTCTCCAAAAGATGAGGTAGCAGTGAGGAGAAGTGTTGGCAGTCCTTTCTGATAATTACTTCCCATGGCAAGTTAAGTTACCCCAAATCGAAAGGTTCAAATGCACCCAGGTCATGGAATAGGTATGAATGTCCCCATGGATGTATATCATATGAACCGGCTCATCCACTCACAAGGGGGGAGGGATAGATCAGTGGTTTGAGCATTGGCCTGCTAAACCCAGGGTTGTGAGCTCAATCCTTGAGGGGGCCATTCAGGGACCTGGGCCAAAAATTGGGGATTGGTCCTGTTATGAACAGGGGGTTGGACTAGATGACTTCCTGGGGTCCCTTCCAACCCTGATATTCTATGATTCTATGAACTCTTCCAGATCTAGCAGATTCTCCTGGACTAGAGTCTGGGAGCACTGGGAATCTATTTGTCCTGTCACCATTTGCCCTCTTCCCCTCCTGAGTGCAACTGGAGCTACACATTCCTGGCAACAGCTTTTGTCTGTTCTGCCAGAGACACCCTACCATTCTACAAAGCCACATTCCATTAAGTCACATCCCATGAGGGGGCATGAGCAGTTGACGTGTCCCGGCTTCCCACAACGGGAATCAAATGACTGGCCAGTTAGGGGAGACTCCTTGGCCTGCTCCTGGGTGGGACTCCATACACTACTTCTCTGATGGTTCTTGAGATGGTGTTGCAAAGCACCTTTGGAGTTCCACTGAAGGGGTACCCCTCATTCTGGGATTTCTCAAGGAGGTAGCCTTTTTCTGGTACCCTGAGTTGACTCCTCAGGAGACAGGGGCTGGGATTCACCAGATCCAGGCTGTTCAACCAATGTGCCATAAAGTTCTCAGTGAGTTTAACAGCCTCTGTCAACGTGCTGGGGTTCTGTGAGCATAGCCAGGTTTGAGTGGCGGACAGCAAAATATCTAGGTACTGTTAGAGTATCACCGACTCCAGAATCTTGGTGAAATCTGTAGTGATTAGCTACTACGTTCACTTTTGGTACAAAGAAGTTCTTTAATGCAGTGAGTGCAGTCTCATATTTATTGTCTGCAAGGGGAAAAGTGTAAAATATATGCTGCCCTTCTGCTCCAAGGCAGTGGATTAGCAGAGCACGCTTTCTTACTTCAGAAATCTCTGTAGCACTGATTGCAAGCAGATAAGTCTCAAAGATACGGATCCAGACAGTAAAAGCAATTGGAGGCTCACCAAGGCTTTGTAGAAAGGGTGCAGGTGGGTTCAGAGGCAGAAGATCCATCCTCGTCACCAAAATGTTGTAGTAGCCAGGCAAGGTACTAACAAACTTCAACAGGACTTTATTTTTTAAAATGGAAACCTCTTTTCCAAGCTGCTGCTGTTCCCTCAGTAGCTCTCCCTCAGCCTCTTCAACTCCTCCCCCCTCCTTCCTGTTCTTTCAGACTCCCAACAGCCAGTGCTCCCAATTCTAATAATTACAAGCAACATCTAAACACCACACCCAGCTCTACCTGAGACTAGAGAAAAAAATCGGCAAGCCTTCTCACCTGGTCTTATGGTTCTTGATTGGTCGCTATTTCCTTCTGGACCTTTTAGGCCTCTGGAGAATTGACTTGTTGGTTGCCTCGTCTCAGTGGATTTTCCTTGGGTGGGGAGTATCAGGTCACTGATGCCTCCAGCAGGAGACAGAGAAGGCCTGATAGACCCCATCACAGGCCTATTTTAATATTTATTGTTTGGTAGAAGGATTTTTTTTTTCTGCTCTTATTTATTTATTTTATTTTTGGAAGAGCAATAGTACTGACACAAAACCATTTTATATATTATATATGTAGACTTTTGAAAAACAAATAAGGAGCAGAAATAGCTTAATAAAAATAAATATTCATGATAAAAATTGTACCAAAGTTTTGTGTGTGCATGTGTGCGTGCATGCATGCATGCACTGATAGCGAGAAAAGACTCTGTTGTGCTATTCCAGAGTTAGTTGTAGTAGAAAGTAGTTTGGTCCTGCAGTTGTAGCCTCTCCAATGCCCCAGAGATATCATCTTCACATTACTGATAAGCATACTGGAACAGCAGAGAAAGAGACCATCCCAAGGAATCCGTCCAGGTTTCCCAGAGCAACCTGAAACAGAACTTGTGGGAGGTGGGGGTTAGTTAGTGCTGTGCAACTGCTTGTTTGGTGTAGTGCTGATTAATACACAGTACACCTGCTAGTTATTGTAATACTACATCTTAGGGCCAGATCCTTGGCCCCTGCTAAGGTCCCTTTGTATTGCTAGATCAGTGCAAAGGGATCTTAACTGAGCCCTGAAGGGTCTGATGAGGATTCTCTCAATATGGTGGAATTGTGGGCTAGTGTGAAGCTGGCATGGCAGATTTTATGCCAGCCCTTTCTGACTCCCCAACTTCCAGTCATGTCAGAGAGTTTCAAGATGGGAGAAGAATTGTGATGGGGGGCCAAGAATGCAAGGCTGGAGCACAATGCATTCTGCTGAAACGTGGCTGGCAGAATGCTTGGAGGAACTGCTCTGTTTTATAGTAGGAGTTGGCACGGTTGCCCAGCCAGCACAGGATCAGAGAAGCATAAATATGATTTACAGCTAACTTTTGTCTCCCTTCCCTACTCAGCCATGCTCATGATCTCAGCACAGCTGAGAATTGCACCCGTCACCATAGTCTTATTCCTTGCAAGTTATGGTGAAGCCATTCAGGGTATGTCTATACTGCAGCTGGGAGTGAGCCTCCCAGTGCTGATAGACAAACTCATGCTAATTCAGCTTGAGTTAAAGCACTAAAAATAGCCACGTGGACATTGATGATCGGGTGGCAGCCTGATCTCTCAAGCCCAAACTCCCCCGGGATCTGAGCTTAGGTGGCTAGCCTGGGTCTCCTTGGGAGTCTTAAATATCCACACTGCTATTTTTAGCATGCTAGCTCAAGCCAAGCTACCAAGAATATGTCTACCCGGGGTTGGAAGTTTAAACATATCTTTAGTATGTTAATTCCTGAGGCTCCCAGTAAGCTAGGACACTGCAGATACCATTTTTGGGGGCAATCTTTCTAGGCTTTGACCCTGTACATGACGTTTCAGTCCAGATTGCTTCTGATTCTTTGGGGATTCCTGTCTTGGCACTTGGTCCTATCCTTCCACGTGGCAGCTCAGGGTACCCATAAGCTATTAGGGCCATTCATCTGGGATTCTGTTACCCTCTGCGCTCCTACATCACTTGCTTCAGAAGAGAGTCTGCAACAGATTGAACCCTAACAGCGAAATCAGAATTCCTCAGAGCAAGCAACTCACAAATAATGATCAACAGATTAGTCTAGCTGCAAAGCCATTAAAGTTGCTTTATACTATATATAAACTGCATTGTATTTTTAAAAAATTCCCTGGCTTTGTGTTCTTCTAAACTCTTTGATTATAGTGAGATGCAGTAGATCTTCATTCATCTGACTACTCTAGGATGACATCATAAAATAGGGGTGTAACAGCATAAAGCCAGTATTACTTAGACACATTAAACTGTATAAATAGCCCTTAGAGAGTGATAGCATAAGCTCTGCTGTGCCAACAAGTATCTATGATAAGAATAAACCTCTTAAACCCAGAGTAAATTTTCTGAGCACGAAGGTTATGCTTTTAACTGGTTTCTACTGTGCTATTACTTTTAAACATTATGTTTTAAAGCATAGACTGTACATCATAATTGAATGAAATATTTAGTTTTTTATTAAATCAACCTCCATGCTTTTTTTTATTAGTAGCATGCATTTTCATGCTTATGCATCTATCCCTTATCAGTGGCATGAACAATAATATCAATCTTGCTGAAAGTTTCTTGTTTCTTGTGTGGCAAATATATTGGACTCTCTCTTTATGGTAATAAACATATATGCTTTGCAAACACCTCTGTTAACATTACAAGTAGTCCAACTGCTATCAAAAATGTACAATATTAGGCCCTGACCTATGTAATAAATTCTGTGTCGGCAGACCACTACGCCGACACAGAGCTCCATTGAAACCATTAAGTTTAGTGCAAGCTCTATGGGGGCACAAGGGTCTGCCTATGCAGAGTTTATTGTGGGATCAGGGCCTAAAGTCCCATTCCAGAAGATGCTTAAGTATGCTTATAAGTCTACTAATGTGAGTAGACCCTATTGAAGTATATAACTCTGATCCTTCAAATATTTATTTATGCACTTAACTTTCAGCATGTTAACAGACCTATTGACTTCAATAGGATTACTCACATGTGTAAAGTACATATGTGTAAGTGTTTGCAGGCCTGGGGTCTTACTTTGCTCTATTTCTTTTTTCACCCCTAGGTCATCTTCCATGCAGTTTGTGACACTTCTGCATATTGCATAAATTTGGGGGTGGAATTATCTAAAGAATTCTTTACGATCAAAATAATGAGTAGTAGGAGAGGCAAAGGGTGAGATATTGTGCTGGTTTTATTTAAGGAGCACTTACATTGGAAACCTAGAATGTCCAGGCTCCTGCATTTTTTAAATTAATTAATCAAACATACGAAGAAACAAGAGTCCTATTTTTATTGTATACATGCTGCAGTTTTAATTTGCATATTTTTTTATCAAGGACTACAACTTTAATACTGCCTAGGAGAAGCCAGCCAAAATTTGAAGCTGTGAACCTTTTTGATGTAATAGTTAATCACTTTAAATGCATCAATAGGATCCTGAAACAACAGCTTCTGTTGAATAAGCATATTAAAACAAAAGAATTTTAATACATTTATGAACGTAGTTAAGTTTGCACTAGTAAAACTGATTTCTTTGTGGCTATTCTTACAATCAGGTGCCAGGGTCATTGTTTCTTTATGAAACACATTTTACTCTAGAATACAAAGTGCTATCTACAAATTCAATAGTATTTTCAATTGCCAAATGAAGCCAAAATCAATACTTAGCTTTCCAGTGAGAAGTGTAGTGTTTAAATTTTCAACAACAAAATGCATTCCTAGTGGCTTAAATTAGAATACTTCTCTAAACTTTATTTTGATTTTGTATTTTAAGTGCTTCAATTCTATAGTGATGATGGGCACTATAGAAAACTAAATAGAGTATATAACAGAATAACTTTTTTATTTATCTTGAGAACATGAGTTGGTTTGGCTTAATAACCATTTTAAATAAATTGTCTGTTCTTTACAATAGTGTTAGTAATAATTAATATAAGGATTTCTTTTAAATATTAAAGGCAGAGATATTTAATATATCTGCATAACAGCCAATGCTTTGTATAGTGAATTATCTAAATCCATTGTTTATTTCTACGTATTTTAAAATCCTATTATCTCTTAAGCACAATACCATTGTGTTAGAAAATGTGTGAGCTTTTGATGCATAACATTCTGAGGAAAATATCTATTTTATTATTTCCATACTTATATTCTTATCCCACATTTTTTTTCAAGAACATTATTAGTAAATTTTGAGGTTAGAGAAGTACTGACCCAATCAAACATGTACAGAGCTTGGCCTCTGAGTTAATTAAATATGGGTTAATAACATATTATAAGGAAATCATTGTCCTTATTACAGTTATTAGGTAGTTAGTCAAATTATAGCTTCAAAGGAATGCAGAGCATGGAGAACTCAGGATTAAATTATGCATTTGAACCTTAGGCCAGCTTTTACTGTTGAGACAGTTTGCTGCTAAGAGAAATTGTGTGTCATTGAAATTAAATGCTTTTCTGGTGATGGAAGGTTCCAGTTTTTAATGAAATTACTGAGTGTCGTGTAGTGAAATGATTAAAATCTGTATTCCGGGAATGTGGCAGTGAAAAAATCAATAAATGCTAGCAAAGCTTTGCTGCTGGATGTGAATCTGGGGAATGAAATAAACTAGTACAAAAATAATAATTAAAAACATATCAGCACATTAATTTATTTAGCATCAGTCTCTTGAGACATCATCTTCACTAATTTTTAGCATACATTTTACTGTGTAATGAGAAGCTTTCTTTTCACATATTCCTGTTAGACAGGCAGTATTTTTGCCCCTCCCCCAGTGTTCCTGCATTGCAATCACTGTGCTTGCACTTATTATGTTACAAATGACCGAGGTAAGGCTGACATTCTCATTGCATGCAAAAAGACCTAGTCTGCCAAGCTTTTTTTTTTTTTCCCCTAATGAAGCAGCTTTGTGAAATCTCCCCATGTGTTAATACTAATGAAGATCCTCCAGCACAATTAAAATCACAGCCAGTGGCTGAAGGGGAAACACAAAACAATGGCATCTCTCTAAATATACATATTATTTCATGTTGAGATCAGCTTTGTTTAGCTGTAGTTTTAAAATAAAATTTTAAATTCTATACAGTGCTAAATAAGGTGAGCAAGTTCAATATTACATTTTCAGAATGCAAGAAAATGTTTTTTAAGAGACATAATGAAATAACTTTACATTTCTTGAAGTAAGTTCTTGATTATATTTTAATATAGCTTTAAATCTTTATTTTTATAGTTCATAGGCAGCAGTGCTTTGGTTTTTAGTGCACTTTAACGCTGGCCTAGCTTGACTTTTTTTTTTTTTTTTTTTTTTTTGACAAAAAGAGAGAGAGAGAGAGAGAAACCACGTGTATAATTTAAAGGGTTAGAGTAGGGAGGGGCCAGTTTTTGCTCTTCTTTCACAAAATAACCTATTAATTCAATTGTTTTAGCCAACCAGCGTCTCCATTAGTCAAAATAAAATGCTCATATTTTATAGACATTCTGGAAAGTATTTTTTAAAATATCCACAGTAACAGTTGAACTATTTTAACACACCCATGTTAAAACACCGTACAGTTTCTGACCCTGTTTGTCTGTTTTACTTGGATTTGTTTGGATTTCACTTTGTTCCTGTCATATCATCATAAGACTTGTGCATTACATCTAGCATGACTCGCTGATGTACTAGGCTGGTTCAAAAAATGTCTGATTTTGTGGGTTTCTTGGTTTTTTTTTTTTTTTTTTTTTTGGTAGCAGGCTATCATTTGCTCCCCATAAAATCTTTCTTGTAATTATAAATTAGATGTATTTTAATCTTTAACCTGAACATAAATTTAAGAACTACTTTAGACAGCTATGAAGGACTAATGCATTCCCTCCCAATCTATTCATTAATTATTTAATAATCACCGAATGTGGATTTATGATGTTTTTCCCTTTTATAAGACTTAAACTTTTCGATAACTTTTCCTAGTCCGGCGAATATTGGACAGAGTATGTGTGAGAGAGAGTGTGCACTTGGGGAACAGAAATGAAACTCTTTTCCTTGCTCCTTTTCGTTGCTGATAGGTCATTTATTACTAGGGCTGAAATGAGATAAACAATTCTCTCTCTTTTCCCCCTTGTTAACAGCAACTTTCATTGTTGAAGAGAGAAGAGCCTTGTTGGTTGACGTCACTTTTGGTTCATGAAGGCTTTGCCTGGAACTGAAGCTGAATAAACCTTGAGAAGAGAATCTGCTTCAATCCGCTGCCGCTGTAAGGAACTAACCAGGGAGAGACAGCGAGAGACAGACAGAGAAACAGATACACCCAGAGAGGGTTACACTCTCCCAAATTTCCCCACCCCTCCTTGGTGTTTCTTTACACTCTTCTTGAGGGTGTTGGACAGGGAAACGTTCCTGACACACACACACCCCCATCCTAATCTTCAGCAACCCCAGAAAGGGGAGATCTCTTCCACACTAGAAAGGTGAGTTAAAATCCCTCTGCCTGCTCTCCCCGGATGGGAGGGAGGGATTTTCTGTTAAGGTGGAAATGTGAAATATTTGCTAGATTTCAGGACAAGGAAGGAGGGACGGGGAGATCGTGCTCGGATGGGCAAAGCTGCTATCGGAGTTGAGGTTTCGGTGTTCTGCAGCCGCTGGTTTGTATCATCCCTTTGTTGCGGTGGGTTGGTTGTGCCTTTGGGGTTGTGTGTCCCATCGGAAAGGGGCTGACCTTGTCCACTCGGGTTTGGGGGGGTGGGGAGGAGGGGAGAGAGGCTGTTACTGTGCGAGTCCGGGGGGAGGGGAGCGCGGTCCGTGTCCCAAGCGAGTTTAAACTTTATTCATGGCTTCAAGTGTGTGTCCCTGGGACTGGCTGCCCGGCTCCGCCGCCGCCGGGGCTGGGAGCGCCTCTTTGTGTCTCTGCGCTCTGCCCGGCTCACTCCGGCTGCCGCAGCTCTGGGCATGTCAGCCAGCTGCAGCCGTAGGGGCAATTCCTTCCCCTCGGCCTCCCCTGCCGCTGCCCAGCGGGGTACGTGGCGTGCAGCGAGGGGGCCCCCGGGAGCTCGCAGTGTGCACAAGGTAAGAGGAGCCCGCCCGGTTCAATACAGCCGTGTCTCTGTCTCCCGCTGAGCTCGCAGCGGCAAACTCCCCCTCTCCCGCTCGGCCTCCCCCTCCCCCTTCCCCCCGGACTCTTTTATATCCTTTTATTTCAAAATGTGGCATTGTAGAGTTGCTCCAAACTCCGCTTTGGGCGTTGAAAAGGGCGGCGGGCGAGTGGAGTGGGCTTGGGAGAGACCAGGGAGACAGTCTGCCTGTGCTGAGGGCTTTGCTGCTTTCTTCTCTTTCTCTCTCCCTTTATCTTTTGTGTGCGTTGCTTCCTTATAAAGAGAGAGAAGCAGCTGCAGCCCTTGGTCGAGTTGTTGAAATTTATCCCTTTGTGTATATTACAATATCCTCCATTTTTCTGCCCTCTAAACAACAAGGCTTTCGCCATCTTGGGTAAATTTTTATTCCCAAGTCTGTCTCTCTCTTTAAGGGGGGGGTGGGTGGATGGGTAGGTGGAAATCTTGAAAGTCCTGCTGGATAAGGCTCAAAGTTTAGGAAATGTAACAGGGACAGACAGTGACGTCATGTAAAGTTTAAGGGGAATTTTTCCAAGTGTGTGTGTGTGTGTGTGGTTTTTTTCCCCCATGGGATTTCTGATCTAACGTGTTGTGAGCTGCACTTTAAAGTGAGAGATGTGTAGTTTATCCTGCTAGAATGCATATAGTTCTTAAAACTATGCGCTCCTTTTCTGGAATTTTTGTAACAGGTGGAGAAATATCTATTCTTTTGAATTACTCTCAGTTTTGTGTTCTGGCTTTGTACTATTTCAGATATAAATATATATTTCACTATTTAAAAATACAAAGTTGTTATATGAAATAATATTTCATTTGTGGGTTAGCATTATTTGTATTTACAGCAAATAGTTATCTCATGTGAATTTACATGAGACAACTTGGTCCAGAATCTTCTCTGAAGCAGTGTAGAGCTGAAGGTGAAGGGGGTTAGGGAAATTCAGTTATTTTTTAAAATGACAGATTCCAAAAGAACTGTTTTAACAGTATTATATGTATGCAATAAACTGTTTGTAAAGTACCTGTAGACATTATATGTATTTTGGATTATGTTCCAGATGCTGTATTCTGCAGTTGGCAGAATGTAGTTAGTATGCTAATAAAAAAAATTAAAAAATACCAACAGCCACAATTCTGAATCACTTTACCTCTGGTTATAAACTCTTCTATCAGCTACTGTGAAAAGGAAAACCAGTAAAATATAGTGTTTGTTTAATTTACTTGTCAATGATAGTCTTTTCATCTAATAAAAGTTCTCCTGGTCACATGGCAAAACTTAATGAAACACTGAGTACTTCATAAATAATAGGCACTGTAAATAGAATTCTAATTTTCCATTCAGATTCCTATATTCATGTTCTTGTTAGTGTGAATAAAAATATGCAGAAGGTAAAATGAAACTGTCTGTATTTAATTTGCATTCCCTTTGTCTTCAGGATTGAGAAAAACATTGGTTACGATTAACTTAGAAACTAATAGGAACAGGTCTTAGTACATCAAGAGATTTATTTTTTTCTCACATACTCAAAATTGAATGATATATTTAACAATATGTCTTTAGGTAGGAAGTATGCTTTTTTGTTAACAAAAGTCAGATATTTACCTGACTATGTTCTTTTAAAAAATGCTTGAGAAAGCCTTGATGAATTGAATGTCTGCCAGTTATGTGAATTGTAGGTAGATGAAAATGTTTAAATAGTTAAAAGCCCATAGAACAGATGGTTCTAAATTATACATGCAACAAAAGCCTAGAAGATTTGGCAGATTATAAATGGTGAGCAACAGAGGATAAAGCAGTTTAAGAAAATGGTAGTTAAGTATATTTGATGTCTCTCGCACCTATTGTAAACTGCACATTTTTGTCACAATGCTGCATAATCAATAAGCCAGACAGCATAAAGAAAATTGTAGTTGAAACAATTTTCTGTATTGGATATATCGAGAAGTTAGGAATCTTAAATATTTAAGGGGGATATCTTTGGTGTTCAAGTAATTTTAAATCCAGTTTGGCAAACAGGAAGCTTTTTTTAGCTTACTGATTCTTTTAAAAACTATAGCATATAAAATCAAACATTGATAAATTTATATGTAAATATGTACATTTTGTGGTATTTTAATCGTGTGTTAGAAGAAAAAATCTTCTTTGGAGGAGCAGCTAATAGTTTCTTCCTATTATTGACTAACTACTGTTTTGAAGGAAACATGTAAATAAGCTTTCTGTGAGTACTGTGTATTGACATAATAAACTGTACAATTGCCACACTAAATTCTCATGCTATGAATTTATTTAAATAATTCTAGTATATTGAGTTACTTAAACTTGACTGTTTCAACAAAATAAGATTAATTTGAAAACTCATGTTAAGGGTTGTAGTTCATATGGTAAAATTAGTTTGAAGCACTGTTTTATGATACAATTTACTAAATATGTTGTGTAATTTTTGGGGAAATAGGTGGTTTTCTATGTTCACTTCCTGGTAAGATGCCTGGATATTTCTTAACAGAAACAAGAACAATATTTTTTTTGTATTACACAGGGAGTAAGCACTGGTTGAGTATTGTAAATACATTAAGCATTAATACTAACCTTGTGGATAAGACACTTCATGACTGGTTTTTTTTTTTTTTTTTTTTTGGCAAGGAAATTATTTAAAATGCAAATAAGAAAGTAATGAAAGTCTCTAGAATTTTTAGTTTCTATTGTCTTTTTTTTCTTATTTCTTTATTTGCATGTTTATTATAGAATTGAAGTGTAAAGGAGCAGATGTTTTGCCAAACATCCTGATGTGTTGCTTTTTCTTATGGGAGTGCGTAACTGTTCCTTCTGATGCATCGACTTGACAGCTGGTTGATTTCATGGAGCTGCTAAGAAGCCATTAGTGGTGTCATTGAATTGAAACAGAACAGTCACTCCCAGCTTGAACTGCAATTGTTAATGTCTTTGTTGCTACTTTTGTGTTCCTACACAAGATGTGGAATATCACAGTTGCAAGAAAGTTCGTGCTTTCTGTCTGATCCCTCTGAATTAGTGAAAGAATGTGTTTAGTGCTAGATTGCTTTTAGATTCACAGTATTCTTATGGCATATCCAGCACTAGGAGATCCAAGTTATTTTGCCAAGTCTAGATCAACTAGAAATGAAACTTACTACAAAGAAACTACGATAGTGCTCTTCCAGAATTGAAATTATTTCACCAAGATTTATTCTTAGTATACTAGATTCCTTGGAGGGTTTTTAATTTGTCTTTAGTAATTTATATTCAAAAATCTTCAAAACCAGATTTTATTTTTCCTCCATTTTAAAAATAAATCTAGGGGCATATCCTTCAATTGATTTTAATAGAGATTTCAGCTTTAAAAAGTAATAGTATAGTTTTCAGAGTAACAGCCGTGTTAGTCTGTATTCGCAAAAAGAAAAGGAGTACTCGTGGCACCTTAGAGACTAACCAATTTATTTGAGCATGAGCTTTCGTGAGCTACAGCTCACTTCATCGGATGCATACTGTATGCATCCGATGAAGTGAGCTGTAGCTCACGAAAGCTCATGCTCAAATAAATTGGTTAGTCTCTAAGGTGCCACGAGTACTCCTTTTCTTTTTGTTAATAGTATAGTATGACCCATAGGTATTTTTTTTTCCCCTTAAAAAAAAAACTGAAGATGGTTTTTTATAACAGAGACCTGATGAAGGGCCAAATTGTTCTTGCTTCACTCAGGTGAGTTGGCCATTGAAGTCAACGTGATGACTTGCCTAAGGCCATCAGGGTTTCCCCCCAAAATTTAAGGTAAACCCCTCAGATTTCCTTGTCCTCTTACTATTGTTTGTTTTGGTTGATGATGATAAATAATTTTATCAACTAGTCTGTGTCCTTTTTTAAATGCTACTAGAGAGCAGTCAAGAGAAACACTGACAAATTTTAATGAGAAGAGAGAACAGTGTATTTCAGACTTATGTAGAATGGAACAGTCTGAACACTGACAAAACAATGTAACAGGTAAACTGTATGCTTTAAAGAAATGTATGGGGGAAAATACAGGACACTAAAATAGGTACGGAGGACAATTAAAACTGCGCCCCCCTCAATCTGTGCCAAAAAAGCCCAAGTGGGTAAGAAACATGAAGATAAGCAGCAATGATGTTTCTGTTTTTGTAAAGTTTCAGTTGCACCAATATTTTTTCCTTACATATGATCTGTTCTGTTGTTAATGCTGTTGTAGTGGTAGTTATAATGGAAGCATTGCTTTAGTGTCATTACCTAAGTGAGTACGTACTAAGGGGTTTGGAGTTCTTTTATGTTTACTCTTTAGGGATGAGTAATGGAAACAATAATATTATATTAGTAAGATCAACTTAGAAAAGGTACATGTTGTCTAATTTTGCTCATACATTCAGAAACAACAAATGAGTCACCAAAGCGCTGCATAAGAAAAATAATCCTATGGTACGTCAAACACTAGTAGTTGCACTTATATTTCGCCCAAGCTTTTCAGAGCTTCATAAAGGTGGCTAACTACTAGTTTTCCTATACAGAGAAGTGAAGTGACTTACCCATGGCAACACAGCAAGTCAATGGCAGTGCTGGGAACAGAACGAAGGTCACCTGACTCTGAATCGGAGGCAGTGCTAGCCCATTATGGGCCCTAAGCAGGAATATTTTTGCTTCCCCCCCCCCGTTGCCCCCCCAACACATACTAAAAAAGTGAATAGGGGGCCCCCTTGAGCTGCTTGAGGTCCTAAGCAATTGCTTAGTCTGCTTGTGCCTCACACCGTCACTACGCTGAATCAGTACTGTAAATACCAGGTCTGTAACTCCAGAAATGAAAACCTTTGACCCTGATCCTGCAGAGACTTTTGATTACCCTCATGTGTAAAGTTAAGCATGTGCATAAGCCTTTGTATGTTTGGGTTCATAGTCTACGTTCAGCTTGTAAAGTGTCAAATATGATGAATATTTTCACTAATCTGCGTCTTTTTTCATATTTTAGATTAAAAATGAAAAACTAGATAATTTAAAAAAAAAACCCTTTTTATTTCTTGTTTAGGGTCATATACTGCCTTTGATCTACCCAAAGGAATTCCTTAGAGCAGTATCAAAACACTTCTTTAATGTAGTCTGTAAGTCATGTACAACAGTTTCCTCTGAAACTTTATTGTAGAGAAAGCAAAGAATAGCTTTCGCTGCTACAAATGTGTCTTTGGTTTTATTTTAATTTATGAGCAAAATTTTTAAATTGTGAAGTTTTCTGATAATATTAGTAAGTAACAAGACTGATAGTTTAAAGCAACGCTGTCAGTGTAAAAATCCCACATCTGTCTGTAGGTTTTTGCTAATGTTTAGAGATTAGAGGAAAAGTTTTTTCGCTTTTTAATTCAGTTTGTTTACTTTGTGCATTTGATAGCACTTTTGTTAGTTTAATCTTTTGTTTGTGTGGGTTTTTTTGAAACAGCAATAGGAAAAAGAGTAAATAGTTATTTTTTAAAAAAAATAAATACAAAACTGTTTTCTAACTCTTAGAAATTGGCCAACAAACTCCCAGGAAGATGTAGTTTCTGAAACTATTTCTAACACTTAATCCCCCTCCCCCCTCAATTCTAGATCTGAAATTGACACTGTCCCTCCAATTTTCATAGAAAGGAGATTCTAGTCTCTTAATGTGTAACCCATACTGTCATCTGCTTCCTTGCACACTTCAGGTGTTATGATTTCCCATATGTGAAGGGGGACCATATGACTATCTTTGCATTTGATGTAGGCAAGGAGTTGAATGAGTCAAACCGTGATAGTTTAGAGCCATAGGTAAAGATGTTTCTAACCTCTGTGATGGGTGTATGCAGAAAAAAAGGTGATGGCACCGTCAGAATGCTTGAGCCCAGTCCTGCAAATACTATCAGGTGTAGCAGTGCTTTCCATTGTGAATAGTCTCATTGTGAGACTGCTTTTAGTAGTACTAAGCAATGTGCCTGTTAACATTTGCAGGATAAAATTCTTGGTGTGTTTTTAATAAAATGTATTTGGTCTAAAAGGAATTAAACTAATTCTTCTAAAATGAAGTGGTGGTCCAAAGTAATGTGGTCACCTCTCCATCAGACAAACATGTCTGATTTTCCCCCGGGTCTGTATATGTAGAACTTAGTTATTATTATTGCATTGGTCCATCAGATGTGTAGAGACATCCTTATTGTCATCTAATTTGTTGCAAGTCACAATAAAACATTTTAAAAATTTGGAAAAATTGAACGTTCTGTGTAAAATGTGCCTTTAATAAAATTAAATAAGAAATTATACTTTGTATCTGATTTGATTTGGAATTTTAAATCAATATTTATATGTTAATATTTAGAAAGAGGAAAAATACACCAGTTCAGTTGGTTTGAGCTTTTGAATTGTTAGACTGTTAGATTGGAATTTAAAATTTTAAAAAAATTGTTAAAGAATTACTTACTTGATGATTTAAAGCACTTTGTTAAACACACGTTTAGTCAGAAGTAGTGACCTTATTTAGTAGTGACTTTGTTGCGCTGATGAATTTTAACAGTTTTTGCAGTAGATGAATGTGCTTTGTGAAAGATAACATTTGCATTTTATAAAAAAGTATTTTAAGAGACTAAAATAACTGCAGTGTGAGTTTAAGTGAACATACATAGTATTTAAAAAGAATGAGGCATTCTCTGTAAAAGAAATCCAGCTCTAAGATAATTATTGCATTGGTCCATCAGATGTGTAGAGACATAATTGTGTGGTTTATTTTATTTTTTTTACCCTGTTTTCTGTTCTTACACTTTTCCACAAGCATGCACTCATTAATCAAAGATGCTGCACTCCTGCTGAGGGCAGAGAGGTTCATCAAATTGGCAGCCGGTTTGGTGTAAAGAACGGTGTACTGAAGCTCTTAACGCGTTGGGACATAAATAAATCTAAGGTCTTTGTATGCAAACCCTGGAGGTTAATACTGTATAATTCAATGTCCTGTCTTTGTTTTTATGATTGATGTTTTTAAATGTTTGAAGCTTGATGCAAGTCTTCTAGGTCAGGGCTGACGATCTGATTGGCTGAAGCAAAAATGCATTAGGTTGGCAGAGGGACTTTGAGTGTGCAGTAGAGATTTTGATTTTTTTTCCCCCCTGAGAGATCATTGTCATATTGCCTGAGCTGTTATAGGAATGTTCCAGTGATTGACATCCCCTGCTGTGATAATGGACCTAGTGCATGAAATGCCAATAGTTTGGTCCTATTTGTCCTGAAGCTTACTGCTATTTGTATCCTTAACAGAGCTCACATGTAGAACAAGCAAAAACTACTGGGATTTCTCTAGAAATAGTGCTGGGATTTGGCTTTAACATGAATTGGTTGCATATTCATAATTTAAGAACAGCTGGTTACAGCAAGCACATAGTCATTTGCAAGCTATTATAAACCATTCCACTCACACATGGAGCTTGTGCTTGAGCTCCTTTCTTTTTATTGATCTACCTGCATTTAAAATCTGGTCACTGCTGCCAGAGAGGACTTTCATTTTAGCTGCGCTTGCAACATAAGAACGACTTCAATTTTAAATATTTAATTTTAACTAAATACTGAATAAAATGATAAAGTATGGGGTTTGAAGAAATAAACTGCAAGGATCAGCAGTGACACAAATCTAAAATGCAAAATCTTGTTTTTGTAAAGCAGCCTAAAAAATACATCATGCAACCTTCGTAGTCCTTTGATTGCTTGTGTTCTTTTGAATAAGAAATCTTTGCTAAATTTAGCCAAGGTTAAGTTTTCAAAACCAAAGTTATTAAAATGCATGATTTTCATGCTTTGCCTATGCATGGCTTTGAAGGGGGGAAACTCCAAAAATATAAAATGTATAACAAAAATAATTTTGTTTGAATAGTACTTAATACCTTGGATCTATAACAATCTTGAGAAGTATCACAAAGCAAAATTTAATAGACAGGTTAGAGATTGCTTTACAAAAAACATACCTATCCATTTTTGAGCCATGAAAAGAGTAATGTCACAGAACATATGCTTATTAATAACAGCCGTCAGTGGTATATATGGGCTGCGTTAGTAAATGTGAAGTTTTGTTTTAGAAATGTAAAGGGTCTCGATTTTTTTCCATGCACAGGAATAAAGTGGCTGCTATTATTGGATTTCATTGCTATTGGCAACTTTTCCTTATCTTTCCTTGCCTTAATGGCTAGTGGCTGGAACTCCTAGAGAAATGATTACTTTTTTGAGGGAAACGAAGAACCCAATTCTTTGCGGTATTGAGCATTCTAAGCTTCTATTGAAATAAAAGGGAGCAGAGAGTGCTCAATATCTCACAGGTTTAGGTCCATTATGAAATCAGTTAAAAGCTCATGATCTGGTGTCGCAGGCAGATGAGACTGCTGAAAAGACATGTCACATAAATTCTTGCCCGGTGAGTGGAGATCCTGAAAGCTGGCATGTCTTGCACATGAAGATAGTTTAATGTGTTAATTAGTTACAGCACTTTTTAAAAGGTTAAGCCTATAAGAAGTGCTAAGTAGTATTCTTCCTATGGGAGTTCTGATAAGTTCTTATGTTACCACTGAGTTTCCAAGTGCTTCATTTTGAGGTGATGAAGGAGCAACTAGGAGACATGGTGAGGAGAAGTAGCAGTTTGGTGCAAACCTATTTGACTCAGAAGGCTAAGGATGCAAGAGGGAAAAGTGCTGTGTGGTAAAAATAGCTTGTAAATTAATTTTCTACAATATCTATAGTGTTAGAAGAAACCATTCTAGCATATCCCCTAGCGCATCCAGTGCAAAGAGAATCGTTTTATTTTCTAAAATCTCTTGGTGGATGTTAGAAACAATAGGAGGTCATTGTGGCTCCCGCAAGGAAGCTACCCTAAGCGGGTCTGGAAGGAAGTAAATGGGTGTCTCCCTCTCCTCTTTTTGTCTTTAGTTAAATTGGAATAGAATGTTCAGCTGTAGCAATTGTTGATGCTTCATCAGACAGTGAGTCAAACCCTGTTACCTTCTTTTCAAGAGGGATCATGCTGAAGGGCTACTGTGTGGTTGAGGATAATGTCATCGTTGAAACAGGACTGTGTCAGGAATAAAGCAGAAACAGTCCCATTTTAGATTTAGGTTTTTTTTTTTTTTTTTTAAGCGTGATTAATAGCAGTAGATTCTAGTTCTGTTGGCTGGTGTAAGTATTTGGGATTTTGTTGATAGCATGCAAAGGGATTAAGTAGTATGACTACTGTATAACGACTACTTTACATTGTTAGAAAGATATAGCAATTACCTAGCACTGGTGGAGAAAGTACCCCTCCCTACAACCATACCTTGAGTGTCTCAGAGAACAGGACTGTAAAATGTTGGGATGGGCAGTAGATAGTTGACACATGAACTAGAGGTGCAATGATCAATAGAGTCCTTGGCTGGCATATTAGAAGGGGTCAAGAGCTGTCTTGTGCTTGGCTAGAGCTCTACATACACTTGCCAAAAGCTACTAAAGAAAAGATTTAGTGTAGAAGAATATGTACAATTTTGTGCTGCTTCATTGAAAATAGGAGAGTAATGCCTTCCTAAACCAAAGTAGACTATTGCACTTTGACATATGTGATGTAGGCAGGCAAATTCTATATCTTTCATCTGTTTATTGGTGTAGTCTTCAGTAATTTTTGTAGTAGTCAGGTGGCATTTGTCCCTTGCCCTTCTGGTTTCCCCACCCTTTAAAAAAAATTTTTTTTTTGCAGGATGTGTTGGGTAGAGTGAAGAAGATGCATCAGGCAGTTGTTACATTTACTAATTTTGAAATATATATAACTCCCACAATTTTGATATGTCTAGGCCTTTAGTTGTGGAATATTATCTTTCATGTAATACTTTAGAATGGTGAACATATGTATTCATACAGTAGATGAAATGTAGGAATGGAATGGGAGAAAGGAATCATGTCACAGATTGATGTGAGCATTTTGTTATAGCTAATGCTTAGCAGCATCCAAAATGCACTTGCAGAAACATAACCTTTTAGCCTGGCTCTAAGGGAAAGCACTACATCATCAATGTCTTCCTGTAATGTTACTGCTATTGTAGCATCTTGGAATATTTTTTTTTCCCTTTTACTTCATTGGTATAGTAGTGGTTTTTAGTGACAGGTTTTTATATATATACACACACACACACACACACACACACACACACACACACACACACACAATATTGTTCTTGTTCAAGTATGTATTTTAATCATTGATCAGCACTTCTACTATCATCACTATTCAACCCACTATACAGCTTTTATAAGGCACAGTTCAGAAGATGAGGCTGTTAAATATGCAACAAATTAATCTACTAATATAGGTGGCCTATAGATGCCAATAAATTTTCACTGTTACTCAGTGTTGCACTTAATATGTAATGTAAGTACAGTTTACTGTGTACGTCTCATAAATGATTTTCATAGACCTGGCATTGAAGTGTAGCCTTGTGGTACTATCTGTCTTAGGTCACAGAAGATAATATGTATTTGGGGAAATGGTATGTGATCATATAAAGACTGTATTGTAATGCGGTTGTTTGTACAACCATATCTTTTGGTACTTCCTTAGTGCTCAAGTGTAATGTTATATTTATGCAGTTGTTGTAGTTTTGGTGACTTGTAAAATAATTTTAAACAAGGCATGAGAAATCCATATTTGGAGAACCATATTCTGGTGACACCAGAATGCCCCATGCAATTATTTTAGGAGGCAGACAGCTAGGAAGGAGCACCTCTCCTGCATACCATAGGAGGTCTGCAGCCTGAGGTGTTAAGTTGTTTGAGTTTATAAAATGCATTTGAGGGGGATTTCCTCCTAAAAGTCTTTGTGAGGCTGCACGAGCCCTCCCTTCCTACATACATTGAGTGTATCAGGACTGGATTGTTTCAAAGGCATCTTACAAGACCCCCAGAGGCTGAGGGAAGAACACTGGTCTCTTCCTTCAGTTTCTGCTCTTTTGGTCACCTTCAGCAACATAGATGAAAAGACTGCTAACTTAATTTAGCTGTGGACGTGCAGCTTCATGTTCTGTGGGTGCGCACCCAAAGAAGCTCAGTGCAAGTAACCAAAAGAACAACCAAAAGCAAACCCAACCTATGCATATACTTGGTATGTGATTTTTTCAGATGGTCATAACTTGGTTAAAGCCTAGTTGTCTCCAGTAAAAGTCTTGCACTACTCTTTAAAGAGGGCTATTTCAGTCCCAGATTTCAAATGTTAACTTCTTGTTTTTTTTTGTTTAAAAGGCACAATAACTTATCTTATACATGTGATGGTGAGAAACCCCATTGCCTTCTACATGCACATTTTCTTCTCACTCAAAACTGGCTGAGCCATTTTCTCAAAGTTTTGGTGGAGGCCAATCATGGAAAATGTAACCCCAAAAGGTGGAAGTTGTAGTAAGTTATATGACTTGCTAAAAAAAGAGCCAGTAAGTTGCAATCAGTAATTTTTAGCATTAACTGTAGTGGTCATAAAGAGCATCTTGTCCTAATGCATGAAGATGGAATTCAGTTTTTCAAAATTGAATGAGTAATTTTTAAAGTAGCAGCATTTTTGATATATAGAAACAGGTTATAGACTATATTTTACTGGGATTTGATCAGCCTACAGATGCACAGTTGGTCTTGCTGGATTATAAAATTAGACAGATTGCCAGGTAGCATTCTGATAAATTGTACATAGTCTTCCTTTAATTGAAATAAGGAAGAATAGGTAAAGTATTAATGCTTTCTTTTTTGTTTTCCTGAGATCATGAAGCATGTGCTTATCTGTGGATGTTTTCATTTTGGGTGTACTATAGGATTATTCTGGAGGGAGCCAGGCTACACTAGTTTGGTAAGAAGGGATATAGGGTGTGACCTAGGACTCCTATTGGTTCATGTATGATATCTTCTAGTGCCAAACATGGTGGTATTGGACTTGGAGAGAAATTATCTGACAACAACAAAACTCCTATTATAATTAAAATAAATATATTCTTTGGCTGTTGAACATTTGTTTAGCAAGCTAAATACCAGTAAGTATGAAGGCCATTGAGGACAAAAGGTACAAAATTGGCTGAAAAACCTCATGAATAGGAAGGAGATCTGATACTCGGCATGACACCATTGTAACAGTGTCTGAGGTTATTTCACCCATATGTCCACTTACATAAGAAAGGAAATTACATTTTCAACATGAATTTACTGAATCCATTATAGAGTTTGATTTAGTAGCCTTCTGATAAGGGATTTGTTTATGACACTGTCATGTGGCTCTTCAGTTGAGGTTACAAAACAGCAGTCAAATGTGGGCTGGGCAATTATCAAGGAATCCAAAAATAGGTAGGCCTTTTTGGAAAGTGTTTACAAACCATTTTTCAGAATTCACAGGTCCCAAGGTGGTTTTTGAAAAGTGCCTTCTGATTTGAGTTGGCTGTTTGTGTGACTGATGGCTTCTGAATTTGTGAGGGTTTTATTTTTTTATGTCCATTGCATACTAAGGTAGGTTTCATGTACTTTAAAGCTGGGGTTCTCAACCTTTTTCTTTCTCAGGCCTCCCCCACATGGAATAAAAACTTCACAGCCCACCTATGCCACAGCAACTATTTTTCTAAATATCTAGTAGATTAAAAAAAGCCAGGGCTGACATTAGGGGATAGCAAACACGGCAATTGCCCAGGGCCCCAAACCTCAGGGAGCCCCGCAAAGCGAAGTTGCTTGGGCTTTGGCTTCAGCCTTGCATGGCAGGTTGCAGGCTTCGGCTTTCTGCCCTGGGCTTCTGTGAGTCTAACATTGGCTTTGCTCTCTGGTTTATTTTGGAGGCCCCCCTGAAACCTACTTGTGCCCCCAGGAGCCTCCAGACCCCGGTTGAGAACTTCTACTTTAAAGGATATCTTCAGCAAACTTTCTGTTAACCATAGGATGAAAGTTTTGCCCTAGTGTTTTATAAACATTTTAATAAAAGGGGCAGATTGAATACTAACATAAATATTGTGCTTTTTCTGTGATATGAGATATTTATACTATCTGCATATCAGGGAGCAAAAGTAATAGATCACTCCAATGAAGTGGAGCAGAAATTAGAAGCTGGACACCAAAGTATGGGAAGATGTATATGCATCATCTTCCATGAGAGATAGAAGAACAATCATCTTTGGTTTGCAGTCATACCCAGATGATCATTCTTCTGTCTCTGTTTCAGTAGTGTTCCTTACTGCACTTTTCCCCTACTGATAATATGTTGGTATTCAGTCTGTCTCTGGTATTTTGGACTACCATTTTGTAAACTCCAAATTTAAATTCTGTTTCCCTTCTATGATAGTATGTAAGTCACAGGTATATTGTGCCTGAAACCATTAGGTAGTATGTGTATTGTATCTTTCCCAGAGTTGAATATTGTTTCTACAACTTCCTCATCCTGTCCAAGTCTAGAAAAGAAATTCTGAGGATCTTTTAAATCTGTGTGTTGATTGACATGCTCAAAATGGAGCTGCTGAAATTAGCAGACCAAATAAGTCCTAGTATCCTCAAGCAACATCTTGCTTTGTTTTACACTGCAGTGTTTTTGTTTTTTGAGGGGGACAACAGGCCTGGTATGAATGTAAACTTAATTCCTAAAGTAAAGTAATGTTGTTGTTCTATTTGTTATTAGTGGTCTTCAATTAACTGAATGTTAGTATTACTGTTAAATGTAGTTTGTCTAAATGTATATCATGTGTCAGGCTGGGGAAAAAAATCATGTCTCAAGGTGATGAGTTCCTTTCAGAGCCTGGATTTTGGGCATTGTAACCTCCCATTGTCAGTCACTTTCTCAACCCAAGGAATAGCAATTTTTCAGTATAAACTGGAGTTTGCTTCCAAATTTACTATTTAGGAAGTAATAGAGGTGCTAGCAGTAACACTTCTTCCCCAAGCCCCTTCTTCTGCTGAGCAATTTCTTGCTCACGGTCATCAACTTAATTGTCTTCCTTCTGTTATTGAGTCCTGACATTCTGCGCTTGACGTTTCAATACCTGTAACAGATTCTTGGTTGTCTTGGGAAACTGATCTGATATCTCCTCACTGCACACGTAATATTGAGCTGAATGTAACCAAAGACCCTTTATTCTCTCTTTCTGGAGAGTACAGAAAGCAGGTGTCAGAAAGGATCTTGGGGGTTCTCTGAGACCCAAAGGTACCAGCTGTAATGGTTGAACTCAAGATACTTTCCAAGAACAAGGAATTATAGGACAGCTGACAGAGAGAGTCCTAGTGAGATAGTAGCAGACAATGCCTTCAATGCTCAGATGTTTCACAGGATCCAGTGCAATATGGCCTTGAGCAGCTGTGACATCCAGCAGAAAGGATGTTGTTGTGCACCTGAACGGTAAAGGCACCTGCTGCCTATTCTCAGTGTAGACAGACAAACCTGCTGGAAGAGTTCCAGAGAGGTGAGGAGCAAGAACTTCACAGAGAAGGGAATGGTAAAGAATAGTGCTTGGGCAGGGGATATGTCCCATGTCTTGGAATACTCTACATGACAAAGACATGATTAAAGTGACCTTGTTTCAACCAACCAGCAGCCAGTTGTTGATTTGTCTTGAGCTAATGGCTAGCTGCTCAATAGTTTGTATTTAACTATGACTGAATAGCGCATAGTGCAGAACTCATCTCAACAGATTGCATTTGGAAACCCAATGGCAAATGTGCTAGGAAGAAACAGAGAGGGAGAAGTTTCAGAGTAACACCCGTGTTAATCTGTATTCGCAAAAAGAAAAGGAGTACTTGTGGCACCTTAGAGACTAACCAATTTATTTGAGCATAAGCTTTCGTGAGCTACAGCTCACTTCATCGGATGCATACTGTGGAAACTGCAGAAGACATTATATACACAGAGACCATGAAACAATACCTGCTCCCATCCCTGCTATTACCAGCAGGAGAGTGGGATGGGAGCAGGTATTGTTTCATGGTCTCTGTGTATATAATGTCTTCTGCAGTTTCCACAGTATGCATCCGATGAAGTGAGCTGTAGCTCACGAAAGCTTATGCTCAAATAAATTGATTAGTCTCTAAGGTGCCACAAGTACTCCTTTTCTTTTAGAGAGGGAGAAGTTGTTTTTGTTGTTTCTATCTTTAAATGTCTGGGAGGTACTCAACTATTGTGGTGGCAGGAGTCACTTGAGTACATAGATAAGTGCATGTGTGCAGAAACACATGTATACCTATGAAGTGTGAGTTAGAAATTATGAAAAAAGTATCTTACTGGCTGATGACAGTTCTTCATGCTTTGAAGATCTTAGGGGTTTTTTCTGTAAACTGGGGCCTGAATTTGTCAAGCCATACATAGGGGAATATTCCCAGTGAAGTCAAGGACAGCTTGTTTGATTTCTAGGACCAGGCCTCTAATCTTGTAATTTAAGTTTATTAACATTTTAAAGTATTCAGCTCATCTTTTTTTTTTTTTTAATTTATTTTTGCAAACTGTTGTTTTCTGCCTTAGCTGTTGTTTGTCCTTTACCTTTTGTTTTCCCTGATGCTACATCAGTTGCCATGGAAACAGGAGCAGAACTGGGGAACCAGCAGCCAGCAACTGAAATTGACATGCTTCTGGCTGTTCAACCTGTTTCTGCCTCTCTTCCCATGGAAACGGATGACTTATTAGGGAAAATAAGGTAAAGGTTTAAAAAACAATTTTGAAAACTTTCACTTCCTGCTTGATGCTGTTCTGACCTCCAAAAAGCAGCTGAATGTGTGTGGTGGTTTTGGGGTTTTTTTTTTTTTTTTTGTGTGTGTGTGGATTTCAGCAGTTGGCTGTGAATAGAGAGTTTGCAAGTGCCAGTTGGCCGAAAACCACCTAAGCTCTTCAGGAATCAAAAGGCTCCTGAAATCTACATAGTACTTTAAAATCTAGGGAGAAAGTTGTGTGATGTGGTATATATAAAAATCGCTCTTGTTTTAAAAAATATTGTGTACTTCCCATTAAAGACTAAAAATTGGCATTTTAAATTAATTTGAATCACAACACATGTATTTGTGGGTTCTCATGAAGTGTTGGTAACCACATGGATGATAGTTGAGCAGTGTGTAATATTATAAACTCTTCATTAGACTGCATGTGGAGTCCAGTTAGAGGCAGGTTTCTTCATCCAAACTAGAGATGGGATGCCCAACAAACATGGGTCTCTGTCAAACGAGAAATAATGATACTAGTTTTAGCTGCGTAAAAAGTTTATTAAAACAGGCGACACACCAAATGAAAGAATTCTTGTTAAAGATTACTATAAGCAAATATTGGGACAATGTGGCTGGATCTCTTTAGTCCTGGACCATTGGGTAATTCCTAGGTCTCATTTTAACTATCTAATGGCGCTGACCATTCTATTCTGTAGAGGTTTTTTATACCATACTGTGCCCTTCATGATCCCATCTCAACATCCCTACCAGGGCTAGCTGATGCCACATTTCCTGCATGAAAAGAACTAACTATGGCTTCCTGCTTTGCCTCTATTACTTGTTCAAAGCTGTTTCTTGTCCTGGGTTTCTCTCTTGCTGTTTTGTAGAGTTGGCTCCCAAGTGCAGTTGGTCCCACTAGATGGTTTCCTGACTCTTTCCTCCTGCCTGTGTTCAGCTGCTGTGTTCAGCTGCTGATAATGTTTTAAAAAAAAAAAACCCACACCCTACTCGATGTTACTATACTAGCAAAAGTTTCTAGTGTCATCCTGACCTGAGTCTAGCACAAGAAACCAGGCTAGCCTAGGCGGTGCAAGCTCCCTCACAAATGACAATAGCTTAATCTTGAACACTGAGAGGATCAGTTCTCACCTCACAATTGATGCAAGTTCATTGTCCTGATTAGTTTGTCCCACAGGGTGGGTTCAAAAGGTGAATCGGTGGGCTTAAATTTCCAGGTGAAGTGTGCACTCTGAAAAATGCATATTTCATACTACTTTACTTGTGCAGCTCTGTGAAATGCATGCATTGAGGGGTGGACTCTTCAGCTGGACACACAACTGTGGCTCTTATAAGAACAGTACTAGTCCACGGTTACTTTAAGCACTAGTACAGATTTTTGTGAATTTCCTGACTTTAGCATGTTTAATTTGTAACCATCACATTTGAATAATTATTTTGCAATGGGTCTCCATCTAAATGTAGAGAGAGTTGACCTGAACTTCCTCCATGCTTTACACAATGTTATTTTTCTGATTTGTACTTGCCATGTCACTTCAGTGACAAATGGTATAGATCAGTGGTTTTCAAACTTTTTTTTTTTTTTTTTTTTTTTTTGAGGGCTGCAGGGAGGCCTGGGAATGAGGGATTCAGGGTGTGTGTGTGGGGCTCTGGGCTGGGGTAGGGGTTGGGGTGCGAGAGGGTGTCAGGGCTCTGGGCTGGGGGTGCAGGCTCTGGGCTGGGGATGAGGGGTTTGGGGTGCAGGAGGGGGCTCTGGGGGTGCTCAGGGCTGGGGCAGGGGATTGGGGCATGGGCTTACCCTGGGTGGCTCCCAGTCAGCGGTGCAGTGGGGGTGCTAAGACAGGCTTTCTGCCTGTCCTGACACCGCGGACCGTGCTGCGCACCGGAAGCGGCCAGCAGCAGGTCTGGCTCCTAGGGGGAGGACACTCTCGCACCCCCGCCCCAGCGCCTATTGGCCAGTTCCTGGCCAAAGGGAGTGCGGAGCCGGTGCTTGGGGTGGGGGCAGCAAGTGCAGCCCCATGGCCCCCTCGCCTAGAAGCCTGTACCTGCTGCTGGCTGCTTCCAGAACAGGTAGGGACTAGCCTGCTATAGCCGGGCAGCATCACCGACAAGACTTTTAACGGCCCGGTCCGTGGTGCTGACCAGAGCCGCTGCGACCCAGTGCTTTACATTCCACGACCCAGTACTTGGTCGCGACCCGCAGTTTGAAACCCATTGGTATAGATGTGCTCCATGCAGGTTATGTACAGGGAAAAGTATAACTTAAAATTTTATTAATTTACCATTCAAAGGTAAACTATATCAGCTGAGCTCTGTTTCTAAAATTAACTTATTTTCACTCAATATTTTTCCATTCTTCACACAAATAGCTCTGCTTTTTGTGTGTGAATAATGTAAAATATTGCACACTCTTGGACATATTTGTGATTCATTTCACAATGAAGTTGGCAGACTTAAATGTTTCTTTTTGTAGATGAGGAAATGCAGAAGCATGGTAATATTTTACAGCTGTGGGTTGAAATGGAAAAATATTTGCCTGAAGAAATTTCCTTTAACTTGGAAAGTTAGTTATTATTCATAATTCTCTGCTTGTTTTTCTAAATCTAAGGCACCACTTTAATAACATATTTTAGTAGGTGAAAATAGAATATTGTAATTCTAGACTTTTTTTTATGATGAAGCTGTATCTAAATGGTTATCGTAGTATTTAAATATTTTCCTTTTGCAGCAGGAGCTGATCTTTTTAAATTTTTTTTTCTTTAGGGCTATTTAAAACAAACTCAGACAGCAAAGTTGAACCATAAAGGTAAAAAATTTAATCTATTTGTCATCCTAAAAAGTTAGTCTGTTTAGACTTAACAATAATATACTTCCTTGCCACATCCTGAATTTAGGATTTTGTGTTTGCTTTGCAACACTTGAAGTCACAACGATCTGAAACAATGCAAGGGATGCAGGAATGAAATGTTGCAAGGAGAAAAGAATTGGCAGGACCTTGTTCTACCTTTTGTTACAAGAATGCTTTAGCATTTTTTAAATCTAAATGTATATTCTTTTACTGGTGTAGGGGTGTGGGTTTTTAAATTTTGTTTTAAAGTTTAGATTTTCGAAAAGGCATCTAGCTTTAAAAAAAAACTTATCTTACATTACATAACACACCTAAAAAAAACCCAAAACCTGATAGAGTTGTACTGGCAACAGTTAACTAGATTACACATTAGACGATGAACTAATATTTGATTTCACTGGAAAATAATTCTAGTAGTTCTTCAGTAAAACAAGTTTGTTACCGAAAGGTACTGGTTATCTTGCTGTTTGTAATTTGGTAGTGCCAAGAAATCTCTGTCATGGACCAAGACCTCATTGTAGTAGGCACAGTTTAATAAACGAAACCAAAAAAAAAAAAAAAGAGAGAGAGAGATGATTCTTGCCACAAACTGCTTACAGGATGCTAGAAAGTAGTAATAATTAAAACTCAGGGTGGTTACATATTTGGTCAAGTCATTACATAACAATGCTGCAGCTGTTTATTACCTATGTGCCTTTTGATGGCCATGTCATAGAGTAATATTGAAATCTGGTTTGAAGAAAGGCCTGTGGTCACCCCACCTGACATATACAGGGGTCTGTCTTGACTCTTGTATTGGATAATATGGAGATGAAACAGAACTTGAATTAATAGTGTAGAACTTCACCAAAAAAAAAAATACATGATACTTACTATAAAAATGTTAGTTTTTTTCAGTTGATTGGTTAAGGGTACGTTTACACCAGTAGTTTTCAACCTGCGGCCTGCATGCGGCCCAATTAACACACAGCTGCAGCCCAGCTGTGTGCTAAAAAAACCCGGATCCTGGCTGTGGGGGGGGGGGGGGGTGTCCAGGTTCCAGCTGCCCAGGCCTGCGGCTCCGCTCTTGGCCCCGCTCTGAGGAGGGGTCTCAGGGCTGGGGGTGCTGGGCTTAGGGGTCTGTGGTTCTCAACCTATGGCCTACAATTATAAATAGGTTGAGAACCACTGGTCTACACATAAAATGCTGCATCGGCACAGCTGTAGCGTTTCAGTGAAGAGGCTGCTATGCCAATGGGAGAGAGTCTCTCATCAGTGTAGTTAATCCATCTCCATGAGAGGCGGTGGCTATGTCAACAGGAGAAGCCTTCCTGTTGACAGCATTGTCTACATTGTGGGCTAGATCAGTACAACTGCGTTGCTCAGGGGTGTGGATTTCTCACATCACTAAGTGACTTAGTTATACTGCTATAAGTTTATAGGGTAGACCTTGACTAAGACAAAATACACTCGAGTTGAAACAGATACAGTACAATGATGGAGCCACTTCTATATTGAGTTGTATTCTTAAAAAAAAAATTAAAATTTAAAAGTTGTCTGAAAAGACACTAGATTGCTCTTTATCTGCAAATAACGTTCATACGCTGTTAAGGTTGCATAGTTAACATAATTGTTCTAAAAATCAGGAAATGGAAAATGGTATTGCTTCTGTAGAATAGTTAACTTTGGTCATGTTTGATATCTCTAGTATTTGATGCTATATGTTTATTACAAGAATACTGGGAACTGAGAATACTACATATCTGAAAGTCTGTGGATCTGTCTGTCCATCTCCCACCAGTGTTTTAACACATTTTGTCCTTGCCTATCACAACACACTCAGAATCAGGATCATAGCATGACTTTTCTTTTTTGCATTTCTTAACTTCAACTTCAATAATGCATTTAACATATTTTTAAAAAAGAACATATTAGGCCTGAATTACTAAAGCATGTGTCTAGTTCTAGGCACTTGAGTAATCCCAAAGACTTCAGTGAAGACTGCTCATGTGCTTAAAGCTTGAGTATATTGATCTTCTGAGGCCTTAACTTTCCCAGTTCTTTACATAAATGTAAAAAAGCTGAAAACCCTCATTAGGTTTCTTTAAAATGTAAAAGCCACATATATAAATAAAGTGAAACTGACCCCTGAACAGAGTGACCGCATAAGACCTATGCATCTTGTAAGTATTGCTTAAAGCCACAATTCAACGGAGCATTTAAGCCTATGCTTAAATCCTACTGAAGTCAACTGGATTTAAACAGTTGGTTAAAGTTAAGCACGTACTTGTGTGTGGGCTGAATTGGGTCCTGTTTCTGCTGAAGTGGAATTTTAAAGCAGTATGTAAGCCTTATGTGATACCACTGCATAGAGGTGAATAAGCTAAGTAGTGTATCCCTAACATAAGTATGTCCAATTTCTTAAGCCATGATTCTGCAAAAACTCTCGCACGTTTAATTTCATGTACAGGAGAAGTCCCATTGACTCCAAAGGAGCTAATTTTACGGAAGTCTTGGCATGATCAGGGCTTTACATTGGATTAGTCATATTAGTAAAAATGACTTAGGTGAGGATGGGTTATCATGATCAGATCTTAGGGTTTTTTTTAAACAACATTTATACTTACGAATGCATGTTATTAACAGGTTAAATGTGCACCTTTGAAGGAAAATGCATATGTATAGTGCCATAGACAAGTTGTTCTCAACCAGGGGTACATATACCCGTGGGGGGTACTCAGAGGTCTTCCAGGGTTTACATCAACTCATACAGATATTTCCTACTTTTACAACAGGCTTCATAAATAGCCCTAGCGAAGTCAGTACAAACTAAAATTCCATACAATGACTTGTTTACACTGCTCTGTGTCCCATACACCGGGGGTGGCCAAACTGTGGCTCACGGGCCACATGCAGTTCTTTTACCGCTAAAGTGCAGCTCGCGGAGCCAGCCCTCTCCATTCTCCACCTACTAGATGTGTGGGGGGAGCTCGGGATCTCTGCCTTGCAGAGGGGTGGTGGGGTAGGTGCGTCTGCCCAGTGGTGGGGCGGGGGGTCTTGGGCATCAGCCCTGCGGGGAACACCTGCCGGGGCTTGGGGCTTCAACAGGAGTGGGGCTGAAGCCCTGAGCCCTGGTAGGTGCCTCCTGTGGGGGTGAAGCCCGGAACCCTGTCAAGCCCGGAACCCTGTCAAGTGTGCCCTGGCTCTCGACCTTCTGAAGACTGTTGTATGTAGCTCCAAGTGTCAGTAAGTTTGGCCACCCCTGCTATACACTTAAGTATACTCTTTTTTTATTCAAATTTGTTTATTTTATAATTGTATGGCAAAAATGAGAAAGTGAGCAGTTTTTCAGTAAGTGTGTGCTGTGGCACTTTTGTATCTTTGATTTTGTAAGCAAGTAGTTTTTAAGTGAGGTGAAATGTGGAATACTCAAGACAAATGAGACTCTTGAAAGGGATGCAGTAATCTGGAAAGGTTGAGAGCCACTGCCATAGACAACCCTGCAGGTATGTACTTGAGATGGCTAGCCTGTGCCATTGCTGCTGCTGCCTGCACTACAGTGTCTATGCTACTGTTTTTAGCGAGATGAGCTGGGAATCACACCCTTCGCTTCCAGTGTAGGCGCAGTCTGATTGTCCACTGGAAAAATGAACTGTGCATGTGAAGCCTCAGACTTAATGACATTTTCTGTTGTGCGTATGCAATAGCCTATTTTCAGTCACTGATAACTTGAATACTATTCACACAATTTTGTTTTTCAAATGTGGTTGTGGACCTCAGTGAAAACTACTTATGAACAGATTTCAGCCACTTTTTAATGTTGTGTTGCAGGAGAAAAGATTGAAGTGTGTGTAGTTTTTGTTTTGTTTTTTAAATATGGAAAAAGCATGCCTTTCCTTGCCTTCATAGAACTAAAGCAGTGTGAAGGGATTTTGTTCAGACTTTCCACAAAGATTCATCTCTGGCTGGAGTCAAAGCATGAACATTTCAACACAAAAAATAATTTTTCCAGAAAGTTATCAGGTGATGAAAATGGGCAGCCACCATCACTTAGTACTAAGCCAGTTGTGATTGGACTATGTGGACTTACTGCTTTACTCCTGGAGGAATTCTGCGCCACTGTGCATGCACAGAATTTATATCCCCCGCGGATTTCTTTGCTTCCCCTCAGAAAAATTACTTTCTCATTGGGAAGCAAAGGGAAGCCACAAGAGTGGTCATGAGATCCTCCCAAGCTGTATGTTTCGGGTGCCCAGGGCAGCCAGCAGAGAGATAAATCACTGTGGGGCAGTAGGTAGGACTGGGGAAGACCCGGCTGGTGTCTCCTATGTTGTGCCAGGCTCAGCTGCTAGTCCTGGCTGGGCTGGGGAGGATGGGACTTCCTCTTCCCTTGCATGGCATCCTCAGATTTTTCCGCCAGCTGCAGGAAGTTGTGCAAACTCCCCCTGCCCCACTTCCTACACCCATCGCTCCTCAGCTGCAGGGGGAGAGATCCCTGTAAGGGGAGCTGCTCCCCCATCCGCCCAAACCCGGTGCATCCAGACCCCCTCATACTCAGACCATCCCACTGAGCCTCACTCCCCCGTACTCAGACCCCCATGATGCACCTGAAGCACCCCAATGAGCCACCTGCACCTCACTGAGCCCCAATCAGTTGCACCTGGATCCCTACCCACTGATCCTCACTCCCCCAGCATCTGGACCCCCACTGACCCCTGCACACCCAGAACCAACTTCACCTGGACCCCCCCTGCACTCAGAACCACCCAACAAGCCCCTGTGCATCCAGATACTCCACTCCCCCCGATTCCCCACTGAGCTGCCTGCACCCAGATTGCCCTCACAGAACCCTCTCAACCCACACCCGGATACTCGACACTAAGCCCCTTCACACTTGGATCCTGCCTTGCTGAGCCAGCCTACCCAGACCTACTGCACCTGGCACGGAGGGGCAGGGAGCTGGGGTGTTTCTGGGGCAGGCTCGGTCCTTGCTCTGTGTCAGGGTTGGGTGCAGCTTCACTGCTGGGTTCATGTCCCGGGGGAGAGCTGCACAGTGATCTCCCACCTCTGTGCAGCCAGTGGTCTGTGCTCCCCAATGCCATGCCGGAACCTCCACATTTATTTGACAAAATTTGCAGAATTTTAAAATATTGTGTGCAGAATTTTTAATTTTTGTGTGCAGAATGCCCTCAGGAGTAAGATATGCATACCCAGTGTTCATAGTGAGCCTATTAAGGATATGAATTGATCCCCATTGAAAATACATTGGACATATGGAGTAGCCCTATTTTTAAAACTAAATACACATTAGGTCATCTTGCTTCTACCAGATAACATGTATTTTAAAATCTCCTTAAATATGCATTTTTCTGATGGCTGAAGCTCCCAAGTAGTAATAAGTGCTGTTTATTCATTTTGTTTTTTAAAACAGAAATTGAATGCCATTTTTTTTATTTAACACAAAACATCTCTGATGAAATTGAGAAAAAGTCAGTAAATTCAGCAATATCCGATATGCCAATCGGAATGTCAGGTTATATGCCTCATATTGTGGCATTTGTCCCTTAAGTTATGATTACATGCTGTTTTTATTCTTCCTATGCATGCTCTATTCTTTTCTTCTTTGCCATCCCAAAACAGTACAAATGTCAGAAATCTTGTTTTTAAGTGTTATCTTCCTGTCTTCTTTATTTTTTGTATGAGAATCTTTTAATGTGTATTTTTATATAGAATAGGGAATGCAAGTATTGGATGCTCAAGATTGATCTTTAGAACTTAAATTGTTTCTATTTCCTCCTTTTCCTTCAAAATACAGTAAAGTTAACTTTGGATAAAAAAACCCCATAAATTACTTAATTGACATGCTGTTAGTAAAAAGTTAATTACATATTTAGCTATGAGTAATATATAGGTAAAGTTTCCTGTAGTGAAAATGTCATAGAATAATTTCCAAACTGTAGTGTGTGTGTGTGTGTGTGTGTGTGTGTGTGTGTGTGTACGTATGTATATTTATATATCGGACGCGTGTGCACACACCATAACTAAATCACAAGTGGCCATTGCTACTCCTCCAGGATAATATTAAAGAATAAAACTGTTGCACTGATGTGAGGAGCCAGCTTCACTTCATGAAATGAGCAAACACAGTATGCACTTTTCCAGAGGTTTCATTTTAGTTTGAGACTTCAGAACAAAAATCTGTGTTTCTTCAGGAATGCCTTGTAAAACTGGTTGTGTGCATGGTTGCCATATGCATAGCTGATTGTGATTTCACTAATAAAAGTAGGTTTTTTTCATTTGAATCAGTCACTCTTAATTCAAACTAAAAACATATATTTTTAAGTCTTCCTTTTTACAGCCATTCATTTTAATACAAGTGATATTTGGCTGGATTCAATGATACAATGGATTTTACTTTATTCACTTTCATCTTTTAAACTGTAAACCAGATTACCGAAATTCAGACTTGTTTGACAGATTTAAACAAACCTTTACCAACTGATGCTTTATTGTCATTTAAATCATATTATTAATAGATGCTTGAGCTAACCAACTTTTGCTAACATTTGGAAAGGAATCATACACCACTCCTATTGCTGATTAAAACATTCATGAGATATTGAACCCAAAATTCACAGGTTTCAGTGGGGTAGCCGTGTTAGTCTGTATCAGTAAAAACAATGTGGAGTCCTTGTGGCACCTTAGAGACTAACACATTTATTTCAGCATAAGCTTTTGTGGGCTATAATCCACTTCATCAGAGTGGAAAATACAGTAAGCAGATATAAATATACAGCACATGAAAAGATGGGAGTTGCCTTACCAAGTGGGGGATCAGTGCTAACAAGGCCAATTCGTTAGGGTGGATGTGGTCCATTCCCAACAGTTGACAAGAAGGGGTGAGTATCAACAGAGGGAAAATTATTTTTTGTAGTGGCCCAGACACTCCCAGTCTTTATTCAGGCCTAATTTGATGGTGTGAAGTTTGTAAATTAATTCCAGTTCTGCAGTTTCTTGTTGAAGTCTGTTTTTGAAGTTTTTTTTGTTGAAGAATGGCGACTTTTAAGACTGTTGTTGAGTGTCCAGGGAGATTGAAGTGCTCTCCTATTGGTTTTTGAATGTTACAATTCTTGATGTCTGATTTGTGTCCATTTATTCTTTTTGTGTAGAGACTGTCCGGTTTGGCCAATGTACATGGCAGAGGGGCATTGCTGCCACATGATGGCATATATCACATCAGTAGATGTGCAGGTGAACGAGCCCTTGATGGTGTGGCTGATGTGGTTGGGTCCTATGATGGTGTCCCTTGAATAGATATGCGGACAGAGTTGGCAGCGGGGTTCGTTGCAGGGGTTGGTTCCTGGGTTAGTGTTTTTGTTGTGTGGTGTGTAGTTGCTGGTAAATATTTGCTTCAGGTTGGGGGGGCTATCTGTAAGCGAGGACTGGCCTGTCTCCCAAGGTCTGTGAGGGTGAGGGATCGTCCTTCAGGATAGGTTGCAGATCCTTGATGATGCGCTGGAGAGGTTTTAGCTGGGGGCTGTAGGTGATGGCTAGTGGCATTCTGTTACTTTCTTTGTTGGGCCTGTCCTGTAATAAAGCATCAGTTGGTAAGGGTTTGTTTAAATCTGTCAAACAAGTCTGAATTTCGGTAATCTGGTTTACAGTTTAAAAGATGAAAGTGAATAAAGTAAAATCCATTGTATCATTGAATCCAGCCAAATATCACTTGTATTAGGTGACTTCTGGGTACCCGTCTGGCTCTGTCAATCTGTTTCTTCACTTCCCCAGGTGGGTATTGTAGTTTTAAGAGCGCCTGATAGAGATCCTGCAGTGTTTTGTCTCTGTCTGAGGGATTGGAGCAAATGCGGTTGTATTTTAGGGCTTGGCTGTAAACAATGGATTGTGTTGTGATGTGGGCTGGATGAAAGCTGGAGGCATGTAGGTAAGTATAGTGGTCAGTAGGTTTCCGTTATAGGGTGGTGTTTATGTGACCATTGCTTATTTGTACTGTATTGTCCAGGAAGTGGAATCTCTTGTGTGGACTAGTCCAGGCTGAGGTTGATGGTGAGGTGGAAATTGTTGAAATCCAGGTGGAATTTCTCAGGGGCCTCCTTCCTGTGGGTCCAGATGATGAATATGTCATCAATGTAGCGCAAGTAGAGTAGGGGCGCTAGAGGACGAGAGCTGAGGAAGCGTTGTAATTCGCAGTAACTTAGTCATTCTTCGGCAAATCCAAAGTTTTGCCTCTCTAATGATTTGTAGGAAGTTTGTCCTGTAAATCATGGTGGTTTTTATATGATTTGAAATAAAAGCATTTGTATGATAGCTTGTGGATTAATAACTTTTAAAATAATTATTTTAATTTTTTTACTTTTTAAATGTACTTAACCAAATTAATAACTGTTTTACACAAAATTCGTTCGGAATATGCTTATTTAACAACCAGTAACACAGGTGCGATGAACAATGATTTCGAGCTACAGAGGCCAAAGATTTCCCCAAATTATGCAGTTGTTATCCTCTCTACTTTACTTCCAGTTTTTTTTCTTAGGTGAGAATTTTCTCCTCTTAATTTCACAGGCACAATGAGCCAAATTCATCCTAGTGTAATTCCATTCTTGTGGAGTTGCAGAAAGGGTAAATTTAGTGAATAAATAGTAATACTTTCTAAGATAATGAGTTCCCATATTTGTCTTCTCTAAAATCATGTAAAAACCATATCCCTTACTCACAAGCAGATATGGCTTTAACTTGCAGTGTAACTTAGTCTAGGCAAGTCCCGTGAAGCCTCAACTACTGTTTAGTCCATTTTGGTTCAAATTAAGAAGATAATAGTGTCAACTTGTTCTAAAGCAGCACTTCGTATGTGTCCAATATGTTGTATTTAATCAATTTAAGATCTGATTAGTATTTTCCCTAAGCAGTTAGTATCAAGACAACTAATGTGTGCAATTTCCGTTTAAACATGGTGTGCACGCTTATGTAAAATGGATATTACTTTAATAGATGTATCTCTATAGGCATGTCCTGGGGATTAATTCACTAGTGTTTCTAAAGTGTCCTGGGGGACCTCATGTGGAAAGTGCTGTAGAAATGTAAAATACTGTGAATGCAAATTTGAAGATACTATGTTTGAGTAAATATGATGTTCATAGTAGTGTGTGTGAAATTTACAAAATTCATGAAATTGGCAAATAGTTTTTATTATTTTAATCTCCTCACAAGAAATATTTTTAAAGGGGCTTCAAACTCTGTAGGGATGCCTACCAAGTCCTTGGATTCCACACTGTACTCCTTTCTAGTTACTGGCCTATGGGCTCATCCTTTCTTGAATTCCTGCTTCTCTGTTCTCCTTCACAGACTACATCCACAGTCACATTCAGGAAAGCTTCCAGAGATGTGGTTTCATCTTACAGAAGCTTCTGGTATTACTATCTTTTCTCTGTTGGCTGGTTTCAGAACAGATGTATGTGACCTCCATGATCCTGTTTGCTTCTGAGGTTTTTTTCCTGCCTTTCGGAGTAGGTGTCAATTGTTAAGTGGAGGTGAATCCCCGCCTACTTTTCTTCCATCAACAAGTGAACTTATATTAAGGAACTCTGTTTTTAGGAGACCAACAGATTGTAACTTCCTCTTCATTTGTTTACAAAATAAATGGTATATCGTACCTTAGCAGACCTTTCTGCGGTTACAGCTTTCTTGCATGAAGTCTTCAGGTGTGAATAGACATTTAAGGTGAAACTTTCAGAAGTGCTTAATATTGAGCTAAATCTATTCCCATTGAAGTCAATGGTAAAACTCCCTTTGACTTTATTGAGAGAAGAGCTAGTTCAGCACCAAGCACTTTAGAAAATTCCATTCTTTATCTCAGTCACCAGTTTTGAGAAATGCAGGGGAAAGGATTTTAGCAAGAAACACTACATGCAGATTCTAGGTGCAGGCTAGGTGCAAACTCTATGTTTGGGCCCTGATTCCCTCTCTGTCCCTCAGTGAGTTCTGTATTACCTCCCATCAGTTTTTCAATGTGCTCTCTCTTCTCTCAAGAGTTTTTTTTTTTTTTTCTCTCAAACCCAGAGCAAATTCATTTGTGACAGTTACAGGTTCACCAGTCAGCTCTTTGTCTTAGCAAATACTTGGGTCAAGCATGTGCTTGCTTCCTGAACCTGGGCAGCCACGGGTGGGGGGTGGGAAGTGCATCAAAAAGTGAACGTTATAACCTCCCAAAAAACAGAGTAGAAGTTTCTTTTAATAAATAGCCACTAATAAAATCTGCAGGCTCACTGTTCCTGTTCGCACTCAGCCATAATCAAAGGCATGTGGTAGGGCCTTTGTCATCTTGCTCAGGCAGTAGGTTAAAAATATGTGAGCAGTCTGAGGTAAAATTTCATGGTTATCACTAGTTCTTTCATTTTAGTCCTTTGTTTTTATACTTTTGTTTTTGTAATTTACCCCTTTTTCTCCTCCCATTTTACTAGGCAGACAATATAGCTATATAGTTTATGGCCAAGACTTACATTATCAATGCTTCAGGAATTAGCTCCTAAGGAAAGAGGAGGGGATACAAAAACAATGTCTAACCTGGCATCTGAGAGCATGGTTTCTGCCAAATTCTGTTTGCTGGCTAGAGGAGCTGGAGTCCCTTATTTATTTTCCAACTCCAATTTCCAGAGATGTTTCATACTCTACCTGGCTGCCATGATATTGCCAATAATTTTGTTTGGTAATAATATTGTACGGTCAGTTCTATGAATACCATGTGAAAAATTTGTGTGTGCAGCTCATGTTGTTTTGAATTAGTTGCTAGCATAACCCTTCACCCATTAGCAGAATTAAACAACTTTATAATAGAAATAAATATAAACAGGCATCTGTGTTACAGGGGAGAAGTGAAATCTGTCTGAGGCACATAACGCTTTTTGTTCAGACTAGTTTGTTTTTGGGGTGGTTTATCTCAGATTGTTTTAATGAAGGTTTTGACTCTTAGTGTATCATACTGACACTGATTTGCGCTTGCATGCAGATGCACAATTTTTACCTGGGATATTGGCCAACTAAATACAACTTGCAAAGAGTTTGAAATTACATATTGTATAGAGCTGGATTTTCTAACTTCCTTATGCACTGGAACAGGTGAAAATTAAACTCCAGTACAACCAAAGGGGATCATCCACAGGCTAAAATTATTTTGATCAAATATGCTTCCAAATTGGATGTTGGAAATCATCCACAAGCATTTTACCACTGGTAAACCTGTTTTATCTAAAAGTCCGTGCTATACAGTGTCCTACAGATGACTGTTTTAACTACTGTAGAGAACTTCAGAAAGTTGTTCAGAAATCTGTAATCCTGCTACTTTGTGTTAGTTCCCACAGGCAACCCTGTTTGTAATGCATTTTATCACAAGAAGAGAAGACAGAATAAACCTTTTGAATTAAGAAAATTTGCAGGTGTGGAAAGACTTCCTTTACCTCAATTTATCTTCTGTTGTGGGAGAATTCCAACACAGAGAGTCTTAGTAACTTGCAAACAAATCTTTTTGAGTGCTTCCTACACCATAAGGGAAGCTAGGCCTTCAGCATGAAACAAGCTAATCCTGTTGCCTGGTCTGAGAGCAAAAGTGTTGTTCCCTGACATGATGCAGCTAAAGGCAAGCAAAGTATGCATTCTCTTCAGAAGTGACTCCATTGACGCCAATGATGCAAAACTGGTGCAAGTGAGAAGAGAGTTAGTGGATTTTTTTGTTTTAATTTTTTAAAAAATCTTTCAGCCTGTATGCTCTTCAGGATACTGGTTCTGAATTTGGCAAACTTCAGGTGTACACAAGACTTCACTGAACACAGTGGCCAAAGCTTCCATAACAAAACATGCAACCAAGTGACACTGAAATGGAGATGGAAGTATTTTATGAATCATATCTATGTCCCTCTTATGTCTCTTAACTATTAGATGTTTCTCATGACTCCAGTCAATCAATCATAAGTGTAAATGACACTGTGTCCTAAGTGCAGTAGAAACAGTAGTTGTCTTGTGCCACAAAAAGGATATTTTCCTCTTATTGAAGAAAAGGTTAGTGTACCTCTACTCATCTATCATAGACTTCTACCATGTACCTTTAATTGTCATGTTTATTAATGCTTTGATCCATTGAAAACCTTCTGTTGTACCAGTAGTGTAATGTGATACGAATTTAAGCCTCAAAAAGAAAAAAAGGCCCTTTTAAGCCAGTTGATATATATATTTTTTTATACTTCTAATGGCATTTTGCACCAAAAAATAAAAAATACTGAGCACGATATTTTAAAATTCTGCAAATTTTATTTGTCAAATAAATATGGAAGGTCCCGCATGGGATTGGGGAGCACAGGCCACTGGCTGTACAGAGCTGGGAGATCACTGTGCAGCTCTCCCCTGGGACATGAACTCAACAGTGAATCTGCACCCAACCCTGACACAGTGCAAGGACCGGGCCTGCCTCAGAAACACCCCAGGGCCCTGCCCCTCCATGCCAGCTGCTGCAGGTCTGGGCAGGCAGGCTCAGCAAGACAGGACCCAAGTGTGGAGGGGTTCGGTGTGGTTTGAGAGGGTTCGGTGTGGTTTGAGAGGGTTCTGTGTGGGGCAATCTGGGTGTGGGCAGCTCAGTGTGGGATCCGGGTGCTGGGGAGATCTGGCTGCACAGGGGCTTGTTGCGGGGTTCTGGGTGCAAAGGTAATGGGACTCTGCATGGGGGTCCAAGTGAAGGTGGTTGGGGCTCAGTGGGCGTCTGGGTGTGGGGGGAGTAGAGCTTGGTAAGGGGGTCTGGATGTGTGTGCGGGAGGTTAGTGAGGGTCCAGATGCAGGGGGAACCAGGTGCAGCTACTTGGGGCTTGGTGGGGTGGGGATCCAGGTGCGGGTGGCTTGTCAGGGTGGTCCAGGTGCAGGGGAGTGGAGCTTATCGGGGGGTTCTGAATGTGTGCGAGGGTGAGGCTCAGTGAGGTATGAGGGGGTCTGGATGCATGGAGGTTGGGAGGATGTGGGAGAAGCTCGCTGTACAGGGATCCCTCCCCCTGTAGCTGAGGAATGATGGGCGTAGGAAGCGAGTGTGTGTGTGTGTGTGTGGTTTGCACAGCTTCCTGCAGATGGGGGAGAAATCTGGGCTGGGTTTGATCTGGCCCCGGATGCCATGCAGGGGAAGAGGAAGTCTCATCCTTCCCAGCCGAACCGGGACTAGCAGCTGATCCTGGCGCAGGGAAGGAGCCACCAGCCAGGTCTTCCCCAGTCCTGCCCCCTATCCCACGCTAATTTACCTCTCTGCCAGCTGTCCTGGGCACCCGAAACATACTGTTGAGGAGAGTCGCATGGCCGCTCTTGTGGCTTCCCTTTGCTTCTCCCTCAGAAAGTCATTTTTCTGCGGGGAAACAAAGAAATCTGCGGGGACCATAAATTCTGCACATGTGCAGTGGCCAAGAATTCTCCCAGGAGTTTTTTTTTTCCACTAAAACATGTTACCTAGAGAATTTTATTTGTAGTAGCTACCTCTTCAGATTACAATTTATCAAGTTCTAATACCTCATACCCAATTTCTCTATTTCAGGGGTGGGCAAACTACGGCCTGTAAGCTGTTTTAAGCTGGTCTGCGAGGCACACCATGTGGCTTGGCCCCGCTCCGGCATTCCAGCTGGGGCACTGGGTCGGGGCCGTACCATGCAGCTCCCGGAAGCCACGGCATGGCCCCGCTCCGGCTCCTACGCACTCCAATGGGAGCTGCAGGGGAGGTGCCTGCGGATGGGGCAGTGTGCAGGGCCGCCTGGCCGTGCCTCCGGATAGGAGCCGGAGAAGGGACATGCCGTGGCTTCCGGGAGCTGCATGGTGCGGCCCCGACCCAGTGCCCCGGCTAGAATGCTTAATAATTTTATGAAACACTACTGTTTAAACAGTGCTAAACCAGAACTAAGGTGGCCTATTTGAATTACAAGAGTTGTTTAAAAATTCAAGAGGTATATTTTGTTTACCTCTTCATTTTCACATCTCAACACATCTTACTATTACCTTATATATATTGCATACTTTAGTTTGTTATATAAGGCTTTTGTTAAAATGCTACTCCCAATAGGAGGCTGTATCATTCCGGTTTTAAAAGGGAATTCCCTCTGTATAATGCATCCCCTACAATCTTCAAAATACTTAAATTCCAAGGATAGCTTTATAAAGAGTGACTATTGTGACTATGATACGTGGTTTAGGGTTTGGTGTTGCCATCTGATGGTTGTACTGTGGGATCACTATGTGACAAAGGAGAGTTGGTGGTCTCAAGTCAGTTCGTAGTACAAAATGTGTGTACGGTGGGCAGCTGAGGTGGCTGTCTTAGCAGAAAGATCAGGAATTTAATGGGTATGGGTCCTTAATGACCTGGATGTCAAGAAGTGGCCATCTCAAGTTACAGTTAGGTCTCTTTGGTGGATCTGTGTGAGGAATTTGCACAGCTGTGGCCTGTGCTGTGGGTAGATGGAGAGCAAAGTCCTCACTCTAGACTTTTTTCAAGTGCTACAATTCACTTTTTTTTTTTTTTTTTTTTTTAAGAAGCAAAAGTGTACAGGAAGAAAGAGATGGATGGACTGGAATGAGTTATATTTTGGTGAAGGAACCTAAATGTTTTCTAAGGCAGAAATACCCTTCAATTTCTATAATCTCCAGGTGTGTTTCTGCTGTCTTTCACTTTGACTGATTGGTTAACTTTTGAGAAACCAGAGATGTAATTTCACAAGAACATTTAAATGGTTTGTTTACCAACAGGGAGTAAACAAGCTTGTTTTTGTACTTTGTCGGTGATGTGGATATAGGTAGAAATATGGTCAGACATAAAGCGGATTTAAACGTAATTACATTTGTATTAACACTTATTACATTTATTAACCAATTCACTTACAATATCACTATGGTTAAGTAGGTGCCCTCCCTCACAATTTGTAGGTGTGGTTAGTTGAGATACAGGGGATACCTCCAATTTTTTTTGAGAGGTGCAGATAGATTTACAACTTTAGTGGACTAGGGACTGAAGTAATTTGTCTTTGGTACAGACCCGAGAGCAGTGCCTCTGTGGAGATAGATAACTGTTCATTAGTAAGGCTATTAATCTATTATTTTTCCCCAAAAGAAAAGGAAGTTTTTGTTCAGGGATGTTCTGGCAACATGGAGTAGAATAATTTTTTTTTTTTTGTTTACTTGATCCATTTTGACTCCTAATTTAATTAGATCTTAGTAATCCTCTGTGTTTTGAGAATAGAATGATAAGCAACTTTATAAACTACAATGAATATCTGGAGCACCTGAGTTTAGGGTTGCAGTGTTGATAAAGAGACTTCAAAAATAAAGGTAATGGCTTGCTGATATATGTTTTGTAAAGACAGGAAAAGCTTGGGTTTTTTCAGTCTCAATATCCATGATCAGAATCGGCAGCTTTGTACCACTCTGAGTTGTTGTTTTCATTCTCTTTAATTTATTTGTTCCATTTTCTCACTTTCTGACCCTTTTTTGTCTGTTTAGTTTTCTTAAGTTCTTTTTTTTTTAAATACTCTATCTCCTTGAATTAAAAAAATTATCTTAAAAAAGAAGCATAAATCAGAACTGCCTTCTCTTTCTGTCTGTTTCTTATTACCTGGCCTTTTCTTCTTGTTCTCCCCTACACCCCCTACTTCTGCATGCCTGCATTTCCCCTTTATCCTGCTTGGCCTTCTCAGAGCAAGACTACACTACCTTGCTACATTGGCACAGCTGCACCAATACAACTGTGCTGCAGCAGCGCGTCTAGTGAAGATGCGCTACGCAGATGGGAAAGCGCTCTCCCGTCGGCATCATTACTCCACCTACGCAAGAGACGGAAGCTATGTCGGTGGGAGAGTGTCTTGATGTAACTTGTGTCACTCAGAGGGGTGTCGTTCTCATGCCCCGTAACAACATAAGTTACATCGACTTAAATGGTAGCGTAGATCAGTCATCAATGTTACTTCTCTCTGCCAAAGTGACTGAATGAGCTGATAAGACTGCTTTATGTCAGGATTGCACACTGATCATAGGGTCTTCATGCTGGCCTGGAAAATAAGCATTTTTTACAGATAAGACACTATATAATAAAAAATAAAGGAAGTTTGTGGAGCAGCCTGGTGGCTTTGTAGTTAGTGTCTTTGTTTCATTGTGCTTCCCTTGTTTGTCTGTCTGTCTTCCTGTTGACTCTTTTTGTTATCCTTAGATTGTAAGCATCTTTTATGTTTGTACAGTGCCTAGCACAATGGGATGCTGGTCCATGATAGGGGTTTCTAGGTGCTGATAGGCTGCCAATGGAGGTCCTTTCAGCTTGTGCAATGAAAAGTGTAATCTCAAAAGAGGAGGGTGACCCATTGATATCACTGATGAGAAAGCCCTACACTGTAGACTTAACCTCTGTCATAGCTACTCCTACTTTCCAAGGAGGACAGGATGGGAATCCTGTCGGAGACCATCAGTATTGCTCCTTAACTGAGCAATATGTTCATTATTAGGTAAAAGAGAGGACTCCTTGCCTGTAGGGTTGTGTGTATTACTTTTGACTACACTGGGTAGCAGAGACTGGGACCAGAAATAAAATTCAGGCCTCCCAAATGGCAATGGGAAACATCTGTCTACAGGGAGCTGACCAGCCTTCATTTCTATTTGTATTTTTTTTTTCTCTCTTAGTTTTTGCATGCCAGGTCAAATGGTTTGGCTTCTTCTGATACTTTTTGGATCTTTCTGATGCTTGAATTGGCTTTTCCTTTGGCTTTGTTTCCTGCCTGACTGACAAGCAATGATGTTTCCTGAAGGATGGACATTTTTTGTCTTTATCCTCATTATATAAAGGCCCTACAAATAATTTAAATCTTAATAGACAACATCTTCATTAGTGCTACAAAAGGCAAAAATTAAAGTTAATGCAAAAAGTTTGTTCATCCAGCCCAGGACAACGAAAGAGATTATTTGAAGTGGACACAAAGATACTGATGTAATTTTGGAAAGTGAATTAACTCGGCTAGAAATGTTATTTTAGCATAAAACAGAGATAGGAAGAAGAAAAAAAAAAAAAAGAAGGTGCCCTTGAAGTGAAAATCAATACAAACAGGATAAAAAGAAAAATTCTCATCCACTTCTTACAGCATGCACATCACCATGGTGTGAGTGATTATACAAAGGTCTAACTTTCATTAGCCAAACAAGGGTATGATTGGAACAAAGTTGTGTTCTCCACACCTCTTGTAATGTAAGCTTGAACAGGAGTGAGGAATCTAGGATTAATTAATGAGGATTAATCTTGACCTGCTAACGCATGTGAAAACTACAAACTGCCTTGTCTTCATTAGAGAGGCAGGGTGATATCCTTTATTGGACCAATTTCTGTTGGTGAGGGACAAGCTTTTGAGCTTACACAAAGCTCTTCCTCAGGTCTGGGAAATGTACTCGGGCTATGTCTACACTACATATTTGGTATAACTTGCTTCGTTCAGGGGCGTGAATAATGTACAACCCTGAGCAACGTAAGTTATACCGACGTAAGCATGGTTGTAGACAGCGCTATGTTGTTGAGAGAGCTCCTGTTGACATAGCTACTGCCTCTCACAAAAGCAGGAGTTATTAAGCCAACAGCAGAGGTCTCTCCCATTGGCTTAGGGCATCTTCACCAGAAGTGCTACAGCTGTGCAGCTGTAAATGATGTAGCATAGACATAGTTTCAGAGTGTCACAGCTAAATACAAGGTGGAACAGATTGTTTAGCATATGTAGTTAACACGTATTTCACAGGACCATTCAAGGTGAAGTGGCATGTTAGGCTTTTACCTTGTGTTAGTTACCATGTGTTCACTAACCTGGTAAGCTAGTGAAGACACAAAGCCTAACTGAAAATTTTGGTTTAACTGACTTGTTCAGTGTCATGTAAGAAGTCTGTTGCAGAGCCAGGAATAGAACAGAGCTTTTCTGGGTAGCATTCACCTGCCTTCACCAAAAGAACAGCCTTTCTCTACTTGTAATTCCCTGCCTCATTCTTTATGCACCTTCCAACTTCTAGATTAGATGAGGCAGAAATCGTACATGTGTGTGTGATCTCCTGGTAATCATAGATCCCCTTTATCCTCTATCTTAAAAAAAAATATAAGTAATTAAAAATAATTGGACCACTAAATAGTCTCTTAAACAGTAACCCGTGGAACTCTTTGCTTTGCTTTTTGATCCCAGATTAGATTTTACAATAAGGATGAAGTGGCTTATTAAGAATGGCCATAGTGGGTCAGACCAATGGTCCATCTAGCCCAGTATTCTGTTGTCTGTCAGTGGCTGGTACAAGATGTTTCAGAGGGAATGAATAGAACAGGGCAGTTATTGAGTGATCCAGCCCGTTGCACAGTCCCAGCTTCTGGCAGTCAGCAGTTTAGGGACACCTAAAGTAAAAGCTTGTTGAAGTCTTATCCTATACTAAATATGGTGGTAGACGGAGGCTAGGTAGGTCATCTGTACTGCACCACTATTGGTACTGATAGTATTCTTCCTTTCATTTTGTATAGCAATTGCAATAGTAGTTAATCAACATGTCTGTCTTTCACTGCTTTGGAGATGGCTGTGACAGCATGCTTCTTATCTACCAACTGTACACAAGTGACACGTATGGAAAGCTGCACAGAGAGGATGACATTTCTTTTACTCTGTACAGACTGTGCTTGCCAGTCCCGACATGCTGAGTCAGATAGAAATTCTGTCATGTCCCTGGAATGTTGAAGTCAGTGAAAACTGAATTCAGTGATGCAAAAAAGCTTTCAGCATTTTCAGACAAACTTTCCCAAAAGATCATTTTTCACAAGTCTTGAATCCTAATCAAAATATCTAATCATGATGTAGACCTTCTTGTCATTGCTGACATCATTACTTTCATCCATCATAACAGCGAAAGGTCCTGATCTTGCAAGGTTCATGGCTTGACTGTGTCAGATGTGCTGACAGAGCTTTGATGATGCACACAGCTTTTTGTCCTTCCACAGGGAAATATTTTTTCGGTAGCTGAATCTGAGAATGTCTTCTTGTCAAGCTTTGTGACATGGTCAGCAAAGTGAATAGTGCAACACTTCAACATTTGTAACTTTTTCACTGAATGATTGTTGAGTATTTTAAAAAGCATTTCTGTTTCTCTGGAAAGGTAATGACGCTACACCACTGACATGTTTTGCAGCAACATGAGATGTTGCTTCAGGTTGTTGATTCCAGAACTGCCAGTGTAGATATTTTTGTAGTATCGAACACCACACATTAGAGACGTGTGTGTGTGTGTGTGTGTGTGTGTGTGTGTGTGTGTTTTAACTGAAAATGTTTCACCTCATTCTGGAAGAAATTTTGAGCTATACAGACAACAACTTTTAGGACTTGGGGTCAAATTTTTCCCATGTATTATGAGGTTTTCCCTTACTACTTATTTGTATTGCAGTAGTGCACAAGAGCCAATGAAGTTAGTGGCCCCATTATGCTGGACACTGTAGAAGCACACAGCAAGACACACGGTCCTTGCCTCACATAGTTCACAATCTGTTTTTCAAAGATTGTTTAAAATAGGGCTGTCAATCGCAGTTTAACTCACGCGATTAACTCAAAAAAAATAATCACGATCAATCGCACTGTTAAACAGTAGAATACCAATTGAAATGTATTAAATATTTTGGATGCTTTTCTACATTTTCAAATATATTGATTTCTTTTACAACACAATACAAAGTATACAGTGCTCACTTTATATTCTTATTTTTTATTACAAATATTTGCACTGTAAAAATGATAAACAAAAGAAATAGTATTTTTCAGTTCACCTCCTACAAGTACTGTAGTGAAATCTCTTTATCATGAAAGTGTAACTTACAAATGTAGATTTTTTTTTTGTTACATAAGTGTACTCATAACCAAAACAATGTAAAAGTTTAGAGCCTACAAGTCCACTCTGTCTTCTTGTTCAGCCAAACGCTAAGACAAACAACCTTATTTACATTTACGGAAGATACTGCTGCCTGCTTCTTATTTACGTCACCTGAAAGTAGAACAGGCGTTCGCTTGGCATTTTTGTAACCGGCATTGCAAGGTATTTACATTCCAGATATGGCTAAACATTCGTATGTACCTTCTTGCTTCGGCCACCATTCCAGAGGACATTCTTCCATGCTGATGATGCTTGTTAAAAAAAAAAAATGCATTAATTAAACATATGGCTGAAAGCCTTGGGGAAGAATTATGTCTCCAGCTCCGTTTTACCCACTTTCTGCCATATATTTCATGTTATAGCAGTCTCGGATGATGACTCCGCACATGTTTGTTTTAAGAACACTTTCACAGCAGATTTGACAAAACGCAAAGAAGATACCAATACGAAATTTCTAAACATAGCTACAGCAGGTTTAAGAATCTGAAGTGCCGTCCAAAATCTGAGTGGGACGAGGTGTGGAGCATTCTTTCAGAAGTCTTAAAAGAGCAACACTCAGATGCAGAAACTACAGAACCCGAACCACCAAAAAAGAAAATCAACCTTCTGCTACCTTAGAGACTAACCAATTTATTTGAGCATTATGCTCAAATAAATTGGTTAGTCTCTAAGGTGCCACAAGTACTCCTTTTCTTTTTGCGAATACAGACTAACACGGCTGTTACTCTGAAACCTTCTGCTGGTGGCATCTGACTCAGAGAATGAAAATGTACATGCATCGTTCCCTCTGCTTTGGGTGGTTATCGAGCAGAACCCATCATCAGCATGGAAGCATGTCTTCTATAATCATGGTTGATGCATGAAGGGACATACGAATCTTTAGCGCATCTGACACGTAAATACCTTGCAATGCCAGCTACAAAAGTGCCATACGAATGCCTGTTCTCACTTTCAGGTGATATTGTAAACAAGAAACAGGCAGCATTATATCCTTCAAATTGTAACCAAACTTGTTTGAGCGATTGGCTGAACAAGAAGTAGGACTGAGTGGACTTGCAGGCTCTAAAGTTTTACATTGTTTTATTTTTGAATGCAGTTATTTTTTTGTACATAATTCTACATTTGTAAGTTCAACTTTCATGATAAAGAGATTGCACTACAGTACTTGTATTAGGTGAGTTGAAAATACTATTTCTTTTGTTTTTTACAGTGCATATATTTGTAATCAAAAATAAAGTGAGCACTGTACACTTTGTATTCTGTGTTGTAATTGAAACTAGTATATTTGAAAATGCAGAAAACATCCAAAAATATTTAAATAAATGGTATTCTATTGTTTAACGGTGCGATTAATCGAGATTCATTTTTTTAAATCGCTTGACAGCCCTAATTATAAATTTTATATGTTAAAAAAGTACCAGAATGTGATTGTTTAAAGGACTGAAGTATTAAAACATGCTTATACTACTGGAGGTTTAGCTAGTAGAATGACATTATCTTAATTTTGTGTCATGAATAACTTGCAAGTATTAGAAAGCTAGTGAAGACATGCCCTAACTCCTGCTTTTGGCTGCTGATTATCTGATGTGTAGAGCAGCCAGCCACAAAACTGGCCCAATCTTTGTCATGTCTTTCCTTGATTTGCCTTTGCTTACTTTTGCTATACTTTTTTTGTTTTTCTTCTTGGTTTCTGTCCTCCGTTTCCTTGTCTCTTGCTGTTTTTCTCTCCTTTTGCTATTCTGTCTCTTGCTCTCCCCCCTCCTTTTCGTTTGGTGGGCTCTTCAATATTAACAGTCTGAAAATAGCTGATTACCTACTGAGTTAAGACCCCGTATAAAGCAGGTGTCTGGGGGTGGAGTGGGATATAGGTGTTTAAGGTGACCAGACATCCCTATAAAATCGGGACTGTCCTGATTTTTAGTCCTTTGTCCCGCGTCCCGACCAATGCACAGTCACGATGCCATTTGTCCCGATATTGTGGCTTTGGCTGCTCCAGCGTTTTTTTTTTTGTTTTTTTTTGCTTCGGCAACTCCGCTCCGCCCCTCCCCCCCCCCTTTTTTTCTTTTTTCTTCCCCCACATGTCCCAGTATTTTGTCCGTTTCATCTGATCACCCTATAGGTGTTTTGCTCAAATAGTATCTGTCCTGAAGAACCTATCCCAATAAGCATTTCAAGCCCAGATTTATCCAAATTAAAATACAATAATTTTTACATCAGTCAGTGGCTCCATAGTTAATGCCAAAAAAAAAAAGCTTTCTTCCTGGTTCTTTGTCACTAGGCCTGCTGATGAACATCAGTGACTTTTGTAGGTATGTAATTAAAAAAGTTATGCTTTTTCATTTTATTTTTATAACACTTACTCCACATTAAATAACGTAGTGCAGCTTCGCCCTTCAGTACTTTTTCTTAAAATTGGCATTGCCTGCATTTTAAAAAATCCAGATTACAGTAGTTACATTAACCAGAATAATCCCTCTAATGCTCTCTCCTGAATGAGCTCCTTCCATCTTTCCTTTTCAAGTCCTGTACAAGTGATAAAAACAGAATAATGAAATCTAGGTTTTCTTACTAAACTGGAAAGTAATACAAACCAATCTATGCTAATTTCAATTAACATATAAAGATATTTTTAAATTGTGTGTGTAATTATCTAATTTATCCTTCCCCCTCCCCCCTACCATTCTGAACTTCTGGGATTCAGCTGAAGTGGAACCCTGATCTGAGTTGCTAATGGTTTTGTAAGTCCCAAAGCTGACTGACTACCCATCTCTAGCTTTTATCTCATATAGTCAATTAACTCTTCGTTCTTACAACAAGAGATGAATTGACCTTCTAGCTGAGGCAAGTAAGTATTTGGTGGGAAAAAAGTTTTTCTCCTTTGTGCCTGTCACCTGATGGGCCTCTGAGATGTGAAATTCCAGAAGAGCAGAGGAAATGGAAGTGGTGATAGTAATCAGGAAACTTTTGGTCCTGATCTAAAAATGAGAAACTCGTTTAAATCTATTAGTGGGGACAACCTTGGCATTTTAGCACTTGTTCACTTCCAGTAGTGACACCTTCTTGGAAGGTACGGCAGAACTTTTCAGGACTTACTGATAGGTGACACTGCATGCCAGCACAATGTGCCAACCAGTGCTACATCTCTGCTTTGCTGATGCAGCATCTACTTGGGAGTCTAGAGGTGAAGAAGAGGCGTGTATGTGTTTCATGCTCTTTAGGGGAACTAATCTTTGAACTGAACACTTAACTGAGATGAATGGTGGATGTTTACCCCTCTCGAGCTACGTTAATAATAAGCACACAAGACAGTAGTGCACTGATTTATAGAATGAAGGATTTATTTGCAAGTGGAAAAGCTAAAAACCTTTAAACAAGACAAAATCTAAATTTTAAAGACTGATACTCTGCAGAATTTCAAGATTGTTCATACCTGTGGAATTCTGCACCTGCCCATGTTATGCTTGTTGCTGAAGTCTTCAGTTGAGATTTTAAAGTGTGCTGTTGAACTCCTGTTCAGTAATTGTTTCCAGGGGCAGAGGAGATGGTGGGATTTTTGGTGTTGATGTCCTCCATTTGTATACCTGCATTCACTGTTTTTAAGAAAAAAGTGACCCAAGAGCCGTTACAGTAGTCTATCATGCAAGGATCTTTTGTTCCGTGCTGAGCTGCATTCATTTACATCTGCTAAATTGCACTTAATATCTTCCCATACCCACGTTCCTCTTTATCATCCATACTAATTTCTCCTTCACAGTTTACTATTCTCTGTTGCCCTTCATATCATATTGTAGCTTTCTTGTATTATATTAACAGTTCAGGAGAGCCCATTATCTTCAGTAGCCTGAGCCAGTCTTTGTCTCCCTACTAAAAAGTCCCTTGTGGTTTCCAGATACCAGCAAAAGATGAACTGGGAGATACAGTTTTAATAACCTATTGTGGAAACTCTTCTCTTGTAAACTATCATAAAGTGGTTGGCTTATGTTGTTTGTGGCATCACAGCAGCAATTTCCTGGCTCACTCTTGTGTGTTAAACTCTGACTTTTAATAACTTGTTTTCTCAAATTACCTCTTGGGCTAAAATTTCTGAAATGTTAGTTCAGCCCAAGAGAGTGGGGTTTTTTGTTTTTGTCTAGTTATTCAGTTGTTTGGCAGCTTTCCCTTCTCTCCCTCAAAAAAGTCCTAAGAGCAAGTCTATACAGCAGCTGGGAGATACAGTTCCCAGCTTGGGTAGAAATACTCAAGCTAGCCCCTAAAAATAGCCACATGGCTGTGGTGGCATGGGCAATAGCTTGGAACTAAGCACCCAAGTACAATCCTGCCTTGATCCCTGGGTATGTACTTAAGTGGCTAGCGTGAGCTGCCACCTAGGTCACTGGGGTTACACCGCAATTTTTAGGCAATAGCTCAAGCACAACTACTGCATATATGTCTGCCCAAGCTGGGAATCTCACCTCCCAGCTGCTGTGTAGATGTACCCTACATGGCTTACTTTGAAAACCTCAGATCTGGCATGTAAGTAATCCAGAATGAGGGTTAACTAATTGTTTATGAAATTTAATGACTTTTTTTCCATAATAGTCAGTAATGTCAACAAGTCTGGTTTTGCCTGGATAACTTATTTATGGTCTGAGAACTGTTTGTGGGACAAAGACATAGAGTTATCTCATATCTTATGGGACAAGGGCATAGAGTTACCGATGTTAACAAAAAATGTTTTAAACAGTCTGGCTAACAATTCCTCTTCTCAGTTGCTCAGTTTTCAGTCTTTCATAACTTCACTAGTTCTCCTGTCACCATAATCTTCCGAGGTATATAAGTCCTGAATTACTAATGTGAAAACCAAGAACTTAACTTTAAAAAAAATTATTTATACATAATTAACAAACAATAAAGGGCATAAACCCAATTGTTTAGAAAAACAAATCCTTTTCAGGTCATTGTATGTATCCATAACATGAGCAAACTGCAGTCATGAAAATTGCTGACCTCACAACTTTTGGAAACTGCAGTTTTTCCAGGGTTCTATAATATCTAACTTTTTATTTAATATACATGATGCATCAGTCAGTGTAAACCAGTTAACCCAGTTTTGCACAAAAAACCCCAAACCAAACCAGAAAACTTCCAAGCAAATGATAGCAGCAACAAAGGTGGGAAGCAGCCCCACACTATCTTTCTACTCAACTTCAAAGCTTAACTAGGACTATTTAAATGGTAATATTAAGCACAGGAAATTTCTTTTTTTCATTCTGTACTTTAGGGAGAAAACCAGGAAATCAAATGCGGGGGGGAGGGGGGTGGTTGTGGTGGGGTGTGTGTGTGAAGCCTGTTTATGCAACATTAAGGTTGCACAGTTAATTATAAAATCAGGAAATGCAAAAATGAAGATTTTAACCACCCTGTTAACTACCCAAGTTCTGCAATCAAATCAACTATTTGCGTACCCTTCTAACTGTGCAGAACCCCATTGAAATTAATGGGACTCTAGCACTGTTCCCTCTAAGCTGTGCGCGTGTGCGCACGCACACAGATCCTAAACCCCATGCACACGGGGAAACACTGCATGCACAAAAATTTGCACAGAAGCACAACAGTTTGCACAGAAGAAATTTTTTGCACACCGCCTGTCAAAAATTAGAGGGAACATTGGACTCTAGCACAGATCACAGTACCTACTCAGAGAACCTGAATATAAAATCAGGGTTCAAGTCTGTTTCTTCACACGCATTGTAATTTCTGTTCATTTTTCTTATTAAATGTGTGGCTTAGATATAGCTGAGCCTGCAGTGCAATATTTAGATTTGCAATATTGCCAACCCCTAAAAGAAATGCATGAGTCACCAGATTTTTTAAAAAGATTAAATAATATTTTTGGTCTGTTTTAAAATTAACTCTCCTTTCCCACTTCTAAAATGTGTGGAAGTTCAATTATTTCACTTTCTTGTGACTTTTAACAGTGCAATCTTAACTTGCATTAATGATTTTTTTGCATTTAACAGTATATGTACTTTATACTTCATATTAATGAGACCTAAAATAAATAGCAAGATGTCCTTTTAAAGAGGAACTATAACAAAAATGCAGGTTGCGAGGAAACTTGTTTCAGGGATGCATGTTATTGCATGACTGATTTATAAATACTGAATCCTTTTCACATTTAAATGTGTATGTGTAGTAGTCATTTTGAGGGGAAACCGTATTTAATCTGAAAAGCCTTTCTTTGCCTCTTACTAATATTTTCATTGCATAAACATGTTGGTATTGTGTAACTTCCTGAAGTGCATGCCAGATCACATCACATATTCATTGCTGAGTTTCAATAGTTTCCACTTGCTCTAAAATCTGCCTATTGAAGGCACTGTTTTAATCTGTGCTGTGAATATTTAGACCAAAATCAATCTAGGCTTGTGTAATTTTCCTTCACAATGATTAAGAAAAAGCAAGGTTGAGCATTATTCTTGTTGCTAAGCTTGTTAAAGGGAGATTCTTAAATGTGATTCACTGTGTGTTAATTTATCTTTTCATCAGTGTTTTGTTTTAGGCACTAAGGATATGGTCAGCTTTGACATTAAAAAGACACTTTTAAGGTTCAGTATATTTCATGTTTAATTTTTTTATTCTATTACTGATGACAATCTCTTGGAGTTTCAAAGAAGTATTCCATAGCGCCCGCTAGCCTTTCTTCCTCCGTTGTGTTAATGTGTATCTCTCAATTGTCTTTGGTTGGTTGGTTTGTTAAGAGAAATATTCTCTATTGTAGACCAAAATTTATTGATATTGTTGGGACTACTTAGTGAAATGAGCAGAATTTTGGATCCTGTTACCTCACTTTTGAGTATTCTGATGCAAAAAGCTTACCTTAGTTTAAAAGTTAAGGTTGCTAAAATAAATAATCTAACCCTATATCAAATTTTATTTAAAATATATATTAAAGTATGACAATAACATGGCAAATTAAGATAACTTAAAATCTTCTATTACCCTTACAGTTCATACAAAATTTACGTAAAATTTCACCTTACCCATTTCCATAATAACTTTTACTCTGACCTTCAAACCATACTTATAGTACTTCTGAGGGCGTTCTTCACCAAAAAATTAAAAATTCTGCACGCAATATTTTAAAATTCTGCAAGTTTTATTTGTCAATAAATAAATGCAGAGGCTCCAGCATAGCAGTGCGGATCACAGGCCACTGGCTGTATGAAGATGGAAGATCACCCTGCAGCCTCCCCACCCCTGGGACACGGACTCAGTGGTGAGGCTGCAACCGACCCTGTCACAGCACAAGGCCTGGGCCTGCCCCAGAAACACCCTGGGGCCCTGCCCCTCTGCCCCAGGTGCACCCAGGTGTGGGCAGGCAGGATCCAAGTGTGGGAGGGGCTCATTGTGGGGGGGTCCAGGTGTGGGGTGAGAGGATTCTGTGTGGGACAATCTGGATGCAGGCAGCTCAGTGGGGAGTCTAAGTGTGAGGGGATCTGGACGCCCAGAGGCTTGTTGGAGGGGTTCCATGTGCAGGGGCAATGGGACTCTGCAGGGGCTTCCAGGTGAAAGTGGTTGGGGCTCAGCAGAGGGGTCTGGGTGTAGGGGTCTCAGCAAGGCGGCTGGGGGAGTGGGGTGGGGGTCTGGGTGCAGCTAGTTGGGGGTGTGGATTTGGGCATGGATGTGGGGGCTCAGGCTCATCAGGGTGGAGGTTTGAGTGCAGGGAGCTCAGGTGGGGGGTGGTCTGGGTGCAGGGGTGGGGGTCCAGAGGCAGGGGGTCTGGGTGCAGGGGGGCCTTCAGATGCAGGGGTTGAGGTTCAATGGGATGGGGTTTGGGTATGGAGGGCTGGGGGGTTCTGGGTGAGGGTCAGGCTTGGCAGGGGTGTCTGGGTATGGGAGATCCAGATACATGGGGGTTGGGCAGATGGGGGAGCAGCTCCCTGTACAGTTACCCCTTCCATCGCAGCTGAGGAGCGATGTGGGAAGGAAGCAGGGGAGGATGCTGAGCTTCCTGCAGCTGGGGGAGATTTCTGGAGGTGGGTCTGACACAGCCCCAGCCACTCCTTGCAGAGGAAGTAGTAGTCCCATCCTCTCCAGCCCAGCCGGGACTAGCAGCTGATCCTGGCTCAGGGTAGGAGCCACTGGCTGGGGTGTCCCCAGCCCTGTGGTGATTTACCTCTCTGCTGGCTGCTTTGGGTGCCTGAAATAATGTACCTGTGCAGCTAGGGAGTGGTGTGTGACTGCTCTTGCAGCTTCCCTTTACTTCCCTGTCAGTCATTTTTCTGTGGGGAAGCAAAGCAATCAGCGGGGGACATGAATTCTGCACATGTGCAGTGGCGCAGAATTCCCCCAGGAGTACTATAGACTCTTTCAATATACATTGCTCATGTGTGGCTTTTATATAAAACTTGAGGAAGCTGGCTCCTTGATTGGTCTAGCCATGCCCCTTCTTGACTTTCTTAAAAGAGCTGACATCCAATATTAAGTGCCACTGTTTTGGTGCGTAAAACTGTAGACATTTGCTTTTGATGTATATTTTTCTTATCTGTCTGCTTCCATGGAGTAAAAAGAAACAGTAATGCTCAATAATGCTTACAACTATGTTCATTTTATCTTTTTTTAAAACTAGCTTGTGCACAAGAGTTTTCTCAGACTTGAGATCTCTTCATAAAGTTTCAAGAGTTAAAACGGTGGTATGCTTGTTCTTACAGCGAAGGTGATTGTGTGACTTGGCACATGAGTATTCTCAATAAGGAATGTGTGCTTTGTGAAGTGTGAAACAACTTGGTTAAATTTTTTTGTCATTTTCTGCAGTTCATGACACAAGCATAAGGCTGTGTGTCTTTGTTTTTCATGGTGTGTACCAGCTACTCATGCCTTTGTTCTTATGGTTTATTTTGTCATCACAACCCTCAATAAATATAGTCGCCTGTATGCTTCCTTTGCATAAAAGTCCTGGCTTTTATTCGTTATAGTAGTGGTGTGAACCGTAATAAGCCAACCAATAAAAATTACAACTTTATCTAGAAGGGGTACTGTCAAGATGAGACACCTTGAGAAGAGCACTATCAAGACTGAGCAGATGGACTCTGAAGGAAGTAGCAGTTGTCTTTGGAACCATAGGTGGTGGTTATTTCAGTTATTAACTGGTGCATGTTGGCAATGGAATTGTAAGGAGTTATAAAAGTATTAGCAATACGCAACAGGCAAACTGGCAAAATGGAAGGGTAAGAAGCTATAAAAGTAGGGCAGAACTGTCAGGAAGATGTGTAGTATACCCTGAGGTCTGATCTGCACTGAAAAGTTATATTGGCATAGCTGCTCTCGCAGAGGTGCAAAACATCTAAACCCCTGAGAGATGGAGGTAAGGCAATCTAACCCGCGGCATACAGAGCTAGGTCAATGGATGAATTCTTCTGTTGACCTAGCTACCGCCTCTTGGTGAAGTGGATCATTTACAATGATGGGAGAACTCCTCTTGTCACTGTAGTGAGTGTCTATACTGAAGCACTACAGCAGCATAGCTGCAACTGTGCTGCTATAGCATTCTAAGTGTAAAAATAGCCAGATGCTTTCTTATAGTATAATATTTTGTCTCCTTCAGATCACCTAACTAAAGAGTGACACGCATCCTCCCCCTGGTTTCTGACCATCAGAGTTCTTTCTCTTTTACCGTAATTGTAGTGCAAAGTAAACTTGTCGTCTTTGTTACTTTTCTCTACTCACCTTCTTGTTGAGAGAACCGTGGCAGAGATGCTGCAATAGCTTATAATTTTCCTTTTGTGGGTCCTAATTGAATGGGCTGACCTTTCATGGTTACAGCTGGCTTTGCTGTCATGCATCTTCTGCAGCTGTGTGTACAACCCCTTTTGAGAATGAAGTCTGCTATATTCAAAGCACTGAAAAAGCAAGTGGGTTTTATTACTCTTTGGCTTTTATAGTTAGGAGCAAAGAAGGGAATTCTTTAGCACAGTACAAAGGGGTATTTGCAGAAGTAATGGGATGAAATGGAAAATTTAGGCTGAATGTCCAGTATTTATTCCCAATAATTGCATTTTTTTAGGCCAAGGGATAGTCTTCTAAAAGAAAGTGGAAGAAGTCCCATTCCCTGGAGACATGGACAAAGCACCACAAAATGGACCATGTGAGAGAATCGTATGCTAGCAGAGGGAATGGGTTAGACAGTCTAGTAGATCTTTCCCATCTTTAATTTCTGTAGTAATATAGGTAAAAGGCCTTTATGGAAAAAAACTGTCAGCCCAGTCTCTGGGTGTGTTTTATGCATGCTCCATTTTGCCATGATCTGGGAGTTGTTGTACATGTACATTAGCTATATAATATTCCAAATGCTAACATGCAACTACTTATAACATGTTCAATATTTAGATTCCTTCCCCTTCTCCTCCAAATCTGATTTCTAGTTACATTTCCTTGACTTGTTAGCATTTGGAATGCTAACCTTGTAATTGTAAATAAGACTTGATATCTCCTGTTCCCCATCATAGGAAAATGCAGAGCTGCATTCATTCCTGTTCTGAGGCTACAATAATTTTCTTCAAGAAAAATGGTTAAGTTGCATCACATTTTTCCAATGAAATGAGTAATTCTGGGTTCTGCCACCGACATCCACCTCTGATACCTTTTTGCTCTTCTGGCAGCCCATACGACACTGTGGTACCTTGAAAGTATGGATAATTATGGATGCGATACTACTTCTACCCGTGTAGTCTGCATGCATTTCTAGTATAAAGTCTGGATAATGCAGATGATACATACTACATAGCTGTGCATCTCCTTTGAGATGTACCTTATACAGTCTAGTAATGGGGGTAAATCTTGATTTAATTTTGTAGTAAAATTTTTGATATTGCAAAGAGGTGAAATTTGACTCTCTCAGTTGTACAGAACATGGTTTGGTTCCTCAAATGAGACTAAGGCATCCAAATCCCATTGAAATTTAATGTAAATTAGGTCCTTATTCCACTATCCACCTCCTAAAAATCTCAGTTTACATTGTTTAAATAAAGAATTGTTGCTGAAACAAAAGTCTTGGCAAAAATGAAATGTAACAAATATATAAGGGGTCTGCAAGTAGCAATAAGCTGAACTAGTTAAATTTCTTTTACTTTTCATAAGCAATATCTATCTATCTATCTATCTATCTATCTATCTATCTATCTATCTATCTATCTATCTATCTATAAGTAATCCTTCTTCAGTCACTTGGAATCTTAGCTTGTTTCAGTTCCTTCCCTGTCATCATTTCTTGTCTAAAAGTGTTGAATTTCCTCTTTTAAAAAAAAATTAGGAATAGTGTGAAAGCATGAGTTTTCAGCTAATTGTGGGAAGAAGTGTACGTTAACTCAGGGGTGGGCAAACTTTTTGGCCTGAAGGCCACATCGGAGTTCCAAAACTGTATGGAGGGCCAGATAAGGAAGGCTGTGCCTCCCCAAACAGCCTGGCCCCCGCCCCTCCCACTTCCTGCCCACTGACTGCCCCCCTCAGAGCCTCCAACCCCCCGATCCTTATCCCCTGACCGCCCCCTCCCAGGACCCCCCACCTCAACCATCCCCCCGGGACCCCACCCCCTATCCGCCCCCCCCCTCCCTGTCCCCTGACTGCCCTGACCCCATCCACCCCCCCACCCCTTGGCAGGCCCCCTGGGACTCCCATGCCTATCCAACCGCCCCCTGCTGCCTGTCCTCTGACCGCCCCCCCAAGAACCTCTGCCCCATCCAACCGCTCCCTGTCCCCTGACTGCCCCCCCCCCAAGACGCTCTTCCCCTTTTCCAACCCTCCCACCCCCTTACCATGACACTCAGAGCAGCAGGACTGGCAGCTGCGCTCCCCGCTGGAGCCAGCCACACCACTGTGCTGCCTGGCAGGAGGTCGCAGCCCTTCCGCCCAGAGTGTTGGCCACATGGCGAGCCAAGGCAGCAGGGGAGGGGGGACAGCAGGGGAGGGGCTGGGGGCTAGCCTCCCCGGCTGGAGCTCAAGGGCCGGGCAGGACGGTCCCGTGGCTCGGATGTGGCCCACAGGCCATAGTTTGCCCACCTCTGTCTTCTTTAGAAAACATTTGCAAGAGTCATTCTACAACATTTTCTATCTTGCATAGTTGAATAGTTTCTTCAAAAAGGAAAATATAGACGCGTCTCTTTAGAAGTGGGAGGGGGGCATTTATTAAATGCCCTTGGCTAGGATTAACAATATATTGAGAGAACTCTCTGCAGCAACAAAATAAACCTGTGAACAACAAAACATATAGTCTCTGGAAAGAGAATAACAAATCCCAGTAATATGAGACTGTTACTTAGATCTGTTCTCCTTTGTAGATGAAGTAGTTATGTATGGTTGCTTCTCCTCTCTTAAGAATGTCATCTGGTGCATAGGATGCTTCTCAGCCAGTTTCGTGGTGGAGTCTGGGTGTCAAAAGAGGATGAATAAAACTGCTGAGGAGATCTTATTCATTTTCGGTTTCTAATTCAAATAGCTTAACATTCCTAACTTGTAAAGTAGAAAGATGATGCTTTATACGGTTTTGATGAGAGGAGTGTTGTACTACACTTGTATTGAAGTAAATCATAGATACAAAATTACCACTGTAAGTTTACCACATTAAAGGAAATCAAGAGTTTTTGTGGTGTTTTGTAACCATTTGCGAAATCTTAATAAGTTTACAAATCATTCGATGTAAATATTAGAAACAAGACAATAATTATTATAACGGTGAGCTTATTTATTTGTTCAGAGAAACATTATATATTAATAATAATCAAATCTTGCTATTTAACATGGTGTTACCATACTATAGAATTAGTCTCATTACACCATTCAGGACATGTGATTTTATTAAATGAGTGAAACTACTGACTCTACTCATATTTATCAAACCAGGTGTATCTATGAAAAGAATCAACAGTAAAAAAAATTGGAGAGATGTACTTTGTTTTTACAGATGAATATACTTTGTCTGAAAAGTGAATTAATGGTAACCAAATATGTAAGTACAGTGTCTATTATTCCTTGGTCTCTCTTTCAAGGTACATGATCGATATATACATTTTTTGTTAACAAAAAATTCCCATATTTTTGGAATCATTCCTCCAGATTTGGACTATTTTTCTGTATCCACTAAGACTATCAGTAGTTTAGCGACTACTAGCAGATGAGATATTAATTTTTTCATTTCTTTGAGTGTGATCATTTCTGATAGGAATTCTCAGAAGGATTACCAAAGAATTATATGGTAATAAATGTCCAACAATTTCTGATATTTGTTATGAATTGGATTCCAATATTGTCTGAGTGGACATATCCACCATATATGTATAAAATCTCCTCTCTGCACAGTTTCTGCAGTGGCTGCTCCTATTCAGTCTGTGTATATTTTTTTTAACCTGACTTGTGTGAAGTACCACTTAAAAAGTATCTTAAGACTGAGGTTGCTGGTATTCTTTTTGCTGCCCTTTGTTTTTGTTGCTGGTCGTCTTTTTTTTTTTTCCCCCCCTCTAAATCAAAGCCTGTTGTTCTGGACTAACTTATTTGTCCAAATCCTTTTTGTACCATGTCATACCTGTACATTTCTTTGTTAAGAAAGTTGGCTGCAAAGATTAGAAAACAAACAAACAAGGCCTTACATTTATATTAATCAACCAGAAGCAAAACAAACAATCTCTGCCATTAATTTAGCTTTCTATATAAAACATTCTGAGAAAGGTGACAAACATAATGCTGACCTTGAAGGTACTGGTACCATGATAGAGTGGGCTGGTTTAAATTAGTTATGATTCCTTAACAAGTTAGAAAAGTTTCTTTGAACAGCTGGCTAACTGAATGTGTTACATGGTTTTCCCAGTCTTCAAAACTCTGTTAGTGTTTCTGGTTAAAATCTGGATGATTTGCAATGGGTGTTGTTACAAAGAGGAAATAATTTAAACCCTAGTTTTATCCCAGACCCACAGAATAGCCTTTGCCAAAAATTGTATATAAATTTCTGGAGGGTGTGGTGTGTGTGTGTGTTTTTTTTTTAATAAATCCATAGTAACCTAGCAATATATATACCATTACAGTTTTCTTGTTCAATAAAGACTCAGTATTTGGCTGGCTTAGATCACCTGCAATTCACTACTGCTTTGAGCTGCCTGGCTTGATAGGATCATATTACAATTGGAACAGTTAGTCCACCCTGTTCACTTGGTCTACACAAAGTGTCTGACAAGATTGAAGTCAGTGGGCTTGTGCCTGCTTATCCAGGACTGAATATGGCCGAAAATGTTTGCCTTAGCATTTGAGACTTGTTACTCCTTTGCACACATTTTTTACATTTTATCAGTGCAGTGTGGGGCTAGCAAATGAACTTCTACTCCACTTCTTTGCTGGAATGTTAGCAGCGTCTCTAGAGTCTACAACAAAATCTGTACTCAGTTGTGTGTGCGTGGCTTCGGTCGAAGAATTTGGCTCTAAGAATAAGGTTCAGTTATGCAAACCAGTATGTTATAAGCAGGCTGTAGAGCCGGGTGATCTGGGTGGGGCATGAAACTATTGTCTGCCTTCATTTGCAATCTTGAATAGAAGAAAATATTAATCTCTGCAGCAGATTTTCTGAGTGCCTGCTCCAGCTCACTTTGTCCTATGCATCCAGCAGGGCTGTATGGACTTAACAGAGCTACCCCTGCAGCTACTCCTCCCAACCACCAGGGGTTGTTGTGGTCTTGGTACTGATAGCAGGGAGTCTCTCTTCTCTGTTACAGGTTCTGCTCCCCATCCCAGCACTCAGGGCAGGAGAAAGCCTGCAGAAGGAGGCTGCAGGTGCTGAGTTGGCATTGAGCAGAGGGGGGCGGGTCTCCAGGGAGATCAGGCTGAGGCAGACAAGAGCTCCCCTGGGCTCCTGTCCCTCCATTTTGTCCTGTCCTCAGCCTTTGTCTCCTTAAGCCGTTGGTTCCCTTTGCAGTCCCTGTTGCCCTGGGGGATTTGTTAGGTTACTCCACACTTCAGTTTGGGTCTTTAGACCTCTGAATAATCTCTGTGCATGGAAACTGATTCCCACTCTCTGCAGTGTGTCAGGGTTAGGCTAGTGCAATGCAGCGCGCTCTAGTGCTTTGTCAGTAGTAGATATATATGGATGTTGTCTCTAGCACATGGCAAGATGTGGTTTGCTCTTGTTTGCTTCAGTCAGTGGGGCAGCATGGCTGTTCTCATCTTGCCACCCCCTATATCTGCGTAGCTTCAAATGTTTGGCCTGAGATCCAGACTTCTGTGGGATATCTTAGGCCCTCAAGACAGCTACCAAATTACAGTCTGCCCCTACCTTATGTTTAGCAATGGCATGCTGGTTACCTTTTTCCAGACTTGAAGAAGAGCTCTGTGAAGTTTGAAGATTGTCTCTTCCACCGACAGAAGTTAGTCCAGTAAAATATATTACCTCACCCACCTTGTCTCTACCAAATTCAGAAGACGTTTAACCATGCCACAGGAATAGATACTATAGGCATAAGTGCCAAGACTGAAGATACAGTTGAGTAGGATAGAGAATCAAAGCAGGCTACAAAGGAGAGTGTTCTTGAGTTACTCTATCCTCAGAAATTCAGCTAATGCAGAGAGAGTGAGTTTTTCCAAATTAAAAGAAAAATATAGTTCAATTTTGTTTCCCAAACAATGGAGGAAACTCTAGGGGGCCAGTCAGCTGGGAGAAAAATCTCAAGCATCCCAACTTTCCACAGTAGTCAGATAAGATAATTTCTTATCTCCTCCCTCGGTCCACCCCCTTCCCCCTGGTTGTATTCTCCAATCTAGTCCATTTTTCACTGTACACTGGGTTTCCACAGTTTTCTGTTTCTCTCCCTTGTTCCCAGTTCAGTCTCCTTTCTGTTACTTATGCTCAGGCATAATAAGAAGGGGACTTGACCGTCCCTTCCTCGATCTCCTTTGCAGCAGATCTGGGAATGGGAAGTTTCTGATGGTGCAAATTGTCCTCTGTGGGTAAAAATTTGGTTCTTCCCCCTGTGATGGTTCAGCACAGGTTGATGATGGTAACTCGGGAACACTGTTTCTAATTGCCTTTATACAAGGGAGCAAAACATCAGTTACTTACTCTGTAGACCTACCACTGTCCTTTGACACAGCTGACTCAGTCACATCCTGCTTTCTTGCCTGGTGGTGGTGTCAGAATAGCTCCAGATTTACCTGTTGCAATTTAAAATAAAATAAAATGAGTGTTGTAAAAATGTTTGGTGTTTCAGAGGAGCAGTCAGAGCTGCAGAAAACCAGGTATTAAATCTAGAGAATATTTGTAAAACATTTTCTCAATACCCAGACTCAGGAGGACCTTTAACTTTAACTTGCAAATGATACAGCAACTAGGCTCAGATTGTTGCCCAGATTGGTGACAATGCTTGGTAAAAGAAAAGCTTACTCACTGTAATGGTTGCACTTTCATATGTGTGATTTTTTTTTCCCTACATTCTTCTGACTTTACACCATTGTAAGTGGGCTAGCTTCACACTGCTGTTGATGTGTTGCAGAAGAATTTCTGCAGGGGAAACTTGGGTCCAATTATAACACTTCTTTGTAATGATCAAGAACTATGGTATGACATTTAAATAAAATTGTAGGAGTGCCTTTTTAACCAGACTGAACTGCATGACACCTATATAATGTAATTATGTACATTTTATGAATTAAAATTACCCATGGATGTCTTTTGAAAGACATTCTCTTATCTTTCTGTGGTCAGTATTAAATTTAAAATGTTTTTTGCAGTGTTAAAAGGATGCTGTTAGGTTAAATTTGGCCCCACATTTAGATTTTGTAAATGTAAAAATTAATAAAACCTGAAACCAATAAAATTGTTTCCATTGAATAAAAAGGTAAGTGGAAAGTTGTGCTTCTTTAACAAGTATCTCCCTGTAATGTTTGCAACCCAATTGTTGTATCAGTTGTGCCAGCCCATGAGGACTAGAATTTGAACATTAGCTAAAGAAAACCTGATCTAGTCTATTTTCATTATCCACATTGTAAAAATGCAGAAAGTAAACCTCATGAGTAGTAAAAACTCAGTTATGTTTTAATTTTTTTTCAGTTTTATCATTTTAGGTCCTGATCCTGCAATGAGGTCCATGTGGATGGACACTTGTGCCCATAGGAGAGCTGCACTGACTTCTCATTGTATGAGCAGAGCCCTAAGATGTTTGTACCAAAGATAACGATGTTTTAAAATATGGGGTGAAATCCTGGCCCAGTGACTTAAGTGGGGTCAGAATTTCACCCATGATTGTTAATAGAAGTCTTCCCTTTAATAATGGAGACTACATCAAAAATAAAATTATTGTTCTATGTGCTTTAGAATTCAGCACAGGTGACCCTTAGGTGTGTTTATGTAATTGACTGCAAACTAAACAAATTTAAACTGCAGTTGTGTAACATTTTTGTTTAAATGACTGTTGTGGCATATCAGGTTCTTTGAGATATTATCTGTATTTTCAGTTCATTGTAAGTATTCCCTAAGATTGTTTTTGAGAATTTTAAAATATTCTGTTCTATTTAAATGTTTTATGTAGTTTTTTATAAAATTATTTGATATGAGAGGATGATTCATTAACTATATTTTCTGTTGCAGTTTGTTAATCAGTGATGTCCCAGAACTGACCACGTTCATCACAGTAAGTGTGCAACAGCAATTATCTTTCTTACAATGTTCTGAGAAGCATGAATCATATAGGGAACTGGGATAATATTGTTTACAGTTTATCTTCTTTAGAGCTGATGGTTGTATAATCATCTGAACATAGGGCTAAATTCTGCTCATAGACCCTGCATCAGCAAGGTACTTAATCATATCAATAGGGCTAAAAGTCTAAAGGGCTTAAAGGTAGGCATGTCCTTATTTACTTTGCTGAACAGGGTCCTTAATGTTGAGTAACTCCATTACACTGAAACTGAAAGAATTTGGCTCAGATAATTTCCCATTATCATTCCAACCTACAATAAAATCTGAACCACACAGTAGAACTCACTTCAACTATTCCTCGCACCTCTTACTTTGCATACAAAAATTATGGCCTCCTGTGATTTCCCACAAAGCTGTACACTGAGAGATTTTCAGGTTTTGTATTTATTATGGTTCACTTGCTGTATTTGCTGTTCACAGAATTCATTAAATCACATTGGGTCTCATAGTCAGTAGTACAAATTAGCAATATTTTTTTTTATTATTTAATTCAAAAGCCTAACTGTGTGTGTTTGTTTTTGCTAAAGGTTTCTTATTTATTGAGATAGAGGATGTGGTGTTCTACCTGCCTAAAACTCAAGGGTCCAGTCTTGCTAACCATTACTTCTGTGACTTAGATCTAGATTTTTAAAGGTGCTTAAGCATTACTGTGGTCAGAATTGCAGTGCCCTAAGCCTTTGACTCCTAATTGCCCAAATTCTTTTTTGAAAATGAGTCTTAGGCTCCTAAATCAGGTAGGAGTTGCAGTGTTGAGCACAGCACTGCCTAAATACCTCTAAAATCTGGGCCTTAATACCGTGATCATATTTCTCTATGCTAAATATGGAACACCTGGTAACATTACTCATGTTCAAGTGAGTTCAAAGGCAATCAATCGGAACTATGCAGTACAAACATTCAAATTAACATGAAGTTGACTGAGCCCCTGTTAAAAAGAAATGCTGTGTGGTTGGATTCTTTTTATTTACCTTCTCATCTTTAAGGCTTTAGTGTTCACACTGGGAGGGTTGACACACACACCCTTACCCTCCTCCTCACACATGGCGAGATGTGACACACACATACTCCTGTACACCTCTCTCACACAGGAAGGGGGCGGGGGCAGGGTGACTAACTGACCTGACCCTCTCCACCCTCCATACCTGGCTGGGCCCCCAGGACTGACCTGCCTCTCCTGGTGCCATGTCTTCCTGAAGCAAAACATGGGGAGGGGCATGCAGGGTCACATGCCCCAATCCCCAGATTTCTGCCAGGATTGACACCAGAATATGGCCAGCAGCAGCCTTTCAGCACTTTGTGGGAGGGAAGGAGCCGCGTGGGGGGGCATGAAGGGGTTAAGCCCTAAGGATTCATTGTGCACCAGGGCCCAGGGAACCTGACTGCAGGGGTGACCCAGAGGTGGCTCAGCAGGACAGGGTGTCTAGGGGATGGAGCAGCTCCAGGCTCCCTGAGGGTGGACCCCGGGGGGGGGGGGGGGAGGGGAGGGGAGGAAGAGGCTGCTGTGGAGCCTGCAGGTTCAGAGTGTGAACAGGCTGGCAATCGCTCCCCTCCCGCCTGCCACTCCAGCACTTAGCTGAGGGGTGAAGAGGCTTCCCCGTGCCAGCACTGTGCTGGCAGGCACTCCGGGCCAGAGAGTCTCGGGCTTTCCCAGGGCGCCAGCCCAGCCAGAGGCAGTACGGGAAGGAAGGAGCCTGGTGGCCAGGCTGTTAGTGAGCTGAGCACTCTGACTCGGGGCTGGTTCTCCCCATAGCACTGGAAGTGGGACGCGCCCCGCCCGGGGGAGTATGGTGGAGCAGCGGAGTTTGCGGAATGGGGGTGGGAAAAGCACAGAGAGGACAGTTGGAGGGGAAGCATGTAAAGTGCCAATTGATGGGCAGCAGAGGTGACACGTAACCAGCCGCTGCCTGGCATCTGCCTGCACTCACCAACCACCACAGCTTGCAGCGCACAGCCAGCACTGGCTGGAAATGGGATTGGGGGGTGGGGCCCTGCTGGCCAAGAGTCGGCATGCAGTGGGGGCTGTGCTGATGGACTAGCAGGGGGAGCAGCCTGCCCCGCAAGCTGTATCATCACCCTGCCACCAGCCCTGCACCCCCACCTCCATGTCAGCCACTGGAACCCCCTCCCCACTCACCAATGGTGGGCTGGTGGCTCACAAGCAGGGATCCGGCCAGCAGCAGGACCTGCCAGTACTGTACAGACAGAAAATAGTGGACAATTTGCCCGTTTTTAAGAAAAAGTCAGGACACCTGTAAGAGGGCTTAAATACAGGACTGTCCCTTCAAAAGCGGGACATCAGGTCACCCTAGGCCTTAGTAGTCCTCACTAATACAAGTAATTTCATTGACTTCAGTGGAAATACTCACCTTCGTAAGAACTACTCATATTGTTATATTGGAGGATGAGGTGGTAACTTTTACACATTTTTTAAAAATAGAGACTAAAACATTGTTAGCCTGTACTAGCAACGTCCCAGTGAATGGTGGCCTTACCATACATAAGTCTGAATTATAATGTACATTTATATTGTATTACAGTATTTTATGATTTTTTCAATTGTTTTATGGTGGTTTTGATGTGTTATTCAGTACAGACGGAGGCTATTTCAAATATAGTAAGACATCCAAGTAATATTTTAACTGCTAAATCAATTTTAATAACTTTGAAATTTATATTTGGATAATGAACACTGATAGAACAATGGTGTGATTACACAGGTTGTGATATTTTGTAGCTTACTGGTCATATATTTTCCTGTATTAATATAGTAAGTTTATTGGAATAGTCCTAATAGGAAGTCAAGTATTTTGCACTCAGTTGAGCTCCATCTATTTTAAGGATACCCTGAGCATACTTTTTAAAACTGCTTACATCTTACTTTAATAGTTTACTACTAGACTAAATAATTATTGTGCATTGAAATAGAATGGGAGAATAAGCAAAGTCAGTTTGTCTATAGATAGTTTCAAACAGTTTTTTATCTTCACTTCCTACCTGTCAGGAGCAGAGAATTACTTTCAGACAGAGATTTGAAATGACTTTATAATTTAATTTTAGTACCCTTCAGATTAGCCATCAGTTCATTTTCTGTCTCCAGTACGTGAAGATAAAGACAGACATTTATTCTGTACAGAAATATTTTAACTCAGTGTGTGTCAAATGATATTATGTTGACTAACAAGAACCTCTCTTAGTGCCCAGACTGAATATTTTACGACATAGAGCAATCTTGTGTTTCACTGGTGACCTTCATGCCTACGTCCCAGAGGTGCTCTACAATCAGTGATGTTAAAATTAGCACTGGTAAGACAAAAAAAAATTGCTAAAACAATCATTTTAAGAATGCTGACTAATAGAAATATTTTTAATGTTAGAATTTAAAGTCCCAGTAGTTGAGAGCATTTTCTTTATTAATAAACTGGCAATGTGTTCCAAAGCAGAAAATGAAACTCTGAAAGGCTATACATGTGTCTTCAAACCATATTTAGGAATGGTAAGACCACCAGTAGGGAGGGAGATAAGATAACCTACTATATGTAAGTAAGTGGGAAGCAGCAATCTGAAACAATTGCAAAACATATAAAACTGGGCAAGTCAGCAAGCATGGTTGCAATAATAAATTCAGACATAAGGAAGGAGGAAGATTGGGTCTAGTTTCCAGTAAGAAAATATAGTTTTACGGCAGGCAGCAGACGTTACAAAACTTACTAGAATACAGGAGGGCAATGCCCCTGCTACTTAAAGGTTTAATGGTTTTGACAAAAGAACTCCTTTCTTGAACAGGCTTTCAATTAAAGCTTACAACTTTTTCCCTAGGAAATGTTTGGAACTGCTAGTAACTCGAGATGAAGAATCTCAAGTGAAAGACCATAACTTCTCCCCCTCTCTTTTCCTATGCTCTCTTTCCTCAGGTAGAGGGAACTTCAGTTATGGACCCTCACAAAATTGCCTGTCTTTCAGCTGCTCAAAGTTGCTGTGCCTGCTGATTTGTGGGGCCTATAAATGTCAGAGCTAAGCTCAGCTTTCATTTGAAGAAAAAGGGTATCTAGCCTTTTTCCTTACAAAGATAGCCTTGAAAATAATAAAACCATGACTAGGGTTGAAAATTTGTCTCTGACTTCCATGACTCAAGAGTTATTTGTGATCCTGTGCTTCTCCATCTTCGGAGTCGCTTACCCCTAGACCAGTTTGTGGCTGTGAGGAGCAGTGTCACCCAAGCTTTCTGCTCATGCTTTGCAGCAGATTGTCTGCTGCTGAGCTGTTGCTCTGTTGAGCAGACACTTCGACCTCTTGCCACAAGAAGATGCTACTCAGTAGGATGAGACTCAAATATAAATAAATGGTTAAGATTACAGACATAAATCTCTCTCCTATTAAGCATACACTTGGATGAGAACAGAAAAGTGTTTTTAAGTGCTTGCACACGTCCATTCTATTGTAGGTGTGTGTGCTTGTCATGAGCACAGCCACCAGAAAATTTTTCCCCAGTGGTATCTATTGGGTTGGCTCTGGAGTTGTGTGCTCACAACACTGGTATAAAGGGTCCTGCCGACCCACAGCCCTCTCAGTTCCTTCTTCGTGTCCATGACAGTTGCTGGAACTACTTCGTCCTTACAATCTGGAAGTATATTCTCAGTGAACTTTTTATTATCTATAGTTACCTCTTGTTCATAGTAGTTAAGTTTTTGTTAATAGATAGTTAGGTTACCGGAACTCCGCTTAGCGGAGTTAGGCTCTGCCTTGTTCTGGGGCATGCCTTGGTTTCCAGGCTTTAAGTGCCTTTGGTCTTCAGTGCCTTGTGCCACAAGCCTATGGCTGTGAGCAACCCCCATTCCAGCTGCCTTAAGTGCCTGGGGGGAAACTCACATGTGGGAGCACTGTAAGATCTGTAAGGACACCAGACTGAAATTTATCCTCATGGAGGGAGCACTAAGATGTCCCTTGGAACTGGGTCACTTGGACTTGACACAGAGCACTTCAGCCTCAGTAAGGACTGCTCTGGCTGCTGTTTGAGACCTTTGGTGCCATTCCTCAGTACCGGTGATGAGGAGAGATGCTCACTCCACCTTTCAAGAGCCTTGGCACTGGAAAGGGTGGACGGTGCTGAAGAAAAACTCTCCAGTGAGAGAACCTCTGCATCGTTCACCGTCCCTGGTGCCGAGGAAGAAACAGAAGAAGACTGATGGAGGACGATCCCCAACCCTGACATTGATGGGGCATGGAGAGACCAGTAGAGTGCAGCTAGGGTCAGGCCACTCCGTAGCTCCAACCACCTGTGTGGCATTTTGCTGACTCTAGCCCCAAAGCGGGTACCACTGAGTCCAGCAATGATGGACTTGCTAACACAGAAGAACCACCAGAGTTCCAGTGCCTTGGTGGTACTGTCTCTGCTTCAGGCATTCACTGCAGCGAGAGACTTACTCTCACTGCTGGTACTGGCATCTCCAGCTATGTAGGAGCAGACACTAGTGGCACCAACAGGAAGGACCTCTGCAGCACCTAGGCCCCAGGTGCCTTCCAAAGGGAAACCAGTCATGATGGCTGAACCCCAATTTCCTTCCTCTCTGTGCTAGTTGCCGGCACTGGTCAGCACCGCTCCTCCCAGGTCTCCAGGAATGGAGTCTTTGGAGTCAGACTTGGAGTCAGAATCATATGCTTCTTGCAGGAACCAGCACAGTCAACCCACTGGGCACTATCCTGCCATGGACCTGGGCCAACGCATCCCACCCATGGTGTGGCCCCCGGGGCAATGGCCGATCCCAGAACAGTGGCCCTTCTGGAACTCCTGGGCTTTCCCATCAATGCAGGGTCCCCAGTCCAGACGATGATACTCCGTGGCATCGGAGTCCAGAGCTGTACCACAGCTTCACTCAGAGCCAGATCCAAGGTCTGGTACCGAGGCAGGCACTGAATACCAAGAACCAGCACCTCAGGACCTATCCGGTGCTGAGGGTGAAGAACAGTGCTCCCTACCGGTGCAGGCTTCCTTATTCTCTTCTCCTGATGAGGCAGTGACAGGAACAGATATAGTGCCCTCTCAGGATGACTATAGGACTCATCAGCAGCTCCTTAAGAGAGTGGCCCAAAACCTGGGTATTCAGGTAGAGGAGGTCAGGGAGTCCTTCCATGCCTTGGTGGACATTCTAACGTCACTGGAGCCATCAAGTGTGGTGTTGTCCCTTAGGAGGCCTTTATGGACCCTATTAAGGCATTGTGGCAGACTGCAGCATCCCTTCAGCTGATGGCAAAGAAGACTGAAAAGGAATACTTTGGTCTGGCTAAGGGTTATGAATTCTTATATATACGCACCCCACCAGATTGTCTGGTTGTGTCAGCAGCTGATGAACAGGAGTGACGGGGCTACAAGGGCCAACCCCTAAGATCAAGGATGCCAAAAAATTAGACCATTTTGGCAGATAGGTCTATTCAACAGGGGGCCTTCAGCTCAGGATCATGAACCAGCAAGCGCTCTCCAGCAGATACAATTTTAATTCCTGGGACTCCATGCTGAAATGTAAAGAGTTGTTACTCCAGGAGTCCAGATGAGAGTTTGCATCTGTTGTGGAAAAAGGTAAGTCTGTGGCGAAGGCGTCCCTTCAAGCAGCCTTGGATGCGGCTGACTCTGCAGCCCGACTGATGGCATCAGTGGTGGTGATGCCAGAAGCTCATGGCTTCCATCCTTGGGCCTGACGCATGAGGTCCAACTAGGGTGACCAGATGAAACGGACAAAATATCGGGACACATGGGGGAAGCAAAAAAAAGCAGCTGGAACGGAGTTGCTGAAGCAAAAAAAACCAAAAAAACAAACCCCCTCCTCCCCACCGGAGTGGCCAAAGCCGCAATATCGGGACAGATGGCGTCCTGACCGTGCATTGGTCGGGATGCGGGACAAAGAACTAAAAATCGGGACAGTCCTGATTTTATCGGGATGTCTGGTCACCCTAAGTCTAACAGACTTTGCAGGACCTTCCTTTTGAGGGCATGCTGCTCTTTTCTGAGCAGATGGACTATAAGCTGCACAGCCTGAAGGACTCCAGGGCTACTGGAAGTCCTTAGGACTTTATACATAGGCGCCCATGAGAAAACATTATAAGCCTCAACTGGCCTCTTGATTCTTCCCACCACCTGCCCAGCAGGACTCTCACAGGGAGAGGAGCTGGGGCTTTAGGAGAAGACCTCTGCCCCAGTCCTTGTCTGCATCTATGCCTGCTCCCCCCAGGCATTCTGGTGAGTCCAAGCAGGCCTTTTGATGGGACACTCGGGAGCGATATACCAAGACAGAACTTAGATCCAACCTCCCCAGTATTTGTGGCCCATTTATCCCATTTCTATCAGATGTGGGTCCGTATTACAATAGACTGCTGGGTGCTAAGCATGATAGCAGTGGGATATACCCTTTAATTCAGTTCTTCCCACCTCTCTCCTCGTTTCTCTTCAGGGATCCTTCTCATGAGCAACTTCTAGCCCAAGAAGTGCAGTTGCTCCTAAGGGTGGGAGCTGTGGAAGAGGTTCCACCAGAGTTCAGGGGCCGAGGGTTCTACTCCTGATATTTCCTAATCCTGAAAGCCAGTGGCAGTTTCAGACTGATTCTGGACCTGTGGAAGCTTAATGGATACATAAAGAAGCTGAAGTTCTGCCTGGTCTCCTTGGCTTCCATCATCCCCCTCCCTGGATCCAGGGGACTGGTATGCTGCCCTCAATTTGAAGGATGCATACATCCATATCTCGATTTTTTTTCAAGGACACAGAAGGTTCTCAGATTCATTGTGATCCACATGCACTATCAGTTTGCGATTCTCCCTTTCAGCCTCTCTGTGGCCCCCTAGTGTTCATAAAGTGCATGACAATCGTTGCAGCCTTCCTGAGGAGACAACTGGTTCAGGTCTATCCTTACCTTGACAACTGGCTGGTCAGAGGTTGGACTGAGGTCCAGGTGAAGTCTGATATAGAGTTAAACCAGTCAAAATTCCAGGAGTTAGACTTCTGCGTATTTATCAGCAAACCTATCTTCTCCCCAGTTCAAAGGATAGAGTTTATCAGGGTGATCTTCAACTCTGTCCAGGCCAGAGCCTTGCTCCCCAAAGCATGGTTACAAGTAATAGTGGTGCTTATAGAGAGCCTCAGAGATCACCCCATCACGACAGCAAGGAACTACTTGAAGCTCCTGGGCCACATGGCCTCATGCACCTATGTGGTGCAGCATGTGAGATGTCGACTGAGATCTCTTCAGGTGTGGCTGGCATCCGTATACTCACCAAACCAACATCATTTGGACATGGTCATCACAGGTCCCCCATTGGTGATTGTCTCCCTCAACTGGTGGTTAGACTCATTGGTGGTGTGCGTGGGAGTCCTATTCTCAGGATTCCAAACATCATTGTGTCTCCTTATGGACACTTCAGCGATAGGCTGGGGTGCTCACTTGGGTTCCCTCAGAAGCCAGGGTCTCTGGTCTCCGGAAGAGCTCTTGCCGCACATCAACATCAAGGACCTCATGGCGTGGACAAGAACATGTCTGTTGTCACAGACAACATGACAGCAGTGTTTTATATCAACAGGCCAGGAGGGGTGCTCTCCTCTCACCTGTGAGAAGAAGCACTTTGCTTATGGGAGTTCTGCAAAGCTCTCTCAATCCACCTTGAGGCCTGTTATCTGCAGGGATCACAGAATGAGCTAGCGGATCACCTCAGAAGATCCTTCTCCAATTAACCTCAAGTGGTCCATTCATCTAGATGTCTTGAACACCATTTTCCAGAGGTGGGGATCTCCACAGATCTGTTCATGACGAAGCACAACAAGAACTGTCTTGAATTCTGCTCACTCCTGGGTCACAGCCCCAGATCTCTCGCAGAAACCTTCTTCCTCCCTTGAGTAGGTCATATCTTCTACGCATTTCCTCCCATTCGTCTGATACACAAGGTCTTGCAGAGTGCGAGTCATCCTGATAGCCCCTGCCTGGCCCCGCCAGCACTGATTCGCCACTCTCCTTGACCTCTCGGATGCCAATCCTTCTACCTTTGTATCCATACCTGATCTCTCAGGGCGATGGCTGCCTGCATCACCCAAACCATGAATCCCTTCATCTGGCAGTCTGGAAGCTAGCATGCTTAAGCAGGTCCACAAGGAAGCCATCCACCAGAGCTACGTACCTGGCAAAGTGGAAGAAGTTCTTGATCTCGTTTACTCAGAAGGGTGTCTCGCCTATGCAATCATCAATACCATTCATTTCTGGACTACTTATTACACCTGAAGCAACAAGGTCTAACCCTGTCATCTGTTAGGGTCCATCTGGCCTCAAGTTCAGCTTTTCACCCATGGGTGAAGCAAACAGCATCTGTAATCAGTTTCTTAAGGGCCTTGAGAGATTATACCCCCAGGTATGTCAACCAGTCCCTCATTGGAACCTCAACCTGGTATTATCAAAACTGACAGGACTCCTATTTGAGCCGCTGGCAATGTACTCTCTGCTCTACCTGTCCTGGAAGTGACCTATCTAGTGACTATTATTTCTTCCAGAAGGGTTTCAGAGATCCAGGCCCTCACTTCAGAACCACTATACACAGTATTCTTCAAGAACAAGGTCCAATTGCATCCTCATCCAGCTTGCCTTCCAAAGGTGGTTTCACAGTTCCATAGTAACCGGGATATCTTCCTGCCGGTCTTTTATCTGAAGCCACATGCCAACAGGGAAGAGCAGAGGTTTCACTCACTAGACATCAGACGTGCACTGGCCTTCTACATAGAAAGGACTAAGATGTTTGGGAAAATTACTCAACTATTCATAGCTGTTGCAGACAGGATAAAAGATCTTCCTATCTCAGCCCAGAGAATTTCATCATGGATCACACCCTGAGTCTGCACATGCTACGACCTGGCAAAGGTTCCTGCCCTGACAGCACATTCCACAAAGGCCCAAGCATCTTCGACGGCATTCATAGCACAAGTTCCTGTCCAGGACATTTGTAGAGTGGCAGTGTGGTCCTTAGTTCACACATTCGCGTCTCATTATGCCACCACCCAACAGGCTACAGTTAATGCTGGATTTGGCAGAGTGGTGTTGCAATCAGCATATCGATAAACTCCGACCCCTCCGCCTGCACAACTGCTTAGGAGTCACCTACATTGGAGTAGATGTGTGCAAGCACTCAAAGAAGAAAAAACAGTTACTAACCTTTCTGTTACTGTTGTTTGAGATGTGTTGCACATGACCATTCCAAGACCCTCCATCCTACCTATCTGTCTGAGTTGGCTGGCAAAAGGGAGCTGAGGGGACTGGTGGTCGGCAGGATCCTTTATACCGGAACTGTGAGTGTGCGACTCCAGGGGGCACCAGAGTCAACCTGATAGATACCACTGAGGGAAAATTTTCCCGTGGCTGTGCTCAGGGTGAGCACACACACCTACATTGGAATTGATATGTGCAACACATCTCGAATAACAGTTACAGAAAGGTTAGTAACCGTTTTTATAGGTTTGTGGCTTTGAGCAATTTTCTCTTCAGCACTGAAAAGAAATCCATGAGAAAATAGCCAGAGGAGGCTTGCTTGTGCTCAGTGGGGGTCTCTAGCTACAAGGTTATCTTGAATGCTGGTCATGTGCTAACTCGCTGTACCTGTTTATTCTGCATATATAGTTATGATCGCCATGGAATTCTTGGATAGCTTGGTAAAGAAAGAAAATAATTAAATCTAGGGAAAAACATAGGAGTTGCATTCTTGTAGGCACAACCTTTTCTTATGAAACTGACATTTACTCTGCTACAATGTAGCAAGAAGAACACCACCCAAGAAAAATGTCAGACAATAAAACCTTACTCCCATCTCAGTCCTGCCAAATCAGGACACTTTTGGAGTAAAAGGGAATTTAGGTTCATGTAAGAGATCATCCCAACCTGCACCTGGTGAAAGCAGGTACTCCTAGCATCTCTTACCATCTTCACTCAGGACTCATTCTCATGTACTCAAGCTGCAGAGGAAAGGCCACTTGAGAGCTTCTAACTATGCATACTAGTCCCAGATCAGAAATAATAAGGATTGACCCAGTTCCTGAATGCCTGTACAGGTCTGTCTTTTGACAAATAACTACTTTCTGTAATGTTCTCAAGCTATTATATTGAGAACCATACAACCCCCAAAATCTACTTAAGGAGCCCTCAGAAGGGCAGTGTAAACTGTTGCCCACTTCCAAACTGCAGATCCAATTAGTCCAGTGCCAGAAAAGTAGGAAACCTACTCAGGATATTTTGTAGCACCCAAATGAAAAAGAAAAAATTTCCTTAGTTCTGTCCTCAGGCACCACCAGTGTACAAGCTCTTTGAAAAGAAGGAACCCTTTGTGATTGCCTTGCCAGAATCCTTAGCAGAGTTCAGCTAGATAAACCGGAGAGCACATAGAAAATACAAACCAGTGCTGGGCTGCTGCTGGCGCAGACCAGAAACAAAGACAACATAAATTTGTTAAAAACAGGGGAAGTCTTTTAACATTCAAAAGACAATTGAGTATGTGTGCTAGCTCATCCACTTTAATGTACCTGAACAAGAACAAGTGGCTCCTAAGGGACAATTTTTCCCCTTTGCTTTCCTGGTAAGAATTTAGGCTGCTCTATTGAGAGCTCTACGCATCCTCTGTTCTAACAACTTCATGGGAAACTGGACTGAATGATAAGAAAATATACTAAAAGCTTCCTATGTGGTTGTAGCCAAACAAATAGCAGCCTAAATTTGAAAGACTGACCGAGCAGAAGTTGGTATAATATTTGGAGCATGTTTTACCAAAGATAGTGGCTAATTGGGGTGAGTGAGAAGAGGCTTTAACTTTAGAATTTGACCCCAAATTGGAGTCCCATTTATACCTTTTTCCAGACCTTACCATACAGACTTCCTAGAATTGGTGGGTATTGCATTCAGCTGCAGACTTCTTAGAGTAATTAGAGGTGAAAGTTACGTAGTATTTTCCCCCTAGTTTTCAGAGCCACCATTCAAGAACTTTTCTTGCAAATCAAAAAAGAAGTTAAGAGAGAGTTGGGCATATGTATTAATGCCTAGAAATATGAAGGACTCTGCTGTCTGGAGAGAAGTGATTGGGACTCCTTTTTAAAAATAGAGCTCTGTAGCCATTGGTAGCTCGAGTGTCACATTTGGAGAGGTCCCCAATGTTTGGATTGTTGGCTCTGAAAGCCAGAAGTGAATTACCAAGGAAAATACTTTTTTTTTTTTAATAGGGAAGTTATTGCTTTGTGTGAATTTGTAAGCTAGTAAATTAGTGAGCTGAAGAGCGTCAGGTTTACATTTAAGGGAGTTAGATGAGCATCTCAGTATTATTCTACAACCAGTTAGTATGGATTGTCAGCATTCCATCCATAATCTGAACAAAATAAATATGGTGGTCAAAGTACAGCTTAAAACTGAATTTAACATAGCAGTTGGATTAGAATAAAGACTAAGAACCAGAAACTTTTAAGGAGAAATTATTGATAAAGGGAGGAGTAAATGAACTGTATGTTGCCACTCTTAGGTTGCCAAAATGCCCCGTTGCTGCTTCAGTGTAACATTGGGCCTCTTGCATTCTCTTCCTTCTTGGAGAATAGCCAATATATCTGCAGATATGCTACTTCACTGGCCCTATTTCATCCTCTAAACCAGTGATTCTCCATGAGGGGTACGCAGAGGTCTTCCAGGACGTACATCAACTCATCTAGATATTTGCCTAGTTTTACAACAGGTGACATAAAAAGCACTAGCGAAGTCAGTACAAACTAATATTTCATACAGATAATAATTTGTTTATACTGCTCTATATAGTGTACATTGAAATGTAAGTACAATATTTATATTCCAGTTGATTTGTTTTATAATTATATGGTAAAAATGAGAAAGTAAGCAATTTTTCAGTCATAGTGTGCTGTGACACTTTTTTGTATTTTGAGGTCTGATTTTGTAAGCAAGTTTTTAAGTGAGGTGAAAGTTGCAGGTATGCAAGACAAATCAGACTCCTAAAAGGGGTACAGTAGTTTGGAAAGGTTGAGAGCCACTGATCTAAACACCTTACTCACAGGGGATCTCATAGAGTTGTGCTTGGTGGTGTGTGAGGGTATGTTTACACTGCAGTTAACACTCGCAGCTGGCCCATGTCACCTACTCAGGCTCACAGGGCTGTTTTATTGCAGTGTAGATGTTCAGGCTGTAGCCTGGGCTCTGGTATGAAACAGCCCTTGAGCCTGAGTTAGCTGACACGGGCCAGCTGCAGGTGTTTAACTGCAATATAGATATATCCTTAGTGATCTTTATAAGCTCCTCAAATCACGCCCTTCCCCTCCCACTGCTGAAAGGAGTGGCATTGATTCTGCTGCTTTTGTAAAGTTATATCAAGCTGTTTTTTCGCTGCAAGAAAACATGCATTTTGATTTAAAAACAAGAAACATGGAGACAAAAAATTAGATGTTCCAAAATAACGCATCCCAAAAAGTGCATAAGAATTCACCGCTTTGTACATGGTTCAGCACCTGCAGATTTAATTACATCTTTACTTAAGCATAACAACAATAATTATAATTTACTGAGAAACTAAGAATAATAAGCTCTTTTAACACAGTTTTAAGTGTTTGTAATAAGCATACCTGTTCTAAATAGAAGGCAGAGGAAATTACACCTTTTAAAAATTAAGATTTCTCCCCCTTATTTACACAATTGTGTGTAGTAAAACTGCTTTACTTTAAAATAAAAGTAGTTTATTGCCAGTGAATAATATGTTTCTTTGTGTTGATTTGTCAGCAAATGTTTTTGAATTACAACAATAAGAATAAATAAAATATATATTTTGTTACTGATGAATGCAAATCAGCTTGATAGGGAAAATAGCAGTGTGGAAAGAAACTGCAAAAATATTTTCATGTTTCTTATGGTTTCTTTCAAGAAAATATAAAATCTAAATGGCTTTTAGAGGCTACTTGCTTAGCTCAGCTCCAATCTACTTTTACAGTTAGACATATCATTTTTGTCTTGTGTTCAAGATGGGTGGGCAAACTATTTTAAAGCAATAGTAACATAAATATTGCTTTAGATGAACAAGAATAATTATTCCCAACTATGTTGATATTGCTGTTGATAACCAGACTTAATGGCCATTTGCCTAAAAGAGTTGAAGAACAGATTTTGATTGTGTATTGTCAGTCCATGATTAGCATCTGTTAGGAAGAATAAGTGGTTTATTAAGCTTTACTGTACAGATGGCAACTGGAAGGGTTCAGATGTAAATTGAATTTTCTGTAATATCACTTTATTGTTAAGACCAGCTGGTTTTATCTGTTTAATAGCAGTAATAGGTTGCCAAAAAAAAAGGGGGGGGGATTCGTATTAGTTATGTTTACTTGCAAAGTCTAAAGTTCAAAGATCTTTCAAAACACAAGTCATTGGTCAACAACTGTCTGTAATCAGTGTTTTTTTTAAAGGAAATGTGTGTAACTATATTTATAGGTCTATTATAACTGATCTTTACAATTATTTTTCCCAATTAGTAGAGTGAGAACCTTTTTGGTTACATTTTGGTAAATAAGCAACTTTCTCCTGCATGATTTAAGATTTTGGATTAAAAATATATTTCCAGTCCTCTGGTTGTGAAGGTAAACTTCCAAATTTAAACTAATGCAATAATGTCTTCATGAGCTGTCTTAGAAACAGGGCAGAGCATGGAGCCTCCCTCCTCAGCATGGACCTTATGCCCTAGCAAGGGGGGAGTGAGCAACAGAGTGCTGGTTGATAGCTGCTCAATTTACTACCAGGTTGGCATCAACTTGCAAACCACTACCCAGCCAAACAGATCAGCCTTCTGATCTTGTGTAGCCTGCATGCCCCTCTTCCCTACCACCAGGACAAGCGTATGACTGGACAGCAATAATGACGGAATGGCTGGGGGGGCATTGGTATTGGGCGTGAAAAAGGAGGGACAAATGGAATGTATATTGGGATTATTTGGGGTTGGAGAAAGGAACACGATGTTTTTGTGGGATAAGAGATGTGCTGAATATATGACATTCTTCAACACCCGAAAATATATTGTTTGTTTGTATCTCATGCTCAGTGTCATGAAGGCAGTTAGAAATTGAGTGAGATGCTTCAGCCTGCCAGTTTAGTTTAGACACTTGTCAGGGAAAACTCTACATTTGGGTGGGGAAGAAGGAAACATCTCCTGATGGCTTTAAAAAAGAAAAGTCTGAAGCTGTTTGAAATCATGCACAGGTTCGGAATGTTAATTGTAGTCCAGATGAGAGATAAGTGGTAAGGGCAGGTGAGGTGGTTAAAGGGTTAGGATTAGGGTTGGCAATTTACTGATTGCAGAAAACTGAACACCCTTCTGTGCCTGTGCCCTGAGGTCCCGCCCCTGCCCTGCCCATTCTCCGAGGCTCCACTCCCCACTCACTCCATCCCCACTCACTCTATTCCATCACTCACTCTCTCCCACCCTCGCTCACTTGTTCATTTTCACTTGGCTGGGGCAGGGGGTTGGGCTGCGGGAGCGGGAGAGGGCTCCAGCTGGGGGCGTGGGCTCTGGGGTGGGGTCAGAAATGAGGGGTTCAGGGTGTGGGAGAGGAGAGAGGGCTTCAGGCTGGGGCAGGGGATTAGGCTGTGTGTGGGGGTAAGGGCTCCAACTAGGGGTGCGGGCTCTGGTATGGGGCTGGGATGGGGGGTTTGGGCTGCAGGAGGGGGCTCCAGGCTTCAGCCGAGGCATTCAGAATATGGGAAGGAATGTGTGGTGTGGGCTCTAGGGGGGAGTTTGGGTGTGGGAGGGGGCTCAGGGCTGGGGCAAGGGGTTGTGGTGCTTGAGGGGGGTCAGGGGGTGGGCTCTGGGAGACACTTACCTCAGGCAGCTTCCGGAAGCGGCTGGTATGTCCCTACAGCCCCTAGGTGCAGGGGCAGCCAGGGGGCTCAGCGCGCTGCCCTCACCAGCAGGCGCCACCCCCACAGCTCCCATTGGCTGTGGTTCCCAGTTAACAGGAGCTGCGGAGCCAGCACTTGGGGCGGGGGCAGCACTCAGAGCCTCCCTGGCCATCCCTGCACCTAGGAGCCGCAGGGACATGCCGGCCGCGTCCGGGAGTCATGTGGACCCAGGGCAAGCAGGGACCCTGTCTTAGCCCCGCTGTGCTGCTGACCGGACTTTTAACAGCCTGGTCAGCAGTGCTGACCAGAGCCATCAGGGTCCCTTTTTGACCAGGTGTTCCAGTCGAAAACCGGATGCCTGGCAACCCTAGTTAGGATAGTTGCTGTTTATCAAATGGCTGTCATCACATCTTATAGATTCATAGATACTAAGGTCAGAAGGGACCATTATGATCATCTAGTCTGACCTCCTGCACAACACAGGTCACAGAATTTCACCCACCCACTCCTGCGAAAAACCTCTCACCTATGTCTGAGCTATTGAAGTCCTCAAATCATGGTTTAAAGACTTCAAGGAGCAGAGAATCCTCCGGCAAGTGACCCGTGCCCCATGCTACATGCTCTTATTTGCCTTTTGGATGGGAGTGTATTAGAACACACAAAATTGTGCCTGTAAAATTAGGTATGTGTGTTTTGTAGATATAAAGACCTGAATTCTCAGAAGTTCTTTGTCATTCTGTAGCTGCCCTCAAATACTTGCACCAGCATGAGTAACAAACTGAGGGTTCCAGTGGCAACAGCGGGACATCTAACTACTTGATTCATTCACTCAGACCTATAATTGCTGCTCTTGCATCTATAAGTCATTGGGAGTCCAAAATTGTGAGTATTCCAGGATAAAAAAAATTGTACCTGCAAAATTAGAGGCAAGGTTGATACCTGACTGAATACTGGGTTTCCTAATGTAATGCTTGCAAGAAATACATTCACTTGGGCCTTTGCCTGAAGGGTATGGTAGGGGTATGTTTATTCTTATGTCTAAAGAGATGGGAAGTCTATTTCTGTTTAGTTTATTATATTGCTGTTTATCTGCGGACACAATTCTTGGAAGCCTTACTTCACCAAGGCAGAACTCCCTTTCATGTGAGTGAGCATTTTTAGTCTAAAGAAGAATTCGAGGATAGGCTTGTGAATTTGTATGTGGGTCCAGAGATGTAGAGCTGATCCTCAGCTGGTGTAGACAGATATAGCTCTGTTGGTTTCAGTGAAGTTATACCAGTTTATTCAGTCTGAAGATCTGGCCCATAGTGAGGAACTTCTGTTTTAAAAAAATTGAAAAATAAAAGTAGTATTTATTTCAAGTTTGTGTACATGTGTGTAGTTAACCATTTTAATATAACACACTTTAAAATATATACGTATAGTTTTGTAATTTTTTTTCATTTAGTCAGTATTTGAAAGTACATAATATATTTTCCCCTTATTTTGAAGTTGTACAAATGGACCTTATTTTTAGACCGGCAGAACAACAGAAATTACAGGGAATTTGCAGTTTTAAAATTCTTCTTACACAATTAGTGAGAATAAAAAATGGTACGTTAGAGGACGACTTAAATGCCTATCAGCTGAATAAAGCATGGGCTCAGAGCTTGTAGAGGGAATATATGTTTCATCTGTTTTAGATGTATTACAGAGGTGATGTCAAGGTGAAAGCAGACTTGCAAAATGGTTGGAAATCATTGATATTCTGACTCTGAGGCTGTAAATGGCTCTGTGGCAGATGGAGTCTTTGTCAAGGAAGAAGAATGGCAGGTTTGGAGCATCATAGATGTTTTTGCTAGCAGCTCAGCTCACAGGCTGTAACCTTGTAGTGTTCAGGAGTTTCTCTTGTGCTTTAATAAATTGTCCTCTGCTTTTATTCCCTAAAGTAGATAAATAGTAGTCATCATAATTCAGTACAAATTGTGGTGTTTCATTATAAAGAAATGTAAACATGTTTTATTATCCAGATTTGTAAGAAGTAAGCTTTCAAGTAAGCTAGGATTTCTGAATGAGGTAAGTACCAGAAATATTTTAACTTGATATGCTTTTTACTAAAATTAAAAGGGATATTGCTGAAACTTTTTCTCACGAGTCTGGAAAACAAGCATACATAATATAAATTCAGAGTTATTTGTATTTTTGCATTTTTTTTTCTTACTGGCGTTGGTGGTTTGTAACCCAAAAATACTGTAACATGCTCTGTTATGTTGATCAAATTGTACAGAACAGTTAGCACCTGGCGGCATCTGGTCCTGAGTACCTGCTATTGGGGCACTAAGCACCTTTCAACTCTTATTAACTTCAGTTTGTAGGATTGAGTCCTTATTCATAAAATTAGGGTTCACATTTATTTTAATTGGAAAGAAATTGTTTTATATTCCTACCCCATTGAATATTTTTTCACAACGCCATGAGACTATCTCATGGATTTGTTAAAGGTTGGTATAGTATATTTAAGGTATGTCCATGGCTGCTTAATCCTTCAGTTATTTGTGAAACCAGAGCCGGAGAAGTTATATGTACTGTATAACTGGACAATTCAGAAACATCCTTTCTTCAGTTAATCTTTTGAATTAGTATTGTATCTTTTAGCACACCTGTATATTTTAAAGGCCATACTTTATCTTTGCTCCCTGGTGGAACTGTTGATGTCAGTGAGAGCAGTATATGGCCCCAAGAGTATATAACCTCATGTACAGGATGTTGAATTGGACAGTTGACCTATATTGCAGAGCAATAGATCACTGTTAAAATTAAAAGTATAAGCATTTCACAACTATAACCTGCCAGTGCTACTCTTTAACTCACTTGACAATTGTTAAAATTACAGAAAGCAATCACTGTTCATCACTGAAGAAAATGACCCTATGCTTTTCAGGGTCAAGGTTCTTGCAGTCTTTGCTCCAGAAGGTGAGCCCAATGGAATTAATTGTGCCTCGACCAGTTCAACTGCATTCATCTTGGAAATATAATATATACGGGGGATTTCTGGAGAAAGACAAATGCTTAGAAGTGAGCTTTAAAATATTTTTGCTAGGTTGTGACTCTGAACAATCTTCTACATCTTCTATATTCAGAATCTCTTGAATTTTAAAATTAACACTAAGCCTTTGAAATATAGACACTTGGAAGTTTCTTATAGGTTGTTGCACACTTGGGGTGTGTAAGAGGAAGAGGGGGAAAATGGAAGGATAGAATGGGACCTAATGATGTATCTAGTGAACACCCAAAACTTTCAGTGACTCCAGTGGAAGCATTGGTTGCATAAAAATGCAGGATTGGCTGTGTCATGTGCTTGTGTATGCTTGAGGAATATTTTTTTTTATTATACTTTATTTCACTGTGGTATCTTGGTGGTTCTTTTGTCTGATATTTTGATGGGGTTCTTCCTTGGCAACTACAATAGTGACTTGGTACATTTGATGGCCCTGGTGATGGTGAAGGTAATAAGATTCTGAAATTTTCTTTATTTTTCAGACCTTCCCAAACACTCACTTTAATTTAATTAATTAATTAATTAATTAATTACCTTCTGATTTTTCTCTCGTCTCTGAAGAGCCACTCCTGAGTGGACAGGGAAATGTCAGGTGGCAGGATGAATAGCTTTTTCTGTGAAAACAGAAATTACTTTATGAATTACATAGATTCTTCCTTATGCCCCGAAAACCAATAAGATTATGTCTATAACACCGCTGTAGTGAAAACCTGGTTTTTATAAGCAAGTGACGGTCTAAAAAGATTTCAGGTGTTCCTAGAGAATGTTTGTTTGCTATTTAAGCGTCTTTGTGATTTCTGCTGCTTTTGTTAGTCTGCCGTGTACAACTTGGAAGTAGGCAATGGGGTGCACTGAAAATGAAGCATGCTAACTTGATACAGATATTACGTTAACAGCAGAATATTAGCTGAAGTGCTACCAACTATCTTAACATTATTAGTATCATAAATTAAGAACAATTACATTCCATAGCAGGTTATGCCATTAATTTTTGTAGTTGCTCAAAACCCAGTTTGGGTAATCTGGTCTGGCATCAAATGGTGGTAGGAAGCTTTTAACATTTAAATATGGCATCTTCACAAAACAGTATGGAGCCAAATATATCCCAGAAAAGTAAAATATGGATCATTGTGCTCGGTGAGCTGAATAGCATGTTATAGATTTTTGTAATTCATTGATCTTGTGTAGTGAACAGCTGCAAAGTGCATCATTCCATGCATAAATAGTAAATAATCTTGATTTTTTTTTTTTAAAAAGAATTCTACTTTTCAGGTACAGGTGTGTGTATTTCAAATCAATGTGTAGAATATATGCTGTTCATGTTGTTACTAAATGTGATGGCTTACTTAAATATATTAAAATTATGGTGATTTTGGGGAGTTAGTAAAACAATTATTTTCATTTGTCATAGTTTTACACTATGGCCACATTTAACCATTAAATACAAGGGTAATATATATTTTATATATAAAATCTCTGCATTAACAGGTAGGTAAACACTGATCCAGTTGTAAAAGTTTCTACACGGTTTATGTACTAAGTAATATTCAATTTTTATTAGATGTGTTACTTCAATTTTCCATAGAAATAAACCTCCTTTGTCTCTTTAGCATCACTGATTTTTCTTTCAAAGGTACATTAACAATGCTGATGGAACCTGTGCAATTAGCTTCTACATTTAACAAAAATAAATGTGATAAAATGAAAAGTGCTGCATCTATAGTGTTACAGCAATATTGTATAATATTGTATTATTTGAAGCAATAAAACCTGAAGGAGGACAAAATATTGAAAGGTCGAGAAAAATGAGAGAGAGAGAGAGAGAGAGAGAGAGAGAGAGAACAAATGATGCAAAAAGAAAATGACACTGAGGTCTTGGTTTAATACATATGTATTCCAGGTTGATGGCTGATTTCATTAGCAAATCTCATTGTTATGCAATGTCTGTTCTTCTGCAGTAAAATTAATATTGTATTCTCACAGGCTGTGTGTGTGTGTCTATTTTATGTTGATAGATAAATGAAAGGATATACATTTATAGTTTTCTTCAGTCTTTTGTATCTTTTCTAAAAAATATTCATGGCCTTCAACATTTCTTTTTTGTTAAACCTTTCAAGGTATATCTAGAGTTGTATATTAAAGGTATCTTGTTAACACAAAATATCTATAAAATGTTCCCCTAGTTTTTATGGTGAGAGATCTAATTTATTAAATAAACCCCTTCCTGTGTTCGGGAAGGAAAGTGTAGATTGCAAACCTTCCGAAGGCCATCAGTTTGAGAAAATAAATCATGTTTAATGCTAAACTATATTATAAAGAGCGAATGCTAGGCTGTTAAAGTATTTTTTTTTGTAGATACTTTATATAGCTGATTCACTAGCTGATTCCCACTAGCTAGTAAAAAAAAAATCCCCAAATAAGTGTGTACATAGACAAGTTTGAATCGTTTTCAAGCTCTAATAAGTGAGAAAATACTGGAAAATGTTTAATTGAAAATCCAGATATTAAATAGTTTATCCTAATGTGACTTGAATTTATTTATAAAATGCTAAATTCAGAAATGTAAGACAGTTGGAGGCTAAATGGCTTAAGGAACTAATACAACAAGGAGTCTGGTGGTACCTTAAAGACTAACAGATTTATTTGAGCATAAGCTTTAGCCCATATCTGGTAGTGGTGGAAAGTTTTGATGGACAAAGACCCCAAATGAGGAGGACACAAATTATTCATATAAGAAAGTTAAAATGCTGTGGGATTTCTCTCTTTAATGTAATATTATTTTTTCTTCGAGTAGATACAGACGTGTATTCCAAGCAGGTTGTGAGTGTTGGAGCCAGAGACTTTTGCTTAGCTGTACCCATAGAGAGGCGGTGCTCGCACCTCATGCTTGTAACCCGTTCCCTGGCTATATGAGGCAACACTGCCCTGACCCCACGTCAGTTCCTTCTCACCGCCCATCAGCTGAAGTCGGAGCTCTGTGTGGTTGTCAGTTCACAACCCCACAGTTCATCGTCCTAGCCTAGTTTTAATGTACATAGTTAATAGTTCAGTTAGTATTAGAGTAATAGTATAGCGGTAGTGCTCCCCAGTGATGCCCTCACCAGGGTTCAAGCATTGTCCTCTGTGTGGAGTGGTGATTTCCAATAGTGACCCCCACATGAGGTTCTTGCTCTGTCTTGGCGAAGCCCACCTTAAAGAGAGCTGTTCCATCTTAAGATTGTTCAAAAAGAGGACTCCGGTGGCACGGGATCTTCGCCTCAAGCAGCACCTGCTTGAACAGGCCATCAGGACTGACCTGGTACTGAGGCCTTCCTCGGGCCACAGATCGCCCTCCAGCTTGGAAAATGCTACTGCCTCCCATTCTGGGGCAGGAACTTCCCCAAGAGACTCAGGAGTCGTTCTCTGTCATCAGTGCCAAATATGAGGTCTCAGAAGACCAATCGCGAGTGCTCCAGGTCCTGGGGTGACTCTTCTGCCTCCCCTAAGAAAAGCGCAGACCAGCACCAGGAAGGCTCTGGCATGCGGGATGGTGCAGGTGCCTCTGACCCTCCCTCAGTATAGGGTAGGGAGGGCAGACACCTGTACCATCAACTCCAGTTCCGGCCTCTAGGCGTCCGTTGAGTCCAGTACCTACAAGAAGAATGCCGGTACCAACAGTATCTATGACATCAGCGTACCAGGCTGTGTCGGACCTACTCTGCCTTTTGGTCCCATCTTTGCCGCTGGCCCGACTCCAGTTTGTGTTGTCCACTTCCCTCAGGGCAAGTGGGGGAAGCCCTAGCACTTTATCTGCCGTTTCTCCAGGACCTCAGTCTGGCAGAAGTCAGCCAGAAGCTCCTCCTGCTCTGCTGCCCTGCCCAGCACTGCTCTAGCCCTGGTACTCCTAGGCAGACAGTCCTTCTCCCTAGCAGGCCAGGGAGAGACTGTCCTCTGCTCTGTGGAGCAGCCCTTTATATATGGCCCCCGCTGGCCCTGATTGGCTGCTGCAACAAGTCACCTCCTGATTGGCTCACTTAGTGAGGCCTCTTCTAATTGGAGGGTTCTGCATAGGCTCCCTCTGGCCTGCTTTAACCCTTCCTCTTCCTGGTGTGGGGCAACCGCTCCACTACCCTGGCCCTTCCTCGGCACCCATGCAATCGACGCCACTGATGGTTCCATGGAGGTTGTTGCTGTGCCCAACGCTGAGGCACTCCAGTACCAATATTTGTACTGGGACTGACTTTGCCTGTGGCACTGGCATTTTTGGCACTGGTGGTGCCGACTATATCAGGAGTGCCGATTCCGACCTTGTTTTGGGACACGGATGAGTCGGATTGTCTGCTCTCTCCCTCTAGAGTCACTCCTCCTATGTCTCTCAGGTCCTGGGACTCCCCTGTTTCAGAATCGGGATCCTTGTCCTCCTGCTCCACTTCATCAGAGGAGGTCTGAAGCCAATGGTAGACCTGTAGGGCTACCAGGATTGGCACGCGCCCTGAGGCCCTTATGGAGACCCATGGACCATCTCCTACTGGCTACCGATGCCTTACCCATACCAATACTCCCCTTGGGTTTAACTGGGAAACTCCTTCCTCCTGGAGGTCTTGCTCATCATCCAGTTCAAAGCGAGATCACCTGTTTATGTAGCATTGGTGGCTGCAGATCACCCACAAGTCCAGATGCCTGAGATTCCCCTTCCTGTGGAGCTCCTGAAATTTCCCCATCCAGAGACGCTGCCTTAGGAGCAGGACTTGCCTTTAGCCCAGCCAACAGCCTCATCCTTGTCCCTGGATGAAGCAGTGCTGCCTGGTTCATCCTCCCCTTCCATCCTGGAGGAGTTTAAGGCATACCAGGACCTTTTATGTTGAGTGGCCTCGTCTCTCGTGTTCAAGAGGATTTTCTCCAGGAGAATACCCATAAACTTGTGGACATTCATCCCTGGAAGGGTGGCCCTCCCAATTAATGAGGCACTCCTCAAACCTTTGAGAGCTCTTTGGGTATGCCGGCTTTGGTACCGCCGATGGCCAAGGTCTTGTAGAAATGCTATGTTGTGCCTGTAGAGGGATACAAGGGGTTCTATTCCCATCCAGCCCTGAAATTCTTGGTGGTCATGGTGGTGAATGATGGAGGCTGGCAGGGCAAGTTCAAGTCCACCCTAAGGACAGAGACTCTAAGTGCCTGGACCTTTTGGATAGAAAGATATACACCTCCTCTTCACTACAGGATTGTGAACCAGCAAGCATTGTTGGCAAGATATGACTTCCTCAATTAGTTGGCTGTGGCCAAATTTGAGGAGCAGTTGTACGAGGCTTCCTGTGATGAATTTCGGGTGTTTGTCGCTGAGGGCTGCTGGGTGGCTATAACATCTCTGCAGTCTGCCCTTGATATGGCGGATACTTCAGCCAGGACGATGGCATTGACAGTTGCTATGAGGGAGGGCTTCCTGGCTCCAGAACTCGGTGATCACACTGGATATCCAGCAAGCAATTTAGGACCTGTGTTTTGATGATTGAACCTTGCTTTCGGTCAAGACTGATGAAACCCTGCATTCCTTCAAGGATTCAAAGGCTATATTAAGGTCTCTGGGGGCGTACATGCCAGCCACACAGAGATGCCACTACGGGGTGCAACAATAACAGTCATACAGGCTGCAGCATCCTTTTGTGCAGCTTTTTCCTCTGAGACAGTGAGACTATCCCAGGAAGAGGGACAAGTCCCATAAGAGAAAGCACTCGGGTTCATGGCCTGGCCTGTCTGCACGCCCTCCCTGGGTGCCTGCTAAGCACCTGTTTTGACTTGGTGGTCCAGAGCACTGTTCCCCTTTTTTCTTCCTCCCTTGTCATATGCCTGTTCCTTTGGGGACATGCTAGCCCACTTTTACACTGCCCGGGTCTCGATTACCTTCTGCAACTAGATCCTAAACGCTGTCAGATAGGGCTATGCCATCCAGTTCCTCTCCATGCCCCCTCTCCAGCCCCTCTCCTTCCCCGTCCCTCTTCACGGACCCCTCTCAGGAGGCTGCTCTTTGAGCAGGTCAGCTCTCTGCTAATGTTGTGAGCAGTGGAGGAGGTTTTGTGAGAACACTGGGATCGTGGGTATTTCCTGATACCAAAATCCTTGGATGGGATGAGACCCATCCTTGACCTCCATGGATTCAACAAATAAATGAAATAGAGTGACCATACAGAAGCTCATATATCAGCTATAATCCTTGCTTTGTTTCAAAACAACTGCTCTGGATCTTCAGGATACTTACTTCCATGTGCCCATCCTTCTGAGCCACAGGAAGTTTCTTCATTTCCTGGTAGGAGACTGACACTTTCGGTGCACGGTTCTCCCATTCGGCATCTCTCCTGAGTCTTCACTGAATGTATGGCAGCGGTCATGGCACACCTCAGGAGGAAATGAATCCATACCTTCCCCACCTCAACAACTGGTTGCTGAACGGTGAGTCCAGAGAGGAGGTTCTCGCTCACATCGACACCATGCTATATTTACTCCATCATTTAGAACTCATTCTAAACACCATGAAGTTGACTTTGGCTCCCACTCGGTAAATAGAGTTCATTGGGCCCCTGTTAGATTCCACAATGTTGAAAGTGTTCCTGCTGACTGACCGCTTCCAGGTGCTTCAAGAGCTGTGTCTTAGTCTGCAATCACAACCATCCATGACAGTCCACGTGTGTCTGAGCCCATTGCGCCATGTCTCCGCTTGCACCCAGGTGGTCCATCTCACCAGGTTTCATCTTCACCCTCTTCGAATGTGGCTCAAGATGGTTTACTGCCCTGCCCTGCATTCTCTGGACTGATTGGTTCTCCTTCGTCTATCAGTCCTGGAGTTCCTGTGCTGGTGGGAGTCCCTATGCAATGTGTACCTTTGCTCAGCCCTTTCCGACCAAGTCAGTGGTTACTGAGATGTCCCTTCTTGGTTGGGCGGGGCACATATGGACTCGCTGAGTGACTCTGGTGAGAACAGGAGGCCTTGCTCCACATCAATGTGCTGAAGCTTTGGGCCATCTATGTGTGTCATGCCTTTCGGGAACATATCAGACATTCACTGGTTCACATACTCACCGACAATACCACTGTGATGTACAATGTGAACAAACAAAGGGGAGCCCACTCCAGATCATTCTGCCTCAAGGTGATCAACCTGTGGCAGTTCAGCATGAAAGAAGACCTTACCCTTATAGCTGTCCACTTACTGCCTCGTGGATCATCTCTACAGGTTTTTCTCCCCAAGTCAGGAATGGTCCCTGAAAGTGGAGGTCCTTCGAATAGTTTTAGCAGTGTGGGGCATCCCCATGATCGACGTCTTCGCAATGAGGGAAAACAGGAAGTATTGCCTATTCTGCTCTCAGGAGATGCTCAGCCTGGGCTTCCTCTCTGATGCTTTCCCTTGACTCTGCTGTATACATTCTTTTCTGTCCTGATCATTCCTCAACTTACCACCAAACTCAAGGCGGATCGAGCCTGGCTCATCCTGATTGCCCCAGCGTGGCCGAGGCAGTGTTGATTCTCAGACATGTTCTGTCAGTTCAATCTCCCATCTTACTTCTCCTTTCTGACCTTGTCACACAGGACTGTGGCTGCACCATGCATCTGGTGATCAGCTCTCTGTACGTTACAGTGTAGGTGAATAGCGTTGCTCACAGGCTGACCAACAGGTCCTACTTAACAGTAGGAAGCCTTTGACTAGAATGGCAAAGTGGAAGAGGTTTTTAGTGTGGTTCTCGGCTCATGGGACCCATCTAGCGGGGTCTTCCATCCAGGACATCTTGGAGTACCTGTTTCACCTTCAGAAATCAGACTTAATACTCAGTTCTCTGAGAGTGCATTTGGCAGCAGTATCGACATTTCATCCACATATCCAAGGGAAATTGAATTTCTCCAATTCCCTGGGCGACGAGAAAGGACTTCTTCACCTGCATCCTCCAGTCTAAGAGCTGGTCCACCTGTGGGACCTGAACACCATTTTAACAGCTCTAATGGGGCCTCCATTTGAGCCTCTTCCTTCCTGTCTGCTGCCCCTTTGTGATGCACTGGATCTCAAAGTAGCACCCTGTAATCCCCCATATTCATCATTTGTATATGGTTGTGATATTTCAAATGGTATCTTCATCTGAAAGGTCATGATCTGCTGAAACGCATTGTTCTGTCAAAATACATATAATCATTAGTGTATGAAGTTATGAGATTTTTGCTATATGGTTAGGGTTGCCAACCCTCATGGTTTCTTTGGGAGTCTCCAAGAATTGGGTTCTATCTCCCGGAGGCTACTGAAGCCAAAACGGGAGATGTTAGGCCGCTAAAAGTCCGGCAGCGCAGCAGGCTAAGACAAACTCCCTGCCTGCCCTGGCTCCCCGCTGCTCCCGGAAGTAGCCAGCATGTTCCTGCGGCCTTTGGGAGGGGAACAGGGGGTCTCTGTGCGCTGCCCCTGCCCCAAGCGCTAACTCCGCAGCTCCCATTGCCTGGGAGCTGTGGCCAATGGGAGCTGTGGGGGCGGTGCCTGCAAGCAAGAGGGGGCTCCAGGGGCCGCAGGGACCTGCCAGGCACTTCCAGAAGCAGTGTGGGATCAGGGCAGGCAGGGAGCCTGGCTTAGCCCTGCTGTGCCTCTGACCGGAAGCTGCCCAAGGTAAGCCTGGCTGGAGCCCGCATCCCTCTCCCCTTCTTCCACCACAATTTCCTGCCCCAGCCCTGAGCCCCCTCTTAGAACCAGTACTCCAAACCGCCTCCAGCACCCAGACTCCCTCCCAGAGCTTGCACCCCAAACCCCTGCCCAAGCTCAACTGAGAGCCACCTCCCACACTCTGAACCCATTGGACCCAGCCCAGAGCCCACATCCCCTCTCGCGACCGAACTCCCTGCTCCAGCCCAGTGAAAGTGAGTGAGGGTGTGGGGAGAGCGAGCAATGGTGGGAGGGGGGAATGGAGTGAGTGGGATGGGGCCTCAGAGAAGGGGTGGAGTGGAGGCGGAGCCTTGGGGCAGGGGGCGGGACAAGGGTGCTTGTGTTTGTGTGACTAGACAGTAGGCAACCCAGTATGTGGTTGTTGTTGAAATATGCTGTGAGTTTGGGAGATGCCCACTGCTAGTTCTCCAGTGACAACAAAGGTGGTGACCCACACCCAAATGGGTGTTAAGCTACTATCACGAGCCATTGACTGACAAGAGAATTGTAAACAAGAGATTTACAATTCTGTAAGAAATAGTTGCACAAGCACTACACAGTGAGGATTGTTCAACTATATGACTTAGCAAGGCCCACCAGGACATGCCTGGGTCAGTATCTTCTCTGAATTGAGAGTACAAAAGTAAGGGATAGTGGCACTAGGCGATCACCTCTCTCCTCCCCCCACCCTACGCTGAAGGCAACAAGAATTCTGGGAAGACAGAGGCATAAAACTGAGGAGATTTGGTCTCACGCTGAGAAGGAAATTCAGACTGTGTATTAAGAACTGTGACCTCCTGCAACGTCCAGATTTGAATCAAAGCCATTTGATTCAAATCTTGCTTAGTCTGGGAGTTTAGGATTTAGGATGCGTGTTTATTTTTTATTTTCGTAGGTAACTGTCTTTGACCTTTATGCCTTCCACTTATAATCAGCTAAAATCTATCTTTCTGTAGTTAACAAACTTATTTTAATCTTTTATTCTTACTAGTGTGTTTGTCTAAACTGCTTAGGGAATCTGCTTAGATTACAAAGGCTGGTGCATGGCCACTATCCTTCAATGAAGTGGCGAACTAATTAATGAGCTTGCATTGTTCAAGAGACAGTCTTGAGCAGTGTAAGATGGTACACTTCTGGGGTACAAGGCTGGGGGGATTTGCTGGGGTCTCCCTCTGTATAGTTAATGAGTGGCTTGGAGAGCTTTTATGCAACTTAGCTGGGTTTGTCTCTGCATGTTGGTAGTTGAGTAATAACAGCGCCTGGAGGGGTTTGCTGCTTGTCACTAGAAAAACATTGTGAGAGACAGCCCAGGCTGGAAAGTTAAGGGGGCACAGCGGTCCCACAGTCCAGGTCATACCCTGGGGTCCTGTCACACCCTTCCATCTCAGAAGACTATATTTTTTATAACCATTATTTCTGCTAGGAGGGCGTGTGAGTTGCCGGGCCTCCTTACACACAGTTCTCCAGGGACAAGATTATGCTCCGGCCACACCTTGTATCCAAGATGGTCTCTCAGTTTGATTTGAACCAGAGAGTATATTTGTCTATATTTTCCCCTTATCTGCATTCCTCACCAGAGGAACAATGCCTCCTTACATTAGATGCTGTCAAAGCTTTTATCTGAGGAGGACTGAACAGTTTCGTGCTTTGCCTTGCCTGTTCGTATCATATGTGGACCCCATGAAGGGATAGGCGGTCTCTGAGCAGACCATCTCTTGAGGGATAACATCTTGCATCAAGACTGAATATGATATAGCATTGGCTATGGCTTCTCACCAGTTATGGGCACAGTCAACGAGAGCACAGGCAATGTCGGTGGCATTCCTTAATGACATTTCCATATCGGGCATTTGTAGGGTTGTGTGGTTGTCTATACATACGTATACGGACTATTACGGGATGCTAATGTCAGAGCGGATGCTAATGTCAGAAGAGTGTCCTGCAATCTTACTCGGGTAGACTGAGCCCTGCCTGGGGATGTGGCTACTGCTCGGTAATCACATGCTTGGAATACACACGTTTGCATTTACTTAAAGAAGGAACAGTTACTTACTGTAACTGTTGTTCTTCAAGATGTGATGCAGATGTGTATTCCACGTCCCACTTTGTCCCCTCTGCATCGGAGTCTTCCCATGGACATTTGGTGCAAACGAACTGAGGGGAATTGGGGTGGAACCACCTCATATAGCCAGGGGTAGGGCTACGGGCATGAGGCCTGAGCACCACCCCTCTACAGGTACTGCTAGGCAGAAGTGTCTGCTTCTAGCATGCACACTTCTACTTGGAGTACACATCTACATCACATCTTGAAGAACCACAGTTAAAGAAAGTTACCGTTTCTTTCTACGGCCTTGGTTTCATAATTCTTTATTTCATATATAAATACATTTTCAGCTATAAAAAATGTGGGGATACAAAATTTGTGTGGAAAGTAGGTCATTTTGAGACTAGAATCAGTGATATTCCTTCAAAATGAGGGACGTTTGAGCAGTTGGGGATTGGGATACAGTGACAGGGCAGGAGTTTGCACTATTACTACATGATGGAAAAAACAAAGAAATTCAGCCTCCTGAACACTCATTCTGATACCTTTAGTAAGTGCAGAATTAATTCAATTTACAAAGAAAAAACTTTGAGGACAATTTGCAGACATAGTGGGCAATAAATATATAATTTTTAGTGGCTCTTGCTAATTAGTACTTGCAATATTTCACTTGAATCTTTTGATTCAAGATATTATGTTAGGATCCAATTAATATGTCACATGTTCAAGCATTCAGGTTAAAATTGGGGCTGGTGGTGGGGGAGGAATCTGTAAATGAAAACCAAAGAAATCACGAGTATAGCACCAGGCCCTGTGGCCACAATACACTGCCTAGGTTGCTTTAGGGGAAGAAGAGCAGAGGAGGATGCCGTATCTCCTTCCTGCCTCTTGCAGGAACCCCTGCTCCACCCTATGCCCTGGTAGGGCTAGGACTAAGACAGGTAGGGGGAATTCAGCTGCTACACAATTTCTGAACAGCCCTAAGAGGCTCCTTCTGAACTGGCATCAGCTGTTTGAAGCACTATGGAGAAAGGGGATTAGCTTGCTACATGTTTTTAAAGCAATGTCTTTTCCAAATACAGGGCCACATTCTGACACACTTTACTCAAGTTGAATATTAGCTTACTCTATGAATGGCCTCATGGTGGGACCACTCATGAAATAAAGTAGTACTCAGATGTCTTAAGCATGTTAGAATCTGGCCCAATGAGTAAGACTTCTCACTTGTTCCAGATTGCTTGGGAGGTGGGAATTGCACTTCATTGGAAAGGGAACAGCTGAAAGATTTGTCACTTACAAAGAAGTAAGATGCATTTGGGCTTTTTGGAAGAGGTTGTTGAGACTTTTGGTAGAGGAGAAGAATCTGCATGTCCACTTTCCCTTCTTCTGGTGGGCAGAGTTGGAAGTAACTTGAGATTTTAGGGAGCAGGGAACGTAGGAATGGTTTGAATTGCTGGTGCCTCACCCCAGCAAATTCTGATAGTATTCAGCTGGCCTATTGGTCTCTCTTTGTCCATGAATATCTGTCCATTCAGCTAACATAAATGGATATACATGTTAGCTGGGTATTCTTGCTCAGATCATTAGCAGTGAAAGATTTAACCACACTGATGTGAAACCATCAGCATTAACTTTCAGGTTTAACACATCATGGAGATGAATGCGGGAAGTTCATACTGAACAGAGCCATTTTTTCATGTTGTCTGTATACTTAGATGACTGCATCAGTTTCATTCAGTTCATATTCAGGAGGTTATATTCACAGCTATATCAGCTAGAAGATTTTTGTTTTGTTTTAAAGGAAAGTTTTATATTCTGGAGTGACATGTGGATTCTGCAGCAAATTTGGTGGCTAAGGAATAATGTAAAATGCAAAGCCCTGGCCATAGTGCCTTTCACTATTTGCAGTTTACTTGGAGATTGTAGCCATTCCTCTCTAATGTGGACTGCACAATAGAAATCTAACAGTCCATGACTTCTATTACTTCTACCCTTGTCTGCTGCAATGTACTCTACTCAGAGCCACCTCTGAAGGTCAACCTGAAATGTTGTTATTAGCACAGGACTGCTTGCCTTCTGAAAGTACAGATAAGAGTAAAAATATGCCTACAGTAGAACCTCAAAGTTACAAACACCTTGGGAATGGAGGTTGTTTGTAACTCTGAAATGTTCATAACCGTGAACAATACGTTATGGTTGTTCTTTCAAAAGTTTATAGCTGGAGATTGACTTAATACAGCTTTGAAACTTTACTAGGCAGAAGAAAAATGCTGCTTTTAATCATCTTAATTTAAATGAAACAAGCACAGAAACAGTTTCCTTACCTTGTCAGATCTTCTTTTAAACTTTCCAGTTAGCAGTTTTTGGGCCTCATGATACTTGGGCATTATACGATTAAGCAAGTGACTGACAAGTGTGAGGTGAGATGAGTCCCTAGAGGGCCTCTGGTGGTCAGAAGGGGCAGAAAATAACCCTTATTGCGTGTAATCTTGTTAACACTGGTATCTGGCTTGGAGTTGAGGGTGAGCTGGAAACATTTACCAAAGATGTATCCTATTTTGTTGTTGCCAGTATTGTGTGTGTGTGTGTGTGTGTGTGTATCCTCCTTCGTTTCATGTACCATAGCAAAGACACACTTTACCTAATAATTGTTTTGCAGTGTGGGTAATGTGTATTGAGATGATCTGAGAAGAATTGTTCACCTCAATAGCTAATAATCTGAATAATAACTCTAGTACACATGTCCCAACCCATCAAAACCCTTAATCGTATATGACCTATTAAATTAATTGGGACTATTTTTGTGAGTAAGTATTTTTTTGGATGAAAAGTTTCTAACGTAAGGCCCTAACTCACTATCTCTTATGCTTCTGGTGAAGTCAGAGGCAAACTCCCACTGATTTCACTATGAACTGTGTACTGCTTATGGAAAGGTATTTTTTAAACTATTGTAAAGAGAGCTTTGCTGAGATTTTTCTCTAAGCACAAGGCTCTATTTCTGCTTGAAGATTTGTATTTTTTTTAACCGTCTCTTTTGACAAGAATTGCTTTTTGTAAGCAAAAAGAAACAAACAAACCCAACAGATTCTAGCAGTACAATTTTGATGTTTTGAAATAGTTTTTTTAAGGGAATGAGTTCTTTCTCTGCATTTTGTTATGACAATTATGGCCATACTAATGCATGAAATCTTTTATTAAAAATCTCAAGATAATCTTTTAAATCAACAGTGTAAAATATAAATATTTTACAAGAAGAATCCTCATTACTATTTTTGCTGATATTATTAGCATAGTTTTTGGAATGTTTTTAATTTACAAACTACATTTAATCATGGGGCCTGGCTTATTGGACAGGTGTCCCACTCACAAACCACCATCATACTTTTAGTACTGAGATGGTACCATTGTTGGCAGTCTTTGTAGAAACTCCAATAACTGAATGTGCACTCAAGCCTGGTCTATACTTAAAAGTTTTGCTAGCATAGCTATGTCAGTTAGGAATGCGAAAAAACCATACTCCCTAACAGACATCGCTAGGCTGGTAAAAGCTGTAGTGTTGACGCAGTTGTGCTGGCAAAAATGTCCTTTTGATGATACTGCTTATTTATTTGTGGAACTGGTATTAGCTACACTAGCAAAAGAACTCTTTTTCCAGTATAAGATGTGTCTTCACTAGAAGGGTTTGCCAATAGAGCTATACCAGCAAACCTTTCTAGTGTAGATAAGGCCTCAGCCTAGGATATGCTCTCTAGGCTTGATCCAACCCTACCCCTGCAGTGAATAGGATTCATTCCATTTACTTTTATAGGTTTTGGATCAGGTCCTTGTTCTTAGAGGTGATTTTGAAATAGGGTTGGGGCACATTGACAGTATAGTTAGTAGAGATTTGCATTGCCAATGCCCATTCAGTACCTGGATTTCATTCTCCAGATTTGTCAATTGGCTGCTTTCCTGTGGCTGCATGCTGAACTGTTTCTCAGAGAGGAAAGTTGATGTCCCTTTTGTGTGCTCCCCATGTTACTCTTGAGGGTAACAGGTTTCCTTTCCCATTAGTCACTGTTTCTGTGGGGTTTTACTCTTCATAATGTCATGGCCCCTGTCAACTCCTGAAGAAGGTCCATCAGGGAGAGCCTGATTGTAAACTGGATCTGCTTAACTTTTTTCTTCATTGGTGAATTCTATCAGGTAAATAGGGAAGAAATAGCCTTCTCCTGCTGATGTCAGTCCCCTCTGTGACTAAGATTTTTTGGGAGGAAAACAGTCTTAGGCAGTCAAAGGCATTCAGTGACCACTGCCTCCATTGGAGGAGAGGAGGGAAGAGTATCCAGTTGAAATATGAAGAAGTTGAGGAAATTGTTTTGGATTGGACATTAGTCTATCACTTTCAGTTACAACAAAAATGTATTTTAGAGAAATTAAGTGCAGATTCTCCCACTTCTGGCACATTAGATATTTTTTTTAAATATCTGGAGTAGAGGATTATATCTGTTGATCAAATTCTTCTCTACCAGAGGCTCTTGCACCCCCCCCTTTTCAGCAGGTGAGGAGGGATGGGAATTCTAGACACTTAAATAATATCACAACCTTCCAAGCTAATATCGGTGACAATTTTGATTTGTGTCCAGCTATCAAACCAACTAGCCTCTTGCTCTGTGCTGTGAAGGAGCCTGCAATTGAAATATTTATCCAACCATTGTTTTTTTTATTTTTCTTTTAAACTGCACTTTAGATTTAATTTTTGGTTGCTTCTAAATAATATATTATGTAATATCTTTTTAGAAAGTTCTGTTGTTTATTTCCTTTCTCTTCTGTAAGGAGGGTGAAAATTATAAGCCTCCAGATACAGCTGTTAGCAATTATTGCTCAGATTTCAGATTTTTCCAAGAATAACTTTTGTGATTGTTTTTATCATGTGTACTGATTCCTCATTATAACAGAACTTCAGCAGCAGTTTATTGCATGTGTATATTTGAACTTCAGTTAACTTAAATGATTCTTTTAGATTTAGCCATGCTTAAAAAAAATCATGTAGTACAGAATTGCCATTTATCCAGTATTAGAGAAAAAAAAATCTGCATTTTGCTTCGAGTTATTTTTATTTCTGATGCAGTTAAGTTGGAACAATTATACATTGTATTGTAACTAATTAGTTCACCTGCGTTGGTTTTGGTCACGTGAGCATACTTGTTTACCAGTGATCTAAGTGCTCCACCTGCCTTTCAGTTTGTTTACCAGGAAATCAAGATGTGTAAACTGCAGGAAGTACTATTTGACCCTCTCCGACAGTATCTCATTACAATAATTGCTAATCTCTGAATAAGACAGCCATGTTTTGTGAGTAATACACACAGAGAGAGGTTGTGTTAGACAGATTTTAGATGTTTCCACAAATCTAGCATTGTAAATACTTGCTTGGATTATGTTTTCATGATACCTTTTGATAACAGACATCTGGTGACCTTTGGGGTCAGCAAAGCTGGAGCAAAATAGCATGTGTTCTTTCAGTCCTCTTAACTGAGAAAAAAAATACCACGGCTTGTTGTTTTGGAGTGCTGTCACTGCTCTGTAGCGAAAGGATAATGGCTACTTCCTGATTAAACCACTATCCACAGTAAGCTGTTAATGTTATATATCTACTCTCCTCTAAAGACAAGTGTTCAGTGTTCTTTTTTGTTTTCTGCTTTTTTCCAGAGAATTATCAATTTAAAATGTTTATAAATATGGGTTGAAGTGAGAGCCTACAGTTAGAGAGACTTTTCAGTTATTTTATTTTCCAGGATTATCTTTTTCTTTTTGAAGTAAGAAAGTTGCCTAGTGTTTTTTAATACTCCTTTGAAAAATGTTTTAATACAAACTTGTCTGAAATACATTTAGGTGTTGAGTGTTTAACATTGAACTCTATTTAGCTGCAAATCTCTCAACTATTCTTAATTTCATGGACAATTCTGGTATATGTTCAAAGGAATAACCCTGATATTACAAACAATATAGCTAAAGTATTTTTCAATCCTATTGAATAAATGCTGATAATTTGTAGTCTATTTATCCTGTATCATCTATTTTACATCTAGCATAGGTCTATCAGTTTGGGAATAAAGTATTATGTGGAATTTCTTGGTTAGATTTTATTTAGATCTCTGTTTCTGTACTCATGATAGTTTAACTTAGCTATTTTTCCGTCAAGTAAATGCAGAATTGGCAATCTTATAGTAGAGAGCAGGCAGGAGTAACTCCTGCTGTTCTGTGCCTGGACCCATTTTTATATTACCCTCAAAACTTCATTTTGAGATTTAATACCATCAGAAGATGGGGTTCCAGGAGATTGAGGGTCAAATTCTACTCATTATACAGATACAAAAGAATCCACTGAAGTTGATAGTTACATACTTGTAACTGGAAGTATAATTTGTGCACAGTGTGCGCCATATACCCTGATAACATAACTGAGGCTGTATACCATACACAGTTAACCATTTTTCTCAGTTGTTTCACAGTGGGCAGGAAAGTTGCCAAATCAGGCTCCAAAAATAGGTGAGGACAATAGAACGGGATTGCACCAGTGTTCTTTGCTGCCATAATGAACATTTGGCATCAATTCCTCTACAGTAGGCACTTAAGTTCAAAACATGCTGGAGTGGATTTTTAAAATAAAATCAATATGGCTGTCTTAAAGTGCTGGAATTAAATATGATAGTAAGTTATTTGGGATAAAAAATTATAAAGAATTATATTTAAAAACGCCAGAAAAAGAAGTAATCGGTGCAAGATAGGTTGACAACTAATTAATGGAATTCTCCTTAGTAAACATGATTAATATTTTCTGGAGAGTGTGTGTGTGTGCACGTTAGTTAGGGTTAAATTGCTTATATTAAGGAACATGTAAACCAGATGGCATGTCTGACCAACCAGAGGTTGCCAACATAAGAAAACTCCCCTTTTCATTTAGCACTTCCTGGCCTAATTGTGTTGGGATTAAATGGGAACATTTGCTGGCACTCGCTGCACAGTAATCCTTAGGATAGTCTAGATTGTATTTGACCATTGAGTGGTCTCCTTTTGGTGAAAAACAGTGTGGCAGGGTGGGTAAGCTTTATCTGCCAGTGCCTGTGCAATGCCTGCCTCTTGGGGAGAGGAGTCATCTAACCTGTTATAAAATGAGGCTAATGGTGATCACCCAGTTTTGCAAAGTGCTGTGAAATCCTCTAAGGAAAGGCACTATGTAGGTGCTTGGTGGCATTATTTACTGTTTTCATTATTCAACTCTGGTGCCAAGAAAATAATCACTAATCTTTAAACAAAATCTGCCATATTTTATGGAGTCATATTTCGAGAGTCTAGACTCTAGAGAAATTTATATTGAACGTCACATGGCTGTGCAGTGTTTGAAATGTAGATGCAAGTTCTGAAGTAAATTTGTTCTTGTACCTTCTACACATGGATAGTTTGCTGCTTTCGTTCCATCCAGCAGGTGGAGACAAACTTCCCCTATAAGATCTGTTTAGTTTTCTGTTTGCTTTCTAATCTCCTCTTTTTATGTGTATGTAAATAACGTTGAAATCAGTTGCAGATTTGCATGAGTTAGGATTGCTAGAATAGTATTCTGTTTCTTCTTTAATGTTTTTGTTTGTTTTCTAGCAGTGGAAATAGATAGCTATCATTGCACCAGTTGAACTGCTATGCAGCTAGAGAGTATGGATTTGGTTTTCTGAAAACTCAAACCAGGTGAGAAGGGAGATTCTGCAGTTTTTTAGGCATCTAGTATATTCCTTTTAAGTGATGAATACAAAAACTTTACTTAAAACGTAAGCTGTTTGAGACGGGAATCATTTTTGGTATGTGTTTGTACAGGACCTAGCACAGTGGGGTTCCTAGTTCATGATTGGGGGTCCTAGGTACTACCACCATACAGATTTAAAAAAAAAAGTTATTGACCTGTTGATTGTGTTTTATGTTTTCCAATGAAACGGCTTTCCAGTGCCCTGAGATAGAGAGATTGACCACTCTTGGTTCCATGCACAAAGAGTAAGCAGGTTTTGTGTTGGGAGCTAGATGGGGGATGAGTTATACCCACCCTTAACCTTTGGGCAAGGTGTAGAACAATTTAGCCACAAACCCTTGCATAAGGTGTGTGTAAATGGATCTAATCACTGGATACGATTATAGAGCAGGGGTGGGAAAACTTTTTGGCCCGAGGGCCACATCTGGTTATTGAAATTGTATGGCGGGCCATGAATGCCCACAAAATTTGGGGTTGGGGTGCAGGAGGGCTCTGGGGTGGGGCCAGAAATGAGGAGTTCAGGATGCGGGAGGGTGCTCCAGGCTGGGACCAAGGGGTTTGGAGGGCGGGAGGTGGATCAGGGCAGGGTTGGGGCGCTGGAGGGGGTCAGCCATGCAGGTCCCAGCTCAAGCAGCTCCCAGAAGCAGCGGCATGTCCCACTCCAGCTCCTACATGGAGGCGTGGCCAGGAGGGTCTGCGCATTGCCCTGTCTGCAGGCACTGCCCCTGCAGCTCCCATTGGCCACGGTTCCCTCTCAATGGGAGCTATGGGGGGTAGTGCTTGGGCGGGGGCAGCGTGCGGAGGAGCCGTGAAGGAGCTGGAGAGGGGACGTGCTGCTGCTTCCGGGAGCCACGCAGTTGGGGGCAAGCCCCTGACCCCGCTCTCTGGCTGGAGTGCTGGAGTGAAGCAAACCCTGGACCCTGCTTCCCAGCGGGAGCTCAGGGGCCAGATTAAAATGTCTGGAGGGCTGGATGTGGCCCCCGGGCTGTAGTTTGTCAACCCCTGTTAGAGAGCCATTGTCCACATCTTACTCTTTCATCTGTATGTTTCCCCAAACTTGTAGTAGGGTTATGTGGAACCAATGTGGAGTCCAGCTCCAGTGTGCATGTGCCTGATGTACATTCCCTTGCTCATGTGCAGTGGAACTGCTACAGTTCCACTGAGCTTAGGGCCCTTCTGTGGCCCTTGCACCCTGTGTAAATAAAATCCCAAAAGAGAACCCATCACCCACCAGCAGCTACTTCAGAATTTTTCCTTCCTCTTTTTTTCATTTGTCTAGAGGTTTCGGTTTATATTGCAATAGTGCCCAAAATCCCCCTTCAGGATTGGGGTCTCATTGCGGTGGGCACTATACAAACAAGTAGCAAGATGCAGCCTTTGCCCCAGAGAACCTATTATCTAGTTTGAAACAATATGCAACGTGTGAAACAAATAGTACATAGCAAGCGGTGATCTGTGACAAGATCAGACACCTGCATAGGTTACCCATTTGAAAGGTTTTGTTTTTATTTGTTAGATTATACTTTTTAAAAACAAGCATTCCCTGACTGCTGTGGCACCATCACTTGGCTGATTTCTTGTAACTCAGATCTTGTTTCAAGTACCATTACATCTAGAAGGAACAGTACATATGAGATCAGATTCAGCTTTGCTGTAAAAGGGTGCATATTTATTGACTTCAGCAGAGCTGCACCTTACACCGATGATAAATTTGGCTCTGACCAATTTCAGTCCAGGTATAAGCAGGTGGAACTTTACTACAGTTAGTGGAGTTCAGTTTGGTCCTTACACGAAGTGGAGATCCCCTTCACTTCGGAGAGTACTAGTTATCAAGAGGTGTTTTTCAGTCAATACAGACTCTGGTGTTCTGTGTGGAAGGCTCAAGGCAAATGAGGATAACTGCAGATTTTGGTTGGCTAGCCTAGCTATTCTGCTGATATTCTTTCCGGTAATTTTAGGTGTGATCTTACTTTTAACCCAATCTCAGTATTATCTTTAAGGTCCTACCTACTGAAGCACTGAGACTAGTCAAAAAGCTGTTTAAGAAAATGGTCTCTTCACATTGCTCTCGCTTTGTCAGTCATCTTCTTACAAGAAAAATCTCTATGCCTTTTTCCAGGCCATTGACAAGGGGTGCAGTGCCCTTCTTGAGCTCATCCACAACAACACTACCCTCTCTCTGCAGTCAGGTTAGTCCTGAAGACCCACTTTCACTATGATACCTGTGAGAAACTAGATGCTTGGTGATAGTGACAAGTTTGAGGAATAACTGAGCATATCTTAACCCCCACCCAATCTTTCTTCACTCCTCCTTGCTTTAGTCTCTCTCCTCTCCTCTCTTGCTGGGGAGCTTCCTCCTTCTTTTTCATCTGCTACCATTATAGTAAGCCTTTCTTTTGTCTGAGGAGGCTTGGAGGTGTCTCCCTACCATTTGCCAGAATAGGTAGAAAGCAGTGGGAGCTATCCTTTGGAGCTCAAGTGCCCTGTAATTTCAGCACTCCTTCCTACTGCTGGGGGAAAATGTGACCTGATAAAAATTAGTGCTAAGTTAACATTCATTATCAATAGAACACCAGTGCATCTTCCCCTTCTAAAATCTCACCCTTTTCCTCTCCTTGTTTGTCTTCTCTCCTTGCACCTCTTATTTTTCTTTTGCTAAGGTTTGGACAGTGGTGCTGCACCTAATACTTCATCCATTTGTGTCTGCAAGAACATCAGAATGAAACTGATGTGATCATGATCAGTTTAATTCCTTGTTCTTGCTGTGCCATAGAGGAAACATTTATATGCAGGAGTAGAACAGGAGATGTCTTCTACTTTAGCTGGGGACAGTTGATTTTTCTCTTCCACACACCAGTGACCCAGCAGTAGATATTGCTGCTACTTCTGTATATGGTGACCAGGTTTTTAAGATACAAATTTGGGAAACTTGTTATGGAGGTGTGGGGTTGGGTGTTTGGTGGTGCTTCATCTGGAAGCAGGAATTGCTGAAATCGTGATGGGGCAGAGAGTGCTCACTTCTGGCACTGGTCCTAGATTTCCATACAGCCACTGACAGGGGCACTTTTGAAAAGCTAAGCATCCATTTACCTAAATCCTCCTGTTCGCCAGAGGGGAAACACAGAAGGAAATTGCTTAGGGCTTTGATGTCTCACAAGGCAACTGGAAAAGTGTAGCTGAATTAAGGTGTTTGTGTAGAAACCTTGAGATTCCTGCTACCTGCCAGCAAGAGGTGCTTGCGAAGTCCAAAATTTTATTTCTGAATGTTGAAATAAATTAAACAGGGTGCCAACACCTAGAAGGTGGAATGACCTACTAGGCAAGCTGATGCTAATAGACCAGTTAATTTTGTCTTCACCTGATGGACAAGAAGAGAGAAAATTCATTTTCTTGACTTATATAGGAGAACTGAATAAATTACTGAGAATTTTACTTTGTTCTCTTTTGTTATAGTGTAAATTGGACTGATAATATTAGAGGCAATGGCATTTAAAATTCTATCTACTCTGTGCATCTCAGAACAGAACCTACTCCAAAAGCTGGGGTAGTAATGGCCCCTTCAAGTGTAAATGTAGAACCTTTGCCTATCCACCTCTCCTAAAGTACCCTGCTAAGACTTTTTGATGTAAGGTCTGAGCGCCTCATTGTTTCCGGTCAGGGTACATGGATTGATACTTCCCTGTGAATTGTTTTGGGGAAGAATCATCTTTTTTGAATTTTTGGATGGAAGGCATGAATATATTAGAAAATTAGATAACACAGACCAAGATCTGTTGAAGGGAGTCAAGTCTATGATCATCCTTACCTCTAACCCTGTGGAAGACTTGCCATGTGTTTTGGTTCTCCATGAGTTTAGGGAGACACTCTCTGCAGCATCCCACCCTCTCAAATTCACAGGGAAATAGTTCCTGGATTAATACTGATCCAGTTGTCTTAATTTATATGGGTTGCCCCTCTGCACATTCAAACCCCCTTACATAGGAGGGCTAGATTTCAGCCATCAGCACTGTTCTAGATGGAATTGTGCTGCTGGGTTTGATCAGACCATCTGTAACCTCCCTCATGACCTCCGTATCTAAGAACTATAGGTTCGGAGGGGTGCACCCCCTGCAGTCTGTGTGTTTCAAAAATCTGCACGCATTCACCACATTGCACAGAAGCATTCCCATGATTTAAGGGAGTGTGGAGTCTTCTGCCTAACTTTAGCCCTCTCATGAGTTGTTCCAGCAGAGGACCTGATCTTGGGCCTAATGTGATAGAAATACAAATGATTGTTCTTTGTTAAGGTGCATCTACTTAAAAATGTTCTGTACTTGCAATGTATGGCAGACATCTAATATTCAGGCATGTTGGCTGCACATTTTCGGTCTCGGGGAAAGTAGCTGAAACTTGTAGTATGAGTGGTTTGATGTCTTTCTTTTTACCACAAGAAGCTAAATTGGTAGGAAAAGGAAAACAGAACTGAGGCGTTGGCACATCATATTCTGTTAATACATTTCACAATTTCAGTTACAGTTAAACTGACCTAGAACGTGTTGACTTTTTATTGGATTTTCTTTTACTAAGCATACTTACCTGAAACAATATTCCTTCATGAAAGAAACACATTGTTTATCTAATTAAGAGTGTTAGAACATCCCTGTATACATATTCACATTCTTTGAACACAGACCCTTTTCTGTTATACCTGAGATGCCTCAAAGTACAAAATAATTAACTTTAGTCTGATGCACACCTTAAAAAAAAAAAAAAAGGTAAATTGAGCATAGTAAAGATATTGTTACCTATATTATTACCACCACATTCTAACCTTGATATTCAGCTGGATATTTTCTTATATATAAATGATCAAATGTCTAACAGTGAAGGAAAGTACTCTGGGTTCAATAATTATTCTATGACAAGAATGAATACAGCTGCAGCTATTCCTTTAAATTTGGCATTTTTGTGTTATGAAACCAAAATTTGGTATGGACCAGCAAGCCATACCTTGTAGATTTATGTGCACTACTGGATGTAGGAGCATTTTTTCCTCCAAATCAAGGGAGGTGACTTCTCCCACCCTGTCTAATGTAGCCAGGCTTTACACAATGTATGAAATGACAAGCTTGTCAATTTTTGTTCTGACTGTCAACGTTGAGAATCAAACTGCTGTTATGGCAGGCATTGTAGTATACTATAGCTAGCATGCAGCATATAATGAGGCTCTGCTACTGTCTTTTTGTTCTTTAAAACTTCTACTAGTTCAAGAAGGCCTGGACATACTACGAATGTTCTCTCTCTGTTGCTGTCTGTCTCTCTCTTTCTCTGTCATGCACACACACTATTATAAATGGAGCTAGTAGTGCTTCCTATTGTTAAGATTGCCCAACACTTCCCATTTTAAGACTGTGTTTTCAGTTGCTTATAACTTTGCCCAACTGTTTCTGTTTAATTTGTATTTCCATGCTGGCTATATGCCTCATGCTGAATTTTTTTGGAAAATGTCAGTTAAAGCAGTTCAGAAGTTAGGGAAAATAAGTCGTTTTGCCCATGGTAAAAAAAGGCATTCTGGTGACCTTTTCTTTGATAAGCTCTACGGCCCCTATGCTCTGGGCCAAAGACTTGAAATTGTCTCGAGTTGACCTCTGTGTCAGCAATGTGTACCTCTTGCCATCCTTGTGAAAATTCGGCCAAGATGTGAGCCTTTGAAAAATTGCACTATGTAGGTGCTCAGTAGAGACTTCTTGGATTTTAGCAACTAAATTTCCTGAAGAATCCATCTGTATCAGGCATGGAGCTCAGCACAACATTCAAATGCCTTAATCTGGAGACCTTACTTTCTCTTCCTGCAGTCCTCTGCCTCATTCACTACACATCTTGGGTAACCAATGAAGCAGGAGTTTTACTGACAAGTCGTCTTCACTACACAACCCAGTGTAGGTCCATCCTGTGCACTGACTGAGGCAGAGGGTCTGGGGGATAAATAATGTGTGATAATGTAATTAATAGGTCTGTCAAGTGATTAAAAAAATTAATCGGGCTGTCAAACAATAATAGAATAACATTTATTTAAATATTATTGGATGTTTTCTACATTTCCAAATATATTGATTTCAATTGCAACACAAAATACAAAGTGTACAGTGCTCATTTTATATTTTTATTACAAATATTTGCACTGTAAAAAACAAAAGAAATAGTATTTTTCAATTCACCTAATACAAGTACTGTTGTGCAGTCTCTTTATCATGAAAGTTGAACTTACAAATGTAGAATTATGTACAAAAGAAAGGCATTCAAAAATAAAACAATGGAAAACTTTTGAAACGACAAGTCCACTCAGTCCTACTTTAGCCAATCGCTCAGACAAACAAGTTTGGTTACTATTTGCAGGAGATAATGCTGCCCACTTCTTGTTTCCAACGTCACCTGAAAGTAAGAACAGTTGTTCGCATGGCACTGTTGTAGCTGGCATTGCAAGATATTTACGTGCCAGATGCATTGAAGATTCATATGTCCCTTCATGCTTCAACCACCATTCCAGAGGACGTGTCCATGCCGATGATGGGTTCTGCTCGATAATGATCCAAAGCACTGCTGATCGACACATGTTCATTTTCATCATCTAAGTCAGATGCCACCAGCAGACGGTGGTTTGGGTTTTGTAGTTTCCGCATCAGAGTGTTGCTCTTTTACGACTTCTGAAAGAGTGCTCCACACCTCATCCCTCTCAGATTTTGAAAGGCACTTAAGATTCTTAAACCTTGAGTTGAGTGCTGTAGCTATCTTCAGAAATCTCACACTGGTGCCTTCTTTGCATTTTGTCAAATGTGCAGTGAAAGTGTTCTTAAAACGAACAGTATGTGCTGGGTCACCATCCAAGACTGCTATAACATGAAATACGTGGCAGAATGCAGGCAAATCAGAGCAAGAGACATACAATTCTCCCCCAAGTAGTTCAGTCAAAAATTTAATTAATGCATAATTTTTTTAACAAACGTCATCAGCATGGAAGCATGTCCTCTGGAATGGTGGCAGAAGCATGAAGAGGCATATGAGTTTCTAGTGCATCTGGCACATAAATAGTTTGCAATGCCAGCAACCACAGTGCCTTGCGAATGCCTGTTCTCACTTTCAGGTGACGTTGTAATTAAGTGGGCAACATTATCTCCCGTAAATGTAAACAAACTTAATTCTCTTAGCGATTGGCTGAACAAGAAGTAGGACTGAGTGGACTTGTAGGCTCTAAAGTTTTACATTATGATGTTTTGGAGTGCAGTTATGTAACAAAAAAAATCTACATTTTTAAGTTGCATTGTCATGATAAAGAAATTGCACTCCAGTGCTTGTATGAGGTGAATTGAAAAATACTATTTCTTTTACAAATATTTGCACTGTAAAAATGATAATAAAAATAATATAAAGTGAGCACTGTACACTTTGTATCCTGTATTGTAATTGAAATCAATATATTTGAAAATGTAGAAAAACATCCAAAAATACTTACACAATACCAACTGGAATTTATTAACTGTGATTAAACCAGCGATTATTTGTGATAATTTTTTAAAATTGCGATTAATTTTTTGAGTGAATAGCATGAATTAACTGCGATTAATTGACAGCCCTAGTAATTAGAGATGTAAATACAGTTTTAAAAGTTAACCGTTTAAATGATTAAAAAATATTCCATTTAAATGGTTAATTGATTAAAGGGCCGGTCGCGGGGGCTGAGGCTGCTCTGGCTGGCGCGGCTGGGGCTGCTGCAGTTGAGGCCACTCTGGCTGGCACGGGGCCGCTGGGGCTGGCTGGCTGGCCCGGGGGCTAACGGTTAAGGCAGGTTAACCAGTAAGACTAATCTTACCAGTTAACTGGTTAACATTTTACATCCCTAAATTAAAGATTGTATTATAATGCAAGGGGGGCAAATTAGGGCTGCCCATGCAACCTTAATTTTGGCATTTCCTAACTCTTGAGCGCCTGACTTTGAAACTGTAATAATGTTAATTTAATATAGTCTTTTGCATGTTGTATATGCTTCATGCTGCCATCATATTTTCTCTGATAAATCCTTGTAAATTCTTACTTCCATACAATACTAGTTGTTCAGAATATCTTAAAATATGTCAATATTGTAGGTCACATAGCTTGTGGGATGCACTTGCAAGTGTGACTGGTACTAATGAATATTTTGTTGTTATGATGTTCATTACTTTTGTGTTTTTTGTGTAAAGTACTTTTAAAAATATGATTTCTTTGTTATAAACCATTCAGTTAAACAGAATAGAATTAAAATGCAGCTAGAATGCAGTGTATAATTGTCCCCCCCCCCCTTTTTTTTTTTTTTTTTTGGTGGGCCATCTCAGTACTCACTGTTTTTTCTCCAGGGCCAGCTTCAGGAAAAATGGTGCCTTGGGCAAACTTGTATTTTGGTGCCCCTGGCCCCCGTGGGCGTGGCACCCCCCCATTGTCCCTGGCTCCCATGGTCTCCTAGGCTCCCCAACCTTTGCACTGTGCCCCTTTCGCCCCTAAACCCTGCATCCCCTCCTGTGCCCCTAACCCCTGTGTAAGCGGGTGAATGGTCCTGCTATTGCGGGTAACTTTCCTGGCTTCTGCACTACCCCTGTGAAATGGGCTAGCGAAAGGATCTGAGTCCTCGCTCCCACTTCCATTACCCAGAGGCCTCCCTGCCCTTGAGGACTCCCCTTACACTCTCCTGTCTGGCAGAGTCCTCGTAACCCCGACAAGGCTGGGCCCAGGATTCTTGGGGGCTCGACCCCCAACCCTGCTGTGGTCACCTAGGACAGGGGCTAGGGTGTCCTCACTTCGGGGTACTCTCTCTGCACTGGGCACTTCCCTGACCCACTGATCATTACATACAATTTAAAGCAAATACAAGTTATTTAGTCAAGAATTAATTAAAAAAAGAATAAGGAAAAATGGGAAAGGTTAAAGGAAAACACATCACCCCACTCGGTGGCAGGGAACATTACAAACTGTCTCTGGAATGTCAGGGCAGTTCACAGTCTGTTCCTTGTAGGTCCCAGGCCTTCTTCTTAGGCCCTGCCTCTGCTGCAGGGATGCTGCGGGTTGGACATTTGCTCTGGTGGTGGCCACACACCTCCGGACTTGGGTGGTGGAACCATGCTTCCCAGCATCAGCCCCGCGTCGGGTTAAGATCCCCTTCCCAGTCTGGCCTGCAAGGACCCTTGGCTGCGGGTGTCTTTCGGCGTTGGGCCCTTTGCCCAGAATCCCCCCTTGGCCGGCCCCAGTTGCTCACTACACCTGGCTCCAGACTGCTCCAGCTCCACTGTTCTAGCTCCGGCTCCCACTCCACTGTACCTCAGCACTGATGATGCTGCTCTGCCTCCAGCCCCCTGGGCTGCTTCTCTGGCCCTCTGGCTCTGTGGCTGCAGCTCTGCTCCAGCACAGGATTTGCTCTCTCTGGCTCTGTGGCTGCAGCTCTGCGCCCCAGCTCAGTTTGGCCCCACTCTGCCCGACCCAGGCAATTCCAGCTCACATGGAGGACAGGGCCCCCTTTGGCCTTCTGATTCCCTGATTAGCACCCTGTCAATCAGGCTGACCTGGAGCATTGGCCTCTCCCCATTGTTCCTGGGGACTGTCAGTCTCAGGGTCCTGATTTCCCATCATCCCTTCCCCTTTTAGTACTGGGAGTTAGCCAACCAAAACATGCCCACTGAGTTTTAGTAAGGGGACAACAGTCCTCTTACACCTGCACTGTGCGCTCTTCACATCAATCCCTGCACTCCCCCTTGACCCCTAACCCCTGCCCCCCGTGCTCCTAACCCCTTCACTGTGCCTCCTTCACATCTGACCCCGGCGCCCCCTTCCTGAGCCCATGTGGGGAAACTGACCTGGATATATGGAGCAGCTGGCATTGTTGCTCACTCTTCCCTCACCTTACCCCCAACCCCCCGGAGTGCTGCTCCTCCATGCACCCCTAGGGGTCTGTGAGAGGGGAGGTGAAGAATGACATCAGGGCTCCCTGCATCCAGGTCACTTTCCTCACCTGGGCTGTGTAAGGGGAGGGCAGACAGCAGCAGCTTTTCATACTCCCCTCACAGCACAGTCCAGGTGGGGAAAGTGACCTGCATGCACGGAGCACTTGGTGTTGCTTCTCACTCCTCTCTGCCCCTCACAACCTCCTAGGAGAGGTGCTGAGGAATGTTGGGTGGGGGGGAGCACTATCTGTGTATTACCACTTGCCCCCCTTCCCATGTTCCTGTGCTGGGAGGAAGCAAGGAGAAAGCTGGGCGCCCCCCCATGTGGCACTCCTCTGTCAGCCAGGAGCAGCTTCTGACCCCACACCAGCAGCATGTACCCCCTGCGCTGCCATACCACACATTCTTGATTATGCCAAGTGGGCCATCCCTGAGACTGGCCCTGTTCCCGTTATATATTATGACTTTATTGTAAGCACTAGAGACTAAGGGTGAAATCCTGAACTCATGGAAATTAATGGTAAAATTCCAGGATTTCACCCTAAAAGTATTAAGAAAATGTCCATGGAGTCTGATCCTACAAATGCTTAAATATGCACTTTATTCATGTAAGCAAGGTGCATGTTTGTAGGATTAGGCCCATAGTCTGATATAGAATTAATACTGCATTCTTAAAACTTGCAATAGTATAGTCTCCTATGTGAATAGATGCAAAGATTTTTGGGGGAAATAGTATGCATTTTGGAGTCTGCCTGCCACAGACAAAAGTGCAGAAACCTGTGGATTATTGCCTTTTGGAGAGCAGTCATCAGAGGGAAATGATGGAACTCTACCTTTCCCTTTCTCTTTATTCACAGGGACAGCTTAATTGTTAATCATTAAAAAGATAAACCATTAAACTTGAACTAAAATTTTGATGGTTTTATAAATATGGTTCATACATTAAAAAAAATGCAAGAGTAACTGTGGCTTAACTGATTCTTGCAATTAATTCTGCAACATTCATATACAGATTAGTGCCCAGTTCGATAAGTCAGCAGAAGCTGCAAGTGTATTCTAACCACCCTGTACTGTGGTGGTGGTTCTGAAAATAGTTTCCTGCTGAAGCAAGTATTCAGTGTTTCTTGGAATTTTAAGAAGCAAGATCCTGAATGATGTTAAAACTTGAGGAGCAATATTGTAAGAACTAAATTTACTTGTCAGTATGGTAAAGAGACAAAATGTAACCTCTTTTAATGACAAGATTTTGCCCTATAGTGACTGCTAATGAGTTAAGTACATTAAAAAATTCACGAGAAATACTTTTCAACTAGTTCCTGAGGCATTTCAGAGATTTTTAAATCACTGTGGGAATTACATGCCTTTCTACCAAAAGCTACACATTGTAGAATTTTGTTTTCTGTCAGTGGTTAGCTTACTTCTGATGTCACTGAGAAAGATTAACATAGTACTTGTTTAGGAATACAGCATCTGTTTGAGTTCCTACTTTTGCTAAAATAAATATGTATATTTAATAGAAAAGAGATTTTTATATCTTAACAGAAGTTTTTGAAAATGAAGATACATTTCAAAAGGACCAAAACAGTCATACTTGAGTATTCACAAGAAAATGTAGTAAAAGCTCCATATGATAGCTGTTGCTCTTGGGGGTTATAATCTCATGAAGAGAGGACTATAGAAATGGTTAAAGAAACCACGGAAAACTCATATGACGGTCAAAGTAACTAAGTGCTGTAACATTCATATTATCCCATATACTTACAAAAGTGAGGTTGTGGAATCTCCATCACTGGAGATTTTTAAGAGCAGGTTAGACAAACACCAGTCAGGAATGGTCTAGGTAATACTTAGTCCTGCCATGAGTGCAGGGGGACTGGACTAGATGACCTCTCAAGATCCCTTCCAGTCCTATGATTCTGTGTTTCTAAAATGTAACACAAAATGAAGTTAAAGGCCAGATTTACATTCACAAGACATAGGAAATTAATTGTCTTGATTTAGAGGCCAGATTGAAATCTAGGCTCTGTAAACTGCTTTACCTCCCTTGCTTTAGCACATGAACAGTACATTACTGAGACAAAGTTCTCGTTTTGTTTTTTCTATCTATCTGTTGCTAAGGAGCACCTCTTAGAACCATATAATTCTACACAACTAAAAATCTCAAGTTTTTTCACTTCTTGTTAGAACTAGTGATGTCAATTTTTTATTTGTACATGAACTTTACTCTGCTTCTAGTTTATTCAGAATTTTGATTTTTGGGGTATATTTGAGAAAATATATTGATCTTGAAACATTCTGTACATACACTTTGACATCTAGAACCCTCTTTGGAGTCAGTCTAAAAGGTTACTGGCCCAAACTTTATTTTGTTTAATGGTACAAAAACAGACATGTTTTGTCTCTGACCTTTCTACTTTTTTTAACATTCCCAGCACCTTAGTATTAGAGCATTTTTTCCAAGCGTGATTTACATTTCGTTACTTGCAAAGTTTGATGCTTTTGGAGTCCAGTGGTGACAGGTGAATACTACAAATAATTTACTGTGCTGTGTGTGCCAATGTGGTTTTAATTTGAACAGTGAGACTGTTGCAATCTGTAAAAATGCTTTTTACAAATCAAGAAAGATTGTATATAATAACTTCTTGTCCAGAGTTGAATGAGTATAAGATATTAAATGAGTCATGATAGTACTGGTTGAATAAAGGGGAACAGGAACCATATTGATGCGGATTTAATGTGGTGGTATTGAGATGTTTGTAGATATATTGAACTTCCTGGGTGACTGGTATGTGTTAATGTAGTTGAAGGGATGGAGATGGTTTGGTAATTCAAGGTTTTTAGAATTTCATTATGTGGATGGGGACAGCGTGCTATTTTAATTTCTGCTAGGATACCACTGGGCAAAGAAAAGTTGCTGTGTGTAATAGGATTTGCAATAAGAGGAACATCCAAACATTTTAAGCAAATGATTATCAAAGGTTCAAAAATTTTGAAGAATTTAGGCATCTAATTGGTTTCAGAATTGAGGGATTCTGACTTTGCAGAGACAATGAAAGATGGTCTTGTACTTTTTTTTTTAAAGGTGATGGTGAATTTTCTGTTCTTGTTGCCAAACTTGGAGCTAGTAAAGAGAGAACGTTTTAAAAATATTAGTTGTGGGGAAATCAACTAATTCTTCACTATGGTATAAAGATAAAGTAGTTACACTAATGATATTTTAATTAGTGTAAAGGACTTTCAGAATTATTTGCAGTTGTAATTACTCTAAACTTGCTTAATTTAAGATACCGGCCTTAACTTCCCTAAAATGATTAAATTGTGCATTGTCTTATATCTACTCTATTGACCTTAGTGAGACAAATATTTAGTATTTAGTTTCTGTTGTGCATTAAGTTAAATTTTCTGGATTAACCAATAGTAATTTAGTCTGCTGGTTTCAATGAATATGCTTATTATAAACACAGAGAAACTTTTTGCCATGCTGAAATCACAATTAATACATGAAAAACCAGAAGACCAGACTAACAGAATAGATCAACTGTGTAATGTGAGCCTTGCTACCTTAAATACTCGTGTTCGTTAAGCAACAAAATTTTTATTTCTCCTTCAGTCTTACGAATTTAAATAACCTTCAGGATTATGTGTATGGCCTCTAGCACACAATGCTATATTTATTTTAAAAATAGTTTATTCTGAGGAAATGTCAAGATTTAATGAAAGTGCTTCACTCTGAAGGCAATACAGTTGCTTTAATGTCTGAGTCCTTTGACAGCTGCTGCGTTCATTCATGAGGACTGTCAGATGAAAATTATTTTGTGTGGTTGTGAAATAAAATATTGACAATTTTTAATAAGTTATTTGTCTTATGAAGTCAAATATAAAATCATCACCATCATCAAAAATGTGTAGTCCACTTAGGACCTTTGCACCCTCTAGAGTAACCATGGTTGATGTAATTGCACCAGGCGTTGTGTAGTGAAGTTCCCAGATCTGTTTCGATCCTGCAATTCCACAGATCTGTGGGGCAGCCTCGTGGGTGGCACCAAGTAGGGTCAAAAGTGCATCCCTTTGTGTATTAATGGAGAATGACTGCTAGTAATCTTTCTCAGTAGAGCATATGGAACTTAAAGAAATTAAAATTGCTTAGGTTAACTTCATCTTGCTAGATAAATCAAATATATTGATAAAGTAACCATATCAGGTAAATGCAGAAGACTTTAATAAGAAGTCTTCTTTTGATTCTCTTTATAAGGACTACATTTTGTTTCGATAATTATTTACACATTAATGAAGTGACTTTCATAGACTTGTGGAAGTGTAGGTCTTGATGGGATCTCGAGAGGTAATCAGGTCCAGCCCTCTGCACGGAGACAGGACCAAATAAACTTAGACCATTCCTGCCAGGTGTTTGTCCAACCTGTTCTTAAAAACTTCCAATGATGGGATTACTTAATTATTCTCATTGCCCAACCCTGAATGTTCTTAATTTCTGCTATGTCCTTTGAGTTGGAGTGACCTGAACTGAACACAGTATTCCAGGTGAAAGCATGCTGTTGATTTATAGAATGGCATTGTAATGTTTTCCATCCCATTCATCTCCTAACATTTTCTTGTTGTTGTTTTTCTGACTGCAGCTGCATATTAAGCAGACCTCTACATTAACTGTTCACAATAGTACCCAGGTGTTTTCTCATACTTCCAGTGTAAAATCGACTCTTCTGCAACCCTCCAGTTTAGAATAGTGAATTATGAGGCTCTGTTGGCAAAGTATGATCACACCAATTGCAGTAAACCAACACTTTTATTGATTATTTTCCGCCGAAACATCAGGAACATCATAGGTCATCATAGCAGAGGGTCAGCTCTTGGCAAGGACAACGTTGTGAGTCCCCCTATATGCAGCCAGCACTGCAGCTCAGTCCATCTCTACTGCTGTCATTGTGTGTCGAACATCTTGGTTGCATCTATTGGGATTTTCTAGGGAGGTTCAGAGTGCCATAGAACCTTCTTTTTGACCGACTGAAACTTCTCAGTGAGTCTGTCAATGAATCCTTGCGCATCTGGAAGTATTAAGGTCTGTTGATATATATACACATGCAAATAAAAGAAAATTTAACAGATCCCAAATGGCAAGAGATCCCATCTGGTCCTATTCTCTGGCTTTCATAGACTAGCTGAACCACCTAAGAGGAAACCATGATATCAAAAGAGGAAGCCTCCCATGGTGACCACTACCACCGCTCCAGCCCTCCTCATCAAAACATCAATTTGAAGGGCTTGGTCAGGCTTCTGGACCATACCCTCCTTGGGTATCTTTAGCTTGAGCAAATTACATCTCTCAAATGGGTTGTGGAGGTTATAACATTGGGTTCTTTGAGATGTGTGTCCCTATTGGTGATCCACTAGCCGCTCTCCTCCCCTCTGCTTCGGAGTTCTCACTTACAACTTTGCGGTAGAGAAGTAACTGAGGATGGTTAGCCTGTGTGCGCTGGCTAGCCTCATGGCGCAGCACAAGGAGAGACAGTGCATGTACAGGCCCAACATACACTGCTAACAAAGTTCTCCGATCAGCAGCACAGGGACTCAGACACACTTACAGGGATATACATCTTGAAGAACTATCATTACTGCACAAGGTGAGTAACTTCTTCTAGGCATAGGGGTGATAGAACCTGTTCCAGCACAGAAGGAAAGGAATTTATTCAAAGTATTTTCTGGTTCCAAAAAATAGTGGAGAATGGAAACTGGTGTTGGATCTCAGACTTCTAAACATGTTCATGAAATCACAGTAATTTAAGATAGTAACTCTCCCAGCTATAATTCCATTGTTAAATTCTGGAGCTTGGTTGGTGGCCCTTACGACGCATAGTTTCATGTCATCATTCACCCCTCTCACAAAAGGCTTCTTCATTTTACAGTATCAAGATTAATCCCAGTATTGAGAGATCACCTTCAGCCTCTGATCTGCCCCAAGAGTTATCTCCAAAGACCTGGCAGTAGTAGCTTCTCACCTTCATCAGCCCTACCTTGATGAGTGGCTGTTCAAGGGCTGGTTGTACATTGAAGTTCTCTCTGCAATGCAGACAGCCATGTCCCCATTACACAACTTAGAACTTCAACTCAAACATTGAAAAGTCCATTTTGACTACAGTTCAAGAGCGAAATTACGTAGGAGCTTCTTTGGCTGCTGTAACATCCAGAGTTTGTTCACAGGAAAGTAGACTTATGACACTGACAAACTTTATTGCCAAGAGTCAAACAAGCCCCAAGATGAAGGTAAGAAATCTCCTCCAACTGCTGGGTCATAGAATCATAGAATATCAGGGTTGGAAGGGACCTCAGGAGGTCATCCAGTCCAACCCCCTGCTCAAAGCAGGACCAATTCCCTACTAAATCATCCCAGCCAGGGCTTTATCAAGCCTGACCTTAAAAACCTCTAAGGAAGGAGATTCCACGACCTCCCCCGGTAACCCATTCCAGTGCTTCATATGGCAGCTTGTACTTTCATAGCACAACATGTCAGGTTACATCTTAATTGCTTCCAGAGTTGGCTCAGAACAGTTTATATCTCAAACAAAGATGGTCTAAACAAGCTGGTGTCTGTTCCTAGTAGGGTGTTAGACTCACTCAATTGGTGGAAGGAGCTAGCCAAAGTCTCTGCTGGACTTCCTTTCACCCAGCTTCCTCCTACCATCAGTAACTTCAGATGTGTAATTCATGGGCACTGTTCCCTCTAAGCTGTGTGCATGTGTGCGGACACACAGATCCTAAACCCTGTGCACACGGCAAAACACTGCGCATACAAAAATTTGCACAGAAGAAATTTTTTGCGCACACAGCCTGTCAAAAATTAGAGGGAACATTGTTCATGGGATGGGGAGCATACCTAAGGGGACACACCATCCAAGACAAATGGCGTACCTCAAGAATTTCTCATACACATGAACCTGCTAGAATTACAAGCAGTCAGGAACGCCTGTATCCACTTCTTTCACTTAATTAGGCTAATTTGTGAAAGTCATAACAAACAACATAGCCTGCATATTCCACATAAATCATCAGGGTGGGGCAAGATCTCCTCTTTGTGCCAAAGCAATAAAGCTATGGAGTTGACCTATAGCCAATCACATTGTCATTTCAGCCTTTTACCCTCTGTGAACACCATGACCGATTATTGAAATAGACATTTCCTCCCAAGATTGAATGGGTTCTGGACCCTCAAACAGATTTTCCTGACCTGGAAGTTTTGAGAAGTGGATCTCTCAGTGACCACTGTCAACAGAAAGTGTAAGAAATTCTGCTTGCGATGAGGCCTGGGTCATCGGTCCCTGGGAGATGCCTTTCTCATTCCTTGGACAAGGTGCCTTCTCTGACCATATTCTCTGATACCGTTGATTCTGGGGATATTGAACAAGATCAAATAAGACAAAGCCAGAGTTCCAACTTGTCTGAACCAGGTCTGGTACCCTTACCTGATCCACCTCACTTCCTGTCAAGCATTGTATCTTCCAACCATTTTTCATCTGCTGTCAGTACTCTGGTGGGACTCTCCAGCCCAACCTGGCCATCTTCCATCTCAGAGCTTGGTTCCTCAATGGCTCTCTATGACAGAGGTTTCCTGTTCAACAGAAGTACAATAGGTCCTATTAAACCGCAGAAAGATATCTATCGGACATACTTACCTTCAAAAAATGAAAGAGATTTAATCTTGGTATATCCAGTGACAGTTTTTACCTAGCTATTCCCTCTGTTCTTGATTACTTGTTGGATTTAAAGAAGTCAGGTCATATTTGGGGTCGGGAAGGAATTTCCCTCATGGTCAGATTAGCAGAGACCCAGGTTTTTTTGGGGTGGGGGGAGGAGGGTGGTGGTTGCCTTCCTCTGCAGCATGGGGCACGGGTCACTTGCAGGTTTAAACTAGTGTAAATGGTGAATTCTCTGTACCTTGAAGTCTTTAAACCATGATTTAAGGACTTCAGTAACTCAGCCAGAGGTAAGGGATCTATTACAGGAGTAGGTGAGTGAGGTTCTGTGGCCTGCAGTATGCAGGAGGTCAGACTAGATCAGAGGTGGGCAAACTATGGCCCTCGGGCCACATCCGGCCCATGGGACCCTTCTGCCCGGTCCCTGAGCCCCTGGCCCATGAGGCTAGCCCCCGGCCCCTCCCTTGCTGTTCCCCCTTCCTCGCAGCCGCAGCTCACTGCGCCGCTGGCGCAGTGCTCTGGGCGGTGGGACGGCAAGCTCTTGCTGGGCAGCACAGCTGCAGAGCCGTGGCCTGACCTAGTGCTCTGTGGTGCGTGGCTGGTTCCAACCGGGCAGCGCGGCTGCCTGTCCTGGTGCAGCCTTGCCGCCAGCCACTGGTGCTCCAGGCAGCACAGTAAGGGGGCAGGGAGGGGGGTTGGATAGAGGGCAGGGGAGGTCAGGGGCTGGGGTATGGTTAGGGGTCGGGGAGGTCAGAGGGTGGGGAACAGGGGGGTTGAATGGGGGCAGGGGTTCCGAGGACGGTCAGGGAGAAGGGGTGGTTGGATGGGGCAAGGGTCCTGGCAGGGGGGCAGTTAGAAAGGAGAGGAGGGGTTGGATGGGACAATCAGGGGTGGAGGTTCCGGGGGAGGTCAGGAGACAGGGAGAAGGGGTGGTTGGATGGGGCAGGAGTCCCGGGGGGCAGTCAGGAAGAAGAGGGGGGGTAGGACGGGGCAGCGGGGGACAGTTGGGGTGGGGTTCTGGGGGCAGTCAGGGGACCGAGAGCAGGGGGAGTGGATGGGGCAGGGGTCTCGGGGGGGCCGTCAGGGAACGGGGGGGGGGTTGGATGGGGCAGGAGTCCCCAGTGGGCCATCAGGGGGCGAGAAGCAGGGGGGGTCGGGGCCGGGCAACGCCTGGCTGTTTGGGGAGGCAGCGCCTCCCCTAACCGGCCCTCCATACAATTTCTGAAACCTGATGCGGCCCTCAGGCCAAAAAGTTTGCTCGCCCCTGGACTAGATGATCACTGTGGTCCCTTTTGATCTTAAAGTCTATGAGGTCTTTCCATGAGTTCCATCAGAGTTCATTTGACAGCTATTACAGCCTTTCATTCCCTTGGGCAGGGATTGTAAGGGCATGGCTAGACTGGAGAGTTTACAGCTGCCCTGATACAGCTGCGCCGCTATAAGCTCTCTATGTAGCTGCTCTAAGATGATGGGAGAGAACTCTCTTGGCTTAACTACTCCAGCCCCCATGAGTGGCAGTAGCTTGTCAGTGGGAGAAGCTCTCCTGCCAACATAGTACAGTCCACACTGGTGCTTATGTCAGTGTAACTTATGTCGCTTGGGAGATGATTTATTCATCCCCCTGAACAACATAAATTATGCCGACATAAATTATAGTGTAGACATAGCCTCAATCTTTGCTTATCCCACAAATGGCAAGATTAATCAAGGAGTTGGTTAACTTTTTCCCATAAATCAGAGAGCCTGCTTCTATATGGGATTTGAACTTGGTCCTTAAGGGTATGTTTACACAGCCCATGGCAGCGAGCCTCCTAGCCAGACTCGGGGCTTGACTACTATGCTAAAAATAAGTGTAGATGTTGCAGCTTTGGCTGGAACTCAGGCTCTGAAGACAAGGGAGGGGGTGGATTTAAGAGGTAGAGCTCCAGCCCATGCCATGACTTCAAAGCACTGTCTATATAGCTATTTTTAGAGCACTAGTGTGAGTCTTGCAAAGTTGAGTTTGTCAACCTGGGCGGGAAGGCTTACTGCTGAGGGCTGTGTCGACGTATCCTAATTTTCTTTTGAAACCTCCCTTTGATTCGCTAGCTAAGTGTTCTCTGCTGCACTTGTCTATGAAGCTGCTGTTCTTAGCGGGCATCACTTCTATTTGCAGAGTTGGGGAATTCCTCCACTCTCCCCTTTCATTGTTTTCTTTCAGGATAAGGTATAGTTATGCTCACATCTCTAGTTTGTACCTAAAATATCCTTTGATTTCCACATTAGTTAAGTTATCCACCTTCCTGTGCTTTTCCCAAAGCCACAGCAAACTAGAGAGGAAACTGTCCTCCATACCTTGGATATTAGAAGGGTGTCTATTTGGACAGAACCAAACCATTCAGAAAGCCTCCTAGACTGTTTGTTTCACTTGCGGACAGATCTAAAGGATCCACAATCTTCACCAAAAGACTTTCAAAGTGGGTTTCTAGTTGTATTCTAGTTTGTTACCAGGCTGCTAATGTTTAGCCTCCTTTGAGAATAATTGCCCATTCTACAAGATCCCAAGCTAACTCCATTGCACTATGAAAAAATATACTGACATACTGAAATTTCCAAAACCTGGGCATCAGTGCATGCTTTTTCCAAATAGTATGCCTTGGTACATACCTCTAGATCAGACCCTGTTGTTGTCATGGCAGTCCTTTCTTTATTATTGGATCCAGCTCCTAAGCTCTATCCTCCTTCAGGGGATATTGCTCATGAGTCATCTGAAGTGGAACACTCATAGGGACATGACTCAAAGAAGGAAAGATGGCTCGCCTTGTGCACTTCTAATCATTATTTGGAATTACAAGGATTAGGTAGAATAATGGGCGCATCTCAAAAACACTGGTCTTTCACATCTGGAACCTTTAGAGTTATTTTTTTATGTAGGTCACTGGTATAGAGAGTTTGGATGTCTAAACCTGGAATCTAGTTCTGGATCACTGAGGTCAATAGGAATTCTACCATTGACTTTTATGAGAGCAGGACCAGAGCCTTAGTCCTTCGTGAATATTTCAATTAACTACAAAGCCATTTCACAATTTGGCATAATTTTATGTAGCAAGAAAGTCTCAGGTAAAGTCTAAGACTAGCACTAGAGATGGTTTGTAGGTTCTGAATGAGATTTGTTGGAAGACTATTGTGGAGAAACGTTCTCAATAGCTGTCCAAAATATACTTGGCTTCCATCACTTATGAGCATGTAAGCATAAATTATTTTTTAAAAATGGATGCACAAATGTTTGAAACTTAGGTTTATTTCTTGTTAAAGACATTAAAATAGCTCAGCCAGATATACGAGGAGGAAAATCAGGGTTTTTTTGTCCATCCAAAATAAATGTTTTGAGTGGATTCCATTTGCCAAATATCCCATGGTTAATTTCTATGGCCATATTCTGACCTCCTAAAAGAGACATTTTCACTGAGAGCCTTCTACAAATTCCATATTTTATCCTGATTCCATTGAAATGGCTCCCATCATTATCTTTTAGCAAAGCGTTACCTTTTTAAGTAGCCTTCTCCTTCTGCCAGGCTTATTTAGTGATGCCAAATGTAGGATCTCATTCTGCAGTTCTTATGTGACTTGAATGGGGCTGTTAATGTGGGTAAAGACTACTCATTTAAGGGTTGGCTGAATCAGACTTTAGTGTTTGTGATATCATGGCTGCTTCCATGGTTATGAATTGTGATTCAACAAACAGTGAATTGTTTCATCACTGAATGAATCGGGCAGAATGAGTAGAAAGGAGAAACCTCTAGAGAAATATGAGCTACGTGTCACAATACACCTTTGCTCTTGCACAATAGATCCTGGCTCCCGGGTTAATCCTGCTGCCTTTTGAGAACAAGAATTAAAGGTAATTAATTTTGTTCCTTGACCCAAGTACCTTGGTAATTGGCATAATGGGAAAGGAAATGCAGAAAATCAACAGGAATTTTTTAATTGAGTTTTGCTAAAACATTTCATTTTTCAGGCTTGTCAGGGTGCGATATAATGTGTTTGTCCTAAAGAGGAGTTTTTAAAGAAAGTGCTGATGCTACGTAAGTTCTGAAAGGTGATATTACTACGAATATTTCCTTTAACAGTAATAATACGTAGCACTTATATGGTACTTACTTATTTGAAGCACTGTATGAACCTTAATCATTAAGGCTTGTTAAGAATGGCAACACTCTTACTGAGTTTAAAAAAAATCTCTTTAGGCAGAAAGAAAATCTCTCATTTGTATGAGGGCCTAGAAATAGGATTTGCACAGTGGTACTCAGCAGGAGTTGGTAAAATGGCGTTCTGCCTCATGTCCAGGGCTGTGGAGAATCAGTGGAAACCGTTCTGTGACTGTATGAAAGTTTGGCCAGTGCATCTATATTGTAGTGGATCCACTGGCAGTGTCACTGTTCTTTCCCTACTTCATCCTCCAAACCTCTGTATACCACAGCAGACTGGAGTCCCTACTTTCTGCTGGCATGCAAGTTGTGCAGATCACCCCCCTGCCTTTTGCTGACCCTCTGCAGCCACTCACGTGTGCCCCCGTCTTTTCGGGCATACACCCATGGAGAGGGCGGGAGCAAGATGTGGATTGTGTTTTGTAAAATGAGCCTAAACTCCAAGCGTTTAACAGGATTCATTCAGCATTTATATCAAACACTATCATTAAACCTTCCAGATATTTATTGTTTCCAAATGTATTGAGGGTAGCACTGTACCTTTGGGGCTCCATCCTGTGAGGGACTGGGCACCCTGGTCTGATCTAGCAAAGCACTTAAGTGTGTAACTTTAAGTATGTGAACAGTCTCATTGACTTCAGTGGAATAGTCGATTTATTATATTTACACAGTATGCTTAAATGTTTTGCTAGTTGCGGCCAGAGGCTCATCACTTTGCAGGATCAAAGCCTAGTAGCTGCTCGTTATAAATTTGATAAAAAAAAATGTGTATTGTGTATCAGTATTAATTTTTGCATTCTGGACTTCTGGTCTCTGTTGGGTTAATGTTAGGTATTAAAATAGAAATAGCTATAAGAATATACATTTTCTATTTGAACATCAGTAGGCTTATGTATGAGTATTGCTTAATTTTCTTTCTGCATAGCTACACGGTATTCAAACATCCTACCATATACTGATCTTCTGGTTGATATACATATTGATGCCTCCTTGGAAAAAGAATGATTTGTCAGTATCTGTTCACAACTAAGCTTTTATTTTAATACCTGAAAGACAAATAGTTATTAAATAAAAACAAGTGTTTATGTAGTGTAAATGTGTATATTATAAAGTCTTAATTTGATCAGGGATTTGATCATCGATCTTGAATATAGTTTTAACTAAATTATATGGAGTTTTAATTACTGGAACATTTACCTTATAAAATTTGTTGTTAATTTACTAGTGTGAATATTTCTTTTCAACTGGACTTGGAATATATTTGTATTTTCCATTATTACTCATGGGTGCTAGGCAGCATTTAAACAGGTTTTTGCATGTAAAAGGAAAAGACTAATGTTTGCTTATAAAAAGATGCACCTAGTTCAGTTTGTTTTCCTCTACATTCGGTTCAGTGTGCATTCACAAATTGTTATTCGTCTACTTCAGAAAATATGGTTAATTAGTAAGCAGCCAGGAAGATAAATTGGCACTTAAGGCAGAGAGTTTAGGGAAACTGGCACAAACTGTTAGTGTACGCTTGGGAAACAGAAGTAATTGTGTTCTTGATTTAACTTCTTTGGTTGAAGTTATATTGTATAAAATGTGTAACAGATCTAAATATTAGTTGACAACATATATTGTAGATCAACAAAGGATTAATATATACTTGCTGAACTTTACAAAGAGAGCAGTGGCTTTTTGTAAATTTGTTGCTGTCCATAGACTTGTTAGTTACAGAAGACATGTGGTCTATCATCTAATTAATGCTGATCCTCATTAATGAGTCTTTCAGGGATTATCTTTTACAGTGTCAACCATCTGTTGTGGTTTAGAGTAATACACTAACTAAACACAATTAAGGTTTTGCCTTAAAAGCAAAACTATGTCTCTAGGAACAGAGCAATATTTTCTAGGTTCTAAATCCTATCAGAAATGTCAATGTCGTACTGTACCGAGTTTAAAAAAAACTGAATGAAATGCCACATTACATTAATTTTGTTGTTGTTGCTTTCAAAGGGCAATTTTTGTAAGTCAGATTATTGTTTCAATGTTGTTGCTGTTTTAATAACTAACAATAACTATCTTTAAGAATATACATGACATATTGTGCTACATTACCAATACTATCAGAGAATTTGTTTTAGTAAAAATCTTAATAAAAATAGATATGAAAAACAATTCTGTAAGTAGCTTTTCAAACCTTACAGTATTTTATTGAGGCTGTCTTCCCCAGTACAGTATATAATGTAAGGTATCATAAACTTTGGATGGCTTACCGGTAGCTTTAAGAAAAGCACTACCTGTACAATTGGTTAGTTTGAGGAAGCAGTATTTTAATATTGTTTTTTATTGCATTCAAGATAAACAGAAAGAGGAACAGTTTTGTAAAGGAAATGAAGAGTGTGAAATGTTTTTTATCAGATAGAAGTAAAACGGAAACTGTATTAAATCATGATGTAGACATGAATGCTTAGTTTTGTCTTTCCTTTTGCAAGTTAATATTAACACAGTAATGAAAAATTTTAATACAATTTCCCTTACATACATCTAATAGTAATTAGACATCTAAAAATCAAATGTGCTAATATCTTGGAAACACATTTGTTTGACTATAACTTTAATTTATCTAGAGAGAGAGGCAATTGTTTTATCATTTAATAAATATTGGGATACTTTACATATGTGCTCCCATAGTTTATAGAATCTTTCTTTAGCTGTTATTGAACTGATGTGATATTTTTGTAGGTTAAGGTAGATTCAGACTTCACATTATCCTATCTGTAATGTGGGCTTTGCTGGAAGACAGTAGACCTAGTACACACCTTTTGCCCGCTATAGATATCTGTGTTCCGTATACTTAAATCCATACCAGCAAACTGGTTCCATGGGGCAGTTCCCAGAGGATATCGTAAAGGATTAAACACTACAGGCAGTGGGGTAATGTGCTCTAAGTGGGCAGGATTTCTAAAGCATACTAATGTGTTGCAGGTATTTGATTCGTGTAGAACCTGCTGGTGTCCTTTAACATAGTACTGTTTGTAATGTAATGCTGTTTGAAACAATACTATGTTAAAGGACACTATCAGGTTCTACATGAACCAAATAACATGCGACACATTAGTATGCTTTAGAAATCACACCCATTTAGAATGAATTACCCCACCATTCAGACAAGTCCTAAGTCAGTTGCCATCTTAGATCATAAAAAAACAGCGGAGCAGTACCTCAGATATCTGTATGTAATGGCAGCTACATACACAAAGGAAGAATGAGCATGATTGGAAATCATATTTAAAACATCAAATATATATTCTGGATTTGTTCAAAATCAAATGAAAATACTAAATTATTTGCAACATGGAATACTGTGTTTGATTGCAGGTGTGGCAGATGGAAACTTTAAAGGGATATTCAAGTATTTCAAGTCTAGGGTAAAGAACTTGTGGTATACATTTGCAAGTGTTTCCCGATGATGTTTTACAATGGAGTTAAGAACATCCATCTCGAAGTGCTAGGCTTGCCAACTTTCTAATTGCAGAAAACCGAACACCCTTGCCCTGCTCCGCCCCTTCTCTAAGACCCCACCCATGCCATGCCTCTTCTCTGAAGCCCTGTCCCATCTCACTCCATCCCGCCCCCGTCGCTCGCTCTCCCCCATCCCCGCTCACTCGCTCATTTTCACTGGGCTGGGACAGGGAGTTGGGGTGTGGGGCGGGTGAGGGCTCTGACTCGAGGTGTAGGCCCTAGGGTGGGGTCGAGGATGAGGGGTTTGTGGTACAGGAGGGGGCTCTGGGCTGGGGCATGAGCCCAAGGGGTTCAGAGTGTGGGAGGGGACTCTGGGCTGAGGCAGGGGGTTGGCGTCTGGGAGGGGGGTAGAGGCTGTGGGCTGGGGGTGTGGGTTCTGGGGTGGGGCCAGAAATGAGGGGTCCAGGGTGCAGGAGAGGGCTCCAGGCAGGGACAGGGAATTGGGTTGTGGGCTCTGGGCAGCCCTGACTTCAGGGAGCTCCTGGGAAGCAGTGACATGGTTCTCCAGCTCCTAAGCGGAGGCACAGCCAGGGGACTCTGTGCTGCTCCCACCTGCAGGCGCCGCCTTCTCAGCTCCCATTGGCTTTTGTTCCTGGCCAATGGGAGCTGCGAAGCTGGTGCTCGGGGCGGAGCCTATGGGCAGGGGCAGTGTGCGACGCCGCCGGCTGCCCCTCTGCCTAGGAGCCAGACGAGCCGGCTGCTTCCCCGGAGCCAGGCATGGAACCTGCCAGCCACTGCGCCACCAACCGGACTTTTAACAGCACAGACAGCATTACTGACCGGAGCCGTCAGGGTACTTTTTCAACCAGGTGTTCCATTTGAAAACTGGACACTTCTTTCTCAGTTGTAGAGTGTCTCCTTTAGTAACTGTGTAGGAAATGTCTAATTATTAGAAATCCTAAGAAGGTAGATTGAATTTAAAATCTGAGCGCCTTACTTTAATCATGTCGTGCCGTGGTGAAATGTCTAAGGTCAGGAGTTATCTGGTATTTTCACCTTGTGCATCCTGTAAAAGCTTGCTCCTGTCCTGTAGGAAAAGCTTTTGTAGCCTAAGTAGCCAAGAGGTAATTGAGAATTTTGGCACTACATTGAGTGATCTGATAGCATGTTTCTATATTTGCAGCTTCGATGTTGTCTGATCTCCTGAAGGAGCAAAGTTTCTTTGTAATAAATTAGGTTGTAAAGAATAAAACCAATAAGCTGGTTCAGTGGTTGGCTGTGTGGGTGTTTTGAGTTTCTATAAAATGAAACTTGTTCCAGCTATATTAAATTTAGTTTCCCAGTTACAGAATTTCCATTTGGGGAGGTTAATGTCTTGTTTTGTTTTCCATCAGCAAACCATGGATCCATAAATTCTATTTCCATGCCCTATAAAATTGCTACATATTCTGTGTAATTCCTTTTTGTTCTTTATAGATAGAACTATTGGGATGACTTGAAGGAGGTACAACACTCAGGGAAGGCAGTAAGGAAGGTCACTCTTATATCAGGTTGAATCAGCAAAAAATAGGTAATACTCTAGTTAATGATATCATCTTGGTTTTGAAGGTCTTGGTTTAATTTGTATACAAGAGGTTACAGATTTATCATTATTAGTGTAGTTTAAAAGAGTGCAATTTTTAACCCTAGGGATCTGAAGTATTTTTGCCAGCTATTTTACACCTGTAATTCCTTCCCTTCACATTTATCAGCATGATAGTTCTCAGGAGATTAACTTGGTTTTTTCTAGGTTCCCGCCCTGTTTCCTTTGAACCATTGGCGGTATTGGCCATTATACTTTGTTCATTAAAGTTTCCTTTTTAGAAGCTATCAGGTGTGCCTAAAAAGTGTACAAAATTCAGAGTTTAATGGTGGACTCTTCTTAAGAAGTGATTGCAAAGATAAGATGGCGCTGCATCCCCATCTAGAATTTCTGCCTAAGGTGATATCCAAGTTTCAATGAAATCAAATTCTGTTTTGTTTGTGTTTTCCTCAATGCCTGGTAGCATGCATGAAGAGCCTAGATAGCCTAAATTCTCTGCTAGTGGACCCTTGTATTACTTAGAAAGGACCAAACGGTTTCTGAGGTCATCCCATTTGTTTGTAGCCTTGAGAGAAACTCTAAACATTGAACTCTCTTTGCCTAGAGATTATCCAGATGGCCTATTAAGCAGTGAGAAGGTTTAACAACAGAAACACTTTTGGGGAGGTTTTCAAAGCCAACTACAGGGTTTAGCCACACTACTCCCACTGAAATTAATAACGTTGTAAGGCTGCATCTTGTGTTCTGAGGCAATTTCACGAAGGAGAAATGTGGATTACTTATCTGTTACTAGTATATTTCAAGTACGTTGTATATACAGATCCATGTTGAGCCTCCCTTCTCCCCTGCTTCTTTGTAGTATTCTCTGTTTACAAGAAACAGAGAACTCAGCAGGGTTAGGGAAGGATGGCGTTTTTATAACTCTGGGACCTCACATTTGTAAGTCAGTGTGTATGAGCCCACTAATGATGAAACTGCCTTAAGAACTGCTGATTGAGTTGCATAGCACATAACTCTTATACAGACCTATATTTGGAGAATTCTGGTTACACACAAGTCCATCTTCCTTTCCTTTTGGATTAAGCAGTTTTTGCCTCTTTGTGTGTATTTAAGCCATTAGGAACTCAAGCAGGCTTCTTTAGCACTCGTCTTTGAACGTTATGCACTGGTGCACATGTGAGCTTGTTAATATAACATTTACTTATGAATGCTGGGCTGCAAGTGTTGTGCTTTATTTTTTTATGAAAAACAGCACTGAATCATTTATCTTTATTCAAAAAAGTCAAGAAAGAATAAAAAGAATTCTGTGGACTTCGAAAAAGTATAATCCAGACTTGGACACAGCTATACTTATAGTTAAACTTCAGTTATTTATACTGACAGTTTGTGATTAAACAATGTGTTAAATATAGTTAGCTTTTAAAATTAAACCCAGCTAGTCTAAGATCCATAGTTCTGGGCCAAATCAGGACTAACTGTCTGTGTATTGTCTGGGTTCTGTGTATTCTTTGTAGCACAGTGTTCAGCAGTGAACACTCCAGAGCTGGTAGTAGGTCACTTAGGGCATGTCTACACTAACCTCCGGAGCGATCGATCCAGAGGGGTCGATTTATCACGTCTAGTGAAGACACGATAAATCGACCGTGAAGCACTGTCCCATTGACTCCACTGGAGTGAGAAGCATAGGTGGAGTCGATGGGGGAACGTCAGCAGTCGACCTACCGCACTGAAGACACCTCAGTAAGTAGATCTAAGGACGTCAACTTCAGCTACATTATTCACATAGCTGAAGTTGCGTAACTTAGATCGATTCCTCTCCCCCCCACCCCAAGTGTAGACCAGGCCTCACCTGTTTTTATCCTTAATCCTTGCCCGAATAGCACAAGAAATTGTGTATTTGTGGAGGAGGGGGAGTGAGTTGAGGTCCAAGTGGAGTTGCTCTGTATGCTGGCCTTCCAAATAACCATTTGGGAATTCATCAGTTACTCTACCACCAGATCAGGAGTAACTGCCCTTTTACAGTTAAGAAATTATTACTGTTTACTTAATTGGTTGTTTGGAACTGACAGTATGTCTGCCCTATACAATATGCACAGTAAAGGAAGTCCTTGTTCTAAAAAACTTAAAGGTGAGAGTGTGTGTCTCAGCTGTTGTTGAGGTCAGATGGCTTGTACTCAGAGACCTGGGATCCCCATCCAGTTGTCAGCCCAGCCTAGGGCTGGTTGAATCAGGCTACCAACTCTGTGGCCGGAGGGGATTCCATGATGATGGGGTTGTTGTACAAAGGGATATGTCAAACTGCTTTTAAAACTAAAAGGTATCAACATTCTTAATGCAGATATATGGGAGGCCCCAGAACTATTGGAACGGACTCTGGGGTCTCCCTCTAGTTGTAATAATAGATCAGCATCATGGGGTTTGGGGAAGAGACACTGTGATCCCCACTTGTACTCTATCCTGAATTTCCTGCAGACTTGACAGACTGGCTCAAATGGCTATTTGGTTCAGTTTTCCATGTGTTTGTAATTATGATTATTCTTTCATTTGTCTGGATGTAACTGTTATAAATATATTTGAGAAATTAATTTTCCAACAGGTTTCAATATTTTGTTGGTATTAATTATTTTTGATAATACATTTATTTATTTTCATCTGTACCCTAATTTAAAAAGGGGCCCTTACCCTTTGCTGTAGACTCTCTACAACGCATTAAAAGTGCTGTATACAATATATAAACATTGAGCACAAGAAACATTATAAGATCTTTACAGTTAGTTTCCCACCAGAACCCTCACAATCTCTTACCTCTTGGGAGAACAGATGGTCCTTGCAGCATGCCCTGGACATGGTTTCAAATCAAGGAGGGAGCAAGTTCCAACGCTAGGGGCTGTCCTAGAGAACACACTGCTGGCTGACCCAACTCTCTCTCACTGAATTGGGGTGCTTCAGCTGATTGCAAATGTGGCAGTTGTCATCTTTGCATATGTGCAGCATGCCTCTGGTGGCATGTAACCAGAATTCATCACCAAATTTTGTCCACTGGTTGGATCATTAGCTTCCCTGGTGTGGGCTGGGTACTGACAGGGAGTGTGACGTGACTGCTGATCCATGCCCCCAGTATGGCACAGGGAAAGAAGCTGTCCTTTGGATAAGTAGGTGCCAGACCATTTAGTGCACATATATAATGCATTTCATCTGCTCTAGCTAGCAGGGAAGATGCTGGATAAGGATCTTATGTGGAAAGGAAATAACTAGCTTATTTAAAGCAGCTACAGTTCTCATTTTAGTAAACTGTTTTCTTTAATATTAAACATTTTACAGTGTACAAATTATATTCACTTCAATTACTTGTTCTTAAAATGTACTTAGAACAGCTAATGCCTGTGCAGTTACAAATACAGAAGAAAGTCATTAAATAAAATAAGACCCAGAAAAAGCAGAATTTAAATAAATCACTCTCGTATAATAGAATTATCTAAAATTATCATTGTCCTTTTAATCTTTGCAGAAGATAATTTCCTGGGTTTTTTTATTTAGCTTTTTGATGGATTATAAATTTGTTCTTTTAATTTATTCCTTCGCAAACTGTCTTTAAACATCTTAGGTGTAATTCCATGTATATTTGTATTTTAGTACAATTCACCTACCATTCATTTCCTTAATGGGTAGAAAAATATTTATTCTTTATGTTCTGTTTCTTACAGATATGGAGTCAGGAGAGCGACTAACATCATCATCAGCCTCCTCTACTACAGCTACTTCCTCTCCTGCATCTTCTACACCTTCTGTAGCGTCAGCAGTTTCAAAAGGTGGCCTTTCCACTGGAGCTGCATCACTTAGCTCCACAATCAACACATGTGGTAAATATTCTTAATTAATTTTTACTTTATTAATTTGTAGTATGATTTGCATGTATGTAGCATATTTTAGGCAATTTCAGAATGCTGCATGTATTACAGGATTAAGCGTAATAAGATAAAACTGGTACATCAAATGAAAATCAAAGATACAGAGTAAACTGCATATCAGGCTGAAGTTGTTTCTATGTTTTAGTTATACAATAGAAACCATTACCTCCAAAAGATTGAAAATGATGTTTTGCTAACTCTGAAAGACTGTTTAATTTATAAAGCAACCTCACTAGTATTGCAGAGAAAATCAACACGAAAAATCAGTGCAGCAGATCACAAGCGTACGTATATTGTACGTAAGGATAGAAATTTTAGGAATAGACCTGATAAAACTAAAGTTCAGGTTCCTGAATGTACGTCTCTTAGTCAGAGTTAAGCCCAGTCACTACCCTAATTGTGTGTCCTCTGATGTGGTTTTTGAAGAGGTTTGTAGGAGAAGGGCTTTCTCTAATGGACCTCCTGGTCAAATTTTTGGAATTCCAAACATCACAGTCTGAAATTACTGTATTCTGACCATCCAAACTCAGCTGGGAAAGCCATATGGGGGAGTTCTCAACTGGACATCTCAATTACTATAGGAGTGCAAGTCTCTGTATCTCTGGAACAACAACTCATGAATAAACCAGCACTTCAGGCTCTCCCTACTCAGGGACGATCTAGAATATGAAGATGTCAGTCACCTGTATAATAGAAACTTGCAATGCTTTCTCCCTTCTTTCTAAGGAAAAGTTCATGTAAATATACTGTCTGTTAGTTTTATTAATGTTGAAGGTCCTAATACAGCACAGCAAATGAAAAGGTCTGTAGATAGGACCTTATAATGCAAGTAGCTCACCATAGTCCAAAGTAAATGTAGTTCCTTCTAGTGGAATTGGCTGAAGCCTATTCCATCAAACTGAAGAACGCTCCTGCCCTGATCACTTAAAACCAGTGTGTTGTTTCTGTCCCAGCCTGGTACCACTCACTCTCAGCTTTGCTCTGGAGAAGATAAAAAACAAAATAGTCTACTATGTCTGAGGCAGTATCTGAACAATATTTCTTTGTAATTGCTTGAAAAGAAGCCACTAGAGGAGCTTCTTACTTTAAGTGGACCAGCTAAGCTGATGAGAATCTCTTCTTTTTCCACACTGTTCCAAAAAATACAGATGTGTGTGTCCATACTCGTTGGCCCCTGCCACTTGCATTGTAAGGTTCTGGTTATATGGTGGTTTCCTAATATACAGTAGGAGTTAATTTACATGTGACTCAAATCTCTTAGGTCACATTGAGGATTTACCAGAGTTTTCTACTCTCTTTGCCCTATTTATGTTGTCCCTGTGTGTCTCCTGTAGTATAGTATATTTTTAGAAGTATTTTGGTAATTTGCACACAAATTAATAAATACAATAAAGATCTTTTTAAAGAGAGAATAAAGTTGGTAGTTATGTTTAGGATAGTAAAATATCTAAGGGTATGTCTACACTATGAAATTAGGTCGATATTATAGACTTCGATTTTTAGAAATCCATTTTATACAGTCAATTGCGTATGTCCCCACTAAGTGCATTAAGTTGGCGGAGTGCGTCGTCACTACCGTGGCTAGCATCGACTTACAGAGCGGTGCACTGTGGGTAGCTATCCCACAGTTCCCACAGTCTTTGCCGCCCATTGGAATTCTGGGTTAAGCTCCCAATGCCTGATGGGGCAAAAACATTGTCACGGGTGGTTTTGGATACATGTCGTCAGTCGCCCCTCCCTCCATGAAAGCAACAGCAGACAATCGTTTCGCGCCTTTTTTCCGTGCGGACGCCATACTGCTTTCAGCAGACAGTGCAGTAGGGCTGCTAACCGTCGTCATCCACTGCTTCCGGTGCAACTCTGCTCTGCTGCTATTGTCTCAATAGCGAATTTCTCCATGTTGTCTGTCATGGGCTCCCAGGTACGTGTGTTCTTTCTTGGGAAATGTTCACTATATCTCAACAGTCAAGAGGTGATGCCAAATTCAGATGAGCAGTGTTAGTCTCTGTTAAATTAGATTCTGAACCTCACCTCCTGGCTGAACAGCTTGTGAATTACCTGGAGTGGAATGAACATGTGGAATCACTCAAAGAAGGAAAAATGGTTACTAACAAATTGTGTAAGTGTTGTTCTTCAAGATGTGTTGTATATGTCCATTCCATGTCCCACCTTCTTTCCCTCTGTATCACCGTCCAACTTACTAATATCCAGTATGAAGGAACTGATGGAGGCTTGGGGCGGCTCTGATCCCTTTATACCATTGGCTAGCAGCATGAGCGTGCACAGGGCACATACGCTACCCCAACGGGTATTGCTATGGGAAAAACATTTCTGGTTTCTGTGCATTGGGCATGCACATACCTGAAGTGTAATGGACATGTGCATCGTGTCTCAAAGAAAAACAATTACAGAACAGGTTAGTAACTGTTTGGTTTTTTTTGCTTCACATTGGTTGGTAACCATTAAAACATGTTAATTTGCAACTAAATTTAGCCTAAATTGGTGTTTCTTTTTGCTAACAAAAACACACTATATCTATTTACATTTATTTAAGTAATTATGTAGTTTAGTTATTTAGAGTCTAGATTTTTTTTTCTTTTTTTATGATAGGAAGTGGTGAATAATGCAGTTCTTATATACTAGATTATTTTTTTTATCTGTGATTTTTGTCAAACTGTATTTGAATGGAAATTCAAATAAATTAAAAATGTGTAAAACTTAATTTACTTTTCTAGTGAGTAAAACTGCCTTTAATGTGCTGGATAAATAAAAGTTTTATCAAAATATGTTTTGCATTTAAAACTGATTTTATTGAACAGAGGAAATATAATCTATAGTTAGGGAATTGAACAGATTGTTCTGGCCACTGTGTCCTTCAAGATTTTAGAACTAGTAGAGCAAATTGTCTCACACCTAGTTTTTGTTCATAAATTGAGAGAGGAAAACAAGCTTTCCTGTCTTTTCAGCTCCCAACTGGTTACTCAGCTTTGAATGAACTAGTCATTGAACTGGTATAGGAAGAAAATATTCTCTCTGCATTAGCTGTTAAAAGCTGGTTTAACACTTTGGTTCAAGGTGCTTTGGCTTTAACTTTCACCAGTTCAGTGGTTTGACTTCCATTAAAACCTGGCAGCAAACATGTACTGCTTAATAATATTTTTTATATTTAATTTAAATGATATTAATAGATTATAAGAAGCTTTGGCCTTAACATAGGTTGTCAATTTCAAATGGGTTTATAAACTTGTTTGGTTTTAAATAAAAATCCGATTTAAATTAAAAAAAATTTTTGTTTTTTTGGTATGTTTTTTTTTAATCATGAGTTTTTATCCTCCTGTCTCACAGATCGTGGTAGTGGAGAGTGTCAGAAACTCCAGTATACCATGAATAGTTCATTCTGTTTGGTTTGAGGACAGACTTTTTGTTTACCCCCTATTCATAAAAGTGTATTTTTTCCTACAGGCATGTTGTAGTCTTCCGAACAGGCTGGAATTCGATTTGCTGTAACCTTCTTCTCCCCCATAAACTTTATAGGTGATTCTTCCTTTAGTCTAATTGGCATAACATATTACAGTTTACATTTGGAAGGGCACCTCAAGTTTTTACTTGAGTTGCCGTGTCCTAGAGAAATTTCCCCAAAAATATTTAGCTCTGTCTCTCTAAACTGGAGCCAAAGCAACAAAGCTTGTGTTTATTTTATTCATTATTTTATTTTTTGCCACAATACACATACAGCTGGTATCATGGTTTCATTAAATCACTCCTACATTAAATTTGCAAGATATTCTAAGTGGACAAGATGGAATAAAATAGTCACCTTTGTTTCAGTTTCCAACCTCAGATCTCATTCATACATGTAACTTCTTTAAAAAAGAAAAAAAAAAAAAAAGCACCAATGATTATGGGTTCATCAGTTCTATTGTGTTAATTATAATATTACATCTTTTACCAATATAGTTCTTCCAGGTCTAATAAAATTGCTCAGGTTTCTTTAGCATAAGCAATTATTGTTTTTAAGGGCATGCAGTCAAAAAGACTTTAATCTGTGCATATAATTAGAGAGGCACAATTAGGGAGATTCACATTTCCTCCAGTTCGGTGTAATTATTTCCTTTGCAGTAGTCAATAGTCTTGTAAGTAGTCTGTGATATAAACTTCAGTACCTGTATCATACAAATCCCTAAAATACATAGGGAATTCTATATGCAGTACTAAAAAGATTATATTACAAATAAGTTATTTTCGGGTTCTCCCAGTTCAAATGGAAAAAGTATGCATGAGAAAATACAGAGAAAAATACAACAGTCCTATATATGCAATTTAGGTGGAGTAAAATAATAGTGATGCAAAAGTTTATGGTGTTTGTTTTATTTGCTACTATGTTTTTAATCACTGAACAAATATCTAAACAAGCAACTGAGTAGATCGTTGGATGCCTTTTTATCTAGTCGTCCATTGGTGAAAAATAATAAAGAACATTGTAAAGGAAAATAAATTTTTGCACCCTGATGAGATGTCAGCACTTTTGCAAGTGCTTACTCACATGAATAAACCTTTCTGTAATTCAGTGATTATATTTTTGCAAATGTTGCAGGACTGGGCCCAAAGCAAAGCTAATGAAAGACGAGCAATTCCCTTACTATTTTGGTGATATCGGTAGTGAAGAAACTTCAGAAAAATCCTGGTTAAATAGTCTGACCTCTTTGAGGAGTTAAATAAAGGAAGTTCATTAATGTTTTATAAAACATCAATGTAAATAATTCTTTCTTAAACCAAGAGCTTCTGCCAAAGTCAGATTCATTAATCTTCTTGGAGTTCAGGATTTCTCCCAAATTGAATCATGGGAAAGTGAGCCCTGTAGCATTGTGAACATAGATTCCCAAACTAAGTGGATAGCTTTAATTGAAGAGTTAGATGATATCCAATTTACATAGCTAAAATTATAGCAATGAAGAATTTGTAAAGTTAAGTACCAACTATTTACATGTCCCTCCATCTTAATCCCAAATTATCCTTTAGCAGCTTCAGTGACTGTTGAGTAATAGCAGATTTAGTAAATAAAATGTAAACTGTATAACTCCATTGCCTTTGACTTCAGTGCTTTTGTCAAACTCACTTTTGCCAAACATTTGGGCCTCAGTCTGCGGTCCTTTGCACAGACTCCCATGAATTTATTAATAGTTCTATATGCTGAGCGGCTACAGGATCTTCATTTTGTGTGACACTATTTAGGTGTTTTAAAAACATAGAAGAGGCTTTTTTCCCAATACAAAGTGAATTTTGATAAAGATAGGTGGAGTTTGTGGGTGCGTGGTAGTAATCCCATAATAGCACAGCTGTGAGTTAGAGGCCCTGAATGTTTCTCCCACCTGTGATACTAACAAGACTTCATACTTCGCTCTCCTGTAGCATTATGCAAAATATTTAATATAGTACATCCAAAAAAATGCATTAAAACGTTAGGTGTGCAGAAGTTAGGAAATGCCAGAATTAAGGTTGCTTGTGGAATCTTAATTTGGCCTGTTTGTGCATATGCTGTATGATAGTCTTCAGTTACATGATCACATACTATTTCTTTCCCCCACGGGGCCCCTACCTCATTCAGGCTTCAGTCTTGTCTTTTAAAGTGTACATTTTTTGGAACAGGGGCTGTCTTCAAATCTGTGTGCCTACAGTGCCAGCAGAGCGTGCTACAGGAATATACATATTTAGTAATCATAATAAACATATACCATGTCCATGACAAGTTCTAACTTTTAAAGGTCATTTTTGAGTAACATGAAAGCAAACATAACAAAAAATCTGAGAGCCATATAACTTAAAAATATTTGACTCACATTCTTCAGACTTTTAAAAAAAAGTCTCTAGGCTAAGATTAAACATGCAAAATATAAAAATGACTGCATGGGTTTGAATGTATTTTGGAAATGTGTAATTTTAATCTGATATATAGATAGATAGATATTTCTTCAATAAAATCTACATTTAAAGAAAATAAACACCAGGATTTTCAGGACCCAATAGGTAGGTTCCTAAATTCATATTCAGATTCCTAAATAATAAGTCAATTTTTTTCATAAGTGTTGAGCTCTCAGCAGTTCCCATAGACCTCATTGGGAATGGGTGTATACTCAGCACTCTTACAAATCTGGCCACTTAGGCTGCAATGCTATGTATGCGTATGGATGTGCTTAACTTTATTCACGAGGAGTTCCATTGGCTACCCATTGCTCTTGAAGTTAAGCATATGCATAAAGATTTGGGCCTTAATTATCTGCTGAAACATGATAGCCTTTCCACTAACTTCACTGGGCATAGGGTCTGGTCTTAGGAGCTTAACTTTAGGCACTGAATTTTGAAAATCTTGTCTGAGAATTTAAGCCTAAAAAGAACACACACACACACCCCCAGCCCTGCATTATAAGAGGGAGTTAAAAATGGAGATTTAGAAATGGCATTTATCTTTGTAACTTAATCATGGTCTTGTTTTTGTGATTCCATAATGAGTGTGTGTGTAAATTTTGATTCTTAATTATAATAATATGCAAGTTTTTGTATGTAAATATTTTGTGTGTAAATATTTTAATACTTTAGGCAGTTTTTTGGGCTGCACTTTGAGGCTCAGTTTAATTTACAAACATTTTAGATGCAGTTCACTTTGTTTTTTGTTTTTTGTTTGTTTCACTCAATTTTTACAAATGTTAATTAAAGTATGTGACCTTTACTTGGGAGTACAACCTTTTCTGTTGATTAGCCACAGTTTTCAGCTTGTTACACTGCAGGCACAATCACCAATGCTGTGAAATTATGCATACAATTTGAAAGAGCTAGAGCCTAATGTTGGAAGACATGTTGCAACAAGCTTTTATAGCATTGTAAAGATTAAAGAACTTTGAAAAACAGAGAAAATAACATACATGGAGTTCTGTCACAGTAAGTGGTCTCCTGGATTCTCTATAAGATAGAATGTCTTGGCATCACTAGTATTTTAAATTTTGTTTCCAAAAATGTCTAGCTAATCATTTTTGTACTTCGACCGATAGATGAAGGATTTTGTTCACTGTTGCTTTATATTTAAGGCATCAGTTAAGTATTTATCCCTTCTTAATTCTTTTGAAAAGCATTGTTCTATTTCAGCATGAAGTTCATTAATATTAATAAAGGCATTTGCAGTTATCATTCCTTGTTACTAAGACACCAGCGTTGTAGAAATGGATGCTGGCCTTTGGGGCAATGCTTTCAATCATTTATCTGTGTACTGGCTAGTAGAATTTCAAAAGCTCTGCTCAGATATATTCTGCCTATTAAAATGTAAGTCAAGAGTCTTAGGCAATGCAGTTTTGTATTAAATTTCATTATGCAAAACATGCACACAGTAAGCCAGCAACTTAAATAGAGACAGGAAAAAAAAGTACTAATCTACAATCAGAATATTAATGTATCTTAGAAAAGAAAGATAATGATTATTTTGGAAGGAAAATGTCATTATAATCCAGTTTGTTGTAAAAGGACTTTGTTTTGAGGACAAATGGAAGGACAGTTCCAATTTGAAAATATTTTTTAAAATACATATTTAAAAATTGATAGCTTCTGTTTTTTAGGCACATTAAAGAGTGGCTCAGTTACCACATAGTAGTGTTTTTTCAAAAGGCCTGTTTGAAACTCTCACATGTTATGCCTTTGTTTATGTTAAGTGCATTATATTATAAAAACCTTCTTCTTCAAGTACTATGTTAGGTGTGTGCCCACGTGCACAGCTGCCAGGGATTTTTCTCTTAAGTGGTATCCGGAGTCCTGTGCTCATGCTCCGGTATATGAGGCGCCGCCGGCCCTGTACCCTCTCAGTTCCTTCTTACTGCCTGTAATGGTTGCAGGAATATCTTTCTCTCTTTGTAATTCGCAAAGTTCTCTTAGTGGTTTCCCTTTCATAGCTTTTGTATATAGTTGTATATAGTTACCTTAAGTAGAGTGAGCTAGATAAGTAGTCAGGTTAGAATAGTCAGTGGTCCCCTCAGGGATTTTGTCCCTGGGATGGCGCCTGCCCCGGTCCCCAGGATTCAAACTGTGTGCTGTTTGTCACAAACTCATGCTGGTCAGTGAACCTCACACAAGCTGTCTGAAATGTCTGGGGGAATCGCACATTAAAGAGAAGTGCAAAATTTGTAAGGGCTTTATGGTACGCACTCAGAAAGACAGAGACGCTTTCTGGACCGTCTCTCTCCCTTCCTCCCTGAATGGGCCAGGGTCACCTTGGACCACAGCGTGCTCTACACCCTGAAGTCTTCATCCTCCATTCCTCCCTCCTTCCCTGTGCCTCTTCAGGGACCCTTCTAACGAGCATCTTCTCATCCAGGAGGTGGAATCCCTCCTATGTCTGGGGGCCATGGAGGAGGTTCCTCAAGATATGAGGGGGAAAGGGTCTTACTCCTGGTACTTCCTAATCCCGAAGGCCAAAGGGGGCCTTAGACCCATCCTAGACCTGTGTCACTTCAACAGATATCTCAAGAAGTTGAAGTTCTGCATGGTCTCCCTGGCCTCCATCATCCCCTCTGGATCAAGGAGACTCGTATGCCACCCTCAACTTAAAGGATACCTACTTCCATATTTCTATCTTCCATGGCCACAGGAGATTCCTCCATTTTTATGGTGGGGCAGCGCCACTATCAATTCATGGCACTGCTCTTCAGCTTATTTTCTGCTTTGAGGGTCTTCACAAAGTGCATGGCGCGGTGGTGGCTGCTTACTTGAGGCACTGAGACGTTCAGATCTATCCATATCTTGACGACTGGCTTGTCAGAGGAAGGTCACAGGCCTAAGTGCAGCCCAGCCTTTCTTTGGTGCAAGTCACCCGTCAGGAACTAGGCCTGCTTATCAACGAACAAAAACGATTCTGACCCCCGTTCACAGAATAGAGTTTATAGGAGCAGTATTCAACTCCACCTGTGCCAGAGTCCCAATTCCAAGCTACGCTGAATCTCATTGCACATGTCAGAGCTCACCCGCTCATGACTGCCTGGGTATGCCTCAAGTTATTGGGTCACATGGCACTGTGTACCTATGTGGTTCAACGTGCGTGGCTACGGCTCAGACTTCTACAGACATGGCTGGCATAGGTCTTCTCTCCCAGCAGAGACTATTTGGACTTAGTGGTCACAGTTCCATCGAACGTCCTGTCATTTCTGACTTGGTGGACAGAACCATGAGCTGTTTTGAAAGGGTAACATTGGTCTCTGACGCATCGGATTGGGTGATGGGGAGCCCACCTTGGCAACCGGAGTACCCAGGGTCTCTGATCTCAGGAGGATCATTCCCTCCACATAAATGTCAGGGAGCTCAGGATGATACCCTGGCTTGCCAGGCATTCTTCCCCATCTAAGGGGCAGAATGGTACACATTTTGACGGACTATACAGCTGTAATGTTTTACATCGACAAGCAAGGTGGAGCTCGCTCTTCTGCCCTGTGTCAAGAGGCTCTGACTGTGGGACTTCTGTGTGCAGCATGCCATTCATCTTGAGGCTTCGCACTTCCCGGGCACCCGAAATGCACTGGCGGACTGCCTCATCAGGTCCTTCTCCTCTCGCCATGAGTGGTCACTCCACCTGGAGTTAATCAACGTGATCTTCTGAGAGTGAGGGACTCCCCAGGTGGATCTATTTACGTCCAGACAGAACAGGAAATGTCAGTAGTTTTGCTTGTTTCATGGACTAGCCAGAGTTTCCCTGTCTGCCACTTTCCTGCTCCCATGGGCGGAAACACTGTTGTATGCCTTCCTGCCGATACCTCTGGTTCACAAGATCCTACTGAAGGTCAAGGTGGACAAAGCAAAGTTCATCCTGGTAGCTCTGGTGTGGCCATGCCAGCAGTGGTTCGGCACGCTTTTTGACCTCTCGGTGTCAACCATGCCAGAGCTCCCACTGTGATCATACTTACTCTCACATAACCAAGGCTGTCTGCTCCACCCGAACCTCTTGTCACTGTATCTCATAGCGTGGCTGCGCGGAGGAACAGGCCTGCTCGGAGTAAGTCCAACACATCCTGTTGGGTAGCAGGAAGCCTTCCATGAGGGCAACTTACTTGGCCAGTCTCTCTCTCTGATCCATCTTGGACTACCTGCTCCATCGCAAGCACCAAACCTGGTCCTATCAAAGCTCACTGGTCCTCCTTTCGAGCTGCTGGGTTCGTGTTCTCTGCTGCTCCGCTCGTGGAAGGTCTCCTTCCTGGTGGATATAACTTTGGCCCACAAGGTCTCAGAGATTAGAGCGTTGATGTCTGAACTCCCGTATATGGTCCAGCTGTGCCCCACCCAGCCTTCTGACCTAAGGTGGTGTCACAGTTCTGCAATAATCAGGACATCTTCCTACCGCTTTTCTTTCTGAAGCCTCACAAGCTGAACGAGGACCAGTCGGTTATGCTCTTTGTATGTTAGATAGGCCTTAGTCTTCTACATCGAGAGGACCAGACTCTTCCATAAGTCAACGCAGCTCTTCATCGCGGTGGTGGCGGGGTGAAAGGTCTGCCTGTCTCCGCTCAGAGAATCTCCTTGTGGATAACTGCCTGCTGTGAACAAGCAGGGGTGTCACCTCTGGCCATGGTGATGGCCCTTTCCACTAGAGCGCAAGCTTCATCAGCGGCCTTACTTACGCAGGTACCGATCCAGGATATCTGTAGAGCCGCCACCTTGTCTTCGGTTCAGACCTTTGCATCCCACTACACCATCACCCAGCAGGCCCAGGACAATGCCAACTTCATCAGAGCAGTGTTGCAAGCAGCACAACCATGAATTTTGAGCCCATCTCCAGGGATACTGCTTGTGAGTCACCCAACATGGAATTGACCTGAGCAAGCACTCGAAGAATTAAAAACGGTTACCTACCTTTTGTAACTGTTGTTCAAGATGTGTTGCTCACATCCATTCCATGACTCGTCCTCCTTCCTCACTGTCGGAGTCAATGGCAAGAAGGAACTGAGAGGGCACTGGGCCGGTGGTGCCTCATATGAGTGCAGGGCTCCAGGGGGCACCAGAGCCAGCCCTATGGATATCATTAAGGAAAAAATCTGTGTCAGCCATGCACATGGCACATGCACACCTAACATGGAATGGACATGAGCAACACATCTCAAAGAACAACAGTTACGAAAGGTAAGTAACCATTTTTTCAATGGGTGACCAGGAAATACAATTTTCACCAGTTTAAAGGGATCACTGTCAAGGTTTTAACTTCACCTTTGTTAAAACTACTGTGCACATAATGTTTTCAGTATTGGGCATAATGTTTCACTTGTCACTTGGTCGTGCTAATAAAACAAAACTTAAAAATTCCGAGTACAGACAAATGTCTGAGTACAGAGCATGTGATGTCATAAGATGTGATGATCAAAAGCATTATTCTTAGTTATCCTTTACATGCATTGGTACAGTATTGCATTGGGGGGAAAAAAACAGAGGAAGGAGTAAAATTAGCCAAGAGAGAGATTTCAGTAAGAGCCAATACTGGACTTGTGTCCAAAACAGCAGAAGTATGGTGAGATCTTGTGCATATCTGGGCAAGGAACAGCTTCTTCCCCATCCTGCTCCACAGATCATAGGCCACCAGCACAGACCCCCCACTTTAAGCATGTCACTCATTCCCCTCCTCAGACTTCTTCTTTAGCTCTATGCCATTTTCCAAATTTAGACTCCTTGGTATTAAGCCTTGTACAACTCTTTGCCTCTGCCTGCATGTCAGCACTTATTTCTGCTCCCCATATCACATCTTCTGCTCTGCCAATTACATTTGTCTTTGTTGTTCCTCTTCTCTACTTTCCATCTCTCATCTTCATGTCTTTCCACCTGCTTGTGAGTGCTAATATTATTTATATTGAGGTACCACCCAAAGGCCCCAATCCTCGTGGGACCTCGTGCCAGGCTTTGTATAAATAGGTAAGGCACAGTATCTGCTCTGGAGAGCTTAGAGTCTGATTTGAAGTGAGATACAGCAAGTGAGTGTGACAGACAATAGGAGGGAAAGGTGGGAGGGAAAAGGTAAGATCACATGGGTATGGAGGTTGACTGTTGTACAACTTGAGATTCTAGATCATTTGAAAAATTTTGAGAGGGAGAAATCCAGCCAGCCTGGCTACTGCCTAATCTCACCATGACAGAATTCTTGTATGCATCACAGCAGAAGTGGGTCATGAAGGAGGAGAGGGTAGCTGCTTTATGGGTAAATTCAGGAAGGAAGTTCCAGATATAATAGGCAGTTGTAAGAAAGCTCAAATACATATGTGGGAGTAGACAAAAGGGCATTCAGGGCTGGCAGCTACACTTGCCTCTTTGCCCACTTCCAGTGTTCCAGTCATCTCTTTGTTGATCTTTGAAGTCTTGCTTACAAAACGCTCAACTTTGTCTTCCACTGCTGATCTCTGCTCCTGCTCTATCTGCTCCTTCCCTCTTTCCCCACCTTATTCACAATTTAAAATAGATAAATGGATTTACCAGATTCATTCTCAATCTCAAAGCTTAAGGAGTGACTTGATTAGTCTATAAGTATCTACATGGGGAACAAATACTTAATAATAGGCTCTTCAATCTAGCAGAGAAAGGTGTAACATGATCCAGTGGCCAGGAGCTGCTCTACCAATTTTGCCGACCCAAGCAGTTGCTGCCGAATTGCTGCTGCTGCAACAGCGGTGGAGCTGCTGCCGAATTGCCACTGCGCCCGGAAGAGCAGCGGAGCTCCTGCCCAAAAACCGCCGCGGTGGGAAGAGCAGTGGAGCTGCTGCCGAACTTTCACCGTGGGACACGGACTGCCACCCCAAGCACCTGCTTGGAAAGCTGGTGCCTGGAGCCGGCCCTGCCAGTAGCTGGAAGTTGAATTTAGACAAATTCAGACCGGAAATAAGGCGTAAATGTTTAACAGTTAAAGTAATTAACCATTGGAACAATTACCAAAACTCTTGGTGAATTCTCCACCACTGCTAATTTTTAAATCTAGATTGGATGATTTTTCTAAAAGATAAACTCTGGTAATTCTTTGGGGGAAGTTTTATGGTCTGTTATGCAGGAGTGAGCCTAGATGATCCCAATGATTTCTTCTGGCCTTAGAATCTATGAATAGATTACAGTTCACATTAACGTTGTTTTAACTCTCATCTCTCCCTTCCCTTCCTCCTCTTATTTTGTCTTCATTTCCTTTTCTGATATAGGGCCAGATACTGCTACTCTACTCTCACTTTGCTGAGTTCTGTACCTAAGTAGGTCTGTTTGCAGAGTAAGGAACTATGCAACATGAGAAAGGGTGGCAGTATCTAGCTTCTAGACTGCAATCTTTTCATGGCAGGGATTCTCTCTTTTTTGGAAAAGCCCCATGCAAATTTGTTACTATATAACTATTAATTATTATAAAGAAAGGGAGAGAGACGACTGTGGGAAAACTGAAGAAATCAGAAAAGAAGAAAATGGCTTGAAGGAAAATGACAGATAAGAAAAAATAGTATTCAGTCAGGTTCTCCTAGGGTGTCAGGTGAAGTAGCATTAATGAAAATTTTTCTGGAACAGTAGAAGGAGGAAGGTCCCTCCAGCAAGAATAGGAGCCTGCTATGGTGGAGCCAGAAGGCACAACAGATAATATCTGTAAACTTTCTAATGCTTAGGGATGGATTTTCCTGGCACAGTGTTTAGTGCTGACAAGACATACAAGGAGTTTAATGTGAATATGTTTGTGCATGTAGATATATTGCAATTAGTTTTCTTTTTATTCATAATTTATTCAATTGCTAGTAGTTTCTATGACCCTCATAAACTGTTTAATTTTACCTGCCGAGCTCATGATCTTCAGCAGTGTTTTTAATCCTCAGGTAAACTGATGACCCCTATTGCTTCCCCCCCTCATATTCAGAAAAAGCATGTACCAGTTGCAACTATAGCACTGTAAAACTAAACATTGTTTAGTCAAAGTTTGCACAGGAACTTTCTGACTAGGAAAAATATTATGCTTCTGTTTTACATCAGCCTGCCTCCCTACTTGAGGCTTTCCTCCATTCCTTCACTGCTTGTCTCGCTTTCTTTAAAAATGAAGAAATAAAAAACACACATTCACTGATAGGTAAGGCGTCAGCTTCTATTACTTCCATTGGTATACTATTCAATGGATTAATTCTCCCCATGTGAAGAAATTTCTCCAGAATGCACACTCATCTTAATTAAGTCTGCATCCTTTTTTTTGGTCAATTTCTTACCTTTCAAGTAGTTTGACATCCAGCGTTTCTGTGTTGTTCAGAATTTCATAGTCTTCGTGCATCTCAACACATACTTTTGTTTCTGATTAATATTTAATTGGATTGGAATTCTGCCTAATGGTTAGGGTAGGGAACTGGAAGTTGGGACTCTGTTTTATGCCGGACTCTGTCACTGACTCTCTGTGTGTGACTGTGGGTAAGTCACTTAACCTTTCTGAACAGTTAGTTCTCTTTAGCCATTGGTAAAGTAAACTCACAAGATAGTGAAGTTTAGTTAATATTGGTGACTTGTATTTTGCTTATAGGATGAAATCTATCATATTCAAAAGGTTTTTAAAAAATAAGTTTCATCCTACATAACTTATTCACTAATAGTATAGAATAGTATAGAATAGAATAGTTCCATTGAAATAAATGGAATTACTCACAGGAGTAAGTATTGTAGTTACAGGTTTAATTATGTCAGAAGTCTTATTCGCATTGTGTTCTTAATCTTTTCCAGTTCAGTAACCTTAAAAGATTGTGATTGCTTTACCCTGTTGCACAGTGTCATTCTTATTTCATGTGGTATTTTTACAGGGTTATGCCCAACTGAATTTTTATGTAAAACATATTTCACATTTATTTGTTTTCTAGTAAGAAGTCACCATGCAGCCTTTTTTAGTTTAAAAAAATTAATTCAAATGAGCCCTTGTTTTCTGTTGTATTTTAAAATATATAATCGAGTATTGAAAAAGATAGAGGAAATGGGTTTTTTTGCCACACTATTCCTGATCCTTCCACTCTTTTGTGTGAAGAACATTCATGATCACCTGGCTTTGGAATTTATCACATGGATAACACCATCACATATGTGAATGACAGTACCACTAATCTTTGCATCAAACAGTAAATCTGGAAGAGGTGCTGGGGAAGCCCTTTCTGCACTGAGGTAGATGTTTGTGCTTTGGAGCTTGGATATACTGTCACTGGCATTTTCTTGGTTATGCTTACCTGCACTGAAGCTCTTGGCACAGCCGGTGTTTATACCCATTGACTCTTCTAGCTCTTCTTGTGCTACAATTGTGGGATGGGCCTAGAGATGAGTGCTGTTTGGATTTTAGCAGATTAGTGAGGTGCTAAATATATATCCACAGAGGGGAGAATAATACAGTGACTGTGCCCTGCAGGAACTGATATCCCCGCTGGTTTCAGTAGCTGATTAGAACTAAATTACTTTCAGGAATCCTAAAGAGCCAAGATTGATAAGATACGTGTATCAGGCTCCCCTTACAAATAGAATTGCCATGCCATGCCATGCTTCCTGTTGTTGATGAGCTGATGGAACAGGCATGGAGGACACCACACCTCTCATTTTCCCTTTGCTGCAGTAGATGGAGAAAAAGTGTCTTATCCAAAGACCGTGCCAGTGATGTCTTCCACCAGTACACTCCAATGTGAAAGACTGGTGGTTCAGGTGGTTGTGGTCAGCGGAAGGATCAGCAAAATTCTCAGCATTGTGCCCTGGATCACAGCTTTGATGTTGGTACTGTTTTTTTGTGTGTGATGTCTCTTTCTGTTGTCTGAGAAATGCAGATGTACTGAAACTGCATGGCTGAAGATCAGGTTTGAAAAGTGGAAGAAGCCTCATACGTTGGCAGAGTTTATTTCTTGAGAGCAGACCCATGAGAGAGAATATGTTGCCCAGGAGTGTGGTGACTTTTTTTGAGTGTCAGATCTGGGGACCATTTAATTAAGTAGGTATAGTGGGTGGAGGTGATGAATAAATCCTTGAAGGTACAGGTTTCAGACATAGACCTTCCCTTTGGAGGCCTGGAAAATGGTATGGGACATTCAGCAGTAACGTGTTGAACAGCCAGGTGTAAGTGGTTCTGCAGAAGGCAAAGGTGACTACAGACACCCTTCATTCTCTGTGGTCACTTCTCTGAAGCCTTCTATTACACAGCAGGAAAATGAAACATTAGTGGCTAGAAGGTGTTAAGACTTGTTGCTGCCCTCCCCTCAGACCCAAACTGTACCTGTACTGTGGGGCATCAGAATAAATTTTGAATTTATTAAAAATTTTATTGGTACAATTTTCATGTAGGGACAAAAGAACAAACTGTCTTAGTTGGAACGCTCCTTGTAATAGATAAAGAGGAGACTGAAAGTTCTTCATGCACCAAAGAGGCCCATCAAGGGGGTGCAATTACCATTCTGATACACAGCTAGGCTGTGGTGATGGGGGATTTGATCATTAGAAATAGCTAAATATGAAATGGTCATTTGAACGGTTTTGCAACATGTCTTCAGGATGCGAAGGTGCAGGATCTCATGACATATCCAGATAAAATTCTAGTGAGTGCCGAGCCTGTGATTATGCTGTATATTGGTACCAGTGCTGTAGTGGTGTCAGAAAGCGGTCCTGGAAGCTAAATTTAAATTATCAAGAAGAGTCTTAAGCATCTGTGGTCGTTTTTCTGAAATGTTTCCAGGTGCACTCCCAGTGTCCGTTAGACCAGTGGTCTCCAAAGTGGGGTGTGCGCACCCCAGGGGGTGCCCCAGGGGATCCCAGGGGGTGCGTGGCAGGAGGAGCGCCGCCGGATGGCACTCAACCTTTTTTTTTCTCCGGTGGCAGCTCTGCACGCCTGCGGCAGGTCTTCCCATCTTCTTTCTTCAGCAGCGTGCCTGCGGCAGGTCTTACCGTCTTCTTTCTTCAGCGACACCGTGTGGGTGCGCGATCCAAAAACTTTGGAGATCACTGAGTTAGACAGTAGAAACTTCAGGGTCTCACGGTGTGAATGAGAACATCATGTGAAGAAGAAGCATTTAATTACATTTGTTAAGCACTGTGGGTGAAAGGAGAGCCTAGGCAGAAGGGGTGGGCTCCATGTTAATTGCAGTGGAATCAGACGTCTGTCACAGAAAGCTGTGACAAGGTTTGTGAGAATTATTTAAACTAGGCACTAGGGGGAAATAAACAGGCACTAAGAAAAAACTCAAGTCAGACAACAGTATCTGCTCGGTATTTCATTAAAACAAATGAATCTCTGAATGGCTGACATAAATGCCTGAAAAATAACAAGGTGTCAGATAAAGGAGATAAATATGGGCAAAGGTCAAAAATGAAAAACTGTATACCCATGTGTAGGTGAATAAGGAAGTGGTGATGTATATCATTTGCATTGTAGTGGTACCTACATTACCCAGTCAGGGCCACATTGTGCTAGATGCTATATAAACAATTAAAAAAAGACGGTTCCTGCTCCAGAGAGCTCATAATCTAGAATTATGACAAGATACAACCAATGAAAGAAAGAGATGAAATGGTGCAAGAATGAGTGTTTTAACAGCAAAAACTTTGAAGTAGGTGAACTAGAAGACCTGGTAATGGAATAGGACTGTGGTGATTGTGATTATTTATATTACCATAATGCCTAGGAGCCCTCGTCAAGGACCTGGACCATTGTGCTAGGTGCTGTACAAACAGAGAAGGTCCCTGCACCAAAGAGTTTATAATCTAAGTAATAAACGATAAGAGATGGATGCACACAGTCGGGGGAGTGTAAGGAAATAATGACATAATATTGGTTCTAGACTACGACACATTTCTGAAATATGGTAGAATTACGAAAAAATTGAAATACTAGAATTGCCAGCTATAACCTATGCAAAAATGATAAATTAGATTGTAGAAGTGGCAGGGCAGTACTGTCATTAAAAGAGTCAATAAAATCTGAGAGTTTCTTAGTGGAAGAAAGCACAGTATAATCTGTATAGATACAGAACCCAAATCATAAGAATACAAATATGCTAGTAAGTTTATTACCAGTCTCTAGATTAGGGCAAATGATATTGAGTACTTAATGTGGAGACTAGTGGTATTGAGTATTTAATGTGAGGGAGGCGGGAGGCAATTAAATCTAATAAAGCACTAATAATGGGTGACCTACCTTCCATATAAACTGCTCGTGTCTCAAAACAGAACAGTATTTAGAAACGCAATTAACCAATACATTTATCTGATCTTCTTGGATGAGGTAGTTCTGGAGTCCACTACAGAAGAGGTGGACATGATTTGTTTCAAAAGGTAACTGCAGTTGGACCACTAAGTGAGACCACAGTATAATTAAGTTCAACCACCACATGGGAAGGGTCATACCAACAATTAGTGCTTGCATTTTAGAAAGCGGTGTTTTGTTTTTAAAATGAAGCCAATAAAAAGATTAAAATCTTTACTCAGCATGGAGGCTAGCTAAGAAACTATATCACAGTCACAAAAGCGTGCCTTTAAACAGTGTCTGCCTCAGAGGTAGTCCTTTCAAATATGACATTGAGGTGTCTGTCAGATGAGGAAGTGCCAAACAGCAGCCAGGAACCAGGACTGCATGATGGTATTCTATAAGAGTTCTGAAGGAATTTAGGAATGAAGTGGCTGAGCTGCTAATAAAAAATATACATTCTCTCATTAAAATTGACTGTTGTAACAGATGACTTGTGGGTAACAATTTTACCTGTCTTTCATATATTTATAAAAGGTATTAGGGATGATTCTGGGAATTACAGACAGTGTGCCTTGTGTTACTACTTGATACATTGTCTGAACCAATAGCTAAATAGAGAGTTGAACATGATATGTTAGAGACATACTAACATACCTTCTGAAAAGGAAAAATATAATTTTCCTTTCCAATCTACTAGAATTGTGTTGTGTGTTCCATCAGAATATTGGATGTAGGAGAACCAACTGGCGTACATGTAGTTGGACTGTGGTTTTTTTAACAGGATAATCAATAGTTGATACCCATTGACTGAAATGGAGATTACTCTAAGTAAAAGATTTCTGAAGCTAGTTTTCATACAGCTTGTTTTATGGCTCCAGAAAGACTTATAGAATCTTTTGAAAGTTTTGGGCTGTAGTAACAAATACACAAACTTTAAATACTCAAAACATGATTTAGATTTGTTTGTTTGTACAAGGCCTGATTTGCAGGTCCCCCTATTTGAAGTAAAATGGGAGTTTGCTTGAGTCAAGACTGCAGAAGACAGCCTAAAATATATATATATATATATATATATTATATATATATATATATAAGGATAGACATGGCAGTGTTGGTGGTGGTTGTCAGTTGTGGTCATGCAGGGCCCATGGTTTATCTCTGATCCTGCACCACTATCTAAAAGGAATAGAAAAACTTTCGACTGCTAAAATAATTACAGTGATAAATGCTATATCTTTTTACCATCTTTTATATTTCAAATTTTGTATTAGGATTGTTAATGTTTCCAGATAATATATGTGTTTTATAAGAAGCAAATGGCAATAACAAAGGATACCACATGTAAAACTACACAACAGTTCTTTAAAAAATGTGAAAAGATTTTTATAAACTTTCTATAAGCATGAGGGTTGGGCTTCACATGATTAGTATCTGTTTTTGATAGTAGAATTTCAAGTGTTGTTTTTTCCCCTCAGGACATTTATTCAGAACAGCTGGGGATCAACCGTGTAACCTGTCCACAGTGTCGAGTGCCTTCCCAATGGTCAGCCACCCAGTCTTTGGTCTACATACAGCCAACTCAGGGCATTCAGAGTTTGGTGGCTTGGGAACACTTGGTACTCCCACAGCCTTAGCAGCACATCCCCAACTAGCACCTTTTCCAGGTAAACATCTGTTACAAAGAATATTCAACCTTCTGAAGAAGAAACAATGAACTGTCCTAATTCAAATAGACAGTGATTTATTTTACATCAACAAGCAAAGTAGAAGAGGTTCAACTTTCCTGTGTCAAAGACCTCAAGATCTAGGACTGGGCAAGGTCTAGGAGATTTCTGAGTGTAATTTACAATGTGAGGAAAGGAAAACATTGCAGATTGGCTGAGATTCTCACTAATAGCCCCTTAAGAGTGGTTCTCTAAGAACCACTGTAGTCTGTAACTGAAGTAGTACATGTTCTTGCCAATAGTGAGGTTTAACCAGACAGACACTTGTTTTTTTTTTCCATCTTAACATGTCTTTGTTTCTATTAGGTGGATGTATTCATCACAAACAATAAGATTGGAAGGTATTTATTTAATATGGAGAAAAGTTGGAAGGGTAATGGATCTATTCTCCCTTTTTTGGGGTAACTTTTTCAGTTGTTTTCTGTCTGACACCTGTAATAGTGAAAGTTCTAACTAAGCTTAAGAGATAATGGTTGATTTTACTTGTCCTTTTGTCAGCTCAAGCTGCGATTGATTGATAAGAAACATGAATTTTTTCTTCACTTTGGGGTTAAGGACAGTGGGTAAAATTTCCAAAAGCACTTTAATGACTTAGGGTGCCCATGTCTCATTGAAAGTCAGTGGGACTTAAGATCCTAAATGCCTGTCACTTTTGTAAATGGGACTTGGAACCTGGGTTCTGTAGCTAATTTTGAAAATTTTACCCCAGGTGAATAGGTACCTACAAATTGTCAAGTTGTAGCAACTCAGTAGGGTCCCAAAGTATGGAACTACTATAGACACTGCTTTAGGGTAATGATGATTATTGCTGTCCCTTAGATAACTGTTGTTACTGGTAATAAATTTTTATTCATGGTGGCATCTTGTAAAATCTGTACAATAAGCTCTAATAAGCCTTATCCTAAAGCAAATTGCAGAATTCTGCGGGAGATGGTTGTGCACCAGTAGCATCTGACTTCAAGCTTAGGGTGTCAGATATTCTGCTAGTATTTTCCCACATCCTAATTCTGCTAGTATTTAGAACTCTCTAAATCCCATCTCTGAGGAAACAAAACCTCATGTCTTAATACACATTGAGCATCCTAGAGAAGTGTGAGTGTCAAAATTTGTCTCCTGATAAAGCAAAGTGTTTTCCTAACTCAGTCTTCTGTAGATTGCAACAGCATATTTTCTCATGAGAAAGGAATTCTCTTTTCTAGGGACTTAACACTGTGTAAAGACTGTATTTAAAAAAAAAAAAAGAATGTGGAAGAATAGAATTCCACCTGCAGAATTCCACTTGGCTTACTCGTTCTCTCTTGATAAAAACCCTGAACAAACCTTATAGCTAGTTCTCTTGTAATCTTTTACTTTGTTTGCCAAAATGACCTAGTTATTTTTTAGAAATCTTATCAATAAAACAGAAGTAGAACGTTGTCACTTGATAAAGGTCCACACCTAGGCAGAGGCAAGGCATTTAGAGAAATGCATGTTGAGGTGAAGTCTAGAAGGTTAAAATTATATTCAGAGCAGGAGACATTGATCCTGGGACAATATTGTCATTCAGTGATTTGTCTCCGTTATGGCTGAATGATTCATGCAGCTGTAACCATTTTATCTACTGGATGTTGGTGCAATAGAATGACAGTTACTTACTCGAAGCCTTATTCTGAGAGATGTGTAACATCCACATTTACCATAGATGTCAATCCTTTGTGTTTGAAGTAAAATAAACAATTTTCTTAATGAGAGTTGCATTTCCTCAGCATCTCTTAGGATCAGGCCCATAATCATTACTTATCTGCTTTTCAGTGATGGTCTTGGAAAAGAGACCTCTTGGGTGCTTCAGTTAACCCGGAAGCATCTTATCAATAAAGGTACAGTTTTTTTATGACTAAGATTTGCATAGAGAGAGAATTTTTAGTTTTATGTTTTCTCAGACAATTTTGCTTTGCTGTCCTGCTAAAAGACTGTCTTGAGTTCATACATCCCATTTGGGATAATATCAGACAATATAGAAACTTTACATAACTATACAACTGTACATAGCCATTCTGTGTCATTTGAATCTTTGAAGGTGGCCCTTCGCACCAGGGACAAACAATTTTGTTGGTTGGTATTTGTGCGATTCTATCCTTTGTGTTTCCCTATCACTGTTCTCTTTGTGTTCCCTTCTTAGCACATGGTAGTGCATTCATTCTCTTTCTCAGGTGGTCTCCACATCTTGATACATCTCAAATATTCTTACCTTTTCCTGAGCAGTAATCACCACATTTTACTGTGAATTCATTGCTCTTTGTTTTGTTTACATACTCCATACTGAGTGACACCATGGCAGGTTAAAAGCTCAGTCTGTCACCGGCATTGTTCACAATCTAGTTTTCATAACCATTAATAGTATCAGCCAGTGAATGTAAAACGTGACACTTACGTAATCTAACCTTCCCTTCCAAATGCTCTTCTTGAATAGTAATTCTAAATGACTGTTTAAAATAAAAGGCTAAATTCTACTCTCACTTACACTGGTGTAAATCAGGTGTAACTTTATTACCTTCACTAGAGAAATTGACATCCGTGTAAATAACAGCAGAATTTGCCTCCTGTTGGTACAATTTCCATCTTTAAACTGTATTGAAGTTGGTGTCATCTCTTTAAAAATGCAGCATTCCTGTGGAGTGGAGCAATGGATTCTTCAAAAGCAGCAAAGAGTCCTGTGGCACCTTATAGACTAACAGACGTATTGGAGCATAAGCTTTCATGGGTCAATACCCACTTAGTCGGATGCATGTAGTGGAAATTTCCAGAGGCAGGTATAAATATGCAAGCAAGAATCAGGCTAGGGATAATGAGGTTAGTTCAATCAGGGAGGATGAGGCCCTCTTCTAGCAGTTGAGGTGTGAACACCAAGGGAGGAGAAACTGCTTTTGTAGTTGGCTCGCCATTCACAGTCTTTGTTTAATCCTGGATTCTTCAGGTTCTCAACTTAATCACACAGAACTTACTCAAAGCTGATGCATATGCCTGCTGCTTTTTTAAAGTGTGTGTGTGTGTGTGTGTGTGTGTGTGTGTGTATATTTTAAAGCATAATTGCACACAGAAACCATTAAAGGAGCAATTTCCAAGAGGAGGACACTAATTCAGAAAATGACATGAATCAGATATAAAATTTGTCATCTAGTCTATCCTGTTACCTGTGCAGATTGTTCCCTACTGTGTATTTTCTACTGCTCTGTCAGTCTATACTTTTAATCATATTGGTAATAGGGATTCCATTATTTCCCTTGGAAGCTTACTCTATAATCTTATGCTCCATTGGCCTGATCAGCAACACTGAGAGAGGTTATTTGGGGGGCTTTTGGTGAGTAAAATAGCATAATATATTATAACAATTTCTTTCCTTAATGTTGATCAACCCAATCAAAAGAGCTGCTACCACCACGTAAAAAACAAAAACAAACAAACAAAAAAACAGTGTGGCAAGCCATGAAGGAAACTGTAAGTTCCCTGTCTCTTTGAGAAGCTACAGTATTTTATGTAGCAGTACACACTTGCTTAACTGCTTTGTTTTATTAAGTCCAAACTTGTTTTGTACCTATGTCATATTTGCATTTACAGATCTTATTTCTGTCACTCCCTTGTTACAAGTAGTATAAGGTCATGACTTCCCCCCACTTTTATTTAAGTGAAGTTTCTAAAAGGTCTTCCCTTGCCAAAACATGAACCAGTTGTTTTACCAGTTATAGGGGTTGGTTTTTTATTTTATTTTATTTTATTTTATTTTACTTTCTTAAGCAAAGGAGCTTGTTCTTTTAACAGTTTTATTCCTTTAGATGTGATGTAAAAGTTTTTTTCTGGATTATGCTGTGTGTTTTGGTTTGTTGCTGAATAAATGTGTTAATTCTAACAAGTGTTTTTAAGTTGGCTCCACTGTAGTAACTTCAACAGCTATTACAAACTATGGCCCTGATACTGCAAAACCATTCTCTTAGGCAAATCCGTATGCAATCATGGATCCCCGTACAAGCTCAGGCATCAATATTGTTGGGCAGTGAACGGTCCACAGGTTGTCTACCTCACTACTAATCTCTGCATCAGAGATGGCTGTGTGTCTGAGGTGCCATATGTACAGTCTGTTTGCAGTAATGTTGTAGCCGTGTTCGTCCCAGGATATTAGAGAGGGGGTAATGTCTCTTATTGGACTAGCTTGAGCGTTTTGTAAGGTCAAAAGCTCCTCTCTTTCACCAACAGAAGTGGGTCCAATGAAAAGATATTACCTCACCCACCTTGTCTCTGTTTTATGTACAATATTTAATATATAGTATTTTGGGCACTTTCCAGGTGAAAGATGCCATAAAAATTCTAAGATGCTGCTCTGTTAGTAACCAAAATAATTGAATTTTAAAGGGACCATGTCAAATGGTTGTATATTTGATCTGCCTGAAAAAAGGAGATTTCATGAATTAATCAAGACTAAAACTGGTTTCCTGTTTTTTTAGAAACACAACAAACCATGTTACATTATCAGTTTATTTCAACGTGATATATCAGTTTATTCCAAAGTGAGATTCTCATCCCCTACTCAGACCTCTTTATGTTGTGTAGAAGTCCAGGAGTGGCATAAAGGAGCCCTGACAGCCCTTTCTGGTTGTGGGAGGATTTCCCCCCCACCCCCTGTGCATGCTCTGTAAAAAAACAACGAAAAGATTGCCTTTTAAGGACCTTTTTTTCCCCCCAAGTGTTGGTGTAAGGGGCAAACTGAGGCAGGGCTGGGGGCACAATGGTCATGTCTGGGGCCGAGCTGTACAGGTTCCTGGCATCGTTTACCACAGGGAAGCCTCAGGCTGTCTCAACTTGGAGAGGTCCCCAGGGGTGTTCAAGTTACAATATAGAACCAAGAGTAGATCAAAATTCGGAGGGTTCAAACCTTACATAAAGGCATCGTAGCGTCTTGTCTCCCTGGCTTGGGAGTTCTGGGCTGTACCTCTTAAGAGCCACAGCAGTGACTCACTTTCACTCTTCACGGGGTGGAGGATAAGCATGCAAAAGTGACTGTGTTTCCTGATGGTGTTTTCGAGCACCAATGTAATTTTGGTGTGATCACCTCAGTATTGCAACTTATTTGTTTCACATGCTTGTTTTCAAAATGGGAATGAATAAAAATTGAGGGTGTAATTTTCAAAAGCTCTTAAATGACTTCAGAATGTAAATTCCAGAGAAAGTCAGTGACACTTGTCCTTCTAAGTCACTTAGGCACTTTTGATAAATCCTGTCCCCACTTTAAGATAGGCAGAATTTATTTTGTGGATCTGCTGTAAATTGCATACAGAAGCTTCATTAGATGAAGATTAAAAAAATAAATTGAGTGGGATAACTAATGTTTGGGTTTTTTCCTTTTTCTTCTTCTTTGAGGTACAGAATGGTGGCGAACAGATGTGCACACTCGTACAGGGGCTGCTTTTTTTCCACCTCTTCTGGGAATTCCACCACTATTTGCTCCTCCTGCCCAGAATCATGATTCCAGTTCATTCCATTCAAGAAATACAGGGAAAAATAGTCGAGGTGGTTTAGAAAAAGGTAACAGCTGAAGTTGTAACATGAATAAAACAAGCCTGAGCCCTATACCATCTGTTTCTGGTAGTGTGCATGAGTTTTACTTTGAATTCATCATCATCATCCTTGCCATATCTAAACAATTTTTAGTATGAGTTTATTTTGGCAGTGGGGCATCAGGTATCTAAGTATGGGCTTTCAGTCACTGAATACCACTTCTGGGACATATATTTGTGATTTCTTGTTTTTCTATGATTATATCTAGACCACTGCATACTGAGTATGCATAGCAGATTTGTTTTTAAAGGAGTAGGTTGATATAAAGGCCATATTTGGTCACCTGTAGCGAATATAGTTCCATTACGTCGTCAAAGTTGGGGGCTGGCTGTGGGGGACTGTACCCACCTCCAGGGCAGCAGCATGCAGGGAAAGGCGGGGAAGAGCCATGGGATATCATAATTTTACAGATGTTCTTGTTTTTCACCTCGCTTCCCCAGGAGATTTGGCTGTGATAGAGGGCCCCTCCCCCTGCACCCACCTGCACCCTGTGTGTCATTAAGCCCAGGTATTTGGGCCAGGTACCGAGTTCAGGACTTGTGCCTTAGTCGTGCAAACCTCTAAAGCCGGCTCTTTAAAACAGATGATGGTGCAGCAGTGAACATGGCCTTCAGATTTCTTACTGCAATCTTTCCAAATTCTCACCAATAAAACCTTTATCCAGTGCCATCACATATCCTCTCTTTATATAGTATAAATTATAATTTATATTGTTTAACTGAGATCTTGATGGATGGGCAGTAGTCAGGAAATTTTTAGCATCCTCTTCCATGCTCCCAAGTCCACGTGCTCAAGATTCCAGAACCCCAGAATGGGAAATTATGTGTGTGTCAAGGATTACCTCTTGAAAAACTTAGTTTTTGAAACTAATTTGTAAAACTAAAACTTGTCTGATTTCAAATGAAATTCTTTCAAGTTTCTCACTTTTTCTTCATTGATATCTCTCCACTCCCCAACGGGCCTTGTACAATAACAAGCTGTGGATGCAGCTTCCTACTTCTCTCTTTACCTTTAAGATATGAAGGGATTCCTCCTAGCAGAGGCCTAGCACAGTGTATGTTTTTAAGCTCTTTATTTTGCAACAGAGTAAATTATATCTTTACTGACTAATGTCTAAGTGTATTGTTGAAAATAGACAATTCTTGATTTCTGACAGTAAACTACAAATTATTCAAGCCTGTCTTTTATGTCTCCTTATTGGTGTTGTCATGTTTTCCTCAAAAACAACAACCCCCTCTTCCAAATTACTCCTTTTCTTGGGGTAGCAGTGTTTTATAGGACAGTGTATATTAGAATTTAAATATGTCTTTGAATATTTAAATATGTCTTCATCTATACCTCTTGCTACAGGTACCCCTAATATAGGCTAATATGACCATAACTCACCACAGAAGTGACTGCTTTATGTCTACGATTCTGTAAACCACAGTTTTTAATTTTTTTTTTTTAAGGTGTGAATGGATCAGTAAATGGGAACAGTACAACATCAGTATCTGGGGTCAACACATCCATATTGCTTACTACCACTGCAAGTTCTGCAGGACAAGCAAAGGCTATAACCTCAGGAGGGGGAGGTCGCAAATGTAACCAGGAACAAAACAAAAACCAGCTTTTGGATACCAGAGCTGACAAAATCAAAGATAAGGTAAATAACTTAAAAAAGCTGATGATTCATGGCTAAAGATGTAAGATTATAGTATTGGCCTTTAAAACTCCATGGTCTGCAATGAAGATTATATTATAAAGTGTTTTATTTCCCTTTGCCAATGTCTTGGGATTTCCTTTTTCACTAATGCAGGATCTCTCACCTGGCACCAGTAGATTAATGCTGGTTTTTAGTTAATGGGCATAGAGCTTTATGTGTACGTTCTGCTAACCTGAATAGATCAGTCATACTTGGTCATGCATGGGAAGATAACATTGAATTTCACAGCAAACAGAACGTTCTGGCACTTCGAGAAAAGATTCACATATCTTCCAATGTGGGATTTCCTATCTCTGGGGGAATGGAAGTACTATTAGTGGCCTCGATTCAGCAAAGTACTTAAGCATATGCCTAACTTTAAGCACAAGTAGTTGCATTGAAGTAGGCTTACTCACATGCTTAGTTAGACACGTGTTTAAGTACTTTGCTTCACTGAGTCCCAAGTTACTTATGTCCAAGCAATAGAAAACTGGAGACTAGAACTCGGTCTCCTTGTGGTTGGAAAGGAAGGCACTTGGACAGTACCAGCTGCCAATAACTAGATTAAATGTCAAAGGACAGAAGTGCATTAATTCTGATACTTTTTGTGAGTCACTTGATACCATAGCCTTCTTGCCTCTTCCCGCTACAATGGTCTATACCAAGGGTGGACAAACTAGGGTCTGTGGGCCGGATCCGACCCCTCAGGACTTTGGATCCGGCCCGCGGGATTACCACTCCTGTGGTGCCGCGGGCCCCGCATTGCTCCAGGAAACGGCTGGCACCATGTCCCTGCAGCCGCTGGGGGAGGGGCAGCAGAGGGCTCTGCACGCTGCTCTTGTGTTGTGCTCAGCCCTCTGCCTCCCCTCCCCCAGAGGCCGAAGGAACGTGTTGCTGGCCAGGAGCATGGGGCGCCGTTGCCACCCTGGAGCCGCTCCAGGTAAGCGGTGCCAGGCCGGAGCCCGCGCCTCAAACCCCTCCTGCGCCCCGGACCCAACTCCCTGCCCTGAGCCCCCCTGCCTCCACCTCAACCCCCTCCTGCACCCCAACCCCCTGTCCTGAGCCCCCGTCGCACCCCTCCTGCACTGCAGCCCCCTGCCACACCTCGCACCCCTCCTGCACCCTAACACCCTGCCCTGAGCCCTCTGCTGCACCCTGAATCCCTCCTGCACCCCAACCCCCTGTCCTGAGCCCCCAGTCGCACTGTGCACCCCCTGCTGCACCCCAGCCCCCTGCCCTGAGCCCCCTCCTGTACCCCGCTCCCCTCCTGAACCCCAGCCCCCTGCCCTGAGCCGTCTGCCGCACCTTGCAGCCCTCCTGCACCCCAGCCCCCTTCCCTGAGCCCCCTCGTAAACCCTGCACCCCTACTCTGCCCCAACCCCTTGCCCTGAGCCCCTCCCTGCACCCCGCACTCCCTCCCACACCCCAACCCCCTGCCCCAGCCCTGTATTCATGGCCCTGCATGCAGTTTTCCCACCCAGATGTGGTCCTCGGGCCAAAAAGTTTGCTCACCCCCTATATGCTCCAAATTCTCTAAGTGAAATGAATTAAATGTGAACTTTAGTCAGAATTTTTGAAGTAGATTTGATGTTTATATCCAGCAATCTACCTTAAAATACTCACACTTAGTCCTGAAAATCTTAATTAGAGTTTTCTCGATATGGGCTTTTATTAGATCGTTGCTGTTCCACACTACATTCTCAAACACTATATTTTTTAATTTTATTTTTTTGTGTGGCTTGGGACATGCAAAACATTTAAAAATCTAAGATTTTTAGGTGTTTTAAGATGCAGGCTTGGATAACTTCCTTACTCTCTTTTACCTTGATGCCAAGCTTATCTGGGGAGTCTTTTCACAAAATCCATCCCACCAAAAGTATAAAACACATTTTACCTCAGAATACTGTTTAAACATGCACCTTCTAACAACCTGCAAATGCATTGGAATGTTCTGCTATACATGTTGGAATCTTATTATGCTTTTTAGATACTCCAGACTTGTTTATTAAATTTAGAAATGGAGCAGTTGAAGAATAATTTTGTATCAGTTCATAAGATTTGCATGCAAATGTGGCCACGTTTCTGCCTCATACACAAGTAAGGAATTTCCCAGGACACAGTATCTTTAATAATGCCTCTCTTTATGTATCCCAGGTGTTTGCTTGCTTTTTACTGCCATTAAGCATAGTGCCAAAGGTATTAGAATTTTATCTGTCATTACCTCTAAATTTCTCTTCTTGCAGGGTAGTTTGTGGCATAACCATGAAACAGTAGAAATCATTCAAATTTCATCTTTTGGACCTAAGCCTCAGTCTCCAAACTGAGCTGGATAAGCCAATTATCGGCCTTTGATTTTAGTCTGTAGAAATCATTCTGATTTTCACAGTCCCTCCTCCCCTCTTCTTTGTGTTGTCTGTTTCCTTTAACTACCGGGTCTGAGTCATCGGTAGATTTTGTCCTGTGACTGCTCTTAGGTGCCACCTTCCACGTCTATTGTTTCAATTCACCAAGTATCACTTGGCTTTAAAACCAAGACAGCTCTTTATCTATTCCGATAGTTTGCCATGTATACTACTTACAAAATTTGACTGTTTTCACTATTGCATCCAAAGCTGGGTAAATTACAGAATGTCCAGAGCTTTTGTCTGTCAAAATGTTTCTGTTGTCATTTCCCTCATAATGTAACCCTAGATTTGTTGGTTCTCATCTCTTTTTGTAAATGATACTGACTTTCTTTAAATCAGAACTTTCTAATTCTGTCCCAGTTAGTGTTCTTCATCCTGAACCCTTCTCCACAGATCCAGGCTTGGATCAGAAGCACCATGGACCTGATAGCCCTTCATCAATAGATTTCAGTTGGGTTTCAACCCACTGGTGTCAAGACATACAGAAAGCTATAAACAAGAACTCAGCAATCCCCTCTTCTGTTACATTTTTTCCCTCCCCTATTTCTGTACCTGGAGCAATTGTTACATTTGTCAGGTTTCAGAGTAACAGCCGTGTTAGCCTGTATTCGCAAAAAGAAAAGGAGTACTTCTGTGTCACTTACTGGTTTGTGTTTGTCATTTTAAATAGAAACTTAAAGGTTGAGGAGTTGAACTGAAGTTAAAAATGTGGGAAGGGATTAGGGTGGGATTTTGAGTGATCTGTTGGGCACATGGAAGATCGCTGGAGGAAAACAAATGGGCAGAAGTAAAGACTGCACTGAAAGGTCTGATGCTAAAGAGTACTTCACTATTTTTGATGTCGGTGCCTTGTCTGAAGATAAAAGGAGTGTGAAGATGGTCATTTTTTCCTAGTTCAGTAGTAAAGTGGAATCAAGAAGTCGTCCTGAGATATTTTGAGAGGCATAGGCTGATATTTTCAAAGATGTCCATGGAATTTGGACACTTAAATACTTGCTAGTTGCCTTAGATAAGTAAATAACTATGCCTCTATATTTGTAAAAAAAACAAGGAGTATTTGTGTTACCTTAGAGACTAACAAATTTATTTGGACATAAGCTTTTGTGGGCTAAAACCCACTTCATCGGATGCATGCAGTGGAAAATACAGTAGGAAGATATATATATACACAGAGAACATGAAAAAATGGGTGTTGCCATACCAACTGTAACGAGACTAATCAATTAAGGTGGGCTGTTATCAGCAGGAGAAAATAAACTTTTGTAGTGATAATCAGGATGGCCCATTTCAAACAGTTGACAAGAAGGTGTGAGTAACAGTAGTGGGAAAATTAGCATGGAGAAATAGTTTTCACTTTGTGTAATGAGCCATCCACTCCCAGTCTTTATTCAAGCATAATTTAATGGTGTCCAGTTTGCAAATTAATTCCAATTCTGCAGTTTCTCGTTGGAGTCGGTTTTTGAAGTTTTTTTTGTTGGAGAATTGCGACTTTTAGGTCTGAAATTGAGTGACCAGGGAGGTTGAAGTGTTCTCCGACTGGTTTTTGAATGTTATAATTCTTGATGTCTGATTTGTGTCCATTTATTCTTTTGCGTAGAGACTGTCCAGTTTGGCCAATGTACACTTGTCTGCATATTTTTAGCTGTTTTATCTTTTACCCTTTTCTGACCCTCTAAATGCACTTATGCCCCTCCAGTGCCCCATAAACACACAATGCTGTTTCTCCTTTTTGATAATAAATTGGTGTCCCTTGTGTAGAAATGTGACCAGTCCAACCATTATTGGCTTTTACCTATTACAAAAGGGGCCTGAATAGCCTACAAGCTGAAACTCTTATGACTGCCACAGTAATTCCCAATGCAGTGAGGTTCCCAATTTGTCCCTAGACATTTGATGGCAGAATATTGAGTTGTATGCCAAAAGCAGCTACCTCTTTTATTACTGGAGAGTCTGCTTTTTATACATAGACTATACTCCATGCTCCTCCTTTACTTTCATCTATTGTGCTTATCACACTCAAACCCTCAGAACCAAGAACTGGAGCATGTTTAATTATCTTTCCTTGTCAGTCATATTTCTGTCTCATCTGTCTGCAAGAACTTGCTGTTGTATTGTCCATAAGAGTATTACAGACCCCTCTTCTTAGGGTGATCACTTTCCCTATCTCCTTGTCTACAGTATGAAAAGGTGTGCTTTTTAAAATGAGGTAGCTAATATGTTTCAGAACACAGGTGCACACAGAGCAAGTTGTAGTTTTTACATGTTTACTGGGGGAGGTGAACCCTAGCAAGTTGAGGTGGACCCACTCACAAACTCTTTTCTCCTGACTATTTTGTAGCATGACAATGTGGGTGAGGAAATATCTTTTATTGGACCAATTTCTGTTGGTGAGAGAGACAAGATTTTGAACTTACACAGAGCTCTTCTTCAAGTCTGGGAGACTAACTTAGTGTCACTGCTATATGCATTCAAGTTGATTGTCAGCATCAGCCTGCCAGATCTCTGGTTGCTCAAGAAGCTGATGTTATAAACATTCAGTGGGTGTCATTAAAAACTGGACATTTACTATCTGTAATAGTTAATTACTATTACATCACTGTTTTGGGTGATTCTTATTCTACCGACAGAGGTATTGTAACACAGTATCACAGGTTTCAGAGTAGCAGCCGTGTTAGTCTGTATTCACAAAAAGAAAAGGAGTACTTGTTGCACCTTAGAGACTAACAAATTTATTTGAGCATAAGCTTTCATGAGCTACAGCTCACTTCATGGGATGCATTCAGTGGAAAATACAGTGGGGAGATTTATATACATAGAGAACATGAAACAATGGGTGTTACCATACACACTGTAACCAGAGTGATCACTTAAGGTGAGCTATTTCCAGCAGGAGAGCGGGGGGTGGAAAAACCTTTTGTAGTGATAATCAAGGTGGGCCATTTCCAGCAGTTGACAAGAACGTCTGAGGAACAGTGGGGGGTGGAGGGGGGGAATAAACATGGGGAAATAGTTTTATTTTGTATGATGACCTATCCACTCCCAGTCTCTATTCAAGCCTAAGTTAATTGTATCCAGTTTGCAAATTAATTCCAATTCAGCAGTCTCTCATTGGAATCTGTTTTTGAAGTTTTTTTGTTGAAGAATTGCCACTTTTAGGTCTGTAATCGAGTGACCAAAGAGATTGAAGTGTTCTCCGACGGGTTTTTGAATGTTATAATTCTTGACGTCTGATTTGTGTCCATTTATTCTTTTACGTAGAGACTGTCCAGTTTGACCAATGTACATGACAGAGGGGCATTGCTGGCACACGATGGCATATGTCACATTGGTAGATGTGCAGGTGAACGAGCCTCTGCTAGTGTGGCTGATGTGATTAGGCCCTATGATAGTGTCCCCTGAATAGATATGTGGGCAGAGTTGGCAATGGGCTTTGTTGCAAGGATAGGTTCCTGGGTTAGTGGTTCTGTTGTGTGGTGTGTGGTTGCTGGTGAGTATTTGCTTCAGGTTGGGGGGCTGTCTTTAAGCAAGGACTGGCCAGTCTCCCAGGATTTGTGAGAGTGATGGGTCGTCCTTCAGGATAGGTTGTAGATCCTTGATGATGCGTTGGAGAGGTCTTAGTTGGGGGCTGAAGGTGATGGCTAGTGGCGTTCTGTTATTTTGTTTGTTGGGCCTGTCCTTTAGTAGGTGACTTCTGGGTACTCTTCTGGCTCTGTCAGTCTGTTTCTTCACTTCAGCAGGTAGGTATTGTAGTTGTAAGAATGCTTGATAGAGATCTTGTAGGTGTTTGAGATGTTAGAGCAAATGTGGTTGTATCGTAGAGCTTGGCTGTAGACAATGGATCGTGTGGTGTGGTCTGGATGAAAGCTGGAGGCATGTAGGTAGGAATAGCAGTCAGTAGGTTTCCGGTATAGGGTGGTGTTTATGTGACCATCGCTTATTAGCACCATAGTGTCCAGGAAGTGGATCTCTTGTGTGGACTGGTCCAGGCTGAGGTTGATGGTGGGATGGAAATTGTTGAAATCAGGGTGGAATTCCTCAAGGGCTTCTTTTCCATGGGTCCAGATGATGAAGATGTCATCAATGTAGCACAAGTAGAGTAGGGGCATTAGGGGACGAGAGCTGAGGAAGCGTTGTTCTAAGTCAGCCATAAAAATGTTGGCATACTGTGGGGCCATGCGGGTACCCATAGCAGTGCTGCTGATTTGAAGGTATACATTGTCCCCAAATGTGAAATAGTTATGGGTGAGGACAAAGTCACAAAGTTCAGCCACCAGGTTTGCCGTGACATTATCGGGGATACTGTTCCTGATGGGTATCACAGTAGAGGTAAATATCATCATTGTGTGGTAAACACCCATTTTAAATACTGTCCTATATATCTGATCTCAGGAAGTTCTGCTCATTTTACTGCTTGCAAATCATGGTGTTCTGTTTCATTTTAAGACCTTAACCTTCATGAAGACACATCCTACTTCTGTGCCTAGTATTTGAAAGGAAGATAAAGACATTTAAATATGATATAAAGAGGATCAATCGCTAAACATCTAGGACCAGATTCTGACCTTGAATAAACAGAAGCAGCTCCACTGAAACCAGTTGCACAGGATATAAGTACCTGTTTTATAGTGTTTTAAATATCATGAGTCACAGTATTGCATATAGGGTAAAGACATGGCAAAAGCCCTACTGAAGCAGTCAGACCAGTCTTGACAAGCCCATAACAGAAATGAAAACTCTATGATTGACCAGTAATTAAACGTTCATTTGTTCTAAATGCTGTGTTTAATAACTATCGCAAATGCCAAATAGCTCCACCCTCGTGTAAATTCAGTCCAGGTGTATCACAAGTTAGCAGTCCATACAATTAATTCCAATAAATCCTCTTAAAACAAGAAATTTTGGGATTTCAGCATAGAATTCTCAATTCTTTTTAGGCTCCTATTGTTTCAGTAATATGATTACTGTTCAGTAGCCATGATAAAAAGCTACTTGACTATACCAAACTTCTGATATATTCCTTTTAAAAAGGAAGTAAAGAAAAAATATTCTTTCTAAAGGTGCTTTCTTAGACATTCCCATTACTATTGTAACTTAAAAGTATTGTCACTTTGTTCTCTCCAGACACCCTGATGCTCTGCTCTTCAATGTGTCTGCATATTGCAGTGTAAATTATTTTCCTTTCATACTGGTCTGACACTATCTCATTCTCCCTACGACCTCGTCAGTGCTCCATGTATCTGTATCTAGTTTACGCACATCTCATCCTTGCTTTCAAGGTGCTGTTCAACTCCTCTGTTCCTGCCTGCATTTTAAACCTTGTTTCTCCCTACTTGCACTCTGTCAATACTTGCCTTTATGCTTTTTGCCTTCACCCTAAGTGCATTCATGCCTTTTTTTTTCACATTGCCCCTTACATCTGATGTGACATCCCTGTCTTAATGTTTCAAGAGTCCCTCCTGAAAGCAAATACACTTGTTTGGCTAACTTTGTAAGCCTCATCTATCACATTTCAAAATCTGTTCTTTGAAGTTTCAATATATATTTCATGTCATCTTCTGTATTTTTGTCAGCTTGTTGCTACCTTCTCTTGTTTGTTTCCTGTGCTTGCCTATTACAGATTGTAAGCGCTTTGACGCAGGGGCCATCTCTTCCTTCCTGGAAATGCCATGCAAATTTATAGCACTAAGCAATAGAAACACTCTGTTAGTTAATAGCCCTTAACTAGTTAATAACTAGTTAATAGCCCTTAACTTCTGTCCCTTTCAAAGACAGACTTATAGGCACCATTCCCTGCCCCCCCCCACTTCCCTTCAGCGCCCCTCGGCATTTAAGTCCAACATGGAAGTGAGAAGGCAACCAGCCCCTCGTTCAAAATAGAGTTTGCAGTCTGACACAGACAACATAGAAGGGCCACAATATCAAACAAAATTAATACATTGTTCAAAGACAGATTAACCAAATTGTCACAGCTTGATTATTGAAATATCTTGATGGAGTTTATTGTAGGTTTTATTGTTTTCAGGCTTGTTAGAACACACACTCTCTGTGTAGTCACCCAATTATCTAGGCCTGAATTTGGCAGTTACACAAAGAATCTCTCATATTGTCCTTAAAATTGATGACAGTGTGTTCTCACATTTAGTGGGATACAGGTCACCAGATGTGGTTAATTTATTCATTTTATAGTTCCTCTTTCTTCTTTCTGAAGAACATCAGGAGAATAAGGTACGCTAGAGAATTGCTGATAATATTAGTCAAGACCGATAAGACCATGTCAAGAAGAGATGGATGATGTAACAAATTAAAGATTACCATTAATAAAGTTTTTATCTTCTCTCTAGAAACCAAGAAAGAAAGCAGTAGAAAGCTCCAGCAATAGTGATAGTGATTCAGGTTCCTCTTCGGACACCTCAAGTGAAGGCATTAGTAGTAGTGACTCAGATGATCTAGAAGAAGATGAGGAGGAGGAAGATCAAAGCATTGAAGAAAGTGAAGATGATGATTCTGATTCAGAGAATGAAGCACAACATAAAAACAAGAATAAGGTATGATAGCTGTATAGTGATTGTACAGCTAGCAATCTTGTTACTGAAAAAAGAAAAGGAGCACTTGTGGCACCTTAGAGACTAACCAATCTATTTGAGCATAAACTTTCGTGAGCTACAGCTCACTTCATCGGATGTAGCTCACAAAAGTTTATGCTCAAATAAATTGGTCAGTCTCTAAGGTGCCACAAGTACACCTTTTCTTTTCGCGAATACAGACTAACACAGCTGCTACTCTGAAACTTGTTACTGAAAGTTACTCTTGAAAAATTAAACTCAGATTTGTACCAGCTGAGGCATTGTTTAAGAATTAATACTAGGCAGGGAAGAGCATTTCCTGGGAGTTAATGGCTTGCTCAAGGTAAAAAGCGCCCTTAACTCAGCTGGTTGTTAATTTCTAGGAAATGCCTGACCTGGAGGTAATTTTTATTATAAACTGGAAAATATATACTATATGTAAAGACAAATTAAGTACTTTGTGCTGTAAAGTTTAGTTGAACTGTATGTCACCATGGATACTGCATTCTGTTCATAGCTGCTCTTTTCTTAGTGTACCCTTTACCCTACCCAAACCCAGTAAAGCAGGATGGGAATCCCAATATTCTATTCCCACAATTCTGATACATATGGGCTATTCCCTTCTTGTCTGCAGTTTCCAGAGGTAATTCAAAGTTGTAGCACAGCTTCGTGTTAGCCAGATCCTGTTCTCTAGCCTGCTGCCTGATCTTCTGCCTCTGTGGCAGCAGTCAAGTGGAGGTTCACTTTGCTCCCAAATTTTCTTTGACAGGTTGGTTTTTTTTTAAATCTTTTTCAGACAGTAGCAAAAGTAAGCAGCCTGTCTTTCTTTTCCCTCTTGTGGATCAGGTGTTGAGCCGTGGGGTGGTCTCAGCCACCCAGAACTGGCACTTCAGTGTCTCCCTGTGGGATTCCTCTGCCCCTCGCATGGCAGAGCTGTCATGCTAACATCAAGCTAAATCCAAGTGGTGTTCTGCAAGGCAGCTTTTATAGGCTCTTCAGAAGGCGAATTGTGCTCTGCCAGTTCTGAGCCAGCCAGCCCTTCTACTGCAAGCGCATAGGCTGTAAGTTGGATAGGCACTTCAGGTCCCACCCCTCCACCCCCCCTCCCCCCCAAAAGCACCACTCCAACACAGAAAAGCCCAATCTGTGGACACAAAGCAGAGCAGGGAGAGATTCCAATGACTAGGAGGACTTCAACCAGCCAGTCCAGGGGGGAAGTCTCAGGGCAGAACAGGACCAGAAAGAAAAAACCTGTAAAGGGCTCCAGGTCTCCCTCTAAGCTCCCTAGGGAGAGAAGCAGTGCTTGTACTCAGAGCTAGAATCAGGGAACTCTGGCAATGAAACCCCATTTCCCAGGTTGGGAGAGTGGGACCCTGAGGGGGAGGGCATGGAGGAAGATTTATCTGGAGGGCTCAAGGCACTGCATAAAGCAAACCATAAAAGGTAAGCCCAAGCCACAGCTGAATGGCAACATCTGGAAAGAGGGCTAAAAAACTAAAAAATTCAAAAAGAGCAAAAAAGAAAGGAGATAGTATTAACCCCCCCCCCCCCCAAAAAAAAAACACCCAACAAAAAACGAAGAGGTATTTGTCCTCTGACTTAGACGCCTCCGTCTCTACTGAGGAAGGGGAATGCTCAGATTCAGGCTCTGAGCAGGACATGGAAAAAATACAAGAAAGATTTTTTTCCTCTTAAAATGTTTGAAACAGTGTGCAGAAAGGTTGCAGCCATGATCCAGATCCAACCTGAGCAGGTGCTAGAGGGCAATCCTAAAGGCAAATACAGTACCTGCCTTGTAAATCATAATCCGAGACATCCTTCTAGAATGTGATCAAAGAGGAATGGGAAACCCCTGATGAGGGTAAATGCACTAGCAGGCATGCACTTAGGTATTATAAAGTGCAAGAACCAAAAAATGCCATTACAGATATACCACTGACCAATGCTGCTGTGGCATCTTTAGCAAAAGATAGAGTAATCCCATCTATAGGGGATTTCTTCCCCAAAGATACAACTAATACAAAAAGATGGAAGCCATCCTCAGAAGGTACTTTGAAGCTTTGTTGGCCATACTTAGAAAGCATCCGTGGCAGCTACATGCTTTGCAGGAACCACAGTGTCCTGGCTGGAGGACCTTAAGGCCGTGAAGAACAGAGACCATCCTGAATTCCAGTATTTATTTGGCGTATGTAATCCGGTCAGGTCAAGCCACAGCCTTTTTATTATGACTGGAAAACCTCCAGGAAGTTGAGTCATTTTGCAGTCCTCAACAATGTGCCTCCTGGTTTGTAACTGCCCACATTGACATAGTGGACTGTGTCTAAAACGTCACCGAAATTCTGCTGCAGTACAAATTCCATGTCTGGTATAAAACTGGTCGGTTCAGAAGGCTCCATTGCCTTCGAGGTAAATGAAACCCAGGTTGATGTTGAGTGGGGTATGAGACAAGATGATGATTTGTAATTTTCTCTGCAGACCATGAAGCTCTACCATAAATACCTCACCCAGTAAACTTATCCACAGTGCGGGCCGTGAGGGCAGACAACCATGCAAGTCTTTAATTAATGGTAGATGTGGCGTATCACGCTATTTCATCATGAGTTTTGCTACGCTTTTCTCTCTGCGAACACTGGGTGGAGAAATATTGAATTCCAGTGCATGCTTAAGAAGATTTCCCGAGCAGCAGCCTTCGTGGCAGATGCCAAAATAGATACAGTGAGATTTTCAGCAGCCAGAGGCTCATGGAAGGTTGATGCTCATTCTAAACAAATTCTGGGTTCATCTGAAGTCAGAGGTTCTCTCCTCTTTGGGGGAAAGCTAGACAAAATAGTGGCAGAAAGCACTGCCAAACTCAAACAATCCTTTCCCATCCCACTTAGTGCTCTGAGATGGGACTACAAACCCATTTTTTCAAAAATGCACAAAATGCACCTTTCATCCGTCATCCTTACAAAAGTACCAGAGGAAAGACAACAGGTGTATTGGGGAAAAACCTGGAACCAGGGATTGGGTGAAAAATCAAGAGCTGGATCCACTGCCTCTACAAGCCCAACATAACAACAAATGAATGTGCAGCCACCAAGAACTGCATCTAGAAGGCAGAATTTCTCACTTCTCAAAAAATATGGTCTTGATCAACCATAAGCAAGTGGGTGAGAGATGTATTGAATCACAGATACTCCCTCAAACTAAGGTCCCCACCCCATCCCATCTTCAGCCAATCCCCCATCTTGAGCAACTTTGTCAAATGTAAGCTGGTGTCAAATGAAATCTCAAATCTCCTGGCCATAGGACCAAGAGGGTTTCCTCAGAAGAAAGATTCTTAGGACTACTTCATTTTCTTCATCGTCCAGAAGAGCACTGGGATGGAGGGGAGATAGGTGTGGGTGGGATTCACAGCTGTTCTGGATCTCAAGCAGCTCCACAGGTGGATGAAGAAAATGAGATTCCACCCTAGCAAGTAACAACATCTAGCAGATGTTCCCATACAACCATCCCACTGTAGACTGCTGAGATTTGCATGGCCTGCTACCAGTACCAAATGCTCCCATTCAGCCTCTTATTGTCCCCCAAGGTCTTTACCAAGATGTTGGAGGTAGTAATAGCCATACTCAGGTCTTAGGGCACTCACTTGTATCCCTTCCTAAATAACATGTTGATCAGGGCTCTGACCCAAGCAGTAGCACACAGTGCCACAATCTGGATGCTGGAACTGCTTCAAGCGCACAGATTTGTGATAAACATCGAGAAGAGCTCCTTGACTCACTCCACACGGAGAATTCACCCGGCAATGGAAATAGACACTTCTGGGGCAAAGCTTTACCCATCGCTGGACAAATTCGCCAAGATCCAGAGCCTGATATCCATGTTGGTAAAGTACGCAAGGCTGACCATAGCTCATTGTCCACAGCAACTGGACCTCTTGGTTTCTTGTATAGTAGCCACCCTTTGAGAAAGGTTCGATATCAGGTGCCTTCGAGCCTTTCTTCTGAAAGTATGGAACCATTCACCAGAATGCATGCAAGATCAGGTTGGGGTACCAAGCCAGGTGTTGAACACTATCAGATGGTGGACAATCCCATGGTACATCCACAAGGGTCTTCCCATATGCCTTCCAGACCCACAGGTACTCACAATCAATACCAGCCTGATGAGAGGGGGAATGCATCTGGGGCACAGGACAGTGCAAGGTACCTGAAACTTCAAGGAAAGGAACAAGAAAATCAACTTCTTGGACCTCAGAGCTGTCAAGCTAGCCCTATGGAAATTCCAGAACTATGCAGACGGCAAACACGTTCTGGTCCAGTTGGGCAACATGACCACTGTGGCATATATCAGTAACCAAGATGGAAGAAGGAGTGTTAACTCTACATGCAGAAGTGATGGAGATAATGAAATGAGTAAAGAGGACTCAGCACAGGAGATGCAGTCAACAACTCAGAATGGTGCCTGAATCAGGAAATCCTCACTCTGATTTTCAGAAGTTCAGACTTCTGGCAATTAACCTATCCACCAGTCACAAGAACACAAAGCAGTCCAAGAACTTCACAAGGGAAACAAACCCCAAATCCTCCCTGGGAATGAATGGTCTTTCACACAGAAGGCCAGAAGTTCTGCAATATGCGTTTCCACTTTTTCCACTTCTAAGATAGGTGATCCAGAAGATGAGGTGAGAAAGTCTTATCTCAAGTTTGCAACAGCTTTTCTGTTGGTTGCTGTCGCTTTGGTCAGAATGAAGGCATGGAAAGATGGATTCACCTTAGGCAAGAATGATTCTGAGATTCTTAGCACCACTTTGTTGTCATGGAACACACAGTGGGGATAAAGCTGCCAGGTTCAGAAACTCATCTAGCAGATATAATAGTGACCAGAAAACAGGTTTTGATGGATAGGTAAAATGGAGATATTGATGTCAGTGGCTCAAAAAATATGTGGTTAGGGCTTTTAACACCAGTGGTAGGTTCCTCGTAGGAAATATTGGTTTAGCCAGTGTGGCTGCTCTGAGAAATCTGGATACCTGAGGGTTCTCTGTCAAGGAACCAGAAGATCCTGTGAATATGACACTGTGTTGACACCTGGCAATATTGTGGCGGGCTTCATAAAGCAAGTCCAGGATAACTGGGATACCAGGATCCTTAGGATTTTTGTTGCGTTCTTAACACCATGAGCAAAACCTAGTCCAGACGGAGGAGTAGGCCTTTAATGTTGAAGCTCGGCTGGAGGAAAGTACAGTTCCAATCACTTTGGAAGATCACCTCAGTGCAAGCTAACGCTTTCCTTTCAATAACCATGTTGTGAGTTGTAAATGGTCTGGATGAAGAAATGGGCCTGGGTAAATGATGCCAGATGCCAGTGAGACCAGGGCCAGAAATGGGCCCTGGTCTCACTGGTAGCTGCAGTGCGGGTTCCAATTTCAGTGCTATCAGATTAGAAAACCATGTCTTTTGGCCAGTGTGGCGCTACCACTATTACCTCTTCTATCTGAGCACAGAAGATCTATATCAAGTGCACCTAAATGACAAGAAGATCGGGCTCCTTGTTTGTCACTTTTCATCTGAAGTGCCAAGGGCTCAGGTATCTAAGTTATTACTAGCTAGATGGATCAAGCTATGCATCATAAAGGCATACAGTGCGTCAGGTGCTCCTGTTCCAGACTTAATCAAGGCACACTCCACACGGTCTGTGGCAACTTTGTGGCGGAAAGAGCTTGTGCTTCTACTACAAGAGATCTGCAGGGTAGTAAAGTGGTCTTCACTGGTTAACATCTTCATTAGACACTACAAAGTGGACTTAATGTCTTCTGCAGAAGCCTCCTTTGGCAGTAAGGCCCTGCATGCAGGGATTCAGTAATAGCATTGCCAGTTAATTCCAAGGGCTCTTCCTTATCTCATTCTGTATTTCCTATCCCTCCCTACTTCGGTTGGCTGTTCACTGCTTCCTATCTATATCTATATCAGAATTGTGGGATAGGCTGGGCTTGCGGAATGGTAAATTTCTTACTTGATGATTTCCTTTCTGCTACAGTGTCTCCCACAGTTCTACCCTCCCTGGCTAGCTTCCAAGCCAAGGGACAATGTTTAATTTTGATAGTTATGCCTGTAGGCTATAGCCTACTGTACGTAGTTTATTGGTTGGCTTTGAAGTTATTCTTACTTATCTGATTCTGTGAAGTTTTTACTCATTTTTGGAATGAATCATCTGGCAGCAGGTCAGAGAAGGGAGCATGGCTAGCACAGAGACTGTTACAGTTTTGAACAGCCGCGGAAAACTGCAGTCTGAAGCGGAATAGCCCATACATATCAGAATTTTACCACTCCATTAGGTTTATAATCAAGAATACATTTCCAAACTGATTTTTTTTGGCCTTGTTTTTATATTAAACAGTGACTCCCTATGGGGAAAAGATCAAGCAATCAAATATATTGTAAGATTATTTTAAAATAAATGTGTTACCTTGTTTTGAGGAAATTGTAGTTGCTTTATGGAGATTAATTATATAAAATGTTGTTTGTCGTCATAAATATTTAATGGGCTAGTGTAATCTATACAATTTTGTAAAATATGTTTTACAGGTGCTAATGCATAGTGGTGTAACAGACATGAAAGCAGATGGACAAAAAACACATGAAAAGTCCCAGGAAAAGAGAACACACCAGCAGATACCTCTTGTGTCTGATTCCCAGACTCCCTCGTCATTCCAATCCCAGCAGAAGCAGCCTCAGGTTTTGTCACAGCAGCTTCCCTTTATTTTCCAAAGCTCTCAGGCAAAGGAGGAATCTGTGAACAAACACACAAGTGTAATACAGTCTACGGGATTGGTGCCCAGTGTGAAACCTTTGTCTTTGGTAAATCAAGCCAAAAAGGAAACTTATTTAAAACGTATAGTTCCTTCTCCTGATCTACTGAAAGCAGGGAATAAAAATACCTCTGAAGAATCTAGCCCTTTAACCAGTGATGTAAGATCAAAACGGGTGAGTAGAAATTACTGGTTTAGCAATACTTGACTTTGTTCTACAGCCATAGTGTCTATATGCATGTCCTTCTTAACAAATTATAGCATTATGTTTCTCAAGTCCTTTGTTATAAAATCCGGGTTTTGGGGGAGAATTATATTTGTTGTTTTAAATTACACAGGACTTAATCTTGGCATATTTTAAAAAAAATCTATGTGGATTTTTGAATGATGTTTATTAGTGAAGGTTATCTTTGTGGTTGAGCACTAATATCACTTTTAACGCTATCTGGTTGCCTTTTAGAACAGCTAATCTTAAACCTCAGGTAAAAGGTTTTATGTTCCTGAGTGTGTAGTGTAAATTAGCAGTGCTTTTTAGTATTCTGAAACAATAGCTTGGAAAAATCAACTCATATCCTAACATGTTCATGAAGTATCCATGGTAGTTGTTTTTCAGAAAATACTTGGTTTCAAGGTTGATTAGTTTCATACTCTGCAGACACTGGTCTCTTACAAGTCCATTGAATGTCAGTAGAATGCCAATGAAAGTGCCACACAAGGTTTACAGTAAGTCACTGTGGCCCATATTGTGCAACCAGTGCTCATGCTGGTAATCTCTTAGGGCCAGATTTTTAAAGATATTTGGGTGCCTAGAGATGTAGATAGGTGCCAAGTGGGATTTTTAAAGTGTATAGGCCACTAACTTCTATTGATATCCGTGGGAGTTAGATATCTAGTAGCTTTAACAAATGTCAGCCCTCATTGATATCAATAGAAGTTAGTGGCTATGGCATTTTAAAAATCCCACTAGTTACTTATCTATATTTTTAGATCCTGAATACCTTTAAAAAATCTGGCCCTTAGTTCCACGAGTAGCCATTGATTCCAGTGAGACTATTTGTGTGAATGCTCACCAGTGTAATGGGGGGAAGCCATAACTTAGCACTAAGACAGCAGTGCAAGAATAATGTAGTGTGTTAGCGTTAGTCTCACCTGAAATCATTGCCCTAAACTAATGGGGGCTATGACATGGATATTTTCTGAAGGCAGCCCATAAAATGTTTGACTCTCTTGGGAGTAGTCTCCAGTCCTTAATCATTGGTTGGATTTTTGCATTGGGGGACCCTTGAAAAATTAGCAAAGGCAAAAACTTGGGAGATTCTTCAAGCTCCAGTAGGGCTTTCAAACACTGACCTATGGGGGAGGGGGAAAGGACCGTGATACTAATAATAAAACAATAGAAACTCATGTTTTAAGGCAATGTTTAAGGTTTGACATCCACTAAGGGCAAGTTTACATTTAAAATGCTGCACTGGCACAGCTGCAGCGCTTTAATGAAGACGCTCTATGCCAAAGGGAGAAGAGCTCTCCCATTAGCATAGTTAATCCACCTCCCCGAGAGGCAGTACATATGTTGGCGGGAGAAGCTTTCCCGCCGACAAAGCACTGTCTACAGGGAGGGTTAGGTCGGTATAACTACATCACTCAGGGGTGTGGATTTTTCATGCTCCCCCCAAGCAATGTAGATATGTCAATATAGGCCTGTCGTTTAGACCGGGCTGAAGAAAAGTGAGGCAATATTTTTTTCATATCTTCTATCTTGGCATCTCAGAATTCTGAGGAGTCTGAAATACTATAATATCTTATAATATCTTAAAAAAAAAAAAAAAGACGCTAAAGACAATGTAAGTGCATTTGGAAGGACTTCAGTTTGCTGGATTATGAAGGTTATAAACTTCCCGATTTGTTGCATCCCTGATAAGGATTTAATTCTAGTTAAAATGGATGGAATGGGATTCCCTTTGGAGCCTGTCAGTCCCGCTCCATGCACTCCAAAAGGGTTGTTGTTGAGTGACTTCAAGAGCATCTTTGTTTCCCTAATTAAGGGGTAATTATGCTGCCTTTGAGCATTTTCAGCCACTGCTCATCTCTATAACAACAACCTGGTGTTCTAGCATAACACTTTTGGAATGATCCCAGTGGTTCAACATATTTTTATTGATTCCTGTGTCAAATTTTGCTATTCCAGCCGTCTTCTTTCAATCTCCTGTTATTTTTAGTAGCCATTATTATTTTGTATTCTGTGTTATATTTATTGTTTAAGATTCATGAATTGCCTAACAATTTGATTTGCATCCACTTGTATGACTTTTACTGGGTGTCAATAAGAAAACCAGGATTTTTTCTTTAATTGCTATGGAAATCTTATAAACGCTACATTGAGCATGTCCTGTTTCATGTAATTTTTTTTCCTATTGACTTGTTTTCATAAGAGGTAAACTCTCAGTTTCTAGTTATAACTGTAGCAGGTGATAAGAGTGAAAATAGCTCTCCAGACTGAAGTAGAAGCTTCAAAAGCTTGCACCAATACTCCCATCAGCTTAATATCTTGAATCCCTGGGTCAGCCATCTTTCTTTATTTGATTTATCATGAAAAATCTAGGGAGAGTCTAGACTTGATACCTGGTCATCTACCCAGCTCTCGAGCTACCTACCCTCCCACCTACTAAAACTGCTTTTTGTGGATGCAAATGGTGAGGGCTAAACAAATATAATTTTCCCTGTGAGATGCAGTCTTTTTTTTATTTTGTTGCCTCTCTGTTTCTACAGGAACAGTATAAACAGACATTCCCAGCACAATTAAAGAAACAAGAATCATCTAAGAACCTGAAGAAGATTATCACAGCTTTGTCAAGTCCAAAACCAAGCTCTAGTTTACCAGCTCATCAGAAACACACGTCTCTAGAAAACAATCATTCTAATCCATTCTTGACAAATGCACTTTTAAGTAATCACCAACCCAATGGAGTAATTCAGAGTGTCATCCAGGAAGCACCTCTAGCACTTACAACCAAATCCAAATCCCAGCCCAAGATAAATGAAAACATAGCTACTTCTAGCAGTGCCCCTTTTTCTTCACTAGGAAATGTAAGTACATGTGGGAAAAAAACACCTGGTAACAGGACACCTGTTATGCCCTCTACCTCTCCTGTGTTACCTGGTCTGGGAAAGGAAAAAGCAGTCGTCAATAATGCAATAACAGCAGTGAAAACACAGCACCGCCTTCATTCTTCAAAATCTTTAGTGGAACAATTTAGAGGAACAGATTCTGACATTCCAAGTAGCAAAGACTCTGATGACTCAAATGAAGAGGATGATGATGACGATGATGATGAAGACGATGATGAAGATGAAGATGATGAGGATTCTGATGATAGTCAATCAGGTTATTATTTGACTTTTCTATATAAAAAAAAATTAAAGATTTTATTCTAAATTTTTTATGAAGAAACACATCTCCCACAACTCCTTGAGTTACTTTGTTCTGTACTGCTTCCAGTCATGTCAACGGCTGGGTAAATTCACGATGATCTTGTAATGATACTAAAAGGCTTCCAGTCATGTCAACGGCTGGGTAAATTCACGATGATCTTGTAAATGATACTAAAACATTTGTTAATTAATGTATCCACAGACTTGAGGAATGCTAGAATGACAAAAAGCTACAATGAACAATTCTCAGTGTGCTGTTGGTTGTCCAGTTGTAACCTGTACTTGTTACTGTTTTCCCACAGAGTCTGACAGTAATTCAGAGTCAGATACAGAAGGGTCTGAAGATGATGATGAGGATGACAAAGATCAAGATGAATCTGATACCGATACTGAGGGAGAGAAAATGCCACTGAAACTGAATAAAACGACTTCCTCTCTGAAAAGCTCTTCCATCAGTCTCACAGCTCACTCTACACCACTTAATCTCCAAGTAGTAAAGACTCCAAGCTCTGCTCCTGCTGCCTTATGTCCTGAATCCCAGTCAGCAGTTTTTCTTGGGACACCTTCTTCTACACTTACTCCAAGTACACATTGTGGTATCTTACTGTCTTTTATATAACAAAGTGTAGTGTCTGAGAAATGTGTCTCGTAAATGTATTTCAAAAAGTGTAATCAAGATAACAGTGTCCATAATGCACAATGTTGCAACTGGATACTGACCTTCCTCTCCTTTGCCTGACCCATAGAGGTACTGATCACCTGCAACTTCCACTGAAGTCAAACAGAGTTGTGGGTACTCAGCACCTTTCAGGACCAGGACCTGAATGCTAAGGTCAATTCATATGACCTTTATATGGCATTTATATTCAAAACATCTGGGGTGATCATTACTCTCTGTAAGCATTCTGGGAGGCAGTGTGACAACTGGTGGATAGAGCACTAGACTGGGGCTCACGGTGTCTGGGTTCTGTTCTGAGCTTCGGACAAATCACTTCATCTCCCTGTGCCTCACATTCTCCATCTGTAGAATGGAAATAATGATACTGATCTCCTTTCTAAAGTACTTTGAGATCTGTGGTACAAGACCTAGGCAGTAGTATTTTTCTGTTCCCGTTACAGTAGAACCTTGCCAATCTACATACTGTAAACTGCACCAAAAATTGCCCATCTCACCACTCTTCACAACAGGAGTGTTGACTGTAGTGACTTGTAGTATTACAAGTTTCATTATTTTTGCAAAATTCACAATAGGTCATTTATTAATACATTTATGACACACTTTTAAATAAGTAAATTTTAAGTACACTTGGTGTTGTATTATCTTTAACTTTTTTTTGCGTAAATGGTCATTCCCTTACTTGCTAATTCATAATATTCAATAATTATCACAATGAGTCTCTTGGCTGCTAATTAGCAAAGTGCTACATACATCTCATGAAAATACATGTTTTTGTTTTGTTTTTTAAATAAGGACGTTGAATCAGAAACCAGTTTATCCTAATATTTAGAGTGCAGTGAAATAAGAGTTGCTTGCTTAACCGTTAACGAAAAGTTGTTTGCTATTATGCAAGACTGGCTTTGAAATGACGTATTTTTATTTTTCTCTTTCAGTTAGATGCAAGCTTATTGGTTTTATAGTTTATAAAGATTTACTGTATCTTATGAATAACCTGAATTCTGATCCCCTGAAGTTTATATTGCTCTTCAGCAGTCTGATTGGCTGGCACTAGTTTTATTTAATAACATAAGTTTACACACCGTGCAAAAAATTGGCATGTCCATGTTTGTCTATATTTTGTTTATATATGGAGCTGATATACATTTTATGTTAAATGTTTTCTTTAGTATATGGTATAATGCTTTCTGCCTACTCAGATCCACCATTCTGGAATCAAAGGTTATTTTTTGTCCATCATATCATTCATTAGTCAGTCACCTAAAAAGATGTTTCACCTTGCTTTCCTGTATCCAGTCTCCACTGCTCCTCTGTCTTTAGTTTACTTGCATCAAAAGTGCACACTCTTAGAAAGCAGTGTCCATGTATTTATTTTTTTGCCTAAAGCTGGTACTCAGTGAGAAAGGACATATGAAATAAATGTAAATAATACTATAAATACTTTAGTTTCTGATAAATTTGACATCTCTTCATTGCAAGGATGCCCACTTTTCATTGCATACTGCAGAGGAGGTACAGTAGAACCTCAGAGCTATGAACACCTTGGGAGTGGAGATTGTTTGTAACTAAAATGTTTGAAACTCTGGAAAAGAAAGTTATGGTTGTTCTTCAAAAGTTTACAGCTGAACATTAACTTAATACAGCTTTAAAACTTTACCGTGCAGAAGAAAAATGCTGCTTTCCCTTTATTTTTATTAGTAGTTTACATTTAGCACAGTACTGTACTATATTTGCTCTTTTTGTGTGTGTGTCTGTGTCTGCTGCTGTCCAATTGTGTACTTTCAGTTCCAAAAGAGGTGTGTGTAGTTGACTGGTCAGTTCGTAACTCTGGTGTTCATAACTCTGAGGTTCTACTGTACTCACATCTCAGAAGTCTTTGACTGGAGAGAGCCTAGTGGAAAAAGTAGCGGGTACAAATTTCCATTCAGTTGGTGTGGTTGTATACATGATGGATAAAATGCAGTTGCTCTTCTGGTTTGGGGATCTGAGTAATGGAATACACGTTTTCAGTAAACTGGTTCTCTGTCATCTCATTGCTTTCCAATGTTAATCAATTAAACTCTATTTAAGGTACTTCAAAAAGGCGAAGAGTAACAGACGAACGAGAGTTGCGTATTCCTTTAGAGTATGGGTATGTTTTATATTTACTTGAACGGCATTTGGGAAGCGATTGCATATAGTGTCTCATAAAGTGAATGGTCATTTGTTTTAAAAAAGGGCATTGTAGTATTTGACATAGAATTTTCAAAGGGACTCTCAGACTTAAGCACTCCTTTGACTTGCAGTGACACTTTCTGTTTCCTTTGAAAATTCCAGCCTTCCTATGTATTGTCTCTCAATTACTTCCAAAACAGATTTGCTTATTTGCAAATGTAAAGATGTGTTGCTTAATTGTTTTGCAACTGAAAATTCATTAGTAGTTCTGTTAACAAATCATGAGCCAGAATAGAATCTGCTCACTTTCCCAGAACTTTTTGTGCACTACAATGCTAAAATGTATAAAAAAAAAATTTTGATAACGTAACCTAATACAATGCCATTTTTGCCTGGTCACATTTCTGCCTTAATCACTTTATATATTTGTCTCTTGACTTTAATGTAAAATTAATAAATTGATGTTTATAAATTAGTTCAAGAAATGAGTGTTAACACACACCTATATTTACTATTACTACAGCTGGCAAAGAGAAACACGAATAAGGAATTTTGGTGGTCGTCTTCAAGGAGAAGTAGCATATTATGCACCATGTGGAAAGAAACTGAGACAGTATCCTGAAGTAGTAAAGGTACATACTTTTTTTTTCAATTTGTATGCATTCTGGTACCATAAAGCATGTGCACAATAAAAAAGTGCACTTCTTCCTCAAATAAAGTTCCTTGATACAAAATGTCTTGTGATGTGAGGCTAATGTACCTTAACCTGTTTCTAAATTGACCTCCTATAGAGGCATATCCCTTGATAGAATGTGCAAAACATTTGACTCCTGACGTTAGCTGTACATCAAAGCTGGGTTGTAATTATTTAAAACCTGAAGTGGAAAAATGTGTGATTTTTTCAGTATCTCAGCAGAAATGGAATAATGGATATCTCAAGGGACAATTTCAGCTTCAGTGCAAAAATAGGAGTGGGTGACTTCTATGAAGCCAGAGATGGACCGCAGGTATCCACTTTTTAAAAAGTAAAGTCTTTGATCCAAGGAGTAGTAACATAAATCTAGGTGAAATAATTTTTACTACACTCTGGAGCATTGCCTGTTGTTAGTGAATTCATTCTTACAGTCGTACATAGTACTTTACAGTAGCTTTTGTTGAGAGTTGAGGGTCTGATCCTAGGAGGTACTGAAAATCTACAACTCTCATTGACTTCCTCAGGTCTCAGGTGCTCAGTATGTCCCAAGATCAGCTCTGAAATGATAGTTTTCTAGTTAAGAAGGAGCTTTGAGCTGAGTATTTTATAAGAGAACACGTTCAGATATTTCTTAGAGTAGAAATTTTTTCTTCTTATGTTATACGAACTCCATATCTGTAGAAGTTCTGTTTATGTGTGTATCATGTCTCCTTTGTATTTTCATCCGTCTAGGGCAGGGGTGGCCAACCTGACCCTGAGAAGGAGCCAGAATTTACCAATGTACTTTGCCAAAGAGCCACGTAATACGTCAGCAGCCCCCATCAGCTCCCCCACCCCGCTCCCAGCGCCTCCCACCCACCGGCAGCCCTGTGGATCAGCACCTCCCCCTCCCTCCCCGCACCTCCCGATCACCTGTTTCGTGGCGTGCAGGAGGCTCTGGGGGGAGAGGGGGAGGAGCGAGGGCATGGCAGATTCAGGGGAGGGCGCGGGAAGGGGTGGAGGGGGGCAGGGCCTGTGGCAGAGCCAGGGGTTGAGCAATGAGCGCCCCTCGGCACATTGGAAAGTTGGCGCCTGTAGCTCCAGCCCCGGAGTTGGTACTTATACAAGGAGCCACATATTAACTTCTGAAGAACCACATGTGGCTCCGGAGCCACAGATTGGACACCCCTGGTCTAGGGTATCTAAAATACATACTTAAAACACAGGTATTTACTATGTAGAGAATACAGTATTAGCTTTTCTGAAGGATCCAGTTTTTATGCACAGTTGTATGAACAAACATTCTACTTGAGTGTGGCAGAATTCTACTTTGCTTTTTGTGGATAAAGTAGCCACTTCACAGAAGAATAAATTATGATTGAACTGTGCGACACCACCATCTATTTTGTCCAGCTTAGGGACTTCCATTTTTTCTTGTGATCTCATGTCAGTGAATATATTTATTTATTGTTAAAGATAACTCTTCCCTGTATATCACCACATGAATGTGGACAGACATCAGGAAAATGTGCTCAACAATTCCTGGAATTTCAAAACACCTTGCCTAGGCAGTTGAATCCCTGTAGGAGTATACATCAATCTACAAAACATGCATAAATGTTTGTAATAAAACTGAAGCCATGTCAAATTGCTCACTTTGGGGTGGCGTTGGCTGACTTCTGGCCCCTTGAGGAAGTTAATGTTATAGGCCCCATGTACATCAGCCACTGTAAACCCAGGGTTGAATAAGTCAGGATCAATAAATCATGTAGGTATGTACCTCGCTATTGAACCTCAGATTTAAGTAGCTACTAGTTTCCTGGACATCAGGTCAACCCCTCTTTTTTTCTTTTTCTTGTCTGTCTATTATATTCTTCCCATCTCACATGTCCCCAGCCTTAGTTACTTCTTTCCACCCCTCTTACTTTATATCTAGTGGGATGTACTGCACTCCCTGCCCTCCTTTGGGACTGCAAAACTTCAGAAAGGAGGAACTGAGGAAGGGCCACAGTTCAATCACAAGGCTGGGTAATGAATTGTCCCAAACCTCTTCTAAATATCATTCAGAAATTCCAGTTTTTATTGCTTCTGCTACATTCAGGTCAAAGCAGTTTTACTAGGAGAAAGAAAAATGTCATGAAAGGGGAGGCTAAAACAGAACAAGTAGGTATAAGCAAATACTACTCTGTTTGGGATGGTGGTATAGATGGCCTCAGCACTATTATCACACCCAGATCACACCTTCCCATAATACACTGTTAAAAGACATTGAGATTTCCAGTGGTCTCAGATTACACATGTACATTCTTATGGCTGGATTGTCCCCAATTTATAACAGGTGGGCAAGGGGATGGGGCCACAAAAGACCTCCTGCCTTGTGCACCCTTACAGGTAAAATGCTAAATACTATTGGGCATGCAAACACTGCTCTCTCCTAGCTCCACTGCTGGTTGGTCTAGAAGAGCTGGGACCTGGCCTTATCTTTCCTCCATACCTTATAGCAGAAATGGTAGGGTGCTGGGAAGGAGCACACACCACACCACATGGGAGGATGGCAGAACAGGCTCTGCAATGTGCATGTCTCAGGAACTTCAAGAGAAGTTGTGGCTCATTCATCCAGATTTCTTTCTAAAGTGTACCGCTAAAGCATTGCTCCTCCCCGCCCCACAACCCCTTGCTTCCAGTGTAGAAGCTAAACTGTGATGCTTGATATGTAACTAGATAATGCGCACTGACTTAGTCAAAGACCAAATCCTGACAAGAAAACAGGAAGAATTTGCAGATTCCTCAGATTGAAACTCAAAGCTGCTACCTTCATCTTGGGTGGAGGAGGGAGCCATTTCAGAATCTTGGAAAGCCCTAGCAATATCTGCCTTCTGGAGATATTAGACTAATAGTGGATCTGTACAGGATGTTTGTCTTTGGAGAACAATAATTATAGGTAAGTAATTTTATCCTTTAGTCACTAGGGAGATGCTTTTTTTTATTATAACATAGGTGTGCTTGGGATAACATCTTTGGTGAGAGTAACGTTTGTTCCCAGTAGCTACATTGTCATACATAATCATTCAAGTTATTGTAGTATATTTTCAAATGCTTACACTGTGTGTGTGTGCGCATGTGTGTGTACACACTATATGTATGTTGTCTTATATATGTCTATATATGTTTATGCTTACAAGCCCAGATCCTACTTCTAAATTTTATTCTATACCTATTAGTACTTACAAAGCATGATCCTAATATATTCGGTGTGTGATGTGATTCCAGAATGTCTATTCTGTGTCACTACCACCATTTTTCTTATAATTTATCTGTGTTGAAGGTGACTTGTGAGTGTTGTGTTACCTAACTTTAAAGTACACCAATCAGCATTGGATACCACAGACTAATCTGATCCATTTCAAACTAAGGTCATGAGCACTTGCACTTTCCAGACATAACTGGCATGTGAATCTTATATTTACGTTTTTTTCTTGATTTTTATCTGAAATACCATTAAAACTGCAAACATTTTAAATAGTAAATCTAGATTTTTTTTTAACTAGAGGCTTAGGTTGTCTCTCAAAATCTCTTAGCCAATTTGTTTTCATATCTGTTTTTTTTAATGACAAAAATAAACTTAAGCATTCCTCATTGGCATTTTTATTACATGTGGCATCAGCCCAGCTTTTCAATCAGGTAATTTTTAGTGTGTATATTTTTGTTTTTCTACTCTAATCCATATATTTTTTAAAATATGGAGTTAAAGAGAACATATTGCCTAAAAACCTAGTATGATTAAGAAGCTCTAAAATTATATTTATACTTCATGAATCAGATTTTGATTCATTAGATTGTCATGTAAACATTTGAACTAAAGTGATAACAGCTAACAAAGCATTTACAGTAAGTCAACCAAAAAATTAAGCTAGTACTTAATGAAAATGGTATCTGTATGTACGTTACTGAAATTTAGTGTCCTGTTGTAATACTGAAAGTGCCAGTAATTTATCTATATCTTATTGGTATAGAAAATTATCAGTTTTATTCCAGAAATTTGCTCATCAAATAGTTTTTTTTCCTGCTGATTCCATCTCCTCCACTTTTTATGGTTTGGGGCCTTTTACTGCTACTTTTCCTGTTCTTCTCTCTGCCTTTCTTTGCGTTCTGTGGCGTATCATAATCCAGGTTATTGTATCAGTCTCATCTGATTGTGAGCACTGCAAAATTCAAATTGAAAGATGGAAAAAGATGCATGGAAAACTATTTATGGTTTTGATCCTGCACTCACTGAAATCAGCAGAATTCTTGCCAGTGACTTCAGTGTGTTATATTTTCTGAAGTTTTTCTTTATATGAAAAAATAGTTTGTTTTACAAGGTGATTTGGAGGTATTTTTAGGCTCAGAAGCACCATATCAAAAGCAAATTTGGAATAAATGATAACTTCAGGTAACCATACTGTAAAATTCAGAACATGGTTTGTTGAGTTGTAGAAAGTAGAACATTCCAATCTAAATTTTCCAGGTTGAAATGCACCTGGATTTTCCTACTGCATTGACAGTGGCATTTCTTAATGCTTTTCGGTACAATGAATTTTAAAAAAGAATTTGAAAGCATGATAATCTCCTAAAGTTTCTTTTAGTTCAATCAGAGATTTTTTTCCTAATTGAAAACAAAGAATATTTGAGGTACATAATAAAGGATTTCTATATTATGAAAGGAACTGATATAGTTGTGATTTACAGTATATTTTTAGACTGGTACCAATTTTCTAAAAAAAGGGGTACATAACTCCTAGTTTTCTAGTTTAGGATTAACAGGGACTTGAACCAAGCTACTTCATGAAAATATTAATTGATATATGGAATAAGTTATAGAGGTAAGTAACTGAAATGTATAATATTAAGGATAGAAACCATCATTCATCCTTATTTGTGGAATCTCTATCTTCTTGCCATAATTAAGGAATTAAAAATGCCTGTATGTTTTTCTCTGGAAAAAGAAGGAAAGGGTAGCAAAAAAGTGGGATTAAGATTTGTTTTTAAAATGTAAACTTGTTGGGTTGGAGGAACTTTTTTTTCTTTGAGTGCTAGTCCAGATACATACTCCACAGTTGGTGAGCGCACATCTCATGTATATGCGTTAGAGAATTGTCTAATTGGCAATATCTATGGAGTGGGTTGACACATAGGACCTTCCTCTCCATGTGTATTACACAAGGGTATAAAGAGCAGAGCTGTTTTGCTATGCCTCAGTTCCTTTTGTACTGGTCATGGTATATGTCAGAGCAATTCTCGTAAAATTTACCTCCACTTTGGCTAGTTAGTGTTGAGTTTAGTCACATAGCTGCACATGGAAGCTACAGGGGGAGGGAAGCCCTTCCCCAAGCTTGCAGGTGGTGTGGGACACTATGCTCAAGCACAGCAATTCCCCAGGCTTAAGAACTGCTCATTGTGCGAAGCAGTTGTGTTTCTGAATGATGGACACATGAGGTATCTGTTTTTGTCTCCAGAAGGACATACTTCAGGGTGCTGTGAAATCTGCAGGTCCTTCTTGAAGTGGACCCAGCACTCAAGGGAGGCATGCCTGAGGCTTTTCTCATGGAGCAGGCAATGAGGTTGGACTCCAACTCCAGATTCTAGGCATCTAGGCCCGCGGGGGAACAAAGATTGTTGAAATCGGCCCCAGTGTAGACTTTAAAACTGTCTGAAGCTGCCTTGTTTGGAAGACATACAGGATAAGTCTACACAGCAACTAGACACCAGTGACTGGCTCGTGCTAGCTGACTTGGGCTCGCAGGGCATGGGCTGCATGACTGTTTCATTGCTGTGTAGGTGTCTGGGCTTGGGCTGGAACCCGGGCTCTAGGACCCTGCTATGTGAGTGGGTCAGATACAGGGCAGACTTGGAGTGGAAGCCTTTGAGGAAGAAGAGGCTGAGATCACCCTCCCCAATCCAAAGTAAAGGCCACATAAAACTACCAGCCTGTTGGACACCAAGGGTGCCTCAAAACTTAGAAAAAGTTCCCTGAGTACCAGAGCCTGCATCCCCCCACCCCAAGTTGTCACAGCTGTATAAGCCTTCTTGGTACCAAGAACTCAGAGTGGTCACTAGCTACTTCAGTACCTGGTAAAAGTTTGATTTTGGTACAGGCCATCCTGATGCTTTCAGCATGCTTTCAGGTACCTTCGCAGTCATGCCACAACAACCTGTTGGGGCTCCACCACTCAGGGCCTTAGCTGCAGGCCCCAGAGATATGTGGCTATTGGAGTCACACTAATTCCTGATGCTTTCCAGATTCCTGGACCCAGTGGCCTCAATGTTTCCAGCATGCAGTCATGTTCCCCCTGCACTCATGGGACGGGCACAGTCTTTTCCAGAGCATTGCTGTCTTGTCCTCTGACTCAAGACAGCCAACTGCTGTCCCCAGCCTGATCCCAGGACTCAGCAGTCTAGATCTCTCCCAGGGAGTCAAAAGGTGTGTACCCAGGACTAAGGAGAGAGCGTGGTACCACTATGATGCAGTGTGGGGATTGCCGGTCCTTGGCACCATGGTCTCTCATGCTTTTTGATTTTGGAATGTAGAGCAGGTGGTCCCATTGTCGTACTACCTGAATGGCAGGTTAAGACTGTCACCCACACACCTGAGGCTAGACCCATCCCTGCTGCATCCCCAGGGCCACATAGTGGCCTCAGTGCAGAGGACCCAGGATGAAGGTGGACTGACATGTTCACAAAACACTGTATGTTGGTGCAGGCTGCTAGGGACAATGCAAGATTCACATGGTCTGTGTTGCAGTCCATACTCTTGACACCTCTTAGTCGACTTGAGTGAGGGGAAACTGCTTGGGAGTTGTCACAAATATGCATACAGACTAGCACTCTAAGAAGAAAGAGGTTACACACCTTTATGGTAACTGATGTTCTTCGAGAAGCCAGGTAGCTGGGTCTGGATGACAAGGGGATGATCTCCTAGAAGCTGGGACTGGACGACATGATAACTCAATAAATTGCCTTGGTCTTTTCATTTCCTCTCAAGCATCTGGCACCAGTCACTGTCGGAAGACAGGATCCTGGGCTAGATGGATCATCAGTTTGACCCAGTATGTGTAGTCTATATGCATATTCCACTACCTACCTCTGTGCCTGCTACTTCAGAGTCCTGGGATCATGGATTCTCACCCTTTATGCCCCTGTGGAATGATGCATGCACTACCATTAGGGGTACCGCTGACAGGAAAATTCTCCAACTTGTGGACACTGGACATACACTCACCAACTGTGGAATGCATATACAGATTACACATCTTGAAGAACATTTGTTACTGTAAACGTAAGCAACCTCACTTTCCTGTTCCAAAAACCTCTTATGTTGTGTTACAATTGTGAAATACATACTTTGATGATATCATTCAGATTACATTTATCCACTACCTGGGAATAGGTCTTCTGCTGTGTTTGTTTAAAAACAAAAAACAGTTGTATGTCTATAGATATATATGTCCTGGCTAGTGGTCTGAATGCAAGTCTGGGACCCAGGAACTCTGGTCCTGATCCTCAGTTGTGTTACAGCATCACAGGACATAGGGGGTTACTCTTGCATATGAGTCGTGTCAAGGCTGGTAGGAGTGATGGGATAGAATGATTTGCACTTCAGCAATCCTCAGCTATGTAACAGCCTCAAGAGTCGATTACTAGCTAAAATAAGTTAGAGTAGCCTTGAGGCTGTTTTAACATGGACTATAGTTATGTCTCCACTGCAAAAAAAAGGTGTGCTTTTACGTTGATTTAGCTATCTTGATGTAAAATCTTAGTGGAGACAAGGCATGTAATTTTGAAGATACCACTGAAAGCTGGTACTAAACTTATGTAGGAGTCTAAATGGAATAGCCAGATTCCGTTTTTTGAATAAGCAATGGTTCCCAGAATTCAACAACGTCTAAAATGATTGAAATTTACAATGAGATTTCGGCCTGCTTTTTCCCAGTCTGTGTTTACTCATCCAACATTATTCGATACCTCAAGAAGACCTGAAAGAGATACTTCCTTTAGACTCTTGTTCTAAAACAATGTCATGTCCTGCCAATATCTCCTGTTTTGCATTCTAAAAAACTGGATAAAATAGATACAGGAGCAGAGTGTCATCTGATATAAATCAATATTCCTTTTGTTATGGTATTATGTTTATTTACACCAGTGGAAAAATCTTGTCCATAGAATCAAATGTTGCATGGAAAGGCGGAATCCATATGGCTTTTCTTACTTTTGATGATGATGGATTTTTCAAAGGTTAATGTATTTGAATGTAGTGTCCCTCAGTTTGTGGTATCTTTTGCTGGAAACAGTACAAAAGGAGGGAAAACACGAGTACAGCACAATCTGAACTACCCTTGAACCATGATTGATTTTTTTTCATCTGTTTCTGAATCTTGTTTTGCATTTTTTTCCCTCACTCATGAATAAGCATATGAGAAGTTGTCTACTAGGTTGCAGGTTGGTATGGACAATAAAGAGAGACAATATTTAGTCCTGTTTACATGGCTCAAAAAGACAAATAGTCTATGATAAACTACAGGGGGAGATCCCTGAGGTATTAGACACCTGAAAAACAATATAGTGTATATAATAAATGGTACTCCTGCTGACAGATATGTAAGATACTACTTTGGCTCAAGTGGTACAGATACTGATTTTGGATTGAGAAGTCTTCACTCAGTTTTTAACAAAGATGGATTCTGCACTTGATGCTGGATATCAGTTAATGTATGCCTCTTGGAAGATCTGCATGCTAAGTACAGTATGGATTCTTGTGATATCTTTCTTCATAGTGGTTGGAGAGTTGAAAAATATCAGTGCAACTTCTGTTCGTAGCTGCTTTTGGATGTGAGGGTCTCATGTTATTAAAAAGTTCCTTTTACAGAATGTTCTATGAAACATTTCTTAGCATATTATGAAAGATTAGCATAAATAATTTAAACATAAATGACAAAATAAATTAACAAAACGCATTTTGTGGTTTATCATACTTGATTTTATTGTTTGTGGACTTATTAATTCACAAATTCAGTATTGCGAATCAACTGTAGTTTTTAAAAAAGTAGATGTGACTGGCTTCATAGTTGCTTTGGCAGACATTTTCAGAGTCCTTGACAAGCTTTCATTAAGTAAATGACGTGCTCCCAGAAGTAACCTTAGCTATCATTTCTTCCTATCATTCCAAAAAAATTGGAAAAGCAGTGAGAGATACCACATTTCCAAATAGATCAAGCTCAATCAAGCAAGATCAAATAGATCAAGGAACTGTTTTAATTAATAGACACAGTATGAGGTTCCCTCTTGTGTCAATTAAATGAAAGCTATCTAAAAAGTAACCTCTTGGTATTATAGCAACAGGAATTTAGGTGCCATGAGAAATTAAAAAGGGTTGAATTTAGTGCTTCTTACCTTGTTCAGGAGACTGTACAATTTCCAGAGCTTTGAATTAAGGTCATAGAGCAGATTATAACTACTTGAAAACTTTTGATTAGTTTTTAATTTTAGTTGACTGACAAATTAATTTTCACAGTAGGTGAAAACTAAATTGTACTAAATAAAATCGCAAGGTAGAAATGAGTTTCTGGTTTTTCAATTTATTTATTATAAAACTGAGATATCCAACCCTCCAAAAGTAACAAGTAAAAATCACAATCCGTTCTCCTGCTTTTACTGTTTTCCTTATATTCTATAAATTTCAGAATGGTTTTTACATATAGCCTGTCAGATTTTTAAACATCACATTGATTAATGGATAAGTGCAGGCGTAGTAGTTAAATTTGAAGTTTATAGGCTAAGGGAAAATCTGTTCTTCTGCCTAATCTGCTAAGTTGAGGAATGGGCTATTTAGGCAAGAGAGAACTAGAAGCAATATAGTAGTGGCACATATGTAATAACAAATGGTGTTTCACTCAGTAAATTAGCTTTGAGATCTTGTAAGTTTTAGTGGTAAATTGTAGAAATGCTTTTGATAAATCCCACAATACCTATGCAATTGCTCTGTGTCACCACAGTCATTCTAATACCAACTTTCATGTTTTTGTGTAAATATATTTACATATATAGACATATGCATTTTTGCATGTATGACCAGATCTGTGGATGTGTGTTTTTGTTTTCTTTTCACTTTTATTTATAATGGCTATGAAATATGTTAATTAAAAGGGTATGCAGTGGTGTCTTCTGAAAGAAGAGGAAGTCATTCCCCGTATCAGAGCTATGGAAGGTCGTAGAGGACGACCGCCAAATCCAGATAGACAGCGTGCTAGAGAGGAATCAAGAATGAGGCGTCGGAAAGGCCGACCTCCAAATGTTGGTAGCACTGAATTTTTAGACAACACTGATGCAAAGCTGTTAAGGAAGTTGCAAGCTCAAGGTAAGAAATTTGTTATAGTTTCCACAACCTGAAAGTAACGATGTTCCATTTTCCTAAAGGCAAGTATTATTATTTATTTCTGCTACTGTATGTCCTTGCAAGTTGCTTTTTGAAATCTTGTCAAAAGTGTGACCTGGACCTTCAGTTTAAAGCCAAGTAGATATAAGCGTGCTTTAAAGAGAGGTGTAAAGGGTGTGTGTGTGTGTGTGTGTGTAATAAATGAATAAGCTTGGGCAATATTAACTTTATTTAAATTTATACAATGTAATAGCGGACATCTGGGTACCACTAACAGTTTTTTTTAAAATACATACGGATATGAGAATCTGATCCGAAAAATAAGCATCAGGCATGTAACCTTCATCCCAGTGCTGTACTTCAAAATTGCATCACATTTTCCTAAAAGAAGTTAATATTCTACAAAATTCTCTTACGGCTCAGTGTTATTTTTCCTCTTGGGTTTCATGATTGATCTGGCTTATATGGTGAATGTGAACATACGCTGTCTGTTGCTGTGCTGCACAGGATTCATACATAAAATATCTAAGCCTTGACTACCTCTTTGTGAGATTCATTGTGCCTTTTCCCCCTGTGCCTGCAAAGAGCATTACACAACAAAGAGCCAGTCATTGGAGATGATTGAAATGTTCTACCTGAACAAACAGGGTGCATTTTTAAAAATACCTTTTGTAGGTAGTATTTTTTGCTTGGAGCTGGATATCAGGTAAGGTAGCTAGATCATTTTCTATCTCATTAGAGTCCACTCAGCACCATAGTACTTGTTGCTTGTATATTGCTTTCAATCTGATAATCTCAAAGCAATTTACAAATATTAACAGCGTAAGCCTCATGACACCCCTGTGAAGTGCAAAAATAAATGCAAAAACAGATGCTAGAGAGGTTGTGTCTTGCCCATTCAGAGCCAGAATTAATCCAGATCTCCTGATTTGCACTCCGACCACTAGACCACAATGCCTCCTTTTTCAGCCCTCTACCTACAATAGCAACGTGAGAGCAAATTAGGGTGTATTTCCTCAGCAGTGACTATTTCTTCTCTAGTGACTTTATTGTATTAGTAAAAGATATCCCTCCCTGTGCCTGTTTGCAAATTTTCCTGTTGTTTGAGATTTCATAGAGGTGTCCAGATACTACACTGAAAGAGGCCATGCAAGCAGATAGGTATTTGGAGGCACTCTCTTGTCTGCTTTTCTCCATTCTTCAAGGACAGATGATTCTCATAGCCCTGTCATGGCTACAGGAGGTTCTTTATATTTAGTATTGGACCTATTATGCCTGTTAATGTCCACCTTGGCTTCCTTTTCCCCACTCAGGTTCTCAAGCATCGAGAGTAATATCGATTTCAACCTGATGTCTTGTGATCTCAATCTTTCAGAATCTTTACTAATTAATAATGGTATAGACTAGGAACTGCTAGTCCAATCAGATGCATTTTGGCACTCTCCCTGTCAACTGTTCTGTGTCTCCATGTATTTGGATATGTCAGGCTATCTAAAAGAAACAAGTGTTTTTAATAGGGGGGTTCCAGGCTCATTTCATGGGTGGCATCCAGAGTTTTTCTTAAACATATACCAATTCTGAGAATTGGCCATACATTTACTTACTTGAAGAATTTGTCGGACATTCATATTCTGCAGCGAGATATCTATACAGTGTGTGTTATAAATACCTGCATGGGTAGATGATAACTTTTTATACTTTGTGTAAATATTCCTTAGAAAATCATCATGAAAATTTACTAGTCCTGGAATAAAATCTCCTCACACTCGGTTACTGGTGTGGTAATAAAAAAATATTTTATTCACCTATTTAAAAAAATAGTTTTCCCAAAGGAAGGACAAGTAAAACATTGCAAAACTGATATAAAGGACTATTTTCCTTTTGGCATGGTAGTACTGCAAAAATATTTTCTTAAGACTAGCTTCTTAGATGCACATTTCCTTGTCTAGTTACTCCTGCCTTTCGATATCCAAAGAATGCAGTTTCTATGTATGGGATCCCAAGAATGAGAAACATTTCCTACCAATCTTGTAACTTCTGTTCTTTGATAGTAAACTCCTCTAAAGAGCTACGCTCTTCAGGGCTTTTCACTTCTTCTACTGTTAAATACGTGTCTCAACTGTGTGGTCAACATTATGGAGCTAGGCAATCTCCTGGAGCTTATGTGGGTAGAAAAGTATACTAATAAGTACTTGGCGTGTGATTCAGGGCACACACCATCCTTTCTAGAAATTCTCATTTCAATAGTTCAATTTCACAAGTTGACACATGTGCATACTTCTAAAGAGTGTGCATTTCTGGAGTAAATTTTCTGTGAGTAGCTTAATCTCTGTCAATAAGTTAATTTGTCTTTTACTTTGGATTCTTGTGTGGTGTAGTCAAATAATATAAAAAACTATTGTAGTTGTTGCTGTTTCATAGAATCATAGAATATCAGGGTTGGAAGGGACCTCAGGAGGTCATCTAGTCCAACCCCGGGCTCAAAGCAGGACCAATCCCCAACTAAAACTAAATTGCACATCGTTGGTGGTGGGTTGTTTTTTTGTTTTTTTTTAAATCAAGCCCAAATGTCTCAGTTGAATATTCCTACTGCACCAAAAAGATAGTCCTCTATGACTGGTTCCTTTACCAGTCTTTCAAGAGATTAAAAGAGCTCCAGGTTCATTTCTGATTCAAATTATGCAAAATAGAGTTCTTGTGGTGAAGAAGTAGAGGGGTCTGTTCTTTCAGATCATCCTTTGGCACTGAGAGCTGACTGCATAAAAACTCCTATCCTTAAATTCTAGAGCTTGAACGAACAATCTCCAGAAGTCCAAGACCTTCAGTACTCTTAATTTCATAAATACCCAGTGTAAGGCCGGGTTTTTCTTACAAAAGATTTGAGAAGTTATAAGTAAGTTAGTTTGTTTTTTGTTTTGTTTTGTCCCTCACCCCCATGATTCTATGATAGCTATACGAAAATGCACTTAGTATTGGCCTAACTCTGTTCCCACTGAAGTCAAATGGAGTTTAAGCATTGAGTTCAGTGGAAGCAGAGTTACACCAGTCCTGAATGTGTTTGAAAATCCCACCCTATGTATAGAGTAACTGCTAAAAAATTATTTTTGTCTGTACTGCATCTTTAAATCCTTATACTTCATCTCTTATTTTTGTTGGAAAACATAAGTTTTTCAGGCATTTCAAATAGCACCCTTCTGTAATTCAGTGTTAGAAAAAAGATCTGATTTTTTTTTCAGTTTTCATTAGCATTTACATGAAATACTGATGTATTCTCTTAAAATACACTTACATTTTTTCCTCTTTTTTTTGTTACACGATAAACCGTCCATAAACTGTCATTTTAACTTTTTCTGCTTTTTTTTCTTTTTTAACCAGTAGACCTCTTCACTGTTATGTCACTCATTGTGAGCTCTGCTGTTTTACATCCTTGTCTTGTACCCTGAAATTTTATTACATTTTGTCATACACAGAGAGCAGCCATATACTTGTAGTCTAAATTACTTATCGTTTAGATTAAGGGAAAATGACAAGAATGAACAAATGTAATGTGTCTGTGACTCAGGTTGAAAATTTAACTCACTTCAGTACCACCTTACTTCACAAATAGTCTCACTAAAATCAATGGAAGTATTGAAAGAGTGGCAAAATCTAACCTTATGAGAGTGTACTGTGTAGTATGTGCTATCTGAACCCTCTCTCCTGGGATTGTTCAAAAAGGATTAGACGTTTATATGGAATAGTTTAGTTTATAAAGAGACAAAGAGGTGGGTCAGAATTTTTTATCCTGATGTTATCACTTGATTGAAAGTAAATTATTTTCATTTTTCAGAATTATACATAATTTTTGTGTAGATAACAGAAAGCATCCATGTTCATTTGAGAAGCTGTTAGAGGTATTTGTTTATAAAAGATATCCTGGTATAAGAATTCTATATTTAAACATTTTCAGGATAAATATGTACAAGATAAACTCACTATTTTCTTTGTCTCCTCTTTCTTTATATGAAAAAGTCTGAACACATAAGTTAGATCTTTTATGTGAGACAGTGCTGTGACTATGTGTTTAATATTTCCTCTTTGTGTTACAGAAATAGCGAGGCAAGCAGCACAAATAAAGCTTTTGAGAAAACTTCAGAAGCAGGAACAGGCTCGAGCTGCCAAAGAAGCAAAAAAACAGCAAGGTAAGTAGTAAACCTCTAAGACATTGTGCATAGTTGCAGATGAGCTTTAGAATTGTCGAGATTAGGTTACTGTTCTTCAGTCATTTTCTGCTGATGTTACATTTTTTGTTTTACTTGTAGCTATTATGGCTGCTGAAGAAAAGCGGAAGCAAAAAGAACAGATAAAGATAATGAAACAGCAGGTAAATTTTGTGTATTCCTTAAATAAGCTCTGTATTTTATTTATTTATTTAAACTCATACTTTCAATATATTTGATAGGTTATACAGTGTACTTGTTAAAATTTGAAGTTGTTAGTTATCTAATTATAAAGAACATATGTTGTATTTTATTTTGAAAGACTAGATTGTGCAGCCCTTACTCATGTTGGTGAATATGTCCCTTGCGTGATCATGTTTACTTCAGTGGTACTACACATGTGAATAAGGGTTGCACAGCTGGCCCTCCAGTTAGTTATATGCTCAACTACTCTACGGCTCTATAAAAAGAAATGGTGATATAGCTGCTTATGTAAACATCAAAATAGCTCAGTCAAAACTGCTAGAGAGGAAACTGCCAGTGATTTTGGATTGCTTAAGAACAATTATATCTAAGCATAGTGATGAATTAAAGTACAAATTGCTTGCTTTTTAAATAAAAAATTACTGTTAAATATTGTTATAGCAAAAGCTCTTAACCATATGTAATACTTTCAACAGCAAGAAGATTTTTCATATTTTAGCCATTCATAAATTAAGCTACTTGTGGAAGCAGGTTTTTCATCATTTGAACAAATATCCCAATAAATGAAGTATTAAATGAATGCTTTTGAAGCCTGAAATTCTAAAAACAATTGTTTTACTGGGTTTCTTTGCATTCATTCTATTCCCTGCAGTGAACTGGACACGTTAATTTCTGAAATAGTGTGTGGTGTGCATTGTGTTTTTGAAGAAAGGTATTTAAATTATTGCTCTTTGCGCTATTTTAAGTTCTGTATTCATATTGATATAGAAACTTTGCTGCTTGTGTAGAAGCTTAAATTGTGTGTGTTTATAGTTAAAACCTAGGCATTCTGATTTTTTGATAGAGAACTTTATTAAGATTGTCAGGATATCCTGATCAGCATTTCTTTGACTGTCCTTGTATTGTGCAGTACAGTTACAATATTTCTTTGATTTATAAAGAAAATGAAACACAAAAGTACCTTAATTAATTTGTGCGTGGAAAGAGGAGTCAGCGTTTACTTGAGATTTTCATTTCAATCCAATAATAAAACCCAACCATGGAGCCAGGGGAACGTATTCCAGATGAAATACCTTGCACTTTTTAAACAGGCTTCACCAGATATCTGTGCAAGGCGGGATTTGTTATCACATTCTTGATACCATATCTTGATTGTAACCTGTGAGAGTGAACATTGGTATACATTTCTGCCTTTCTGGTCAATTTCTGCTATAGATTTTATTATTATTTAAATTACAGTGGTGCCTTGAAGCCCCAGTCATGGACCAGGACACAACTGTGCTATGTGCTGTAGAGACAGAACAAAATGATTGTCCCTGCCCCAGGGAGCTTACTTATAACGGTGTATTGCTGATCAATTGCGTTTGTAGCTCAGTTGTTTTTTTTTAAAAAAAGGCGCTTGTGTTAGAGTGTTGCTCAGCATACTGAAAAAGTGCCTGCAGCGCAACCCAAATTTAAGTGAGGTCGGCCTATATTATTTATAGAATCTTCTCACATAATAGGACTGTGCATTCAGGTGCCACAGGAAACAAGTAAACCCAGATCTCTCTGTATTTGTTTTTGGCTTTGGGGAGTCATTAATGGGGATGAAATAATGTATGCTCTGATCGTCTCACCATCTAGAAATGATTACTAGTCAGTCTTGACTAGAGCTGGCTGAATAACATATTTTTCAATTTGTTGGCTATTTCAAAAAGTAGTTAAAAAAAACCTGGGTTTGACTGAAAACCAACATTTCTCAAATTTTCAGGGAATCAAAAAGTCAAATAAAAAAATAATAATTTGGGTTAAATAAAATTTTTGACCATTTTTTAAATGTCCTTGACATTTTAAAAATCAATTCTAAGGCAATTTTAAAACAAATATCATTAAAACGAAACAATCAAAAGGTTTCATTTTGAAAATGTTGAAATATTTTGATATGTTTTCTATTTTTCTTTCCTAAATGAACATTTCAGCAAAATTGACACAAATTAAAAAAACATTTTGTTGTCACTGAATCTGTATTTTTTGCCCCCAACCCCATTTTGTCTGAAAAATGTTGCCCAGCTCTAGTTCTTGCATAGCAGGATCTGGGTCCTGTGTAGTAACAACACAATCCAACTTCAAAACTTTGAGAATTCTAATAGTTGTTTCTCTACGAGCAGCATTAACTCTGACCTCAGTAACAAATACATGCCACCAAGTTGTGATAAAGACCTGTGTGCTGTTTTGTTTCTACCTAAAAAAAAAGAAAAATTAAAAAAAAAGAGGTCAGAGTTAAGGTTATGCAGTTGAATGGGATTTCGGAGAACCTTGATAGTGCACATTGTCAGTGTCTGAATGCTGGAAGTGAAAATTAGATTTATGTAGACATAAGGAATCCGCTCCACTTTTCAGATAACTATGTACATATCTTTCTTTCTACGTGTCCCCTGTGATTGCCCTGTTGCTGCCAAGTGAATGGGAAATTGGGCAAGGGGTCAAGGAGAATGAAAGATTTACAGGTGATAGCTAACTGAGAAACAGAACTGCTCACTGTTAAGGAGACACTGTCCCTGTCTAACAGACTTCCTTAAGTTTGCCACAGTGCAGCCCTGTTTGGACTGGGGCTTCCCCAGTTTAAACAAAGACTGGCAAGAGACTGTAGTTGGGGACCTGGGGAGGCAGACAGGATAGTTTGAGGACCCAGCAAGGGTCATGGTAACAGAGGAAAAAGGACGTAAGTCTCTTGTTCCAAAAACATAAGACTCTACCACTTCACCTAGAGTCTCCTCTGACTTAGCAGTATATGAAGTTGAGCAGTTCTGATTAGGGCAGTAGTGTTTAGTGCACCATGGAACAGATTGTAACATCTCTGCCAATGCTGAATAGTACTTTATTCTTTGTGTTGTCCGTGGAATCAGTTGGGACCACTCACAGAGTAAGGTGCTACTCAGTCACTATGAGTAGTAATATCAGAATCTTGGCCTCAATGTCTTAGTAAACATGAATACAAAAAAACCCAAACATGTTAATAGAAAGAGATTACCTATTAAAGTAATATTTGAAGATAATGGCAATTGTGTGCATGAGAGTAAACCTCTTCAGTCTGAGTTAACTTAATCAGTTTATTCAGATAATGGCATTTAGAAACTTTTACATGGTAAAGGACTGTTTAATCTAACACATAAAACATAGTGTCCTCCTTTTTGTGTGGCTAAGTATAGTCAAAATAGAATTGAATGAGTAAAGAAAGGAGAGGGAAAGGATTTGAGCTGAGAAACTCAACATATAAAATTTTAGTCCACTCTGTAGTACAGTAAAGGCTAAGAGTATGTTGGCTTGTATCAAGAGGATATTATGCTAGCTAACTTATACAAAAAACACTGAGTGTATTGGTACCACATTTGTGAAATATGCAGTGTAGGTCACATTAGTTGAAGAAAAATTTTGTTAAAATGGAGAGAATAAGGGTAGGATACCAAGATAATAAATGGAATGGAGAAGGTTTGCGTATGAGGAGAGCAACAAAATGGTAATTTTTAAGATTTGAAGTGTTATTGTCCCTAAACTAGAGTGTATTTCATTCAACTTGATCTACTTGAAGTTGTTAGATTAAAATGAGGGGACATAAGTGTTGTTTAACTATGACTATGGCATACAGCAGGTAAGAGGCTTTTTTTTTTTTTAAGAGAGATTAGTGAATTGGTGGAATGATTTTCCAGTTGAGAGAGTGCAGTCAGTAGTATTAAGAGAGAGGTTGGATTGCCATTTTGCACTCTACATTGGGGCTACACCTTTAATATTATTTGGATACTGCAGCTAGGGCAGAGTGCAACTACCTGCCTGCTCATAGAACAGAATTTCATCCACAGGGCACTCTGCAACTAAGCTCTTTGATCTGTGCTCACTGCCTCTGTCCCTGGGCGGTATGGTGACATTTGCGGGTAGCTGAGATGTTTGAGCTTTGGATAGACGCATTTTAAAGAAATCTAATTAAATATACTTATGGTGGTAAAACTGTGGGTGACCCTAGAGGATTAATTTTGTGCTTTTCACACTTCTTTCCTGGGAGGTCAAGGTATGGTTAAGAGGGGATTCCCCCCCCCCCCATTAGTCTTTTTTGGCGTGTGTTTAGCCTCCAGCACAGAAAATGGAGTGACTTTTAACATGTTTAAATTTTAGAAAGTTTTAGTAGAGAACATAGAGGTGGCATAATATTGTTTTTAGTAAACTGTTCCAACCATAGTGGGCCCACTTCTGGTACTGTGCAGGAACTCTCACCATGCCCCGGAGAGGAGATGAAGTTGACTCCTCTTCATGACATATTTATTCTCTGGAGACTCCAAAAAATACAGTGGTGACATAATTTCCAACACACAGAATAGAGAATTGATGGCTCATATCATACTCAGACTTTTCTCTTACAGGTGCCTTGATACTATGTCCATTTGAACGCTTGTCTGTATGACACAGCCTGATGAAAGCTGCTTTGACATCCCTTGGAATAAGTTAAGGGCTTTGCTATGCCCTGAGTTCTGTGGTTCATATTTTCTCCTGTTTGTCCAGATAACAGAATATCCATCGAAAGACATGCTCTGCTCTTTTAATTGATGTTCCTCAAGCAGCTGTTCTGAAACAATAAACCCTTAGATAGGATGCCATAACATTTTCAATTGCAGCACATACTATCTCTTTTTACAAGGCACAAAGTATACAACACAGGACATGTGAAATAAAACTGTACAGTGACTGCATTAGGCTCCTCCCATGCCTCAGGAGCTCACAGGCATGCTGAAGTCTCTGGGAATGACCATGACTGAAAGTGCTGTGGCGACTGTTTTCCAGATTTACTTATTTATTTACTTTTACTCTATAGTGCATAACGTCACACACCCCTCTGAGAAATACAAGTAAGGTTGTCCAAACTCAGACTATCCATCTTGATAGGCTAGTTTTCAGTGGAAATAAAAGTATACAGCACTTAATTGTGCATACTTCATCCAGATCAGATATGGCTAGGCTAAATATTGGCTGCTACTGGGTAGGTACTTTGGGCCATGCAATATGCCAGGTAGCCCGATCAGTGAAGGTTCAAGAATGGCTATGCTCCCAGCCCCCGATGTCTGCAAGAGTTAAGCAACAGATAGCAGGGAGCAATGAAGATTTCACAGCCCCCAGCATTCCCTGTATAAGCAGACTGCGTCCAAGCACCACAGCCCCTATTTCTACCCATCCCTACACATCTCCACCATTGCAAGCCAGGATTTGGCCTACACTGTATATTTTGTGCGATCATCAGGGTGCTTCCTTTTCTCTAAGTTAGTATAATAGAAAAACTGTTGTGACTGCCTAAACATAAACCCACAGGCATAGATTCCATTTTCAGTGCTTTCAGAGATGCATCAAATATTTGCTAATGTTAATGTAGAATACCAAACACAGACAATTGTAGTTCAAGATAATCAACTGGAATGTGTGTAAGATTCAGAAAAAGTGTACTTATGTACACGTGCTCATTCCTTTAAAAATAATTATGGCTCTTTTCTCACTTTTTTTTTTCATTCATGTAAAAAAAAATCTTTTATATACTTTTTGTTGTTGTTTAAAAGGGTTAAAAGATGTTTTCCCCCCCCCCCCCCTTGCAGGAAAAAATTAAGAGAATTCAACAAATCAGAATGGAAAAAGAACTTCGGGCTCAGCAAATTTTAGAGGTAGAAACAATAAACTAAGTATAATTTTTTTTAAATGTGTTCATACGTTTCAAGAACATTATAATTAAGAAAAAAGTCTTAACTGCATGTTTGTCGTCACTGGATTCAAGTAAGGTCTACTTTAGGAATTCCACAGTCTTGATTCAAATTGTTAACTGTCTCACTATTTCAGAAATTCTAAGAATATTGATCCATAATTTAAACTATGGTCACACTCCTGCAGTTGCTTATACGTATGCTTAACTTTAAACACGACAGTTGTCTCATCGATAACAAAAGGAGTACTCATGCTTATAGTTAAGAAAATATGTATTTGCAGAATCAGGGAGTAAAATAGTATTGCAATCTGCCTTATATGAAATTTAGTTCCTGACTGTGGAATGGATTTAAAACTTCGTTTTTAAAAGTTAGATTACAGTAACAAAGAAGGAAAATATTTAACATTTGGCTGTGAAGTTGATATTTGAACAGCATGATTCTGATCTTCAAAAATGTGCATGATCTATTTTTAAAAGACATAAGCTTCCATATTGCAGATGGTTGCTTCATATAATGTAGCCATGTCACATACAACTAAATTAAAGGAATTTAAATTTAAGATTTCTGTTTCAGATCATCATTTCTGACTTGTCTGACAACAGATTTCTTTTTGGTTTCAGTTGTCTTATACTAGAACTGATATTGATATAAATTAAATGGATGGGAATATTATTCCCAAAATGTGTTGATGAGCAGTCCTTACATTGGCTTCAACTGAACATTTTCAATTACATCAAATGTGTATTTTAAAATGGAAAAAAGTGGTAAACCATTGATTGCTAAAGTTTTTTATATAGCGTTTTATATAATGATTAGAATTTTAATCTCTTTCCAACCATATTTAAAAAATAACTATTTTCCTATATGCTGTGTATCTTGGTTACAAATATCCAAGTAAAATAAATCTTGAATGTGACTTCATAATTCTGGCTTGCCTTAAAAAGAAAAAAAAGTTAATTGTGAACTTACTGATAATGCAAAGTGTACTAGGGAAGAAATCTGTTATTATGTACACATAATATGTGGTATTGTTTTGCACCTTGTGAGGCATGTAGTTTTACTTAGTCTGAGATTATTTTCCAGTTTTAGTGGTGTTGTTGCATGACCTTGAGACCTGTTTTGCATGCACAGGCTAAAAAGAAAAAGAAGGAAGAAGCGGCAAATGCCAAATTATTGGAGGCTGAGAAACGAATAAAGGTTAGTTTAGATGAGCATCAGAGTTTTTATTTTCCAAAAATAAAAACTGTGTGATTGTGCATAATAATTGTGAACTAATATGAGAACTGTAGGTATGGCAGAATGTTTTTTCATAAGGTATTACATTTGTAATAGAAATGTAGAGTAAGTACTGTGCATATGTGTGCGTGTGTGTGTGCGCGCGCGCGCGCGTCTGTGTGCATATACATATATACGTGCATATGCATGTGTGTGTGTATATATATAATGTAAAATAAATAAATAGAAGTGTCAATACTAGAGTTATCCGTACCTTATGCTTGGCTTGAGCAGTTCTAGACGTGCTCACCAAACCCTTATGTAATAGCACTGCATACAGTGTTGCTTCTGTTTTATGTTGAGTATAATGGAAAACTCTGCTGCTACTTGTGTAACGTTGTAGTCAAATATCCCATTTATCCCTATCAGTGCCGAAAAACTTACTTGCTGTATTTGGAAATCATGCACTCTCAGTGTAGCCAAATGTTATTGGCATCTCCTGATGCTCAGTTCAGTAAATTTGGTAGCATAAACTGTTCCTATATTATGTGAAGTGTTTGAAAATAAAGGAGTAAAGAGACAGAGAATGCAGATTCTTCCTATTTTAGCATGGCTCAAAAAATTGCATCTTACTGCTAAATAATATTTGTCAGGTATTTGAAGCACCTTTTTGTTCTTATGTTTAAGGAAAAAGAGATGCGAAGGCAGCAGGCTGTTCTTCTGAAACATCAGGTTGGTATGCATACAGTTATCAGAACAGTAGCAAATGCTAATTTTTAACTTCTGCTTAAGCTATTTGGGGGAAAAGTCTTCAAAAATATTTTTGGTATAAATTTCTGATTTTGATTCCTGCATAAATTTTTCTTTCATCTTATGGGTTTATTGACTTTCTTTGGTATTGGGGTCTCTTTGTGGGGGTTATAAAGTGGTTTTACGACTTTGTGATTTCTGTTTCATAATGTTGTGCCAACTCTTTCTCCCAGGAGTTGGAGAGGCATAGACTAGATATGGTATGGGTATGTTTATTTTTGTACATCTAACACCGCATTGTGATTTGGTTGTGATATGGTTGTCATAGCAATGCATAAAATGTAGCACTGGCTGCTGTCATATTACATACTGCTGCATGGCTTTACAGCACAGTGCATTGCATACATCTGCTTGTCTTGTCTATTAAAGAAAAAAAGTATGACTTGTCTCAGACGTGTTTATAAATTGAATTCTGTGATCCATATATGAGGCTGTTGACTGGAAATCTACATTACTGATATCACAACATGAGTTGGACCATTATGTAAAATCAGTGATGAATTTATGCAAAATTAGCATTTTACCTTTAATAGGAAATCACTGTACAAATTTTGCAAGTCTTATCCCATTTGTTGGGATTCAGTATAAAGCTTTTAATATAATTTTGGATTAGAACACTACAAATTGGGTTAGAATTACTGTACAAATTGGGACCATGTCTTTCCCCAGATTTGTCCAGTGCTGAGCACACTAGCTTTCAGTAAATGGTAAATGCATAATATTTTAATCTAAAAATGAAACTAGGGATGAAATCCTGGCTTCATAGAAGTAAATGACAAACTCCTATTAACTTCGGTGGGGCCAGGATTTTACCTTAGAACTTTAAAGTTGAAGGAACTTATCTAGTTTTTTCTGTAGTACAATAAGTCATGTTCCATTTAAATTTGTTAACATAATCTGTGGCGCAGCCTTTTTTGGCTTTGCATTGAGGAACAGGCATCAGTAAATAGGAATATCCTATTTTATTCATGTTTGCGTATGAACCATGGCTAGTTTAAGTAAAACTGGTCTCAATACAGAAAAATTCAGCATACTTATTTGTTGGTGGCATATTGGATTCCAGCAAGATTTTAATTAAACATGAAGTTAAAACGATTTTCAACTCAGCCTTTCACTATATTTTTAAATGATCAGAAATACAGCCTTCTGTTCAATTGGCTATTCATTTAGTAATTGCAAGCTTTCTAATAGCAGATGTAAGGTAACTGACCTGTTCCAGCCAACCATTATGCTTTTTGTTCTGCCAGCTTATGAAGGAGCATCACAACTGACCATAAGTAAAGCTGTATGCTTTCTGTTTTACACTGTCTCCATGTTCATTGCTTTACCTTTTTGCTTTTGATTGTTCTTGTATTTGCTTTCTAAACCTGAACTAAAACATGCACAGACTTGGCCATTCTTGTCCTATATATAGTATTTATTGTGACTTGTCTATTAATGCTAAACTTGTACTGAGTTTTTAAAATAAAAAAGACACTTTTGTAGCTGTGGTTGAGTCTTGTTCTAATTTTATCTGCTTTATTAGGAACGAGAGAGGAGAAGGCAACATATGATGCTTATGAAAGCCATGGAAGCACGTAAAAAAGCAGAAGTAAGTATTCATTCAGCTCTGAAAAGTGTGCAGTTTCTTTCTTAACATTTTGACTGCTATCTATCTACATTCATAGAGCAGAACATTGACACAGAACTTCTATAAACAAATGATATGTTAAGCAAGCAGCTGACTTGAGAGTCAGAAAGTACTTTTGCATCACAGAATATTTTTCTGTAGGTCATTTCAGACTTCAGAGCCACCATAAGTATCTCCTAGCAAATGTGATTCTCCCCCCAACACACACACACGTTTTGTGTGTTTGTGTGAGAATTTAATGCTTTAAAAATAAGACAGTAATCGTACTGTCCAAAGCAAGGCATAAGGTTGGACATATGCCGCATAGATTTCCCGAGACAACTGTTCAAATACCCTTCTTGTTCCAGTCGTGGGCTTCTCAGGCTTTTATCTGTACTTGGAAAATGAGTTGTATTAGAAAACACGTAAACTAACATGTTTTAAGTAACACACTGCTTGTCCTAGATGTTAAGTGGTGTTTAACAGTGTGATAAGTAAAACATATTAGCTAACACAACTCTTCCTTCCAGTATAGATGAAACTTCGAAGATTGCTAATTATGCCAAATTATGTGGTGTTTTTGTGAAGTGGAGTAGAGCTGAAAATTTTGTGAAAACAAAAATCACAAACTTTTCTGTTGAAAACTATGCTACACTCAACCTTTTTAACTCTCTGCAATGAGTAATAGTTTTTACAACATCCAACAAGTGTGTCCTTGACTATTCTCTAGGTCCTTGAATGTTGGGCTTTTGGGGGGGTGGGGTGGGGTAGGTCTCACAGCATCAACCACTATATTCAGTCTGGTACACAATTGTGTGCTACAAAACACAGCAACTGCTAATGCTGCAGCCTCACTAAACTTTAGGTTTGCAACTTATTCAGCAAGTGGAAAGCATAATTAACTGGTAGAAAAGGCAGTTTTCATTCTCAAAAATTACTGAAAAAATGCAAAGATAAAGTACCAGAAATTCTGCACTGGCAATAGCCCCAAACAGGCAAATAGTTCCAAATGTGTTGGCTTCATAGAATCATAGAAATATACGGCTGGAACAGAATTTGAGAGGTCATCCATTTCAATCCTCTGTGCTGAGCCAGGACCAAGTAAACCTAGACCATCCCTGACAGATGTTTGTCCCACTTGTTCTTAAAAACCTCCAATATTGGGGATTCCACAATCTCGCTTAAAAGCCTATTCCAGAGCCTAACTACCTTTATAGTTAGAAAATTTTTCCTAATGTCTAACCTAAATCTTCCTTGCTGCAGATTAAGCCCATTACTACTTGTTCTACCTTAAGTGGACAAGAACAATTGATCACAGTTCTCTTTATAACAGCCCTTACCATATTTTGAAGACTGTTATCAGGTCCTCTGTCTTCTTTTCTCAAGACTAAACATGCAAAGTTTTTTTTTTAATCTTGCCTCTTAGGTCAGGTTTCCTAAACCTTTTATCATTTTCGTTGCTCTCCTTTGGACATTCTCCAATTTGTCCACATCTTCTCTAAAGTGTAGCATGCAGATTTTAGACACAGTACTCCAGCTGAGGCCTCATCAGAGCTGAATAGTGGAACATTTACTTCCTGTATCTTACATCTGACATTCCTATTAATATGCCCCAGAATGATATTAGCCTTTTTAGCAACTGCATCACTCATATCCAATTTGTGATTGACTATAACCCCCAGGTCCTTTTCAGCAGTACTATCACGTAGTCGATTATTCCTCATTTTGTAGTTGAGCATTTGATTTTTCTGAGTACTGCCTTGGACTTGTCTTAATTGAATTTCAACTTGTTGTTTTCAGACCAATTCTCTAATTTGTCAAGGTTGCTTAGATTCTAATCATAATTTCCTCCCAGTTTGGTGTGATCTTCAGGTTTTATAAGCATACTCTCCACTCCATAATCCAAATCATTAATAGAAATATTGAATAGTACCAGACCCAGGACTGACCCCTTTGGGACTTCTCTAGGTACACCCTCCCACGAGGAACCACTGAATTCTGTCTTTCAACTAGTTGTGCATTCACCTTATAGTAATTTACACTGTGTAAACATTTTAACACACTTTACCCTAGAACCAAATCACTAAATTTGTTTTCTCTTCTGACCTAATGAGGGTTTTTGATAAGGGAGACCAAAGTAAAACCAAAATGTTCTGTGAAAACTAGTAAATAAAGAAAAATGTGAAATTTTGCAGACATTGGTCTTTTAAATTTTTAGACTTTTTTTCTATTGAAAAAAATATTTTCAAAATGTCTGCAAATTTGATGTGAGGAAAGCTCCTCAATATGCATAATGATTACTCTCATTTGTATAAGCTTGTTTTTTCACAAAGTTTTCTGGTGGCCATTGCTTACTATGAAACACAGGCCCTACGTTTTATGGGATTTGTTAAATACATGCATAAGTCTTTGCAGAATCAGAGTCAAAATTATATGCAACTGTGACAGGGTGCGGGTCCCCAGCTAGTGTGAGGTGAGTACACCCCAACCCTCGAGCGCTCATTTCTTTGGGCTAGGACACCCGATGGACTTACACTGACAAGATTGTCCTGCATCCCAGGGCAATAAAACCTAAGGTTCAGAGTCAGTGGTGAATCTCTGATTCGCGGGGTCAAGGCCTCGCTGCCTGAGTCTGTAGGGGGTCCCTGATTCGCAGGGTCTCGAGGTCTAGTGGCCGGAGTCACTAGTGGTTCCCTGGTTCGCAGGGTACCTGGGCATAGTGACTGGAGTCTCTGAGGGAGACCCTGGTTTGCAGGGTAAGCAGACCTAGCAGCCAGAGTCCGTGAGGAGTCCCTGGGCTGCAGGGTAGGCAGGCCTAGTGGCCAGAGGCAATGAGGCATCCCTGATTCACAGGGTAGTGGGCTGCCCCTTGGGGAAGGGTGGCGGCCTAGGGTAGGGGGACCCGGGTCCTCCCTACTCCACTGGGCCAAGGGCCCTAATAGTGGCTCTGCCACTAAGGTCAGCGGGGATCCAACCACAACATGCTGCCTATGTCCGGGACGATGGCTAGTCCCCCCGCAGGACTAAAATGAAGTAATGTCTACATATATTTAAAGCATTTTTCACGTCACTATCCTTTACAAAATGCATTTTAAATTAATATTACTTTTTTTTAATGAAGTATTTTATTCATCCAATTCAGCAAAATTCAAATCAGTTCAGTTTCTTATTGTATAAGGTAAATAAAAAGCAAACACTAATAGTTAACTTTTGCTAAATATTAAAAGGACAAATTGTGTTCTCCGCAATTCCAGTTTAAATCCAAAGCAACTCAGATTATTTGAATGAAAATACTCAATATTTATGCCACTGCTGTTGAAAGTAGAATTTGGCCGTGTGTGCATGTGTGTGTGTGTACACAAAATCTTAGATTGTATTAACAACCCAAAACTGAAAGAATTATGCTTTTTTTTAATAGCACATCTATCTATCTAGACTAGGCAGAATTCAATTTTATTTTTTTATAATTTTGATGGATAATATCAATGTTTATTTTGAAATTTTTATTAATTTTAAATTGTCATTGTTGGGTAAAATTATGGGGTTTAAGCATTTTTTTTATTTTTATTGATTTTAAATTTTCACAGTTGTGAGAAATTAAGGGGGGACAGAGAATAAATATTTAATGATAGTAGATGTTGAGGTTCTAAACTTAAAGCTTTACAATCATTAAAACACAATCTATCAACATCACATGTCAAAATGTACAAAGTAAATATCCTTAAATCACACTCTAAGTTCTCAAGCAGCATTTTTCTTTCTTTGCCTAATAGTAAATTTAGATGATCATTGATGGAAATGGCTTTTCATTGGTTTGTGTATGTTGGTGAAATCGACATTTTCCGACATTTACTGATAACAATCTAATCCCTCCAGCCTATGTAAATCTATGGCCCCATCAGTAGCATCTAAGCACTGGTCATGAAGTACTATTTTCCTCATTTTACAAATGGGGAAGAGGCACAGAGAGATTCAGGGCATGTCTATGCAATGGGGGTTACAGTGGCACAGCTGCACATATGCCACTATAGTGTAGATGCTTCCTACATCAACAGGAAGGGGTTTTTCCACGGATGTAGGTAATCTGCCTCCCTGAGTGGTGGTAGCTAGTCCAACAGAAGAATTCTTTCATTGACCTAGCCACATCCACACTGGGGGATAGGTCAGCTTAACTACGGTGTTTTTCATACCCCTGAGCAGCATAGCTAGGTTGATCTAAATTTTAAGTGTAGAGCAGGGCTAAGTGCCCGTGGTGTCACAGAGAGTCTGTGAAGAAAGAGGTATTTGAGCCTGGGTCTCCTGAGTCCCACTCTAGTGCCCATGCCACTTGAAAACTGTTCCTCTTTTATTGTTACAGAATAATTGTTTCTGTTTGTAAATTACTACTGCAATTTATATTGATGCTAGAATCTCTTTAATTCTCTAATTCTCTAAACCCCAGCATACTCTAACTGCAGAATCTATATTTTTTTATTACCCGTAACTCAAATGAAAGTATTTTTTGTGATTGAAGGAACTCAGGATGCTGTGGTTTTACTGGATAGACTAAAATAGATTCAGCCGATACTAGCAGTCACTACTTCTAGGTCCTGATGCAGAGTTGGTTGAAGTCAGTGAGAATATTCCCATGGACTTCAGTGGGCATTGATCAGGCCTTTAAGTGGCCAACCGGCCTCCCTTGTGGCCATGATTTACCTCAATGTGGGAGAATCTTCAAAGAACATTGAGTGATCTCAGTGATCTTAAGCCACACTGCATCTCAATGTATTTGTTTAAGAAGACCTCATTTGGGTCATCAGCTTCATGGAAGTCTCAAGTCACTCTTACTATTCTGACTAGAATTCCCAAATTTCTTAACGTCCAATCTGAACACCAGAAGCAGGTCAATCTTCTTTATAAAGCAGGTCACTTTTGTGAAGCACTTTGAGATCTGTGGATGAAAAACACTCTGTAAGTCTAAAGTGCAGTTATTACTATTCGCCATGAATTCTTTCTCTCACTAGAAAGCTTATAACTTTAAGTGAAAAAGGTTTGCTGTCTGATATTAGGTCAAACAATTACAGCATATTTTTTACACAAGCAGTTTTTTGGGGGGATTTATGACCTATACTTCCTGTCTTTGTCTGAATCTGGACTTCACCTACTTTAGCTTCAATTTCAACCCTTCATTACTCTGTGGAAGATAAACCAATTACAGACCGGCCTCTGGTATCTAGTAGTTGATATATCAAGATAACAATGGACTTAAAGCCATCAGAATCCCATAGAGTTATAGGATATAAGTGAATGCTTCACAGATCCTTAAACCCTTTTGTGAGACTCTGAATTAGTGAGCTCAAGTATTTTGTATGGCAGATTGCATTTCAGGTGGTCAGTGACTTTTTGGAATCAACAGACTCGAAGACAAAGTATTTATTCATATTCTTTTGGGGTTTATTTTTAAGGAGATGTTTAGTTCTGTAATAACCTGGCCATTTTTCTGCCAACCTTTTTGTCTTCCTTCATACCAGTCCTGTTGAATTGTTTTACAAGCTGGCTGTTGAGCTGTTTTGCTTTCTGGTTTCAACAAATCCTTTAAGTCCATCCAGTATTTTATGTCCTTCCTAAAATAAAAATTAACACATTAGTTTAGTGCATTGTGTACAAAGCATTTCTAGTGCTTCCTTGCTTGTATTTTTTTATTGCTATACTCTAGTGGAATTGAAATTTGAGGTATACATTAAAGTTGGCAACACTGTTGATGATCAACATAATTTTTACTAGGAAAAGTTGCAACTGGGAAATCCTTGCCATATAGTTACAAAACAGTGTTGACATAATGCTGTGAAAGGAGTCAAGATTTGGGTTATCAGTGCAGCAAGGATAGAGTCCTGAGTGTTCAGTTTTCCTGAATGACAACAAAAGCACAAAATTGGAGCATCTCTCACCCTATCTGATTTTATAGTATGGTTACTGCTGAAAGCTGAAGAATAGGGAGCAAATTCAAGCCGTAAGCACTTTTAGTATGCTGTATCTCAGAAAGCATTTGAAATTTGTGGTATTATTAAGGAAGAACATCTATTCCCGCATCTCTTAATTAAAGGTTTTTATACCACTGTGATAAATACTTCTGAATAATTATTTGCATAGAGATTTTGAAGTGCATTTTCTATTCGGCTATAGGGAAAAGACTTACATTTTTTTCTGAGGTATGGTAGTTTTCTTCTTAGATCAGTGGGTAGCCACACTCCCTTCCTTGTATATTTTCACTCAAATGAACCATTAAATTAAGGTATATTGAACACACTGAACCCTCACAAATAAATCTGTTTGGCTTTTTGAGTCAGTAGGTGGCACTACTTGCTCTGAGACAGCACTGAACCAATGCCCCAACATAGTGCTGGAAGTGTTGTCTTTTGGATGAGATGTAAAAATGAAGTTCAATTTGTAATATTTCAAAAAACAAAAATGTTTAACTCTTGTGCCCTAGCCAAACTGAAGCTCATGTAATAGCACTTTGTCTACCAAATTTTTCCCTTCAGTGCAGTTACAGAAGGTATTGCTTCCTCTGCAAAACATTTATATAGAGTTTGTATTGTCATATGTTTGCCAAGTTCCACCCTAGAGATGGCTGCACTTCAGTGTTTAGTGAAGTGATCCTTGTGTATAATTTGTATATTAATAAAGTTTGTCAAAGTGCTCTGAGATTTTTCAGAATAAAGGGTGTGTTATGCATATAAAAATATAATTTATAATATCTTTCAACGTTAAGGAAATAACCCCACACTATGGATCTATGAAGACTTCCATCTTCAGATTGTTTACTTATTTCTCCTAAATGTGATGACAATTGAGCGGTTTCTACTTGCAATTTTACACTAAATCAGTACTGTGGTTTGGATCAGAGAAAGCTAATTTCTGATTAATGACCTAATCCAGGCCCGCAGTCGCACAAAAGTAATGGTTGTATAAAACACTAATTCTTCTTCGAGTGCTTGCTCATGTCCATTCCACATTAGGTGTGTGTGCTTGGCACATGCACCGGTGCTGGAAGTTTTTCCCTCAGCAGTATCCATAGGGGAGTGGCTCTGGCGCCCTCTGGAGTGGAGCCTACATAGCACAGTATAAGGGATATCGCCGGCTCCCCCCACCCTCAGTTCCTTCTTGCTGCCAGTGAGGGTGCATGGAACGTTCGCTGCTCTTACTTGCATTGCTTAGGCTTCGTTTGTACCAACCAGAGTTCTTGTAAAGTTAGTATACATAGTAATCGAGTTAGTTAGCCCTTAGCAGTAGTTAGTTTTGTTAGTCCTGTCAGGGACTTAGCCGGGGGACGGGGCATGCTCCAGTCCCCAGGCTTTAAGCCCTGCGGTCGCTGCAAATGGTCCATGCCCATGAGCGATCCACAGCGTAGCTGTCTCAGATGCCTCGGTGAAGGGCACATAAGTGATAAGTGTCGAATCTGCAAGTCCTTTAAACCTAGGACCAAGAAAGAGCGTGAGATCAGACTCAAAGCACTCCTGATGGAGTCGGTGCTCGCTCCAGCCCCGGAGCAAAGGTCCGACTCAGCACCCAGCATCGTTGCATCGGTGAGTAGTGCCCCGCCGTTGATGAGCCGGCACCAATCTCTGTCCACGGCCCCGTCCAAGAAGTCGAAGAAAGCCAATAGGGGATGCTCTCCTACTCCCCGCAAGGGGAAGTACAGGGCTGGGGGCAAGCTAAGACCTGCGCCAGGCGGCTCATCTCCCCTGTCGGGAAGTGGGACCTCAGCTAACATCGATGCATCCCACCCCGTTCCTTGCCTGGAAGCCTGGACACAGAGGCGAGCCTTCGTCAGCTTCAGGTGCCGTTGATGCCTGAAGCGCTCCAGGCTGCGCAGGAGATCCTGACTCTCCCGGTGCTGGCCCAAGCAGTGCCCAGATCTCAGGGTAAGCCCACCTTGGGACCTTTCCATCCACCCTCGCCTCAACGGTACCGCTTCCCATCGTGGGGGACATCCCGCCCCCGTTCACCCGCTCGAAGCCGTCATGCCTCGGAGTTAAGGTGGCAGATGCACTGGAGCCCTCTATGGTCACCGAACCTTGGGCACCAGCAGCGGGATTCGAGGAGCAATTTGCCGGTTACCTGGCGCAGACCCACAGAGGCACGTGCTCCCTAGCAGGAACATTGGGACTGGCCTTTCACATCACTGGAATGCCACTACAGATCCCTGGAACGATCGGAGGACTAGCCACGGGCTCTGCCAATGATCCCCGAGACGGATCCTGCCCGGCCCACCATACCTCCAGGTCCTGCTCCTCCTCCCAGTATCAGTCTTGAAGCATGAGGTGTCAATTACCAGTCTCCCATTGCGGATCCACCGAGCACCGCTGGTCACTGAGGTCCCCACGGAGGCGAACGTCCCACTCGGACTGGTCCTCCTCCAGATGCGACCGTGATTATCGCCAGGCCCGGGGTTGCTGCTCCAGTGGATCCAGGTGACTGGGCAGCAATCACTCCAGATATGGCTCAGTTATGGAGCAAGGCTCCACATTGGCGGGGCAGCCTCCCAGACTCTTGGTGCCACCTGCATCATCAGAACTGAAACCTGCCCGATGGCTCCAGGCCCAGTGGTCAGGTCCATGGTACCCCTGGAATTCGTGGGGGTTCACCCAGCCCTCCCAGCCTGCCAGCTCGGCATTAGGAGCCTCGGACAGTCCAGTGGCATCGACAACCCAACTCCCTCCGGTGCCTGAGGCAGGATAAGTCCATGTGGACCAAGGGGAACAGCCTGCTGGACCACCAATGGGTGTCGTGGAACCCTTAGAATCGTAGAATCATAGAATATCAGGGTTGGAAGGGACCTCAGGAGGTCATCTAGTCCAACCCCCTGCTCAAAGCAGGACCAATCCCCAATTAAATCATCCCAGCCAGGGCTTTGTCAAGCCTGACCTTAAAAACTTCTAAGGAAGGAGATTCTACCACCTCCCTAGGTAACGCATTCCAGTGTTTCACCACCCTCCTAGTGAAAAATTTTTTCCTAATATCCAACCTAAACCTCCCCCACTGCAACTTGAGACCTTTACTCCTTTTCCTTTCCTCTTCTACCACTAATAGTCTAGAGCCATCCTCTCTGGAACCACCTCTCAGGTAGTTGAAAGCAGCTATCAAATCCCCCCTCGTTCTTCTCTTCTGCAGACTAAACAATCCCAGTTCCCTCAGCCTCTCCTCATAAGTCATGTGTTCCAGACCCCTAATCATTTTTGTTGCCCTTCGCTGGACTCTCTCCAATTTATCCACATCCTTCTTGTAGTGTGGGGCCCAAAACTGGACACAGTACTCCAGATGAGGCCTCACCAATGTCGAATAGAGGGGAACGATCACGTCCCTCGATCTGCTGGCAATGCCCCTACTTATACATCCCAAAATGCCATTGGCCTTCTTGGCAACAAGGGCACACTGTTGACTCATATCCAGCTTCTTGTCCACTGTCACCCCTATGTCCTTTTCCACAGAACTGCTGCCTAGCCATTCGGTCCCTAGTCTGTAGCGGTGCATTGGGTTCTTCGGTCCTAAGTGCAGGACCCTGCACTTATCCTTATTGAACCTCATCAGATTTCTTTTGGCCCAATCCTCCAATTTGTCTAGGTCCCTCTGTATCCTATCCCTGCCCTCCAGCGTATCTACTACTCCTCCTAGTTTAGTATCATCTGCAAATTTGCTGAGAGTGCAATCCACACCATCCTCCAGATCATTTATGAAGATATTGAACAAAACTGGCCCCAGGACCAACCCCTGGGGCACTCCACTTGACACCGGCTGCCAACTAGACATGGAGCCATTGATCACTACCCGTTGAGCCCGACAATCTAGCCAACTTTCTACCCACCTTATAGTGCATTCATCCAGCCCATACTTCTTTAACTTGCTGGCAAGAATACTGTGGGAGACCGTGTCAAAAGCTTTGCTAAAGTCAAGAAACAATACATCCACTGCTTTCCCTTCATCCACAGAATCAATAATCTCATCATAGAAGGCGATTAGATTAGTCAGGCATGACCTTCCCTTGGTGAATCCATGCTGACTGTTCCTGATCACTTTCCTCTCGTGTAAGTGCTTCAGGATTGATTCCTTGAGGACCTGCTCCATGATTTTTCCGGGGACTGAGGTGAGGCTGACTGGCCTGTAGTTCCCAGGATCCTCCTCCTTCCCTTTTTTAAAGATGGTCACTACATTAGCCTTTTTCCAGTCATCTGGGACTTCCCCCGTTCGCCACGAGTTTTCAAAGATAATGGCCAATGGCTCTGCAATCACATCCGCCAATTCCTTTAGCACTCTCGGATGCAACTCGTCCGGCCCCATGGACTTGTGCACATCCAGCTTTTCTAAATAGTCCCTAACCACCTCTTTCTCCACAGAGGACTGGCCATCTACTCCCCATGTTGCGATGCCCAGCGCAGCAGTCTGGGAGCTGTCCTTGTTAGTGAAGACAGAGGCAAAAAAAGCATTGAGCACATTAGCTTTTTCCACATTCTCTGTCACTAGGTTGCCTCCCTCATTCAGTAAGGGGCCCACACTTTCCTTGGCTTTCTTCTTGTTGCCAACATACCTGAAGAAACCCTTCTTGTTACTCTTGACATCTCTTGCTAGCTGCAGCTCCAGGTGCGATTTGGCCCTCCTGATTTCATTCCTACATGCCCGAGCAATATTTTTATACTCTTCCCTGGTCATATGTCCAACCTTCCACTTCTTGTAAGCTTCTTTTTTATGTTTAAGATCCGCTAGGATTTCACCATTAAGCCAAGCTGGTCGCCTGCCATATTTACTATTCTTTCGACACATCGGGATGGTTTGTCCCTGTAACCTCAACAGGGATTCCTTGAAATACAGCCAGCTCTCCTGGACTCCTTTCCCCTTCATGTTAGTCCCCCAGGGGATCCTACCCATCCGTTCCCTGAGGGAGTCGAAGTCTGCTTTCCTGAAGTCCAGGGTCCGTATCCTGCTGCTTACCTTTCTTCCCTGTGTCAGGATCCTGAACTCAACCAACTCATGGTCACTGCCTCCCAAATTCCCATCCACTTTTGCTTCCCCCACTAATTCTTCCCGGTTTGTGAGCAGCAGGTCAAGAAAAGCTCCCCCCCAGTTGGCTCGTCTAGCACTTGCACCAGGAAATTGTCCCCTACGTTTTCCAAAAACTTCCTGGATTGTCTATGCACCTCTGTATTGCTCTCCCAGCAGATATCAGGAAAATTAAAGTCACCCATGAGGTACTGGTACTGGCCTCCTCCTCATAGTCGCCGGACGAGACCATCGCAGAGCCCCTCACCTGGTTCCTCTGGATGATGCTAAGGCACACCAGGAACTGTTGAAGAGGGTTGTGTCCAACCTTGGCCTGCAGGCAGAGGAGTTGGAAGAGCAAGTGAACTCCCTGTGTGATGTCCTCTTCTCCACAGCCCCTGCTAGGGTGGCCTTTCCCCTTCATGAAGGGGTATTGAAGATATCCAGCGCCTTTTGGCAAACCCCCTCCTCTTTGCCCCCATTTCCAAATGGCAGAGTGTAAGTACTTTGTCCCGACTATGGGGCATGAATACCTTTACTCCCATCCTGCCCCAAATTCCCTGGTGGTCGAGGCAGCTAACCACAGAGAACATCAGGGGCAACCCGGAGCTACCCCAAAAAATAAAGACTCCATGAGACTAGACTTGTTCAGATGAAAAATTTATTCCTCGTCTAGCTTACAGTTGAGGGTGGCTGACCACCAGGCCCTCCTTGGCCATTACTACTTTAATATGTGGCAGACCACAGCCAAGTTCGAGAATGCCCTCCCGGAAGGTTCCTGTAAAGAATTCCAGACACTCCTCGAAGAGGGCACGGCCGCTGCCAGAGTGGCCCTTCAAGCAGCATCTGATGCTGCAGACTCTGCCGCCCGCACCATGGCGTCCGCCATTTCCATGCGGCAAGCGTCCTGGCTGCTCCTCTCCGGGTTGTCCTCCAAGGCTCAGCAGTCGATTCAGGACCTCTCCTTTGATGGTCAGGCCCTGTTTGCGGACAACAAGATAAATGGGCTGAAGAACTCACGAACCACCCTAAAAACCCTTGGGCGCTACGTTCTGGGCTCGGCCCATAAGCGGTTCAGACCACAGCTTCCCCAGGGGCAAGGGAGTCAGCCCCGGCAGGACCAGCTGCACAAAAAGCCCAAGGGCTACAGATGGTGCATGAGCCACTTGCTCCCACCCTCTGCTCAGTTGGGCTCGACCCACTCCAAGCAAGGAGCTCAAAAGTCATTTTGAGGGTTCACCCTGGGGTGACCTATCAGTCTGTTTCCTGGATCCTATTTTACCAGTTTTTTGCAGCCACCTTTCCTTTTTCCTCCCGGCGTGGTCGACGATAACTTCGGACAGCTGGGTCCTCAATACAGTCGTTTTCCTGGTGGTGGTGACATCAGCAAGATGAGCCTCAGAGATTAAGGCCTTGACCTCGGAACTGCCTTTCACAGTGTTTTATAAGGACAAGGTCCAGCTGCGGCCCCACCCAGCCTTCCTACCGAACATGGTATCTTCCTTCCACATGAGCCAGGACGTATTCCTGTCTCTGTTCTGTCCTGAGCCACACAAGACTGCTGAGGAGAGGCATCTGCAGGAGCTGGACATCCAGAAGATCTTGTCTTTTTACTTGGAACATACCAAGCCTTTCTGTAAATCGACCTAGCTCTTCATTGCTATGGTGAACAGGATGAAGGGCCTTCCGGTTTCTTTGCAGAGGATTTCCAACTGGATCACGTCTTGCATAAAGACCTGTTACAAGCTAGCAAAGATCCCGTGACCATTGATCGTCAGGACCCATTCGACTAGAGCACAGGAGTCTTCGGTGGCCTTCCTGGCACACATCCTGATCCAGGACATCTGTAGAGCCATGACGTGCTCCTCAGTCCACACGTTCGTCTCATTATGCCATCACTCAGCAGGTCAGAGACAATGCAGGATTTGGCAGAGCTGTATTATAATCTGCGCAGCCATGAACTCCTATCTGCTTCCACAGGAACTGCTGGAAGTCACCTAATTTGCAGTGGACATGAGCAAGCACTCGAAGAAGAAAAAACAATTACCTTTCTGTAGCGGGTGTTGTTTGAGATGCGTTGCTCATGTCCATTCCACAATCTGCCCTCCTTCCCCACAGTCGGAGTTTCCAGCAAGAAACTGGGGTTGGGGGAGCTGGCGGCACCCCTTATACCATGCCATGCGGGCGCCACTCCAGAGGGCACCAGAGCTGCTCCACTACGGATACTACTGAGGGGAAAACTTCCAACACCGGTGCATGTGGCCGAGCACACACACGTAATGTGGAATGGACATGAGCAACACATCTCGAAGAACACAAGTTATTGAAAGGTAACTGTCTTTTCCTGAAATTACCAGCTGTTTCTGGGCCAGATGATTCTCAGGAGACTGGGCATGTTGTGGAAGGGATTTGGTGTGGCTTTGCAGCCTAGCAAGTTCCCTTCCCGTCTAGTGGCTCTCAGTGCACCCAGCCTTTGCTGCTTAAACTCCACATGTCAGCAGCAGCCCTCTGAAGGCTGGCTCTGCCTCTAGAGCTGTGATTGGTTAGAGGTTCGGAAGAAAATCCTATCTCCTCTTCTTGCTTCCAGCTCTCTTCCCACTGGAGGATATAGATGCCATTCAAGAGATGACTGTGTGGACTGCTGGAGAGGATATCTGCTGCTGCAGGGAGGTGGCAGAAACCCAGAGTCAGAATTTAGGCTGGGAGACAGGCCTAGGGAGCAGCCTTGGGGGTATGGTCACTATGAGCTTGTGCTACATGCAAGAATTAGCCATTATCCCCGGGAAGGGAGGTGCCCTAATAAGTGATTAGAGACGGAAGCTCAAGGGGCAGTTTGGACTGTCTGTCCAATGATGGGAGTTCAGGTTCCTTCCTGAAGCATTGAATTTAATATACTCTCATGAACTGCCCCTTTCAGTGACACTGTGATTCTGTAATAAAAGTGTTGGACTGATCTGTGCATTGAACTGATTCCTCTGTGAATTCCTGCCTCCCCAAAGGCTGTAGGTCAGGATGTGTGAAGGGGTGATCAAGGTGTTCATGCTAAGTTAATTTACAGAGGCTTCTCACCCACAGAATTGTTGAGGAGCTATTCCACACCCCTTCCACAACAGGCCAAAACTGCTGAAGACTGATCAGTCCAGTGCAGATCTAGCTAAGATAGAAATAAGAGACTGACTGCATCCCTAACGATATTTTTGCATAACAATGGGTTGGATTTGGCCCGATTACTTAATTTAAAGATGTTGTGAATTGAACATTTGTATTAGGTTTCAAGATAACAGTGGGTATATGCTGTGTAGTTTAACTCTGTCAATTTGCCTATGTAATGGTAACTAGAATAGCCATAACATGGCTGGCATGTAATTAGATTCACAGTAGCCCATGTTTCCTTTCTTTTGAAAATGACTTCATGTACATTGTACATGTCTCATTAAAGCTCTAAATAATCATCGAGCTTGATCCAATGAATGAAACAAATTCCAAACAAGAACAGTTTCACAATTGTATACAGTTTATGCCTTAAACTATTATCATTTATTCTGAAAGCAAATTTTACCCGGCAAATCAATCCATGAAAAAAGTCTATTCTCGATTTGTTGTTTATTCTTAGAATTATTTCTATACTCACAATAAATGGTGTGAAGAATAAAATAAAATGGAAGAATATACACACTGAAAAAAGAAAGCATCATGGCAAAGTATAAATCGGAGTTTTCTGCCATTTACCTTCTTGAGACCCCAGCCTACAGTTCTACTTCAGCAAAATTACATAAACTTTAATGGGAATTTGGACTGAGAAAGAACTGTAGGATAGACCCTTTAACTCTGATCTTGCAAACAAATACACGAGCTCTTAACTTTACACGTGTGAGTAGTCCCAGTAGTTTCCCAGACCTAAAGAGCTCCATGTAAGCTTGAAAGCTTGTCTATCTCACCAGTAGAAGTTCATCCAATAAAATATATTCCCTCATCCACTTTGTCTCTCTAGTCCCCTTTAAGTCTTTAGGGCTATTCTCATGTGTATAGTTAGTTGCATGCATGAGTGTTGGCAGGAGTGGGCTTTCGTTTGATAGTTATCTGTGTTTAAAAAGCACACCACATTCAGTAACAAATTTCTCATTTGTATATTGATAGCTAGGTTTGAGAATATAAGTGTAAATCCAGAAGCATGGATGTTTCCAACAGCTGCACATAGAACACATAGTAAAAGATGATACAGTATATGTTGATGAGGGAACATTTTTAAAAAAAAAAAAATCAAGATATTTTAACTTGCATTTATATTACACTAGTGCTAATGCTGCTTTATTCTGTTTTATGTATGCAGCAAAATATTTTTAAGTAGAGGGATATCAGAAAAATAGATTTCTTGATTAATGTTATCAGAATAGTAGAATATCCCTTCATAGAAACATATATAAAGGAGTAAATATTAAAATATCATTACATTCCATACATTTCGAAGAGGTTCGTAACAAATGTACGGTATGTGGGAAGCAATCTTCACTCACACACTCTTTTAAACGGATTTTCCTGCCAAGCTGTAAACAGCAAACCTGTTTGAGAGAAATGCCTAAAAATAAATACATATCATGAACTCCTCTTTGAATTTCATGTCCTATCACTGACCATAGAAAGCTTTTGATGTGGAAGTACAAGAAGATTATATGAGAAGTCTGGATTGTAGTAAATATAGTTAGCACCCTTCGTACCTTTTATAAGTTCTGCCTTCCCTGCGTGAGATTGTTTGTTATCAAACCAGATGATTAGCAGTTGATGAGGATGTTCTAGTTGTGTCCAAAGAGAAGTATCTTTATGACACTAAATCTTTATTTTCTGAAACATCTTTGGTATCTTGCTGTTGAGAAGGCCTGTTTGTCTGCTGTACTTGTCTGACATATTTGTGTTAAGCTTTCCTTTCTTTATCATCAGTCCTATACCTTTTTGTGATGCATGGGGTGCATATAGTAGAGCTTTGGCTACTATAAAAACAAAAGGAAGGTGTCCTGGCTGCACTGGTTGAGCAATGTTAGATGTAGCACCACATACAGCTCTTCTTGGGTGCTCTTAAGTTACATCCACATCCTTGTGCTCCCTATGTGAAGCTCAAGACCACAACTATGTGTTCTTTCCTACAGACTATGCATATAGAATATGCATGTTAACTGCACTGGCCGAGGAGACGATCAGAGGATGAATTGTGACTTTGGAGAGTCACAATTTCCACCCTGCTCCCCCCTTATTGGGGAAGCAGTAAATTACTTCACCTCTTCTTGTGGAGAAGCTTACTCCTCCTTGTGTTTTCTCTTCACCCTCTCCTCATTCCCTTGCTCTCAGCAAGGAGCATTGGGCAAAGTAGCCCTTGCTCTCCCCATCATAGTCCTGTAGGCCTTACCCCTTCTTGCATCCCTTTGTGGTCAAATAAGGGCTCTGACAATCAAGCCGAAAGAAAATGTCGCTGTGTCTGTAATATAGATAAATAATATACTTCTGTCACTATCTCCCTCACCCTGATTATCTCTCTTCTACTTCTGCATTAAATTTTGCAGCTACAGTATTCCATGAACAAGTAGGTTTTTGCGTTTACACATTCTGTGCAATAAAAATCCATGGTCATGAAATTCCATAGAAAAGCAAAGCATAAAGTTATCCAAAATGGAGGGTGGATACTTCTATTTACACATATTTAACTAACAATCATTCTTTCTTTCACATATAAGTCATGCTATATCAAAGTATTTTTTGTGTAATTATGAGAATTTATTTTTTAAATCCCTTCCCATTTCAGAACAAAATTTATGAGCCTCCTGTAAGGGAATAAATCACTTATGTACGTAGCACTTGCACATAACATAAATAATTCTGGCCAGGAAAGAAATTGAAGAGAAAGAAATTGAAAAAAGTCATTAGAATTGACTTGATATTGAACAACATTAAACAAAACTGCTTATGTTCAATAAGCTTTTTTACTCTATTCAGTTTATTCAACTTAGACTGCAATAATTAGAGATTTATTAGATAAAACACTTCAATCAACATTTGCAGCTCCAGTGGTTAAAATGTCAAATCATACCGTACCTTTTATTGCAACAGAGTGTAGACCGCAAAAATAAAAAGGAGTTAATAAAATTACATGCTGGAATAGCATAGATAATAAAACCAGAGGCAATGTACAGAATTATTGATTAAACTTTTGTTAGGCCATGATGGACTAATTTACATCTCATATTTCAGTCTGACACTATCTTCAGATTTAACCATGATGTTATCTTCTGAGAGCTTCAAGGGTAAAACATTGCAAACCTTGCCTTTTGTTTCTATAGCTTAATTTATTTACTTTTTTGTTAATATCTAACTGTAAAAATGTTAAAGCTCTTGGTAAACCAAGACGTAGCAAAATAAATAATCAAATACAAATCACAGACAACTAAAAGATTTAAAGGTAAAAGGAATATCAAAACCATGACTAGTAGCAAGAGTAGACTTCCGTTAAACACATTTCTAAAGAATGTAAAAAGCAGCTTCGGCTAAATAAACTGTTTATAAATTTAAACAAAATTAATTCTAGCAGCTTAATTCTGTGTTTAACATCAAAATAATGCCTAACAATTGGAAAGTGTAAGGCTACCTAGCTGCTCTTCTGTATCGAAAAGTTGGATTACATTCTTTTCTAATAGTTTGTAAGCTACTGCAGTGTCCCATAAAATAACATTATTTTGTCATACCCACAATTTAGCTGAAAAAAAAAAACACTAGTGATGTATTTTTAGCTTGATACAATTTTTTAAAAAAACAAAACTATTTATCTAAACCGGAAAAATCTCACTAAAAAATCTGGTGAAAAAACTCTATCCTGAAAGCAGAGTGGTCTCTGAAGTGGTGCCATTTGGGTTAACAATGAAAACTGCTATGATAGAAATTTAATTTTTATAATTTCTTGATTTTTTCCCTTAAAAGTTCTTGTTACTAGTCGTTGAAAAATGTTTTTTTGTTGTTTGCAAACATTAAGGAGCATATCAACACATTGAAATGTTTTTCTTAAAACTAAACATTGTAGTGTTCTTCTATTCTCAGTACTGTGAGCTCAGTACAGTAGCATCATGTGTTTGGACAAATGAGTTAGCAGAGGTATTAGTAGCTAATATGGGATAAAACTCTACATTCCATACTCATGCAAATCTCCCATTTTCCACAGAATTTAATGGAAGTTTTGACTGAATATGGAGTTCATGATTTGACCTAGCAGCGTGCTCTCTTACGAGCATTAAAAAGCACAAGAAAATCAGAGGGTGTAAAACGCAGGGTGTAGTATCAAATAGATTAAATTTAGTCAGGACTCTCCTGAGTTCCTCCATTTTAGCAATTAAATTTCAAACAATAGCACACACAAACTTGTAATCATTTTATCTATCATATCAAACTATCATAATTGTACCAGAGGTTTTTTCCCTATAATTCCTCAGGGATCAGTAAACAACAAAAGGTTGTTAAACATGTATTTATTGCTAAAGGTCTCTGTCAGCAGTTTTGTAGACATCACTATGATATGGGAGTACCTCAGGTTTCAGAAGTTGTCTAATAAGCAGTTTGAAAGTAGAATGGAATTCACAGCACCCTAGTGATTCTAATAGTGATGCACATATTGCATCAATGAGGATTTGTACCATAAATATATGCTTAGTGAAAATACCATGTGGAATTGTCAGTTTTTCTTAACTAAACCAACCTTTCTGTTTTAAATGTCCCATATGTAAGCTGACCATTTAAAACTGGACAGTTACCTATAACTATAGGTGTAGCAGCCAAGAATATCTGATTAATTTGATGTTTGTGCAAGTAAAGATACAAAGGGATAAAGATCATGGAGGTGATTTTTCTGTAGCAACAGGGAATGAATAATGTATATAATTTAATACGGCTGTTTTATACAAGCATATCTTTCTGTATCCTTTAGATAGGGTAAAATTTTAATTGAAACAGAATAAACTGTTGCTGCAAAAAACGCATTGATTACATATTTTGTACATATTATTGTCCCTAAAATCACTCTGAATAATACATTATAAATCTAAAATATTACTAAAAGAACCAACATTTATTACTACCTAGTAAATAGAAATGCTTACACTGAAATACTACTTTAGATTTTTTATAATATTAATTGCTATAGACAAACTTGCATTTTCATCTTATGCCTAATGCAACAACATTTGCAGTTTTTGTTTTTATATCTGCCTCCTATGACCTCTGTTTTATTAATCTCATTTTTATTCTCCATGTAACCCACAGCATTCCCTTATATATTAAATTTTATTTATGCCTTTTAAATTTGAGTACAAGTTGCTGTCAGAAGAAACATATTCTCACTTTTAATTATGCCGAGAACAAAAATGTAAAGGACCCAAAAGAATCATAAAATGCAAAGGGATAGACCATTTCAGTGGATTATATGGCAAATGCTTCAATACAGAGGCTTAACAGTCCCATATGTTATAAAGTTTTGTAACAATTGGTCAAAGCCACCTTACATTCTTCTGTACTAAATTTATTTTTTCACAGTATTGTTGGCCTAAAATCAATTATTATATCCTGTATTCTTAAATCCTAGCCTTCTGAAAAAAGGTATTAACCTGTTTCTACAAACTGTCCTTTTCAAGTGATTAACGTGAAAAATTTGTATTTAGATTTTCTGTCCAAATATTTCCAAGTGGCAGGAAAACTTTGATTCTTTAATCTGAATAGTCTCTACCTCCCATGAACCAGTTTTATTAAAAGTCTGAGTTTGAACTTAATAATACTTTAACATTTTATATAATGAGATTCATCTTCAAAGCACTTTGCAGACATTAACTGATTAACCTCAGAATACCCTGTGAGGTGTCAGTACAGTTAGCATTATTAACTAATATGGAAAGGTTAAATAAGAGGGGGTTGCTGTCTGATCCAGGATTAGAGCTGTGGTGGTCAGACCACAGGACCACGCCTTTCTCCCAAAATACCTCTAAGAATAAGGCTAAATATCTTAACTCAAAGCTGTACTTAATGCAAATGTTGGAAAACGTCAGGGAATTTTTTTCTGTGTTTTGGTTTTGTGTTTTTGTTTTTCAGTTCAAAGCAAGAAGGATTTATCTGTCCATTTAAATAGTGATTTTCATGCAAAATTATTTAAGTGTGCTGTTCTCTGAAATGTGACTTAATAAATAGGGTCATGGGTTATATGTGTGTTTCAGTGGTTTCTGTGTCAAATTTGCTGCATTTACAAGAATTAAAAAAAAGCTATTCTATCTGCAAGCCCTGCAGATTCAGCCTAAGAACTGAGGGTTGAGCTGTGTTCTTTCAATTGTATGCATTATCACCAATAATAAAGATTCTCCATGTGAAACTCACTTAAATATTATGATGGAGGAGGAGCAGTAGAAGAATTTCGCTCATTCTCCTACAGTTATATTTAGTTCCGTGCTAACGTTACTAACAAAAGTAAAGGGTAGTAAATGTTTATTTTAGTCAGTAAAATAAACTGACTACTCTCAATACGCCCAGGGAGCAGATCTCTTGAGTAACAATGTACCATTTTTATAACATTGCCTTTTTGATCATAACTGTACAGAAAGTTATCATAAACATTGTAAGGAGAGTGATCACTTTAGATAAGCTATTACCAGCAGGAGAGTGGGGTGGGGGTAGAGAAAACCTTTTGAAGTGATAAACACCCATTTTTTCATGGTCTGTGTGTATAAAAAATCCTCACTGCATTTTCCACTTTATGCATCCGATGAAGTGAGCTGTAGCTCACGAAAGCTTATGCTCAAATAAATTGGTTAGTCTCTAAGGTGCCACAAGTACTCCTTTTCTTTTTGCGAATACAGACTAACACGGCTGCTACTCTGAAACCTGTACAGAAAGTGTTACTTAAAATAAATCTACTTCCCCTTCCCATAACTGTCCATAGCATTTTGCTAATTGTCAAAAATATGTAAATAATAATGGCCAAGGTACAGGATATTTTCTAAGAAATACCAACGCGTTTGGGGGTACTGGAGGCCCAAGATGCAGCAGAGGAGCATTTAACCAAACCAGTCATTAATTCCCAGATATGCTTTGCTCTGAGAGCATTTTAATTGCAGTAAGGGCATGGATTTTTGTATACAGCTTTAATGTATTTTGGCTTTCTAGAGACTGACCCGTGTTCTGGTGAATGGAACAAAGCATAAGTAAAAGTGGTGTGTCCTGTGAAGAGTCACAGGGCTGAGGGATGGAATCTTCAACTGGTCAGGGTGCTGGCATGGCCAGGCTGTAGCACCTAATACAGGATATGTAGGGAATTCTGGATGTGGCTACTTTGTCTCTCCAGGTGACATTATGAGCCAGTAGATGCTCCCTGTGCCCTGGGTTTACCACATTCCACATGTACACACACCACATTAGAGGTCGCCATCAAGCTCTGCTCTTTGCTGCTTTGTCCCCCACACAAAGAAAATGTATGTCTTTTTTCCACTGTTCGGATGTTATGTAAATAGCATTCCAGGATTGTATGCCCTATACAGTACCCAGATTATTTGAATCACTTCTCAGTAGTCCAGTCAGTGATCCTAGGACTGAAGACAGACAATTTGGAGGCTACTCGATGCAGCTCTGTGAATAGACCTCAGTCCTGCCCTTCAGCATGTCTCTTATTGCAATCCTAGGTCTTCCTTTCATCAAAAGATAGTTATGCAAAATTCTGAAGTTATTTTATAATGCAGACAAAGTAGATTATGCTAAAACCACCAAATTATGTTGACTCCTGGGAAGAGTTCTGCCCCTGGTGTGAACCAATTTAGTTACATTGTCTGGCCCTTGGTCACTACAGGTGAAAGGCTGATGCTATACGCACTGTGCTATCTTAACCCTCATGGCATTAGGTTCTTGAGGATTTATAGACTTGCCCTTGTATGATGCAGAAGAGTTGATTTTGATGTTAGAGAATGATTGCAAAGTCCATGTAAATTTTTTTCATTATTTTAAATTCCATGTTTGTTGTGCAGAGGTATGGAATAAATCATGCAGACAAAACATGCATTACCTAGAGCAGCAAAATATTCATTGTTTGTGTGGATGAGTGTGGGCTGGCAGGGACGAAGGTTACCACTTTGCCTGGGGGAGAAGAACCCCTAGAGCCAGTCCTGAATCTAGGAGAGCTCCAAATTCAGCATCAGTCATACCAGATGCCTGATTAGATGTAGTTAATATAATAAAAGGTGACATAATGTAGAAAGTGTTTGAGGAGCAAGAGAGACAAAGATAGCTGACCATTTAGTTGGCTGTCGCTATGTTTATGCGTATAGAATTACGTATGGCTGAATGTGCAGTGGTGAGATTTTTGCATGCTTCACTGCTTAGTGATGCAAGCCCAAAAGCTGTGTACATTGAACACACAAAAATAATCTTATAGCAGTAAAGTTGCACACACTAACTTATTCTCTTTATAAAATGTATATATTGTGTGATTTAAAAAAAAAAAAAGTAAAGTCAGTGGTTTAAAATGTGTTCCATAGACATATACATTCATATTTATTTTTATATTAACTACTCTTACTATAACTATCCAGACTTCCACATGGGATAGATCTGCATGGAATAGGTGTCCCCACTTTCTACATGCAGCCCATCACCATTCCGTCTACACTTTTTTGAATGGCTATAAATGGCAGACATAGCTGAGCTTGACTGGTGGTAGGATTTTCCTAAATTCTCCAAAGGCAAGATACCTGGGGAAAGCATCTTGGGGTAAATTGTGTGTAAGGGAATGGCTACCTATGCCATCAACAGTGTTAGGACAGCACTGTTTTGGGTAGCAGGCAACAATAAGTGAGTTCAATTGTCATTGCCCTTCTGACACAGTACACACATTTTGCTGTGTGATTTGGACAGTAAAAAACTACAGGTGAACCATGATGTTTCTGTTTTAAAAAAGGGCTGTTACTGAGTGGCCGCACAGTGTCAGATTTATATCTTGTCAAACAGTTTTCCCTGCTGTGGGGTTGTTGGCAACTATACATCTTCAGGGAAGATTTAATAATGGCATGGTGTTCTGGACTGCTGCAGTCTGCAGTGACCCTTCTTTGCAGATGTGTGTTAGGATATATACGCTTATCCTTCTGACTTGATAGCCTCACGTTTGGAGCAGTTGCCTATCAGTCATTAGTACGCAGAAGAATCTTTTGCTCCTGAAGAATCTTTTTTCTGATGTGCTGAGGCAGAATGACTCCACTTTGGCTAAGCCATCCCCACTTTTTCGGAAAGGGTGCACTGATGTCTACTTTAGAGACCAATTTGGAGCATGGCCATCTCTATTAAATGTCCATTGCTGGCACATGGAAAGCAATATAAGAAATGATTTCTGTCACAGATCTCGGAACTGCTCGCGGACAGGATGATTTAACTCTATTTACAGTGCTGGGGATGACAGTTTCTCCCCATGCCTTCTTTTAATTCAAATGCTTTAATTGCTGTGGTGATTATTAAGATTATATAACTAGTGCTTTTCAGATTCTTAAATTGTTCTATTGTAAGTATAATGCATGGGTTTAATTTTCTTTCCTTTCTGTTCTATTTAAGGAGAAAGAGCGGTTAAAGCAAGAGAAACGCGATGAAAAAAGATTAAATAAAGAGCGTAAACTGGAACAGCGAAGATTGGAATTAGAAATGGCTAAGGAGCTAAAGAAGCCTAATGAAGATATGTGCTTAGCAGACCAGAAGGTAATCATAATAATGTAAATTTACTTTTTATTTTCTTGCCCCTTTTTAATCCTGTTTCTCTCGTCTCTGTCTCTTGCCATTGTGTCAATAATTAATTTTTCTTACTGCAGCTGCCCCTAAAAACATTCTAATTTTGCCTTAGATAACTGTATTTGCAGTATTATCTATATACTTAATGTAAGCATTAACTAAAGGATACTACAAATACAGAGCCAAGATTGTTTTAGTTATCTAATGAAATTACTTTTGAGGCTGACCTACTTTTGAGGCTGCCAAAAATTCACATGCTTTCCTACTTTAAAATATTAAAGTAACCATCACAATTATTACTGTAAAAGAATTGTAGTCTCTCTCACTACATGAACCCCAGCTGGAGCCTTCTCCGTAGGCGTGGCCTCTCCTGGGATTCCTTTCCCCAATGTAATCCTTCTCCTGAGCTTGAGTGTTCCCTCAGGACCTGTCTCAGTTCCCAGTTCTGTCTACCAGAGAGCTACTTTGGAGACACAAGGTGGGTAAGGTAATATCTTTTGTTGGACCAACTTCTATTGGTAAGAGAGAGATGCTTTCGAGCTTACGCCAACAGGAGTTGGTCCAACAAAAGATATTACCTCACCAACCTTCTCTCTCTAATATCATGGGACTGACACAGTGACAAGACTGCGTACTTTCTCATTTTATAAGATTTATAAGATTCACACACACACTTTTATAGTGCTTTATAGTTCAGAGTAGAGTCTGAGTGTCACATCTACCCCAACGTGTCAGTAGTAAATAACGTGTTGCCCCCTACAACTATGAAAATAGTGGAATTATTTCACCTTTCAGACACCAACCTTTTGTAGCTTATTATTAACATCAAGTCTTGTAAGTTATAGTGATCTTGGAAGATCCTACTGAATCTCATTGTTGTTCTCTTTGATTTTCAGCCTTTGCCAGAGTTGCCTCGCATTCCAGGACTTGTTCTCTCTGGAAGCACGTTTTCAGACTGTCTCATGGTGGTGCAGTTCTTGCGCAACTTTGGTAAAGTTCTTGGCTTTGATGTGAATATGGATGTCCCTAATCTAAGTGTTCTTCAAGAGGGCTTGTTAAACATAGGGGACAGCATGGGAGAAGTACAAGACTTACTTGTAAGGCTCCTCTCAGCTGCTGTTTGTGATCCAGGACTAATCACAGGATACAAGGTAAAAAAAAAAAAAAAAAAGTCCTAAACACCTTACAGTGGTAAACAAATAATATTAGTAATTAAAGTAGTAATAGTAACCATTAAAATCACCCACTTTTCCTTGGTAGTCTCTCTTCCTTGGACTCCAATAACTATTTTTTCCTAGTGCTTCTCCTGTCTTGCTGACCACTCTTTCTGTTGTACCTTCAGTGACTCTTCTTCCTCCTCACTCTCACCCTTTGTCAGTATTTTCCAGAGATCTGTCTTTGATCCTTACATTCCCCCTCTTCCCCATACACACCTTCTCCCATGATCTACCATCACCTCTATAGGTACATCTTTGATTCCTCCTGTTTCTTCTACCCTCACCTCCAGGTTCTCGGCAAATCTTATAGCTGCTTCCTTCAAAATCTGCTCCTTCCCCTCTAACCCCATTGTCAAAACGCTGATTGACGCCATGATTCTCTCTACCTTTTTTTTTTTTGCTTGGACTAATGTAACCTTTTACTGAAGCCCTTTCTAAAAATTCTGAATTGTGCTAGCCACTATCTATAATTCTCTGACAAATACCATTTGGCATGTTGGTCTGCTTTTACTTAACCTATTTAGTGTACATTAGTGTTATTTCAGTTTTTTGAAACATACAATGGATGCAGGCGTTTTGTTGCACTGTGCTCTCTCAACTCAACTTTAAGTTTGGGGTTGCATGCCCTAAATAAATTTTAAAAAGTATTATTTTTAACCATATTGTATTATTGGGTCTGTTATAGTATTTTATTATTCTTACGTAATTCACCGAAAAACTTATTTTTTAGGCCAAAACTACTCTTGGGGAACATTTGTTGAATGTTGGTGTCAACCGTGACAATGTTTCTGAGATTCTGCAGATTTTTATGGAAGCTCACTGTGGGCAAACTGAGCTTACCGAAAGTCTAAAGACCAAAGCTTTCCAGGCACATACTCCAGCTCAGAAAGCATCGGTACTTGCTTTCCTTATTAATGAGTTAGCATGCAGCAAAAGTGTAGTGAGGTAAGATTTTCTAAACCTTTATCCATGCTGTACAAATATACCATATAATGCATAATGTGTATATCATATTTTGTTATTGTAGAGTTCTGTTAGCCCCTGCTGCAGCAAAGGGTGAGAGCTGATTTCTGTTATAACTCCCTATTTTCATATACTCAAAACTTTTCTAAAGAATTACCTTGGGAAATTTGAAATTTTCCATACTTGGTTTATGCCCAGAGGGAATGTTCTTTTCAAGACTTTGAGTAAAATCTTTGAGTTACGGAAGATTTTAAAGAAATGTCACCAGCTCCTTTTGGAAATAACTCAAAAAAGGTTGAACAGCTAACCTTTATGCAGCACCCTGTTTTTTAATCCAAATACTTGCCTATCCCTTTCTTTACGTACCAGTTGGATTAATAAGATCATCAGCGGAGGTGGCATGGCTGCTTACCACTATAATAATTCAGAATGAGGCTGTTTGTAGGATTTCTTTGTTGCAGAAATTGGAAGGTGTGTAGTGAATGAGGCAGGGGGTTGCAGGAAGAGGAAGGACAGTCCCAGGATTAAGGAAGTTGAATGCTGCCCTGGAGAAGTGTAATATATTCCTGCTTCTGCCACAGTGTTCATATGTGATGCTGGGCAAGTCACTTAAATCAAAATGTTCACAAATGGCCAGTAATTGTATGGTGTTCTTCGAATGTCAGTCCGTGTACATATTCCACAATGGGAAGCGCACTCACCAATTTGCACACATCAGAGAATTTTCTAGTCCGCAATCCCCACTGCGGGGAGAGAAGGGACCGTTCCAGCTGCCTCAATACAAGACTAATGCAGTGTCATCTTTGTGGAGGTGGAAGGTGTCTCTATCACAGTTAGGTCCGTTTGGCACCAGTACTGAGAGAATTTTTTCTAAGGGCTTGTCTACACTAACACTTACTTCAGTATAAGTTATGTTGCTCAGGGATGTGAATAATCCACACACCTTAGTGGTGTAAGTTACACCAACCTAAGTACCAGGGTAAACAGCGCTATATTGGCGGCAAAATTTCTTCTGCCAACGTAGCTACATCCTCTTGCGAAGGTGGTGTTATGCTGGTGGAAGAGCTCTCTCCTGTTGGCTTACAGTGTCTTCACCACACTCGCTGCAGTGGTGCAGCTACATCGGTGCAGCTGTGTGCTGTAGCACTTCTAATGTAGACTAGCCCTAAGTTTTGAGGCACCCTCAGCATCTGACAGCCTGGTAGTTTTTATGCTGCCTTGAAGCCAGATCAAGGGAGGGCCACCTTTGCCTCTTCTCTTTTCAAGACTTGCAGTCCAAATCTGACCTATCTGTATGCCTTCTAGATGAGGAGGCTTCATATGGTTTTGAAGCTTATGCTGCGACTGATTTCAACTGCAATCAGTCGCCCTTGAGCTTAGATGCCTGGAATCTGGGCTTGGAGTCCCCACCTAGTTGCCTCCTCCATGAGAAAAGCCCTTAGGAGTGGTTCCCTCAACTGCTGAGTCCACTTGGAGAAGGACCTGCAGAATTCACAACACTCCTGGGTGTGCCCCTGACTGAGGCAAAACAGACACGTTTTGTATCTGTCATCCACAGACATAACTGCTTTGCAGGATGGGCAGTTTTTAAGCATGGGGACTTGCCATGTTGGCTGGTACTGCCAGCAAACATAGGGAAAGGTGCCTTTCTCTATGGCATGTGCCTGCATCTATCTGACTACATTCTCAACACCAATGTGGAGGTAAATCTGAAGAGAGTTGCTCTGACATGCACTGCAGGTGGTAGAGAAAGAACTGAGACATGGTGGCTCTGCTCTTTATATCCTTTCGGAATGCACAAGGAAGATCTGTGTTGCAGTGTGTATACCCAGAGACTAGCCTACAGGGAGGCATACTGCCTAGGTGTATCAATTGTGGAATATCTATATGGACTAGCACTCGAAGAAGAAAAAGAGGTTACTTACCTTTTACAGTAACTAATGTTCTTTGAGACCGGTGTAGTCTGTATACATATTCCACTACCCACCTGCCATGTCTGCTACTTCAAAGTCCTGAAGTCACAGGCTCTCTCAGTAGTGAAGGAACTGAGGTAGGGTGAGGTGGCTTCTCCCTTTATACCATCACGAAATGATGCATGTGCTGCCTCAATGGGAACTGCTAACTAGAAAATTCTCCAGCACGTGCACACTGGACATGCACTTGCCAACTGTGGAATCTGTATATATGGACTACACATCTCAAAGAACATCAGTTGCTAAAAGAGGGTTACTTACCTTTATACCTAATTTTCTGGGTGTCCAACATGAGGCACCTAGAGCCAGATTTCAAGGTGCTGATTGCTCACGACTTCAACTAAAAGCGATTGCAGCTGTGCTTTCAACGTATAATGCTCTATAAAAATGCTAATTATTCTGGAAAATTAGGGCCTAGGTTTCTCAGGTTGGGTATCCAAAGTTAGTGGACACTTTTGACAACTTGGGCCATAATGTCTCTGTGTTTGTGTCCTATCTGTAAAATGGGGATAATACCACCTCTTCTCTGAAGACTGTTTCAAAGATAAATCCATAATATTTGTGAAGCACTTAGACACCATGGTTAGAGCACCATAGAAATGCCCAGAGGACATTAATAATTTTGTGTTTGGTCCTGGATTTGAATAGTCTGTGGCAAATAAGGCCTGAGGCTACTGAGGATTATAAAAAGAAATACTGAATAACTACTCACTCTTATTTCTTTAAAACCAACTCCTTCTCCTTACTCAAAAACAGCTGAAGAGATTTCACTCAAAGTTTTTAAAAGAATAGCCACTGTGTGTGAAGTCCAAGTTACACTTGCAACCTAAATTCTGATATTTCCTAACTTTTGAGTGCTTGCCTTTGCAATCTTCCTGTTCTTTTAATGAAGTGTTTTTGGATGTAATTTATATATATATAATATATAGTGTGTGTATCTCAGACATATGCATGTTCTTGGTTGGTGATATTTCATAAACTAATTAAAACCGTTGGGTTTTTTGTGTTTGACAGTGAAATTGATAAAAACATTGATTATATGTCAAATTTAAGAAGAGATAAATGGATGGTTGAAGGCAAATTGCGGAAGTAAGTTATATTTCCTTAAATATTTCAGTGTATTTCTTTTGTGTTTGTTTAAATTTCTACTATCAAGATTTGTTCCAAAGATAAATAATCAGCTAAGTTGTGTTTTAAAAAAAAACCAACAACAAAAAAAACCAGTAACTGCAATACTTAATTAAGAAATGATATTAATTTAACTTGTCCCAAGGCCAGTATTTTACAATCGTTTAAAGATGCATGAGATTCAGTGGGTTACTATGCCACAAAATTGGAAGAAAATCAAATCCATTTTGCATTCTTTGAAAGAAATAAGCCATTTTTTATTTGAAGGTTACTTTAGCTGTCAAATTGTTATTGATGTTAAGAGACTGATTGGACCTGCCACACTTCTCAATTTTCAATTTAAATATGCTTATAAAGGGCCTGATTGTTGTTACAATGGACACCCTTAAAAACTTGCCAGTTACTTTGATAACTAACTAATGCTACCTCACTATTTGCAGTACATCCTCAGTGCTCCTATGGTAAGTGTTGGGAATAATGCAGATACTGAGGTAATCTCATCTGTTTACCTCAGGCAACATTGGCAAATTTTCAAGGGTAATCACTTTATGTCCCCTATTCTCCCATCGTACAAAACAAAATTCCATACAGCAAGCATAATAGCTCCATTTACCAGGAGGCTAGAAGGCAAAGAAACTGTGAATCACATGGGGTGTACATAGCCAGGCTCCACTCCCCTTCCCTTTTTCATCTTTGCCTCCTATCCAGGAAGCATTGAATCCTTTCTCGGTCCTTTGCTTCAGGTACTTTGTTTCTAATCCTGTTTCTCCCTTTTTTCCATTTAATGTGTCTCAGAAGGAAGAAAGAAGTAAAGAAGAAGGACAAGAGGGAAATAGAGGAAAAAACCTGATCATTTAAAAAAAAAAAATTACAGGAAAAAAAATGTAGCTATGGACCTCCGCTAATACTGCAGGTTCCCAAATTACATAGGTGTAATGGCTTTATCTCTTGGGGCAAGCCCAATCATTCTCCCATCTCATCTGGATCTCAACAGGCCAGTCGTCTCCTATGGGTATGTAGTCGAAACAGTGCTGCTGAAGCTCTGATTTAGCCAAGAAATCTTAGCCATCTTTATCTCCTCAGGGACTCCTCGTTCTTATCTCTCTCCCTCCATCAAACTGTCATTTAGATCAGTGGGCAAAGGGAGACAAAGAGCATGCGGCTGGCTGCAGAACCAATGAGTTCATGCTTCTGGGCAGAACATTGAAGTACCTCAGGCAGGGTCTCAATCAAATCCTTCAGATTTGCTGTTGCTGTGGGAGACCCACAGTAGATTAGTTTCCCTTCTCACAGAGAAGCCATCTCAGTTGTAAACCATAACCACAGATCAAGTGCATTGTTGTGTTCTTTTTGGGACTCAGGGAAGGAATGAAGACCAACATTTTCACAATTGACTAGTGATTTTATGTGTCTCTATTTTCAGGTGCCCAACTAGAAGCATGCCTTTTAGAGGGCATGTGCGCTCAGTACTTCTAAAAACCTTGAGGTATCTCAGGGTGGACATCTAGAATTTAAGGTCTGTTTGAAAAGTTAGACCATGGAGACCTATTCTTTTCCCTTGCCTGATTCCAGGAATGTTGCAAAGATCAACTCAGATTGTATTTGTCATTTTCTTAATATAGGTAGGTTGGTACCTAGCTGGCCCCATATCTTTGGTTTGCAGCCCCAGTAGACCTTGCATTAGGTCCACGCTGAGGTCAGATTATGCAGGAGGTCATTCCCTTCAAACACCTCCTTCTGTATGTGCCTGGAAGTGAAGAGGATTAAAGGGACAGCTTTCTGAGACAAGGCTTTCTCCCCTGATTGGGCTAAGTGGCCAGACACAATCAGGAAACGTTCCACCTTTGTCACCTTCTGTCCTATTTGGAGCATTTTTGTTAAGTTGTGCTCTCGGGAAGAGTTCTCATTGGTCACTTGCTCCTTACAACATAGTGACTGCATTTTACCAGAGTTCACCAGGGCCTTGGCGTGCACATTGGTCACTTGCTCCTTACAACATAGTGACTGCATTTTACCAGAGTTCACCAGGGCCTTGGCTTGCAGAATGCTGCCTTTTGGTGTCTGTGGTGCCTTCTTTGATTCATTTCTCTACTTTTCATTTTCAGTGTTATGCAAACCTCAGTTTGTATCCTTAAGAGTTGTGTCTGTTCATTTTCTTTCCACTGAAGTGGTCTTTTTACATGCCCTCTTCTCTTTTAGATGCATTTGAGAATTGCGTTCACTGGTTATTGAACTACTTTATCTGCTGATGTTTCTGGACAAAGTTGTCCTTCAGATTATCTCTGGATTTTTATGCCTAAAGTTTTGAATTTTATGTTAGTCAGCCTATTCATTCACCTATGCTTTTGCCTGATATGTTAACTCTTGTGCACAGAAAACTTTCCAGACTGGTGGTGAAGGCTGTAAAATTTTACTTCTCTTAGAAAAAGGATTAAATTTTCTAAAGTGCTTGAGTGACTTACGCTGTTAAGTCCCATTTTCAAAAGTGACTTAGGCATTGATGTTTAGTGAGACTTAGGTGCCTTTTGAAAATGGGACTTAGGTACTTGTCACATAAGTACTTTTGAAAATTTTACCCAAAGTGCATTAGAAAGTTTAAAAATCTGTTTCCATGAGCAAAAGAAGGGTCTAAGATCTTCTACATCTTCTAAATCTTCAAGTGGATTAAAGATATTTTTAAATATGTCCTACCAGGAGGTAGGTCATTTCTCACTGTCAGGTCATGGCTACACTAGAGAGCTTACAGCGATGCAGCTGCACCACTGTAAGCTCTCTAGTGTAGCCACTCTAAGCTGATGGGAGAGAGCTCTCCCGTTGGCTTAACTATTCCAGCCCCCGCAAGTGGCAGTAGCTATGTCAGTGTGAGAAGCTCTTCAGCCGACATAGCGCTGTCCATACTGGTGCTTATGTCAGTGTAACTTATTCACTACCCTATGCGACATAAGTTATGCCGACATAAGCTGTAGTGTAGACGTAGCCTTAGTCTTCTAAAGGCACTATTATCTCTTGAGCAGTGAGAAGTGAGGCAATGATAATTGATCTACTCTGTGTCGGAATACTGCACAGTCCTCACTTCAGTTTTTGACCTTCATTACTGGCTAGATACATGAGCATTCTGGAGAGCTGTCATTTTTGTCAGTGTTCTCTCTCTAGGCTGCTGTTTGAGAAGCCACCTACTTTCATACTTCTCATTATAGCCACTTGCTGTATGGAATGTTGTTTCGTAGGATGGGAGAAGTAGGGAAGTACGACAAGGAAAAATTACTTGCTGGTAATTGTGTTTGTCGTAATCCTTTCACTTTTCCCATCCTCCTTCCCTCCCCTCTTCTCTAACAAAATATTTGCCTTTTCTACACGCTTTTTTATATCTACTCTAGATCAGTTATATTTTTGACCTGCTCTTTAAATGACTATTTGAGCCTGGTTATATATATCTTCTATGATTCAGTGTGTTTGCCTGCTAGCTTCCTGGTAGGTAGAACTATAACATTTGCTCTGTGGAATCTTTTTTTGTAGGATTTTGTAGAAGAGGAAGGTCTACAACAATCATAAATACTGGTATGTAAGTTTCTCATTTGTTTCTTAAAATTAACACATCTGTTAACCTCTTAGTTACTTTAGCTGGTTACGATTTCTTAGAGAGAGTGTGTCCCGAATGTGAAAAGACCAGTCAAAGCGTAAAGACTAATAGAAACATTATGTAAAATAGACTAAATACACCTAAAAAAGTTCTATTTTAAAAAAATACAGGATCAAGGGTCAAGTTTACTATCACCTTCCTAGCACTAAGATTACTTCAGCAAAATGATGTTCTTTGTTTTACTATCATCAGTTCTCAGCTTTCCCAGATACACATGTTTAATAGTGACTTTTTTAAATGGGTGGGTAAAATGCAGATTTCAGCAGGTGCAGTGCAAAGAAGAAGAGAAAAAATAATAAATTAATAGAGAAATAAGATTTAAATGGGCTCTTCTCTCTAGCTTACAGGGCTGGCTATTTAAAATTCTTCTTGTCCTGCATGTCTTTTATACAGGCGTTCAGTGTTACTCTATAGAAATTACCCTGAAGACAGGAAATCCAGTGCAGAACTGAATATATTTTTAAGGGTCAGAATTCTGTATGAAGTGTTCTACAATGTGAATTTCTTATGTCAGTCACTGGTAACAAACAGTGAGATAGCAGAAGGTTGTCGTAGGACAGAAGTAAATTTGAGTTTAAAATGAGTGGTGCACCTTGGAATGAAGTACAGAGTAGAGTATGTGTATGCTACAACTACAGTCAGTAATACCACTTGCATATCATGTGTTTAAAGGCTTAGAATCATTCATGCAAAGAAAACTGGCAAGAGAGATACTACAGTGGGTGGTGAAATAGGAGAAGAACAGCATTCATTGGGTACATCCACCCCAGGCCGCAAGAGGAGACGGAAGGGAGGAGACAGTGATTATGATGATGATGACGACGATGATAGTGATGATCAAGCAGATGAAGATGATGAGGATGAAGAGGACAAAGATGACAAAAAGGGAAAGAAGGCAGAAGTTTGTGAAGATGAGGTAGGGAATATTAATTTAACAAATAACTTGTTTTTTAAATGTGAAATAATGGAATTTTCTTTCCACTCCTTTATATGATAGATTTGAAGACAACATTTGTCAAAAATCTTCTAAAAAGGAAAAAATCATAAAGTGAGATTGTGTCAGATTTGTTTTTAATTGTTTGATATTTTAAGTTCTTTGATAGGCTATTCTTTTCTTTATTCTTTAGCCAGGTATCTTTGGGTTATTTTTTGTTTGCATGTTTTGGCGTACTCTTGATTTTCATTTCTCTGAGGACTGCCTTCCTACTATCTGATGTAGACTCTTCAAAGAGGAAAAGACTAAATCAGATCCAGGGAGCCAAATATTTTCTAGTAAATAAGCATGAAAGTAGCTTTCCAGAGAGTAGAGAAAGGGATGTGTTAATTATCAGGATAGCTTCAGTTTAGTCATTGGTACAGAGAGAAATTATAATGAATAATATCCACTATCAGAGGGGTAACCGTGTTAGTCTGGATCTGTAAAAGTGGCAAAGAGTCCTGTGGCACCTTATAGACTAACAGACGTATTGTAGCATAAGCTTTCGTGGGTGAATACCCACTTCGTCGGATGTATGTAGTGGAAATTTCCAGAGGCATGTATAAATATGCAAGCAAGAATCAGGCTAGGGATAACAAGGGTTAGTTCAATCAGGGAGGATGAGGCCCTCTTCTAGCAGTTGAGGTGTGAACACCAAGGGAGGGGAAACTGCTTTTGTAGTTGGCTAGCCATTCACAGTCTTTGTTTAATCCTGAGCTGATGGTGTCAAATTTGCAAATGAACTGAAGCTCAGCAGTTTCTCTTTGAAGTCTGGTCCTGAAGTTTTTTTGCTGCAGGATGGCTACCTTTAAGTCTGCTGTTGTGTGTCCAGGGAGGTTGACATGTTCCCCTACAGGTTTTTGTATATTGCCATTCCTAATATCTGATTTGTGTCCATTTATCTTTGGGGGGGGGGGGGCATAGCAGGGCTGCCAGCCGTGGACAAAGCAGGCAGTCAAACGACGTTATAGGGGAGCATCACATAATTTTAAACTAGCATGTTCTGTAATGGAGCAGGGACATAAGATCGAAACAAAGTTAAGCGAGATGATGTTAGGTGGGGAGTTACTGTATGTGTCACCTCTAGTCTATTCTTCTTTGTTCTCATCTTTCTTTTCCCTATAACATCACAGTGCTTTTAATACCCCATAGTATTTCTATGGACAATGGCAGCGCTCACTCAAGAAATCCTACAGAAGTATATTCACATTTAACCTTAATTATCTTTCCTCCATCCTTTGGAAAACATAAAGCTATTAATACTAGAGCTCACCCTTTAACTGGTGGTGACAAATTCATTTAGCACCTCATGTGCTTAATTTAAAAGCAAAGGGCCGAATTAACTGGTCTCCCCTCTACAATGCCTGGGAATTGTGAGTGGGTAATTATAAATCACATTTGAAAGGGAAAACCACATACAGCACATTTCAGGAGAGCTGGTCTCTTTGTATTAATTTAGATATAAGGTGCCACAGGACTCTTTGCTGCTTTTAAATATCCACTATGAAACTGAGGTGTCAGGTGTGACTACAAGCTGAAAGAAGGGAAGGGTTGTTTGTGAGCTTCAGCTGAAACTCTGTGTGTGTGTGTGTGTGTGTGTGTGTGTGTGTGTGTGTTTAAAGTTACAGAATAATTGAAATTTGTTGGAGAATATGACCTTTGAGTCTCTAAAAACAGAGAGAATCCCTCTAGGCAAAACCATAAGTTACAAAAAGACACAAAAACAGGAATATACATTCCATTCAGCACAACCTATTTTACCAGCCATTTAACAAAAGGAAATCTAACGCATTTCTAGCTAGATTACTTACTAACTTAACAGAAGTTCTGAAGAGCATTCCTGATCTGTTCCCAGCAAAAGCATCACACAGACAGACAGACCCTTTCTCCCCCCTCCTCCCCAGCCTTTGAAAGAATCTTGTCTCCTCATTGGTCATTTTGGTCAGGTGCCAGCGAGGTTATCTTAGCTTCTTAACCCTTTACAGGTGAAAGGGTTTTGCCTCTGGCCAGGAGGGATTTTATAGTTCTGTATATAGAAAGGTGGTTACCATTCCCTTTATATTATGACAGCGGGTCATTACGAATATTTATTACCTTATTAAACTGAACTGTCTTTGTTATAGCAAACTGAGCTTTTTATAGAAATTCCACAGAATCTCAAGCAACATCACACAAGTCCAACAGTGTGGTCTGGTGGAAGAAGCCTGGGAAAGGAGCCAAAAAAATGCTAAATTTGAATCCTGCCTTTTGCTCTAGTTTGCTATATGGCCTCCAACAAGTCACATCATCTTTCTTTCTGTCATTTTACCAATCTGTAAAATAAGGTGGTCGTATTTCTTTACCTACAGTACCTCACAATTGTGTTGTGAGAATGACTGACTAATGTTTGAACAGTGCTTTATATGCAAACTAGTGGTTACACTCAAATCCATACAAATACCTTTGATTAAAAAGTAAACATCAGCTGCAGGAACTCTCCTTCTGGCCACCATTCTGGATTGTGTATGGAATTACAGTAATCCCTTCCTGCTGTCTTTCTGTCCTTGTGAATGAATATAGGAGATACTACCAGAAAATCTTTGTGTGTGAATGGTCCCATAAGCAAAAAGAGTGAACCTTTAGAAACGCAATCCTCTTGGAAATAGAAAATATGGATAGCTTGCAAAAAAAGGACAGTAGACAATAATGTTTAAGCAGGAAGACCTACTTCATAAAGTCTTATCTGTGAAGATTGGAAGACTCCATGGACCTGTGTGTCTTCTTTAACTCACAGCCATATCAATCAATCAATCAATCATATCAGACTTCTGATGTCATTAAATGCAAAAATGAAATTTGAGTTTTCCCTAAAACTATGTTAAATACCACAGTGACCAGGCTGGGTACCAGGAGTGGGGGACATTCAACAGAGAAATAACCTTTAACTAACCTTTTCTAATTATTTTTAACTGTGTGAAAAAGTCTTGGTGTTTTCTGGTTCACTTAAAATATCCCAGAATGTGATGTCTGTGATAAATACAGAAAGTCCCATTGCAACCCATGTTATGTGTGATGTTTCACAATGCTGCGTTTGTGAGCTAAGAAGTAGAAAAAGAATTTCACAAAAGGTTAGAACGATTTTTGTAAAGGTTAGTTAAATCTTATTTCTGTGTGAAATGCCTCCCTTCCTCAGACCACTGCATCATGGTTATTGTTGGAATTGAACACGCATTTCTGGGTTTCACTCCAGTTTCATTTTTGCTTTTCAGTTCATCTTTAAAGTATATGAGGTATAATTTCAGCTGTTCACACAAAAAATCACATAGGGGAGGCTACTATCTTCTGCTTCAGGGTGAGGGGTAATTGAGACTTCCCAGGAATGTTATAGAACTCTCTTGGAACCGTACTATAGTTCGCCCAGGGCTCACTGAATTGAATTAAAATTCTTATGGAAATGATCCTTATTTCTAGCTGTAATTTCATCAAGCAGAATTTAAAGCTTACAGTTTTCAATCATAGAAGGTCTCTCTTTAAAAATCAATAAGAGCAGTACTAGTATTTCCCATACAAATTTTTGTCATTTAAAGTGGCTTTGCATTTTCTTGTGAATGTTGAAAGAAGACTCCAAATTCTCTCTCTCCAAATACTGATTGATCAGATTCTGACATTATTCCATTATTTAATGTGAGAAAAACTCTTAAAAATGAATGTAAAAGAACACACAACTTTATTAAACTTAATAAACTAAATTATAGTTTTAAGTGTGCACCTGCAAGGTGAATTATTTTTTTCCTGTAAATGGACAAAGTCGACTGGCCACCCACTCTCCCCATACATATACATCTTGGGAAGGTAGATTTATAATACTTTTGTAGAAGTAAAGGTATATTTTGCATATCACATATGTTCCACAAACAAATAGTTCCAACTTCTGCACACAACTCCCGCTGAGGTCAATGGGAGTTGCATCCATGTCTTAGGGTAGAATTTGTCCCACAGATTCGACATGACATGTTTGTTACATGAAGCTCTTGTACTGTAGCATTAGTAGGATGTAGTAGCATTACATTATTCTGACATAAACTATCATGACTTTGTATTTATTGGGTGTAGGATGATGGGGACCAGGCAGCAAGTGTTGAAGAGTTAGAGAAACAGATTGAAAAACTCACCAAGGTAAGAGATTTCCATCAGTTTTAGTGTCTGTCTTATCTGTTTTTTCTGCCTCTAGCACTTTCTCTGCATGGGTTTCTTTCACAGGGCAGAAGGAGACGCAGATCCCAGCTTATCTTCCCATTGTTGCTTTTCCTCCCATTCTCCATGTACTTGTGGTTGATCCCCTCCCAACCCTCACATATTTCCTCAACTCCCTAACCTTCTAACTAGTGCTTTTACTTCCAGTTAATCAGCTCGCAACTTACCTACTGCTGATGTTTTTACTTTCACTCTCACAGGATATCGGTTTACCAGCCACCCTTCTTTAGGTGTCTTTTCTCTCAGTCCCTGGTGAATACTGTCCAGAACCCATCCCTTGATAGTGGGGCCTTTTGTGATACTTGGACCTGCAAATTTACCCTAATTGTGAGCTCAACTGTGAAAACTGAGTAGAAGGTCATAAAGTATCACAATAACCTATAACTACAAATGTTGATAGGAAAAGTTGCCAATGCGAGAAAGTTAGTCGAACAAAAAGGCCTACTGATACAACTCAAGGACTGTGTAAAAATAATGCTTGGTAAACAAGAAAAGCGTGGAACCAGAGATCAGTGAACCAGAATTGGTGTGTTGGAAATTTAGGTGCAATTGTGTGGATAAAATAATGAGGCGACGGGCTGTTGTACCCACCACTCCCTTTTAGGAGAGAAAGAGACTTCAAGGAGAAAAATTGGCCATTGGAGTGAGATTCACCATCATGGCTGCCACCCCCACCATATTGTGGGACCCCAGGCCTCCTTCATCCTGATCCTGAGAGATGTTCTGGCCAGACTAGGACAGAGAGATCTACCCAGATGACATCACCACCTCTGCCACCTCCAACTAAATCCCAAACACCAGCTGGGATGTGTGACTTTGCCACCTCCACCCACCCTCTGTGTGTTCTTTTCCTTCCCCACCTTATTTCTTTTCTTTCCTGTCTCCTTTTGCCTCTTGTTTAATAAGAGTCTGGCTTAGCCAACCAAGACTGCATATTTTGCAACCCTGCTGTAAGCTTGTTACCAGAAAGTGGCAACTATAAGCAGTACCGAAATAGGCCAATGGTTGTACAAGTTTGCCAGGTCTCGGAGTGGCTCGTAAGATCGTGTGCCATGGCTGTTTTTCCAGCAGTGAGATTGCAAGTGAAAGTCAACACCAGAGACAGAAGGTGCATTTTCTATCTTTGCTGTTCTGTTCTCTCTCCTTTTGCGTGTTTGTTGTCTTAGGAAATGGGATTGGACTTTAACAACAGCAACAATAACAGCTCCAGCCCATCTCAGCTAACTAACTTCTCTTTCCCCCCAAAGGACAGTTGTTAGCCTCCGGAATACCATTTAAAAGACTGGTTTTTTCCTTCTGAAAACTATCTTCAGCTAAAAGAGAGGGAATAAGGGATGTTGTTAAAATGAAAGTCTTATTTAATGCTTTACATTTCAAATGCTGTAACTGTTTTCCCTTATTTTCTATATCTTTAATAGTGTGATTGCCATGTACGAAGCAGGATGAGACCCTGAACCTTATTTAAAAGTGCTTACTGTTGGACAGTCAGTGTCACATTAACAACTTTAGCCCATATATTCCATCTAAATTAATACAAAGAGACCTGCTCTCCTGAAATGTCCTGTATGTGGTTTTCCCTTTCAAACCTGATTTGTAATTACTTGCTCACTCCTGCTATTGGTTGACCTTCAGAACCTAGTTCCCAGGCATTGTAGAGAGGAGACCAGTTAACTTGGCCCATTGCTTTTAAATTAAGCACATGGGGTACTAAGTGAATTTGTCACCACCATTTAAAGGGTGAGCTCTAGTATTAATAGCTTTATGTTTTCCAAAGGATGGAGGCAATATAAGTAAGGTTAAATGTGAATATACTTCTGTAGGATTTCCTGAGTGAGTGCTGCCATTGTCCATAGAAATACTATGCGGTATTAAAAGCGCTGTGATGTTATAGGGAAAGGAAAGATGAGAACAAAGAAGAATAGACTAGAGGTGACACATACAGTAACTCCCCACTTAGCGTCGTCTTGCTTAACTTTGTTTCGATCTCACGTCCCTGCTCCATTACAGAACATGCTAGTTTAAAATTGTGCGATGCTCCCCTATAACGTTGTTTGGCTGCCTGCTTTGTCCACGGCTGGCAGCCCCCCCATGCCTCCCCCAGCGCCTCCCACCCGCCAGCAGACCCCGCAGATCAGTGCCTTCCCCGTGCTGCTCCTGCCCGCAGCAATCAGCTGTCTTGCGGCATTCAGGAGGCTGGGGGAGGAGCGAGGACGCAGCGCGCAGCCTCCCCCGCCTCCTGCCCGCGGCGTTCAGCTGGTTTGCAGTGTTCAGGGGGCTTGGGGGAGGAGCAAGGACACGGCACGCAGCCTCCCACCTCCCTCCTCTGCCTCCTGAATGCCGCAAACTAGCTGTTTGGGGGGCTGCCAGCCTGTTTAATACCTGTATTAAATTCCTTATTTAATATTGTTTAAAATGTATATAATGCCTTTTGTCTTGCAAAAAAAAATTTCCCTGGAACCTAACCTCCCCATTTACATTAATTCTTATGGGGAAATTGGATTCGTTTAACGTCGTTTCGCTTAAAGTTGCATTTTTCAGGAACATACCTACAACGTTAAGTGAGGAGTTACTTAAGATAATAGCACAAAGAAACTTGCAAGAAACCTCCACAATATCAGTCCCTCTATAAATTTGTAGGATTTATAGGGTACTTTTTGGTGAGGAAGACAAGTCAAATTTGTTTTGAACCTTACAATGGTGAAGACCATTCCTGAATTCTAAAATAGCCAGGTGCCTAGACTATGGCCCAAAACTGCATAGACTTGAATAGTTGCTTATTCAGTTTCTGAAGAGTTGCATATGTTTTTGAGTAGTACAGTAGAATCAGGTGTTTAGATAATGGCAGTTGGTATAGGAAGGGAAACTGGTTAGTAGATAAGGAGAATAGAATGGGGAAAATTTGACGAATTGGGATTCTATAGTGTACCAATTTAATTTAATTAATTAATTTATTTATTAAAAGAGAGTTCATCCTTTCAGCCTCTGTCATTGGTTTGCCTACTGCTCCCAGCTGCAATAAACTCCCAGTTCTGGGAATTCTACACTGCTTCCAAGAGTGCCAGTTTAGCAGAGGAAGGAGAGGGTAAACTAACTGAAATTCCTGTTAGATTTCTCCACTCCTCCCAAAAAAGTACTTTGTGTTTGAATACAGGCTTTATCTTTAGATATTACTGAACTCATTACTCTAAGCCAATTGAAATATTCATTGGTTTCTCATCAGGAGCTACAGAATCTCACGCTGCGCTGCATATCCTTCAGCACTCCGAACACCATTTACTGTATTGCATAATTGATAGGATCTTGGCTGTTCCAGTACAATGAAATCATGGATTCTGTTGTTCTCTGAATGTTGATATTAAAATACAGAACATACTACTGCAGAATGCATCCTTACGGTGACGCTGATAAATTTAGGATATATCAAAGAGTGCCCGAGCTGATTATTTAAAGACAATTTGGCTTTTTAGATAAAACACTTGTGTGAAATAAAGTGTCTGGGAAACCAAGTAAAGTGTCTGGGAAACCGTATGCTCATGTGGCCACTGAGCTGTCATTTGGCCTTGCCCGAACAGATATTTTACACTGTAACAACTGATTTTTTTCCCCCACTGAATTATAATCCCCTACCCCTGTTTTTTTTAAACAGCAACAAAGCCAGTACAGAAGGAAGTTATTTGAAGCCTCTCACTCTTTACGGTCAATGATGTTTGGTCAGGATCGTTACAGACGCCGGTATTGGATTCTACCCCAGTGTGGGGGTATTTTTGTGGAAGGCATGGAAAGTGGTGAAGGTAAGTACCATAAAGGAGTAATTCTAGAAATTACCGTACAAGAGTATACCACCTGTGCACCTAGTCTGTTAATTGTGTCTCCAAAAATGGCCTATTACCTTCAGAAGAAGGCTAAAAACTAACCTGTGATAGCACTAGCTATTTGTGCAGTGCTGTTTGATGAGGCTAAGGGGAGTTTTTCTGATTTTCAGTTGGTTAATTTATCGCTTGAAACAGAGAATTAATATCCTTTTTAATTTTTGATTAGTGTAGTAGCTAGTGTTGTAGATAGTGTAGCTGCATATGAAATCCTTTAATGTTGCTGTGATAAATAAAGCCAGGGGCGGGAGAGAGCTTCCTTTTACGGACACCCAGATAGCTATAAAATCCCTCTTGGTAGCTGTTTTCTACTTGCTTTACCTGTAAAGGGTTAAACAAGCCCATAGGTAAAAAGAAGGGAGTGGGCACCTGACCAAAAGAGCCAATGAGAGGGCTAGAACTGTTTAAAATTGGGAAAAAACTTCCCTTTCTCTGAGTGTCTGTTGTTGCTCTCCGGAGAAGAGGGGAACAGGGCAGCAGTTATGCTGTGAGAAACTGAAGGCCAGGTATGAAAATCATCAGTCAGACCTAGAATTGCTTATTTGGAACCCAGATATGTATGTAGATCAGAAAATGTGTAGAAAAACATGATTAGGTTTATTTTGTTTGTTTCTTATGGCTTGTGGATTCCTCTGCTAAACCCAGATGCTTTTGTTGCTTGTAACCTTTAAGCTGAACCCCCAGAAACTATTGTGGGTGCTTAATTTTTGAAATTGCTCTTGTAAAAATCTAAGAATAGCCTCAGTTTTCAGATATATTTTCTTTTTGTTTTTAATAAAATTTAACTTTTTTAAGAACAGGATTTGGATTTTTTTGTCTTAAGAGGTTTGTGCACATGTTTTTTAGTTAGCTGGTGGCAACAGCTGATTTCTTTGTTCTCCTTTTTCAGCTCTTCTCTGGGGGGTGGGGATGTGTGAAAGGGCTTGAAGGCACCCCACAGGAAGGAATTCCCAAGTGTGCCTTCCTGGGTTTCAAGGGGTTTTGCATTTGGGTGGTGGCAACATCTGCCCATCCAAGGTCAGAGAGAAGCTGTGACCTTGGGAGTTTAATACCAGCCTGGAGTGGCCAGTATTAATTTTTAAAATACTTGTGGGCCCCCACCTTAGTGGGGAATCAGCCTTGACAGTGGCTAAACTATTTCTCTCTATTTTCTGTGGCAATGAATTCTGCAGGTTGGCCACAGAATATATGAAGGAGCATTTCTTTTTGTTTGTTTTAATTCTCTCAGGGTTTATGCAGATATTCAGAATGTTTTGTGTTTAGAGATTACATATATGGTGTGAAATAAAATGGAACATAATTGTTATACAATAAGATACTGCCTTTTCAGTTCTCTGCTAAAACAATAATTTCTTTATTAACCCATAACATGGTTTTATGCTCCTCTTTTTTTCTGAGTGACCTGAATTCCCTGCCAAGAGACATTAAAGTCTATTTTACTAAAATTTAAATGGAGTTGCTGATTTTGATAGTTAATATATACCTATTCCACAAACTTTTTTTTTTCTTTTTTAATTAACCTCAAGTCTAGATGCATGTAAATTTTAGAATTCACTCATTAGAATTCCTGGATATAGATCCAACCCATGATTTTGGTTCCAGAACAGATCCATTTTTTCAGTTCTGGTTTGGATGCAGCCAAACCCCGCCATTTTCACAAGATTTTGGCCCCAGATGGCAAAAATCTCTCCAAGAACTCCTTGGAAGATGCATTCTAGGTATCTATCACACCCATCCCCAAAGATTTAGTACTATCAGAGTGAAACCTGAGCCCTGATTTGACTTGAAACCTGAATCACAAAGTCTCACCTAAACCTAATCATGATCCCAAAGGTAGCTTGCTAATATTGTGTGTGCTCTGTAGGGCCTCTCTTTCACCATCTCCTCATTATATTATGCTCTGAATTAGAAACTGCTGTGCAAACACCAAAAGTCATATGGAAGTAGAAGTTGACTATCAAATGCTGTAGTGCTTGTGTTTCTTTTCCTATTTTCCAAAGTGTCTTCAATTGTACAGTAATAATATTCCATATAGTGTATTTTAGCCCAGAGGCTCCCAAAGAGCTTTACAAACTATATGCAGAGAACCACTGAACTAGAGCTACCTCTCTGGAGGTGCTATGGAAATTTTGGCCAAAAACACCAGGACAGACCCATGTTCTTTTAAATTAGTCTAGAGGGATTGTTAAGGTCTATGCAGATCAATGGGATTTACATTTTTAAGATCTCATCTGCAAGATGTCTCCTTGCCCACTTTATCCCCTTTTCAGTAAATTGCATAGTAGTCAGTTTATTACCTCAGAAGGATGAGGTTGGCCCTGGTGAGTTTTGAAACCGATAGTTCCTGGGTGTAGGTAACTTGAAACTGGATGCATAGAACACTAAGCCATCTGTCCAGTTATCAAAAATACCTCCCTCTAACGCTTTTACCTGTGCAGTTCCCTAAATTGTTTTTTCCTGTCAGGCCCATTTTGGATCTCTTGGTAAATTCAACATTATTGGTACCCAGATACATTACTAGAGCGAAAAGAAAAGGAGTACTTGTGGCACCTTAGAGACTAACCAATTGAATACAGACTAACACGGCTGTTTCTCTGAAACCTGTTACTAGAGCGGTGGGTGCATTAAAAATTCAGAAAGAGAGATGCAAAATTATAGCAGTGCATTTTCCTTGCTATTGTGCTTTTTTCCTTGTTGAAATTATTCTGGTTTTGCAGAATGTGCAAATAACCCCTGCAGGAGTTACCAGCCATAGATGATAAATAGGGGCCCTGTTTATCTGTAATTATGCAGCTGCACTAACTGATGCAGAAACTAAGCAAACGGCTGCCATGCTGAGTGCTTTTCCTTCTCTTTCCTCCCTGTTCCTGCCATTTCTCCTTCTTTTGTTCTTTTTGAAGATTCTTATTAATGCTTGTTGACATATGTTAATATGGGCAGAGGAAGATAGAGGATTGAAGGGAGAATGGGAGAGAAGAGAGAACAGAACAGTTTTTTCCCCCATTTATAAATCTGGTCCTTCCCCACCTCAAAGATATTCAAGCTGACATGGACCTTAGCATTTTGTATTGTAAATTGTTTAGCTATTTAAACTATTCTATCCATCTATATACTTAGCTATCTGTATATCCCAATCATTACATTGTGTAGGTTCTTCAAATAATTTATTTCAGGTAATGAGTAAAACAGGTAAAAGTAGCCTCTAGTATTTGGTAATTAAAATTCGCAATCCACCCAATTAATTTTTTAATTAAAAGAAAGCGGGGAATTTAATGTCCTATTTCTATCTTTGGAGACATCCAATTTGTGAAATAGATTTTTTATTTATTTATTTATTTATTTTTGTGGCCTTCATTCTTTCTTCTCCCCCCACTATGGGCAGAGAGTTTATGGAAATAGCCTATAAACTTAAAAGAAAATATCCTACTCTCTTGGTGTGAACGTGAAACTTTTTGGTAATTCTGCAGTCAATGGTAAGTTTCACAAGCACAAAGCTAGAAAAATTTTGTCCCTTCCAAAGAAATTAGAAGTGACAAAGTGCTCCAGAATTCCATTGGTGTTCTGTATGCAAGTTAAGTGAATCTCTTAGCAATCTCTCGGGCAAAATCCTGGCCTTGTTGAACTCAATATGAGTTTGTTACTAATTTCAGTGGGTCCAGTTTTTCATCTCTGATGCATAGCAAAGTTTAAATCCGTTTTAGATTTGGTGAGGGGAAAAAAACACAATACAATTTACAACACTCTGAGAAGGATCTGTGAGCATTTTTGTTATAAAGCTCTTTCCAAACTGTTTTGAATTGGCTGTGAAATTTCGTCCACACTGAGGTACAGTGTAAAGTATATTTGAGTGTTGTGTATCCTTTTACAAAATATTTTTCAGAGCTTGAAGGCAATTTCATAGAGTACATGGCGGTCTAGAGCACGTGGAAGTGACTGATGAAGTTTATTCTTTATATAAAACCTGATTACAGGAATGATCTAAGTTAGATGGTTCTTCTGTGATATTTAAAGTTTACCGTTTTTTTAATTTTTCAGGTCTAGAAGAAATTGCAAAAGAAAAAGAGAAGTTAAAAAAAGCAGAAAGTGTACATATCAAAGAAGAGATGTTTGAGACCTCAGAGGAAAAATTAAACTGTGTAAATACAAGTCACTGTGAGCAGAAAGAAGATCTTAAGGAAAAGGATAACACTAATTTGTTTCTACAGAAGCCTGGCTCTTTTTCAAAGCTAAGCAAACTGTTGGAGGTAGCAAAGATGCCTCCTGAATCTGACATTATGTCACAAAAACCCAATGGCAGTGCAGCAAATGGGTGCACGTTATCTTATCAAAATAACACTAAAAACTCTCTCTGCAGCCTTCAGCCCACCATATCACAAAGCAGCTCTGAAAAGTCAGATTCTAATAATCTTTTTAATCCCATTGCAAGTGGGCCAGGGAAGTTTTACAATTCTCCATTAATTCCAAATGACCAGTTGTTAAAGACTCTTACAGAAAAGAGCAGACAGTGGTTCAGCCTTTTACCAAGAATACCATGTGATGATACATCAGTTACCCATTCAGATACACCAGCTGCTTCTTCTTCACTAACTCTGCATTCAAATCCTCCCTCAAAATCACCTTCACCAGTCCCATCTCCTCATATCACTTCAACCTCTGTACAGAGTCCTATGGGAATAAGTCCTTTTGCATTATCATCACTTCAGGTTGGTACTTAATTACAATCTAAGGTGTCTGATCTTGCAGTCCTTACTCAGGCAAAATTCCCTCTGAGAGCTGATCATACCATTGAAATTGTACCTTTGTTCCTTGTATTTTTTTTTTTTAAAAAAACATTGTAAAATGTAGCTTATTCTTAGAAATGTTTTTTTATGCAGCCAAGTACTATTTGCTAAAAAGATTTAGATTGGTAGATTAGTAGGCAAACCGGGATCTTTAAATTAACAATTTGTGTGATTTTGTGTGTACTGTTTCAAATCATTTGTGTTTATATAAAGAAGTTGGCAATTGAATGGAAAAAAAAGATAACTACTAATAGTAATTTTCAGAAGTGTGGTCATCAGAAGCAACAGTTTTCTAAACATTCACCATATAGGGTTACTAGCTGTTTGTGTGACTTGGCATCTTAGATTTTTAAATTCTTCAAGGCAGGGATCAAGGCTTCTTCTGTGTTTTTATTATGACTAGCACAAGGGTTGACTAGTCCTAATCCAGGTTTCTGGGGGCTCCACACTAGTAATAGAATTAATAGTAATGTTTTAAAAATATTTTTGATACAGCAGATGAAGACTGGATTACCTATAATGGGACTTCAATTTTGTGGATGGCCTACAGGAGTTCTTACTTCAAACCTTCCATTTTCATCTCCCTTACCTAGTGTTGGATCAGGGTTAGGATTGTCAGAAGGAAATGGTAATTCATTTTTGACGCCCAATGTTCCTACAAGTAAAAGTGAATCACCGGTACCACAAACTGAAAAAACAGCTTCTGCTCCCTCTACAGGAGTTGAAGTAGCCAAGCCAGTAGATTATCCTAGCCCAAAACCCATACCAGAAGGTAAGCATAATGCAGTAATGTGCCAGAACTGTCTAAATGTTGAGTTCCTCTAATGCTGCTGCACTATCAGAACATTTGTTTGCATGATTTCTTGAAATAAATCTGATTGTAATAGTGCTTCATGTTTAAAATGCTTGTAAAAGATTTACAAACTTGTCTTGATTCAGAAATGCAATTTGGCTGGTGGAGAATTATTGATCCAGAGGACCTAAAAGCTTTGCTTAAAGTACTACATCTCAGGGGAATAAGAGAGAAGGCCTTACAGAAGCAAATACAGAAACACATGGATTACATTACTTTGGCATGCATGAAGAACAAAGATGGTATGTAACTGATATGAATGTTTGATTGGCATAAGGATAATAAGTAGAGGTGAATCTGAGGTACATTTGGATCCAGACTAGAACTTCTCAAACGCTCGGCTTGTCCAGATGTGAGCTTTTGGTTCAGGCCAATATCTAATAATTAGTTCACTTAACTAGGTATGTTTCTTTTCATGAAAAAAGGATATTGGCTTCAACACAGAACTTGCAGCCAGAGAGGAGGGGGTTTAAAGTGTCTTTAAAACACCTTTGTGCCCTCTTGATACTGGATAGCTCTGGTAGCTGGAGAGCCGCCATCGTAACACAGATAGTCCTGGGGACCTGACTGAGTTATGCCAATCTTTTCAGCCTGCCCGGAACCTTCACAGTGCTACATACTGCAGTGCATACTCGACGTGCCCCCACCCTAGATATTGCAATTCTTTAAGCATCTGTGACAAGATCAATACAAAATTAAGCGGTCACATTGGATATATTAAGAGTAAGTTTATATAATGACCATTAAACACTTTTTTAACGTAACAGGTTTGAGTTTGCAAAAATCAATTACAATGTTAATTAAAATAAAATAATACAATTTCAACTCCCAAATACAGTTGCAATTATTGAAATAAACGAAAATGAGGAAAACCAGGTAACTCGAGACGTTGTGGAGAACTGGTCAGTAGAAGAGCAAGCAATGGAGGTTGATCTGGCTATTCTTCACCAGGTGGAAGACCTAGAACGGAGAGTTGTATCAGCTAGTTTGCAAGTTAAGGTAAAACTGCCTTTCAGTAAAATCCCTCTTCAAAAATGTTGTTATTAAAGTGGTAAGAATTTAAAACCAGTATTTGCAGTTCTTTTGCTGTTAGGGATAACTGCCTTCTCATTAATTTTATAGTCCACAAATGGAACAAATCCAATATAATTTCACTATATTTGTATCACAGAAGCTGGAATGTTTTCTCCCTTTCTCTTCCTATTTCAAACATCAAAGGAAACATAGAGTATAGTATTACTTTTTATTACAGTTAAATCTTTGGATAAAGATCCTCAGAGTGGCAGCCCCCAGAATATTCCCTTATAGCACACAGAGCCCTATGCCTTTCATTGTGGTGGGAATAATGCCATTTTGGGTGATGACCTGTTTTTAACTGCAAAGATTTGATGGGTATGGGATAGCTTAGTCATTTAGCTGTAGCACTTTGTGCCACCATTATATGTCCGTGTGGGTTTGTTGTTGTTCTTTAAAATAAATAAAAGAGCATTTCAACTTCTTTGTTTTGGGGATGGTGGAATAATGGAATACACCCCATGCATATGAGGAACTATGTACCACATGGATTGTGAATCTGAAGCAGCTCAGGACTTTCTGGTCACTATTATAATCATGGCGTTATGCAAGATGATTGTAGGCCCAGCAGTCTTTCTGCAATCTGGATATGATGTTTGGGCTGGAGTACAGTGGAGAGTTGGATGTTATTTCCATGTCATGGGTTGCACATTGCCTCCTGTGGTTTGAGGTCTGGGACCTGGCAGGGTCCTTCCTGTCAGAATGAGAAGTCTGTTGTGATGGTCTGCCCTCAGAGACTAATGGAACTTGATGCTTCCAGAGGGCTCTGTGTGAATGCTACTGCTGAGAGACCACTCTGCTAATGGTTTGGCTATGCTTATATTTTGGGATTCATTGTTTTAATTATCTGAATAGTTTGAGAAAGACAGGGTAAAAAGCTGATTACTAACTACTGACATCTGCTGAAGACAGTACCTGAATTTTTTAGGTTAATACAATACAAAATTCCATTATTCCCACACTTATCCAGTTACAGCACCAAACAATGTGTAAACCTCTCTACTAAATATAGGGCTGGATGTGTCCCGAGCCTGCATCGGAGAGGGAAGATCTGGTATATTATGAACATAAGTCATTTACTAAATTGTATAAGAAGCATGATGGAGAATGTGCTGGAGGAGAAGAAGGCAATACCAGTGCTCTAGAGCGGAAGAGTGACAACCCTCTAGATATAGCTGTAACCAGGCTTGCTGACTTGGAGCGGAACATAGAGCGAAGGTATCTGAAGAGCCCCTTAAGTACCACCATTCAGATCAAACTGGATAATGTGGGCACAGTTACTGTCCCTGCTCCTGCACCATCCATTAGTGGTGATGGTGACGGGTAGGTTATTGAGATTAACTTGAAAAATTATTGTGCTTCTTTGCTAATTGGAGCCTATTTTCTATTGCCTGTTATCTATGTATCTTCTTGTATGTCTGTGATCCATATGGATCATGTTATTCTGCATGGTGCTTTGTAAATATTTTTTGTTATGTATGTTGATAATCCTGCAAAGTTATCTTACATTTAACTGGTTGTGACTAAGCTTTGAGGCACGTAGCCACAGTCTGTGCACTACATCAAATTTAGTTGCTTAAACCTTATACTTATTGGCTGTGTACGTTTTGTCATTGCTTGGCTTTCAATGTGATAATGATTGTTCCATGTTCAGAGATCAGCAAACATGGATGTGACCTACTTAATTTCTCTGTATTTCAATGCAGAATTGAAGAGGATATTGCTCCAGGGCTAAGGGTATGGAGAAGGGCATTGTCAGAAGCTCGCAGTGCTGCACAGGTAGCTCTGTGCATTCAGCAGTTACAGAAATCAATAGCATGGGAAAAATCTATTATGAAAGTTGTAAGTGTTTTTCATTTAAGAAATACTGTAACTAAACTTTGCTGTGTCCTATTTCCCCACTTTAAGATACTGTGATTACTAATGTCTCTCTTACCGCTTCTAAAACTTACGACAGTTAAACTGTACATAGTGCACTTATGAGCATAAATCGTACAGATTTCACTTTTGCCAAATTCAGCATTGTGAAACTTCCTATAATGGAAAGCTCTTCCACTGGTTGCTTTATTTTTAAGGTGTCAATTATTCTTTGAAATTAACATGTAGGTATAAAATAGGCATTTCCGTGCCTCTTTGATGGAGGACACCATATTACTGAAAATTACTCATCTGTGATGTTCGCTTCAGGAAGACTCATTGTCACATACTGTAATTAAAGGCTTGATTTTTCAGAAAGTTGAGATGCTCCAAAATGTATGTGGCTTCTTTCCATGCCCACTTATCACGAGTGAACATGCAAACTGGGCAGATATATAAGCAAGTGGGTTGTAATGTCCATCTCCTCATACACATGCCCGTTTAACAAGTAGAGCTGTGTTAATTGCACATACAAAAAAGCATGCAAATGCATGTGTAAAAATTTGCATGAACCTTTGAACCTCAAATTTCTGAAAATTAAGTTTTAAGACTGCTCTAACATTCATCAAAGAGAACTTTTACAGTTAAGTGTTAAGTATATAATGTTGAAATGTTAACTTGTAAACATCTTCATCCAATGATTGGACTGTTAAAACTAGCTCAAAATTGCTTTATGACCCAATATTGTGATCCAGTATTGTCAGTGTAATATGGTGGACACTGTAGAAAGCTTTTTTTTTTTTTTTTTAGTTATTAGCCCTTCTCCTCATTTTTGAACAAGCAAGTAATATCCCACTTCTACCCATTAGGTATGCTTTGTATTTCTAGATAGATAATTGAAGGATAATTTACAGATACAAATTATGCTTATAAGGTTTTATGCTCCTATCAAAAGATTATGGATACTACGAGAGGAGCCAAAAGACCACGGAAATGGCTTAAAGTGTAATTTGGGACTTTGAGAGCGAGGTATAGTTTAAATCACAGTTTTTCTCAGTTGGGTTTGTGCATTGAATTACACAGGAATGTGGGTATTTAGTAGAAGGGCTCCATCCTGAAAGGTGTTGATATTACTTACACCAAAAAAAATTTTTTTAATTGCATAGGACAATTTTTAAAATTCAGAATTTCCTCTTCCTTTTTTAAATTGCACTTTGGTTTTTCTCGTGTTTTCCACTCATATTTTTATAGTTACAGACTTTGGACTAGAGAAAACAAGGCAAATGAATAGTCTAAAACACCCATCATCTTAAAATCTTTCCCCTATATTCACCAAAACAGTATCTATATTAATGAATTTGGAAGTGGCAACTAGCAGCTGAAGTTAGTAAGAGTTCCATTTCCTATGCTGCTGGCTACTGTCGTTTCTTCTCCCCTTTTCCCACAAATAGATGTCTGATCAAAAATATGTTTGTACTCTAAAATAATTGCATGTAAAACTCACTTGTCTAGTTCAGTTGTGGACTGTCAGCTTACATAAATTTAAATGATATATATATATATATAGTTTTATAAAAATATAAATTGTAAATATGTATTAATATATAAAATTCAAATATACATTAATGTAAAGATATAAAATGAAATATATAATATGTTATGGTAGATATTACATAATGAAGTTTTTCCTACTTTAAAAGTATGATGACTTCAGAGAGGTCCAAATGGCTATATCAGGCACTCGAACGATTGGCTTTGTCCCCGGTTGATCAATTGCCTTTTTCTTAATAACTATTTTATAAATATTTACGAACACATCTGGCTCTGATCCTGAAGTCACAGAATTTTCTGTAAGCAGTGTCTGCATAGTCCAAAGATTATCAAACTGTAACTTGTTTAATTTAAAATGGACTGTATTTAATAATAATTTAGAAAATATTTTTAAAAATTAAATAGGCTTATTATAACAGCTCTTCATTTGCAGTATTTTAAAACTAACAATAATGTATTTTAACTCTCTATTAAGCAGCTCCTTTTCAGTGCCTAGATTTTTCATTTGCAATTGCTTTTGACTGACATGTGCCATGACTTCCAGCACTTAATTTAATACATTTCCAGCAAAGCTACGCAAATTGTCTGTTTGCCTGTATAATACGTCTGTGAAAAATATTAATACCTCATGACACTGAGGTCAGAGGTCTAAATAAAAATTACATTTGAATAATATACAGTAGCCACACTTAAGATCTTGCCAGTATTGTCTTAGCTAAATACTTACTTCATTATTTGCATTATTTCCCAAGTATTTCCTATAGCAGGGGTGGCCAAACTTACTGACCCACCGAGCAACATACAACAATCTTCAGAAGTTCGAGAGCCGAGGCGTGCCTGCTGGGGCTCGGGGCTTCTGCTCCATGGGAGGCACCTGCCAGGGCTTGGGGCTTCAGGCTCGGCCCTCTGAGGTTCCAAGCCCCAGCAGGCGTGCCCCAGGCTGAAGCCCTGAGACCCGCCTCCCTGCTGGGTAGAAGCCCTTACTTCAACACCTTGCTGCAAGGCAGAGGTCCTGAGCTCCACCCCAAGTCTGGGAGGTGGAGAATGGGGGAGGAGCGTGGGGGGCTCCGGGAGCCACACTTTAACTGTAAAAGAGCCACATACGACTCATGAGCGACAGTTTGGCTACCCCTGCCATATAGCAAATGCTGAGGTATTGTATCTATCTAGCCAATACAAAACAGGAAAGTTCTTCAGGTTGACCACTCTACAGTATGACCTTCAATTTTATAGCAGTCTAGAAAGAGTTCAAATATGACTGTCCATGAAATCAGAATCCCTAAATTGCAGGTCAGTTTGTATTGGTATGGACATGTCTGGTTGGGTCCAGTTGAGAAAGTGAGGAGTCATTTACGTGGTCTGGTCTGTGCAAGGACCATGGACTTTTGTCCCTCCCATCACCTTGGCGGTTCACTGCACTCACTTTAAAGACCCACTCCACATCAAGAGACTCAGAGAAGAAATGTACCTCCCACAGAAAATAAAAATACCAAATTTTCTATTTTTAAAATGTAAATCAAATGTCTAGTTGTGTTTTATTTTTCCATTTATCCACACCATGTGCAGCTGAAGGCACAAAGCTACATGCATCTTAGACTGGTACTAACCAACCTCTAAAACATGCTATTATTCTGTCTTAATGCTGTATCTTTAGTGTAAATTCTGTATCCAGGTGTTGCTAGTGTGCGTTTTTGCAATGGACTTGCTAAGACTTCAACAAAACAAAAAAAAAGTTGTAATGAGAAACAACTCCAGAGATATAAAGGTATCACGATTTCCTGGAGTCTGTGGGAAAATTAATAATGAATTGGAATTATTTTAGTGCTAGTATTAAGTTAATTTAGGAGCTCATCCAAAGCCTTATTAATTTTTCCCATTGATTTCCATGGCTTGGATCAGGCCCTTTCTGATTATTTTTCTAAAATAGGGTACTAATTTTAAAATGTAATTACTTTATAAAGTTCTACAAACCATATAACGTACTAGATCTTGCAATTAAGATATGCAAAAGAAAAATTTCAGACTGTTTTTCCCCACAAACCTTAGGGATGCGGTGTCTCATTCTTTTTCTACCCAGCTCACTTCATCAAATAATTATCATATTACTGACCTACTTTTAAATTTATTCACTTTTTAAATAAAGCTCTGCTTACATACTCCTAGCCATATGCCCAGTATAAGGCCAACCTAAAGTCAGAAAAGGGTAACATACAGCATTTGCAGAGGAAAAAAACATGATTTTCATTATGATTTTGCATCACTCTCTTTCTTTTTGCATAATGGTAATAATGTTCATGATGGCATTTTATTCAATAATTTTGGTCATGTCTTTTGTTTCATGTGAACTTGTTTTTATGTAAAATTAACATTGATTAAATTTCCTACACAATGAAAAACCAACAATTATTAAAGATCAGTTCCCATAAGTGCTGTGCCCTATCTGCAAACAGTGAATGCCCTACCAGCTGCTGAACCAGATGAAAAATCCAAAGTGAGACTAAACAGATGTGTCTTGCTGCATCTTAAAGGCTGTCAATCTTGGCATTGGCAGATTATAAGAGAGTAGATCCAGAACAGAGGGATCTAAGGATGCCCTGCTTTCTAGCGCTAGGATGTCAACCCTGGGGACAGACAACAAGAGCATTCGAATTGATTGTGACTTCCACCATAGGGCATAAGTGGAGAGAGAGTCGCTGAGATAGCATATGTGCTATCAGTGGTTTTTGTGGTTATCCAATACCTCTGCAGCATTTAGTCAAATGTAAAAGGTATTAATTGCTTTGTATGCTTTGACATCAGTGTTAAATGTAGATGTGTTTTTCAAGTGTGTAATGTGTAAGCATTTCGCCTTTGGCTTAATTCCTCACACTGTACATGAGCCATGCAGATATCCCAGTGCAACCACAACCTGTTATGTAGTTGTCCATATACATGAGAGAGAGAATTATAGAAATACATAGATGTATACACATGTATAGCTGTGGCTACTGTACGTATGTAAGATAATGTGGAAAATATCGTCCAGTGCTGATTGTATGGCATATATTACTACATTTCAGGAACATTTTTTAAGGGAGGCTTATTGAATTAAAGTGATTTTGCATGTATTGTAGTACTGCCAAATATGTCGAAAGGGAGATAATGAGGAACTTCTGCTTCTTTGTGATGGCTGTGACAAAGGCTGTCATACATACTGCCATAGACCGAAGATCACTACTATACCAGAGGGTGACTGGTTTTGTCCTGCCTGCATAGCAAAGGTAATATTAATCTTAAAGATGAATTGAAATGTTTTTGACCCTCCAGTACCTGAGTTCAGAGTTCTGTGCTTCTCCAGCAATTGCTGACAACTTGACAAACATCTAAAGTAGAGCAGCAATCTGCATGCCTTACACTGGCTTGGGTGACTATTAGGGATGCTTTCAAGTGTTGCAAGAGAAGAATAGAGTCTTAATAAAGGTGTTGGCAAAGGATATGACTTTCAGCTACTTTGTTTTTAATTGTACTCATCAGTAATTTTGCATTTAAACATAGGCTGCTACAAATTTGATATCCTAAGCATCTTTTTCTCTATTTTAAAATAAGTTTTTTCATTCACCTTTCAAACAAAGTTGATATAACTGTTGACAGACAAATGTTTCATACAGATATGCAGTATGAAAACAAATGTAGTAGTATTATGATGTTAGTGTGTCACTTCCATCATTCTCATATAGTGCTAATCAAAGATTATATTTCTCTCAGACAAATCTTTTACCTTCTATTGTTACAAGTAACACCTAAGGTTGCTGTATAATTACTCTGTATTTGTATTTCATAACACTTTGTTAACAATCAGTTTGGCTCTTTCTCTCGCTGTATTCAGTCAGTTTGCGTTTTAGTTTCCATGGGTGTTTCACACAGCAATAAGGGAGAGAAACCCTATCTTTTTAAAAAAAGGAAAATGGAAATGTAAAGCCACAAAAATTGGCAATACAGGGAAAGGGGGGAATTCCAGGACAATTGTAGTACCTGAAGATACTTTTAACTCATTTTTTTAAAACTGAGTTTATTTTAATATTTTATAATAGTTTCATAGAGCATAAGGCCAGAAGGGACCATTAGCTCAGCTTGTTTCACCTCCTGTATATCATAGCCTATTAAATTTCACTCTTCCCCCAGAATTCATCCCAAAAACTTGTATGACTAAAACATAACTTGTGTTTGACTAAAGTATATCTTCCAGAAAGGCATGCAGTCTTGAATTGAAGAGGTGAAGAGATGGAGAATTCACCACTTCCTTTTAATAGTGTCCCTTAACTGGTGCTTTGCCATAGACAGTGTTATGCTATAGAAAGCACCCTGTATCTTTTATCATGGGTTTCGTTCCTCATTCCCAAATTACTGAAACATTTGGGTATAAAGGAAGCCAGAAACTAAAGGTGCAACTCAGAAAAGACTCCCAGATTTGCTGGATTTGGGTCTAAAATTCTGTAAACCCACCAAATTTATCATATGTCTACCTTAAACTGTCAGGTATCGGGGGTAGCTGTGTTAGTCTGTATCCACAAAAACAACAAGGAGTCCGGTGGCACCTTAAAGACTAACAGATTTATTTGGGCCTAAGCTTTTGTGGGTAAAAAAACCCACTTCTTCAGATGCAATGAAGCTTATGCCCAAATAAATCTGTTAGTCTTTAAGGTGCCACTGGACTCCTTGTTGTTTTTGTAAATACCTTAAACTGTAAATCAATCCAGGCAGTCTAGGTTAAAGCTCAATACAGATTTGCTGAAAACTTCATAAATCTTTTCCCTGTAACAAAAACCGAAACTGGGCAACTTTCAGCTAATTGCGTGTTTTGTTTTAAAACATCTGCTTTATTATGAAAGTTCAGCCAACAAGTTTTATAAAGATAAAGATGCATGCCTGCAATACATTTACAAACGTAACATCACCATATGTAATGGTAATACCACATTTATTTTGTATTGTAAGTACAGGGAAACACTTTTATCTAGGATACTTCTGTGTGGCAACTGATGGCAAATGTTGACATTGACTTGCTACCTCTGTAGATTAATTCCAGATAAAATAAGTGTTTAAGGGATATCCGTTTGACCAAGTTCAAATAGGGCTTACTCAGGCAAAACTGCCATTAACTTTACTGAAGGCCTGACCCCGTGAGGAGGTAAGTGACAAAGAAGGCACTAAGCCCTCTCAGCTCCCATTAATTTAATTGCAAGTTGAGGGTAAACAGCACTTCACATGTTCAGGCCTTCAGCGAGGACATTTGGTCCATTCCCATGACTCTTCAATTGACTTGGCATCTGAAGGACCCTTCAATAGGGTCACCATTAAGTCAGCATTTTGCAAAAATTGCCACATACAGGTATGTGTGTATGATACTAGAGTACTTCCCTATATTTAAAACAAGAAAAAATAGAAACCACTGTGTGGTAATAGTATAGAAAATTCATAGTCATTTATAAACCTTTGCAGTATTCTGTTTTTAAAGCTAAGGAATTCTTAGTTTTTCTAAGTTTTTTCTCCTCGTATAATTCATTCATATTCTCTGCATCTTATACAAATGGTGCAACAATGTCAGCCCTTCCAGCTTTATCAGGACCAAAGTGCTTAAGCAATGTGTTTAACATTCATGTCATAGATAGGCAAATGATAACACTATTTACAGTAAGTAATGAATTCTGCATAATCATGCTCTGAAAAAATGTGTAACATATAGTTTTTTAGAGAACTAAACAGAGAACCCAGATATCAAAAAAGGCCTCCAGCATCATTATTGCTTGTATCCTGGTAATAAATAAAATACAATCAGATGTGAACACTAGACCACAAGTAGGGGACTGAAAAAATAAAATAACATTTTACAAAACCTAACACAAATGTTAGAAAATTGTGTTTTAAAGTGCCAATGAAATTGGTTTTGGGTGTATTGAAACATTTTCTTAGTATTTGCCCCCAGAATATAATAGCATTTTGTTAGTGCTTGAGAAACAAGAAGCAAAATTTACTAAATAGAGATGAATGAAGTATAGAAAGTCAATAAACAGCAAATATTATGAAATCTAAATCTGATTTTTAAAACTCTTGTTTAAATTATCTAATATGTGTGTGTAACACAACCATTTTTAATACATAGTTTTTAGTTTGACAGTGTCTCTTTTTATTCATTGATATTATCTTAATTTTATAACACATTGGCTGGAGAATAGTTGGTTGGATGAGTTTAGGAAAACTTCAGTGTAGTCTCTTCAGTAGCTTTAGGTACTTGACTTCTAGATTTAGGAAATCCCTGTTAAGATTAGAGCGAGAATCCAGATGTAATGGGGTTTTTTGGTGCTCTCAATACCCAAACCCTGTTTACAGACTCATCAGGAAATATCTGTATAATGTTTAGTTGAGATTTTTCATTTACAGACATCCTTGGACCCTCGTCTTATCAAATAAGGGAAATTTTGGAGTTCATTATCATTGCTTAGGCAGCTAAATGAAACTTCATGAATGCAATCTATAAATCTGTTGATATTCCCCTTTCAGCATAGGCTTGCTGGACACTTCTTGTTTTCTCAACCTGCTATGGTTCCTTTTTAAAAGGCTTTTGCATATCTGTCCTCCCCTATTCAGATGTGGGCTGTTTTTTTACATCCTGTTTATCATCCTTGAAAGATTGTGGTTCTCCCCATGGTCTTGTCAGTTTAGCTTTCAATCTTGCAGTAAGATTGATATTTAAAAGGCAGTAAGATGCAGGCATTTTCATCTCATTGTCCCTTTCACTTTGCATGAAGATGATGTGGTCCTCTGAATGAATCCCTTTGTCTAGTTGTGGAATTTCACTGTAATTAATCTACTAAATTGTTAGTCTGTTTTCTAGACCTCCGGCATCCTGGTATTAAGACTAAACTAGGGCTTTCGGAGTCTTTAATCAAGAAAGGATCTGTTAGAATTAGACGGTAGAGATGGAAAAGACCTATTCAATCATTCAGTCCTTTCCCTTCCAGTTCCTGTCTATATTTAGATATTTTTATAGTGTCTGTTAATACAAAATCTAGTGTTTTGTCCAGTCTAGTTTTAAAATTGCAGTGATAGGGCCGTCACCTCTTTTAGCACATTTTTCCAATGCCTCATATATCTTGCTGTCAGGAAGCTTTCAGCTTTTTAGCCTACCATGTTCACTTTCTTAGTTTCATCCCATTATTCTTATATATGTATGTATGTATGTATTTTCCTTTCCTCCATATTGTTTATACCATTCATGTATTTGTAGACTTCCTTTGTGTTCTCCCTTAGTTGTCTTTGCCACACTATACATATTTAACTCTTCTAATCTTTCTGCATAAAGCAATCAATTCCTTGTCTACTGACCTTTAAATAAAAATCTTTATCTTCCACAATATTCAATGTCTTTCCAGTAGTATTGGTCAGAAACAAATGCAGTATTCCAGGTGTGGTTGTACCAAAGCCATTTAGAGGAAGACCATTACTTCACCAGCCTTTTAATCTTTTTGAACATGTAGTCTGAAATTGTATTTTTTTACCCATTATATATATATCTTCAATCTCTCTGGTCATTCGATTACAGATCTAAAAGTCACAATATTATAACAAACAATCTTCAAAAACAGACTTCAACGAGAGACTGCTGAATTGGAATTCATTTGCAAACTGGATATAATTAACTTAGGCTTGAATAAAGACTGGGAGTGGATGGGTCATTACACAAAGTAAAACTATTTCCCCACGTTTATTCCCCCCCAACCGCCGCTGTTCCTCAGACATTCTTGTCAACTGCTGGAAATGGCCCATCTTGATTATTGCTACAAAAGGTCCATCTCTTCCCCCCCGCTTCCTCCCCCCCGCTGGTAATAGGTCACCTTACCTGACCACTCTCGTTACAGTGTGTATGGTAACACCCATTGTTTCATGTTTTCTGTGTATATAAATCTCCCCACTGTATTTTCCACTGAATGCATCTGATGAAGTGAGCTGTAGCTCACGAAAGCTTATGCTCAAATAAATGTGTTCGTCTCTAAGGTGCCACAAGTACCCCTTTTCTTTTTTCTTAGAGCTTTAAAGAATTCCAGTGGACTTTTGAATTAAGACTGTAGCCAAGATTTTTCCAAAGAGACTAGTGATATTTTTTTGCCTCAACTTTTATGTGCTCAACTTTAAGATGCCATAAAGTGGCCTGGTTTTTAGAGCATGGTTGTTCAATATCTTCTGGAAATCAGATGCCTTTATAGTGTTCTAAATTGAGGACCTAGAATTCCTAGTCACTTCTGAAAATATTGGCCTATGAATTATACAGTCTACGACCTTTAGAGATCAAAAAGAATTAAGTGATCTACCTGTTCTCTGTTTGTCATACTAAATGCAGCGATTGTATTTTGATACTGTTTAGTGTGTCAGACCTTCATGGGTTTTCTGTTGACAAATAATACAAACTTCTGTGTAATCTGGTTATGTTTTGTTACATACTTGGATTCTCTCTATTGTAGGCAAGTGGTCAAACCCTAAAAATAAAAAAACTTCAAATCAAAGGGAAGAAAAGTAATGAACAAAAGAGAGGCAGGAAATTGTCTTTAACAGGAGATACGGAGGATGAAGACTCTGCAACTACAAGCAGCTCTTTAAAAAGAGGAAAAACAGACCCCAAAAAAAGAAAAATAGATGAAAATATTTCTAACCAATTAAAACAAGAAAGCTTCACTCCTACAAAGAAACCTAAAAGAGATGAATCCAAGGACCTGGCTATATGCAGGTACTGTCTGCCTGTCTTTTGTGAGACATTTGTTTGAAGCCAAATAGTACCTGCTGCTCTGCTAGTGTGCTTGTAGTAGAGAGAGCACAGAGACCTATTCCCTATGGTGCCTCACACAGGAGGCAGCAATAATTAGATTACAGCCAGTTGGGACTGCAAGTGTGTGTGGTGGGAGTACCCAGCTAAAGTTACCTGTTGCAACACTTGTATCCTCATGAGAGTGTAGCAAGGTGGGGTGTAGCTATGAAATCCTACCCCCTTTTCTCCTGTGTGCTAAAAAGAGCTGGCAGGGGGACACTGAGGAGAGAAGTGTTGACTACAACTTTCTAAAGGTGTAGGAAATCCAGATGCCCAGCACATGCCAAAGAAGCATTCTGCCCCACAAACGGCCCCACCATTCCTGTGGTGCACCTTTTCCCCTTGCTGGTTGGCTCTCACTGGCAAGTAGCATAATTAAGCCTTTAGACTGTTTTAGAAAGTTAATAGCACTTGTTCGGTTTGCATAGACGTAAATGAGCTATGTTAAAGATCACCCTGTGGAAAATTTACATGGATACATTGTATTCTGTTTGAAAAAATAATTTGAATTTCTTCCTGGAGAACTAGCTTTAACGCAGGGGTTCTCAAACTGGGGATCGGGACCCCTCAGCGGGTTGTGAGGTTATTATATGGGGCGTCGCAAACTGTCAGCCTCCACCCCAAACCCCGCTTTGCCTCCAGCATTTATAATGGTGTTAAATATATAAACAAGTATTTTTAATTTATAAGGGGGGGTCACACTCAGAGGCTTGCTATGTGAAAGGGGTCACCAATACAATAGTTTGAGAACCACTGCTTCAAAGAGATATAAATGATAAACTGAGCATTAATGAGAAATGTTACTTATTGAGTGCGTTATGCACTATACATGACAATATTATGCTCTCCCTAGTAAAGTTAGAGTGACAACATGTTGTGAATGTACATGACAGTGAACATCCTGTGCAAATGAGCCAACAGCTGAAGGTATTGATTTAAAACCTTGTTTTATTCAGCATGATCCTGTCTGAACTGGAAACTCATGAAGATGCATGGCCTTTTCTACTTCCTGTAAACTTGAAACTTGTTCCTGGTTATAAGAAGGTTATTAAAAAACCTATGGACTTTTCCACCATCAGAGAGAAGCTAAGCAGTGGACAGTAAGTAAACATATTGTACATTACATTTGTGAATGTTCAGCAAAAAAATTAAAATGACACAATCAACTTGAAATCTAGTAATTTTAAAAACAAGGAATTAAAAGTAATTTCAGATGCTGTTTGTGCCCTGGAGTTCTCCTGCTAATTTTTATGGTTCTTCACAATTTCATGTTGTATAAATATTTCTCTCTTCCCTGTTCCTATGTGAAATACCCTTTCAAACATCATGGGAAGCTGAGAAACAAACTTCACAGAGAAAACAGTAAAACTGACTGTTCACAAAGTGCTCTGAATGCACAAAATAACCCTGAAAAATCAATGATTTATTTATTTCAGTTGTAGTAGTCTTTTGAGTTACTTGTGTGTTTGTTTTTGCTTTTGTTTTTTAATTTCAAGACAGGAATGTGATTTTTAAGTAGACATCTTTTTAAGTATTACTGTACATTGGTTATAATTAATTCCAAAGCTACGTACTAGAGGAAAGCATGAAACATTACAACAAATAGTGGTTAATTGTTTCATAGTCCTTTTGTTAGAGAAATTTAAAATAAATAACGGGAACAATTATTTACCCCTTCCGCTGACCCTTTTTCAATTCACATGGAAAGATCTCAGCTGTCATTTCTCTCCACTTTGCACTGCTGCAATCTTAAGAACCAACACTGAAGCAACTTTCAGCCAAGGAGGAAGAGATGGACTCACTTCAGAGTCCATTAGCTCCATTCAGAACAGGCTGTGGAGGGTTTGCTAGGGCAGTGCAAGGCACTCTCCCACATTTAGCTGAATTTGATCCTATGACAGATTTAAACACACACACACACTCTCTTATTAAAATGTACAACTATAAGCCTTTCTTTTCAACCATTCCTCTGAATAATCAATGACTACTATAGGTAATACTTTATAGTAGTACTATAGGTCTGGCATGCTGTAGAGTCACTGGGCCAGAATAGGCAATGCAAAGAATACCAAAGAAACAGAAAATTGGATTCTGCCTGTTAATGCTACTACACTTGCCACCCAATAGATTATGATGGAAATATAGCCTGAAATTCCCACGGATGTCATGGAGTCCTCACTGCAACCAACACAAATTCAGAAGTAAAATGTTTTGCTTTTACTATACTGTAGGTATTTGTGAAGTTAAATAAAATATTAAGAAAATACTATTATGCATAGGTGATCACAGATGACCACAGATGACAGGAAAGCACACTGATTTACAGAATCAGGCCCTTAAGAATATAATTTATGTGTTGACAAACTAATTTTCATCCACAAAATGCTAAAGTAATATTATGTACCTGTTTTTCCACTGCCTTGCACCTTATGTAGTCATTTACACTAGTGCAAAGTAATTGTAAAATGCACCCAACAACATGAGTGTGGAATTCTGAGTAGGTAACATCTTGTGCCCATTTTAAATATCAGAGTACAAGGCAGTGGCAAGTGACAGCCCTTAAGGCCTGGTCTACACACTAAGTGTACCAGTTTAGCTAAAGGTGTTATATTTAAACTGCTTTAGGCCTGGTCTTCACTTAAAAATTAGATCAACTTAGCTACGTTGCTCAGGATGTGAAAATGTTCACGTCCAAAATGCTATAGTTAAGTCAACCTAACACACAGTGTAGATGCTGCTAAGTTGATAGAAGAATTCTTCTATCATCAGCCTCGCTACCACCTCTCCAAGAGGTGGATTCGCTACATCGATGGAAAAAAACCCCTTCCATCAATGTAGGAAGCATCTACACCATTGTGCTACAGTCGCACAGCTATGGCGCTGCAGCTGTATCAGCTGTAGTTTAGACATGCCAATAGTTAAACTATTGCAGCTTTTCTGTGTTGAGATTATAATGTTGGTTTAAACCCTGGTTTATATTGGTTTAACTTGCAACTGTAATTTCCATGTGCAAGCTGATAAATGGATACAATCCAGGTTTTAACCAGTATGAGTGGCCACACGGGGTGAGCACTAGTTTAAATTGTTTTTTAAAGCTATTTAAGTGAAACTGGTGCAAATTCTGTTTAGGCAATCCATAAATATTCAACTTAAACCCACAGAAGTAAGGGAATCTTCATTCTTAACTCATTCTCACACTTAAGACTTGAAGCACAGATGGTGCCTGGCTCTGGATTCCTTACTTAGAGAAAACTCCTGTTAAAACCAGTGGAAGATTTACTTGAATGAGGATTACATACTTGGCCCATGGATTGAGGATTATACATTGTATTTGTGCAAGATTTTTCCATACCTCGGCACAAGTTATGTTATGGATTTAGTTTCATATTTGCCTGATTCCTTTCTCTTTTTAAAAAAACTGGTTTAATATTGAAAACAGTGCTTTGAAGTAATGAGGTGATGGTTAGACAACTCAGAAGAGTTGATTTCCGCATCTCATATATCCAAACCAGTACCAAAAGTGAAGTACAGCATTAAATAAGTCTTTTAAAAGTCATATAAAAGTAGGTCACGGGATTTTTACAAATATATCCAAATAATTCAGTAAGCCTTATTGACTCTGAAATCAGTTTTCTCTCTATCTAGTTATTTTATATTTGCCCATTGCTGTGGTATCTGAGTGTCAGTTGTTATTGTGCTATTCCATACTATGAGCCACTAAGAAGTATATACAAATGTGCTTATTAAAAAAGGTTAATGCAATGTATGCATCACCTTTTCAAACATCAATAACTTATGCAATCAAATGTACATAATATCAAGAAGGCTTAAATCAGATTATGGACTGAGAAAATAGCAGAATATACTTTTTTCAATGTAGTACATTCATAGAATCATAGAATATCAGAGTTGGAAGGGACCTCAGGAGATCATCTAGTCCAACCCCCTGCTCAAAGCAGGCACAATTCCCAATTTATTTTTTTTTGCCCCAGATCCCTAACTGGCCCCCTCAAGGATTGAACTCATTGATATCCCCCCCTCCCCCCCAAAAATCCCCTTTTGAATGGTAGAATTCTCCTTTGTTTACAGGATCACTCACTGTCACAATGCATCAGTACCCTCCATGTGATAAGGATCTAGGACTAAATTTCAAATAGTGGGCCAAATCATAAAGTGGAAGTACAGTCTAGCTCATAGGAAAAATGTGCTCCAGTGGCATAAGGCTGAGGAACAAAATCTTCAGCATCCATGTTACAAGCTAGAATATCTGCAAGTGGCCCATTAGTAGCTACTTGATCTGGAAGGGGGCTAGTGATTTATGGAGGTCTGGGCCTGTACCACTGAAAGTTAATTGGAGCTTTGTCACTGACTTTTCTGGTGCAGGATTGTCCCCTGCTAGTGAGGTCAGATCCACAGGATATACAAATACAGAGGTGCAGAGACGCTTGGGCACTTTCCTTATTGCTTGGGGTTACCAGTACAATGGAAAAGCAACATTCTTGTTCAAGTAGTGTCACTATGGGTGCCCCACATTGGGTGCCCCACTGTGTTTGCATCCCTGAGCTGCTGATAGCAGCGTCCGCTACGCCTGCACATGCACTGTCTCTCCTTGTGCTGCGCAACAAGGCTAATCAGTATGCACAGGCTAACCCCCTCAGTTCCTTCTCAACTGCCCCTGGTTAGAGACAGAGCTATTTGCAGTTCATTAGGAACATTACTTTCTATTTCCATTTATATAGTTAGTCTGTCTCTTAGTGTAGTTGTAGTTTTTTCTAGACCCCATTTTTCTCTTAAAGTAAAATAAAAAATTAAAATTAAAAATACTTTAACACCCCTCCTTCCCACGTGCTTTTCTTCCTTCTTGCGGACCTTTCCCTTATGGGGTATGCCTGGTTCACCGGGCTTCAAGAAGTGCCTTACTTGCAAGAAGGCAATCCCTATTGCAGACAAACATTCCCAGTGCATTCGCTGCCTTGGGGAAGGCTACATCCACCAGACATGTGGTCTCTGCCAGCAGCTCAGGCCATTTTCACATAAGGATAGAGAGCTCTGACAGAAGATTATCTTCATGGAGGCAGCTCTCAGATCCTCTCAGGATCTGCACCACAAGTCACCTGGCAGACGTGAGTCTTCCCCACAGCCCTCTACATCTAAAGGCTGTGGGTCGAAGAAGCAAGCTGGTGACGCTTCCCACACGTCATTAAAGAAGAAGGCAGGAAGCCGCCATAGTGAGCCCCGAGATAGCTGTAACCAGTCCTCATCACACTCGGTATCTTTGGTTCGGTCAGCACTGAGACCTTCCCAGTCTGGTACCCACGGCTCACAGAAACAACAGCAGCTAGTACCATTGACATGCCCATGGACCTGATGGGTACAGTCATCAGCACTGAGGGACAGGACTAAGCACTGCGCTAAAAAGGCACTCCTGATACATGAGTCTGTATCAGTACCATCATCTGGCACTGGAGTGACCAGTACGGACAAGATCCCCATCTCTCCCAGTACCGCCATTGGTACCGGTGGAATTCCACCACTCCAGAGACCTCCACGTATTGGACGTACCAGAGTCCCTACTTCTCAGTATCGGGAGGCTCAGTGTGGAGATCCGCCTAGCATGGGAATCATCTCCGCTGCCATGCCATGCTCTCCCGCTCTTTAGTGAAGGGTAAGACAGTGAGCCAGAGGAGGCGTCGTCACAGTACTCCTCTCAGGCTCTGTATGGTGCCCAACATCAGCAGGGCTCCAGAGTGTACCCTCAGATGGCTCCACCTCCGCCATCTTGGAATGGCCATCCATCGGACCACCACTGGTTTCTATGCCACCACCACCCCAGTGGCCATAATAGGACCCTTGGGCGGCATATCACCAGCATGCCTCTCAAGCCTCACCCAAGAATCCTTGAGGCACATCCCCTTGGCCGCAACATCCGCAGCTTCGGCACCTCCAAAAGACATCATGGAGGCGGTGCCGAGGAAGAAATGTCTCCACAGACCATATCCTCTTCCTCCCTGGGTGAATCTGTCATGCCTTCCCCACCATCTCTGGCTGACGACTTTTGTCTCTTCCAGGGTTTGGCAAAGACCGTTGCAGACACTCTCCAAATACCACTGGAAGAAGTCAAGGACACCCACCATGATCTCCTTGACATTCTCTATTCATCCTCTTCTTCAAAGATCACCCTTCCTATTAACGAGGCCATCTTGGACCTGGCAAGGACCATCTGGCAAACCCCAGCATTGGTAGCACCTACCTGCAAGCAGGCAAACAAAAAATATGTCTCAGCTAAGGAATCTGAATTCCTCTTCTCCCACCCTCCACCCAACTTCATTGTGGTGGACCCTGTCAAATCCCGTGGCAGTCAATGCCTGTGGCTGCCAATGCCAGATGAGGTCCACTCCCTACGATAGGGACTGGAAGCACCTGGACCTTTTTGGAAGAAAAGCATAATCCTTGGCCACGCTTTGATTCTGTATAGCCAACTACCAAGCCCTCATGGTGAAATATGATTATATAAATTATTCAAAACTGAATGATTTTATTGAACAGCTGCCAGAGTCACATTGTGACCAATTTCAGGCCATTATCCAGGAGGGCCAGTTAGTGGCAAAGACGACACTGCAATCGTCCCTTGATGCAGCCGACACAGTGGCTATGTCCATCTCCACAGTGGTGGTGATGCGATGAGCGTCATGGCTCCATCTGTCGGGCTTCTCAAAGGAGGTACAGTCAACTGTTGAAGATCTTCCTTTTGAAGGCACAAAGCTCTTCAAAGAAAATACTGATGGCTTCCCTTCATACCTTGAAGGACTCTAGGACCACTCTCTGTTTGCTGGGCATCTACACACCAGGACAAAAACGGAGATTTAGTCCCCAGTCCTTGTATAGACTATGCACATTCCAATATCCAGCTCAAAGCCCGTACGAACTTCAGAGAAAGGAAAGTTAATTTTCTAGGCATAAACCATTTGGGTCACAATCTTCCTTGTCCCAGCTGTCTACATCCAAACACCAATTTTGACAGGCCAGTTGCAGCGTCGATAGACCACGCCCCCCCCAACTACTATGACCAATGCTTTTACACCCATTGGGCCACCAATTAGCATCATTTCGTAGTGCCTGGGAACACATAATATTGGACCAATGGGTCTTAGAGATCGTTCCCACTGGGTACTCCATCCATTTTACCTCCCTACCCCCTCCACAACACCCTTCCCCATCCATATTCGGGGACCCTTCTCACGAGAGTTTACTACTACAAGAGATAGATTGTCTCCTCCAGTTACGAGCCATAGAACAGGTACCTCAACATCTTCAAGGCAAAGGGTTCTACTCTCGGTATCTCCTAATACCCAAGAGGAGGGGAGGCCGGAAACCCATAGTAGACCTCAGAGCTCTCAACAAGTTTGTCAAAGCTCAAAAATTCAAGATGGTTGCTCTAGCAACAGTCATTCCAGTGTCAGAACAGGGAGACTGGTTTTCGGCCGTCGATCTTCTGGACGCCTACTTTCATATCTCACAGACGATTTCTCAAATTCACTCTAGGACAAAACCACTACCAGTACACAGTGCTCCCCTTTGTACTATCATCAGCCCTGAGAGTATTTTCCAAGGTTCTCTCAGTAGTAGTCATGCACTTATGCTCCCAAGGGATCATGATTTACCCGTATCTGGACATTTGTCTCCTCAGAGCCCCATCTCTCCTAGAGATTCTCACCAAAACTACAGTATGCCTGTTTACAGAATTGGTTCTACAGATCAACGCCCAGAAGTCAACCCTTATTCCAGTACTGTGCCTGGAATTCATAGGCACAGACCTTGACTCGCTACAGGCCAGAGCTCTGCTACCTCAACACAGATTTCTCTCCTTGGTCACACTCATAGAGGCCGTACAAAGAAGCCCACAAAGATCAACCAGACACTGCCTCCAACTCTTGGGGCATATGGCAGCGAGCACACCGGTGATACCATATGCCAGGCTTCACATGCGATGGCTTCAGATGGGGTTCAGCTCAGTTTACAGACCACAGGGACAGGTTAGAGAAACCCGTCACTACCCTCCACGATCAGAAACTCCTTAAACTGGTGGAAAGGCCCAGCCAACCTTTGCAGAGGGATTCCCTTCTCGCAACCTCACCCTTCAGTTCTTCCCACCACTGATGTATTGCTCATAGGATGGGGTGCACATCTAAATGACCTCACCACATAAGGCAAATGGTCACCCACGGAGATCTCCCTTCACATCAATCTCCTCGAGGTCAGAGAGGTTGGGAATGCCGGCACACACTTCCTGCTGTTGATCAAAGGATCACACACAAGAATTCTAACGGAGAACATAGCTGCATATACTACATAAATCGACAAGGGGGAACCAAGTCACCCTCCCTTTGTATAAAAGCAATGAGACTATGGAACTGGTTTATCTCTCATGATGTCACACTGTCAGCAGCCTACCTTCCGGGCACACAGAATTCCATAGTGGACAGCCTGTCACAAATTCCCACATGACCATGAGTGGGAGCTAGACCTAGTCGTACTTCACAATCTATTCAGGTGGTGGGTGACGCTGACCACAGACTTGTTCACCACTTACCTGAATAATGTCCACGCTACTGCTCCAGAGTGGGAATAGGAAAACACACCTTGGGCGATGCTCTCCTCTTCCCCTAGACATCCTTTACACCTTTCCTCCTTTTCCCCTACTATTGAAGGTCCTGCTGAAAATAAAAAGAGACAGCACACATGTCATTCTGATCGCTCCTACTTGGCTGAGACAGACCTGGTACCCTTACCTGTCATAGCTCGCAATGTGCCTGCTGATCTCTCTCCCAGTCACTCCGAACCTTCTCTCTCAGGACAGAGGATGTAATCTGCATCCCAACTTTGGGGTTCTCCACTTCAAGGCATGGCTCCTTCTTAGTTCAAACACCTAGAAAGCTCCTGTTCAAAAGAGGTGCAAGAGGTATTATTACACAGTAGAAAGTCCTCGACACAACATACCTACCTGCAAAAATGGTCCAGGTTTTGGATTTGGTGCGCTTCCCAACAAATCTCCCCGACATCCTTGACTCTTCCATGTACCTTAGATTATGCACTAAAAAAAATTGGGGCTATCTCTGAGGTCTCTGAGTCCACCTAGTGGTTATAACAGCCTTCCATCAACCAGTAGAGGGATACTTGGTGCTGTCACACCCGACTACTAAAAGGTTCCTCTAGGGTATAATAAACCTCTTCCCACCACCTCAACTTCCTACTTCCACATGGAACCTAAACCTGGTACTGAAAGGACTAACTAGGCCTCGCTTCAAACCCATAGCCACCTGTTTGCTAATGTACCTCTCAATGAAAATGGCCTTCCTGGTAGCAATCACCTCTGCTAGGAGAATAGGAGAAATAGTGGCTCTGATGGCACATCCCCTATACACAGTATTCTTTTGAGACGAGCTTACTCTCAGGGCACATCTGAAATTCATTCCCAAAGTAACCTCCCTATTTGACATGAACCAATTACACCTCTACCCCGCTATAATGTGACCCGATAGAACTCGAATTTGGATATAACGCGGTAAAGCAGTGCTCCATGGGGGAAGCTGCGCACTCCGGTGGATCAAAGCAAGTTCGATATAACACGGTTTCACCTATAACGTGATAAGATTTTTTGGCTCCCAAGGACCGCATTATATCAGGGTAGAGGTGTAATTCATCTTCCAACCTTCTACCCCAAGTGTCACCGAGACAACAGGGAGGTTGTATTACATACACTAGATATCAGGAGAGCCCTAGCCTTCTATCTGGACAGTACGAAGGTTTTCAGGAAGTCCCCTTGGCTTTTCCTGTCCATCGTGGAACAAGCCAAGGGCTCAGCAATATCAGCCCAAAGAGTTCCAGGTGAGCTCAAACTGTATCAGACACCATTACCAAGTTTGCAGTATGACCCCTTCAGATACTATTCATATATTCTCCACAAGGTCGAGCTCCTTATCCGTTGTCTTTTTCAAGAATGTCCCCATCTCAGAGATCTGTAGAGTGGCGACATGGGTGTCAGTCCACATCTTCGCAGAACATTATGCAATCACTGGGGACTCCGCCTTTGATGCCATCTTCAACTCCACAATGCTGTCATCTATAATTGACTTGACTCCAAAGTCCCAGCCCTCCAGAAGAGATACTGCTCAGGAGTTGCCTACAGTGGAGCACCCATAGGGACACTACTTGAAGAAGTTGTTACTCACCTTGTGCAGTAATGATGGTTCTTTGAGATTTGTGTCCCTATGGGTGCTCCACAACCTGCCATCCTCCCCTCTACTTCGGAATTCTTGTCAATGTCTCTGCGGTAGAGAAGGAACTGAGGGGGGTTAGCTCCCGCACGCTGACTAGCTTAGTGGCACATCACAAGGAGAGACAGTGCATGTGCAGGCCTAACGGACACTGTAACTGAAGTTCTCCGATCAGCAGTGAAGGGACGCAGACACGTCTACAGTGGAGCTACCTATAGAAAGACACATCTTGAAGAACCATCGTTACTGCACAAAGTGAGTAACTTCTTTCTGTTGCTTAGTCTAGCTCAGGATTTGGCACACTGTGAGATCAGTAAGTGTAAGACAAGACTTGCATATGATAATTTATAATATTGCATTTACATTTTAGTTTATTACCATCCAATCCATTTTACTGAAGGCATCCAGATGTATAGTTGGGACATTGTTTTCTCTCTCTCCCTCACCCCTTCTCATTCTCACACTCACAGAAATATAAAGCAACGCTGTTGTAACCCTCCAGTTACTCAATGGGACAATCTCTTACATTACATGAGGTATGTCTACACAGCAGAGAAAAACCCATGGCTGGCCCCTGTCAGCCAACTCAGGCTCGCGGGGTTTGGGCTGTGTGGGGCTGTTTCATTGCTGTGTAGACTCTGGTACCCTTCCATCCTGCAGCTCGAGGCCCAGGAGCCCCAATTGGCTGGCATAGGCTAGCTGCAGGTTTTTCTTTGATATGTAGACATACCCATATGGGTCTGTATGCTGTACAGATTGCTATCACAAGAAAAGTAAACGGAACTCTTTAGTCCATTTAAAACAGTCAGTGATGCAGCCAAATAAGGGAGAAGTAAAATGGGAATAATTCCTTATTATTTTAACCAGAAAACTATTGAGGGAAGAGCGTTGGTTGAAAATTGGTGTTGGTTCTATTATAGATGTGGGATTCTCCCTTCTAGACTACTTTCTGCAAACATCAAAAACAAAAATAGAAATTATCATCTTTGCTCTAAAGACGTTTTCCTGGAATTAGTTAATATTAAAACTAGAAATGTCAATTATAACTGAGATGTACAGTATATACTGAATATTTCATGGTCACCTGTACATTATTTGTATTTTTACATTCCCTTCTGATGTATGTAGGTTGTTGTTTTTTTTCCCCAGGATTCTCAGTGTTCCAAAAAAAAACCTTACCCTCTCTGTTCTTTCAGGTACCCTAATCCTGAAGCATTTTCTCTAGACATCAGGCTTGTTTTTGACAACTGTGAAACCTTTAATGAAGATGATTCTGACATAGGCAGGGCTGGCCACAACATGAGGAAATATTTTGAAAAGAAATGGACAGAGATTTTCAAAGTGAGCTGAATTTATCAGAACTCAGTTTTTTTTTCCCTTAAACAAGGACAAATGAGACCAGCAATGTGAACTGTATTTACATAAAAAGTGCAAGGCACACACATAACTAATGACTGTTTTTTTTTCCTTAAAGAGAAGTATCGCAGAAGAGTGATACTAATTCTAAAGGCTTCACTCCTACAGCAACCATGGCCCTTGGTTATTGGTTTGTGTGTTTTATCAAACTAATTTAGGTAGAACAGGGAAGCACACCCAAAGAATTTCAAAGAAAGGGGTGTTATAGTGCAATAGCAATTTAAAATATATCAAAACGCACTGAATATTCAACCACCAGAGCTCTACTTGGGGAAATGGTTCTCTTTTCCCTTTCAATAAATATCTATTTTTCATTTTTTTACTTTGTAGGTTATTTTTTAGTGAATGTATTTAATTTTATGAATTATTTATGATTAAACAGCATCCAGAATCTTCGTTTTCTGTGAAAAGGAAGAATTAGAAAAATTGCTTTAAATCTTGAAAATACAACAAGGAATGTTTTAAAATATAAAACAAAGCCAAGTAAAACTGTTTACACTGATGTGCTATAAAAGCACTAAAAGTTAAAACTTTACTGTAGAGTTACAAGTACATTTATATATATATGTTGCTGCATCACTTGTGTAGTAAAATTGTATTTGAAGACAGTGAAGAAAATTTGAGACATATGTATATACTGTTCATTATTGTTTATATTATGTCTTGTTTTAAATATGTATGATGTGTACATATTATTTGCAGACATTATTGTTTATGCCTTAGAAGGACTGTAGCATTTTATTTTAGTCTGAAGGTAATTATAGCTATATGGCTTGTACAGTAATTATCCTCTACCAACACTGTGGTCTCCTTAATCTTGGTAGTGCCTGCCTTTAAAACAGGGTGTAGGGGATATTAGTTTTCCATTTTTCTATTTTGTTATATAATTTCAAGCCACCAGGGCCTCAGATTTAAGTATAATCATTTGTATCCATGTGAAATAAAATTGTGACAATTTCTTACGCACACAGTATTTTTTCATAGAAACATTTCCCTCCATTTGCCTTGCCACAGAAATAACAAAAGACATTTGTAACCACTGTGTTTTATCTACTGTGTGTTGTGGTGGCCTGTTGGAGGCAGATAGATCAGAATTTTTTTTTTTTTGTACGTATGTAAGAGTACTTGAAGCTTTATTTAAAACAAAAACGTTGTGGAAAAGGTAGCATTCTTTTTTCTTTTCTTTTTTTATAGGAGTGTTATTTTTCACTAGTATGTGTGGCACGGATACAATAAAAGACTGTTTTGCAAACCAGTTTTTCTTGGTTATTTAGTACTCGAGATATATGTATAAAAGAAATACTGAAAAATGGGGATAATAATCTTACCCATCTACCTCTTAGGAGTATTAAGATTGATTAATATTTGTACAGTTATATGTTAAAATGTTTTATATGTTAAGTGTGATGATAAAATATATATATTATATACTAGTAAAAACTCTGTGTGTGTGTGTGTGTGTGTATATATATATATATATATATATATATATACACACACACATAGAGTTTTTACCAGTGTATCTATCTCTCTGTATGAAATGTAGGTATTATTATTACATATGCCTTATTACAAGTTAGAAAGGCCTATCTTTCTGCTTAAATTTAGTTCTGATTCATACTTGTTCCATAAATCAGATCAAATATTTGTTTTTCAAAAAGTTAGTGGAAAAATAATTCAGTTGTATTTAGCTGTGCGAGGACCCAAACATGAAATAAAACTCAATTTTTGGGGGGAGTAGGGGGGAAAAACAAATATGACACGGCACTACAGAAAAGCTAAGCTTTAAGTATCTAAAATCTGTTTAATTGATTCATCAGTCTAGGTGAGGTACTTGATAAGTGTCTCTCATAGTTTTATAGTAGTAAATTTTTTTTTGATATTTTCCGTTGTCTTTGTCCTAATTTGCTTCATATGCTACAAGGCCTACACTGAAAAAGCTGAAGACTCTTCTAAGGTTAATACAATCTGCCAACAATTTTACCTTCCTTAAAGATGTATTATTATCAAGTCACATTGTCCTGGTAATGTCCTTTAAATAAATAGAGTTCCAACACACTTATTTACTATGAAACAAGTAACAAACTGGGCTGCCATTTTCCCATCTAATCTCAAGTGCTCCAAAAACTTTTCACCACTGTGCCTGCCACTCTATTCTTGTTATGAAGGTAGTGAAGTGAAATTGACAAGAATCCTTATATCTGAAGAGATATATCTTGTAAATGTCACTGTGAGGTCTGCATAGAACAAAGCAGGACAGCCAGGTATGACAGGAAAGGTTAAGGGTAAGTGTGCTTTCCTGCTACCAAAAACACAACTAGGGTTTTTTTTTTTGTTTGTTTTTGCATGCTAACTTCAAATGTCTTCCTTTTAAAAATACATTATTATTTAGGCAAGAGATTTTAGTGTGTGCTTGCTTTTCCTTTGAACCAAGGGAAGGACAGGAGTGCAAAGGAAATCTCTCGGCCTATTTAGCCTGAATTTAATTTTGAGGGGTTTTTTTTGTTTTGTTTTTCCTGGAGCAGTTGGGAGAATTTCCAGTGGCAGCAATTCCCAAACTGTTGTCTGAGGATCAATTACTAATTGGCACAAAAGAGCTGTCTGGGCACAGGATGATTTTGTTTCCTTTTTCCAGCTGCTTCTACAGGTACCACTTCTTTGCAAAGAGTCTGGATGCCTATAGAAGCAGCTGGAAACAAGGAGGATCAACCAGCCTAATTAAGCAAAATGCATCACATTAAATATAGTACAAAATGCATAAGTATTTTCCTAATTCTTTTTTTATGTGATTATAGTAGTTGCCACAGTTATTAGAGGGGAGGTGTTCTGTGCAATAGGAAAGACATCTGTGGGACACCCATGCTGTGAAGAGGCAGTCAGTCCTTTTCATAATGTGAAGAACTACTGGTCCAGGGGATCTTTTTCCTTCAATCCCCCTGCTTATATTTTTTGGTTTAATAAAATGTTTTTGCCAGAAAACTAAGGATTAATGATGGAGTCAGTCACTGCATAATATATGTGATAACTACTGATGGAGGACGTTGCCTTCTGTCCATGAGACTACTGTCCCATTGTATCAGTATGGAGTTAAAGGTTATACCATTTTTAGTCACACAAACTCTTTGTGCTCAATCAGAACAGTTTCAAAATAAATTCATAAAATACACATTGTGAAACCTGTATGAGAACACCCTTATTTATTACACAAACTTCTGTTGATCACCTGGAGGTATCCCACACACTATCCATCTTCACTGGAATAGCTGCTACTTCCAAACTTCTGGACAACTGCAAAGCGATGCTGTTCATTTGAAATCAATGAGCCGCAAAAATGTTTGTTTCTCTCCCCTATATGAGATATTTCTCAAAAAACTTGCACTGGCCTACAGCATGGGACAGACATAATTCAGTCTTTATTTCTGTGACAGGTTTAAGGTCTGATATCTCAGGGCTAGATATAAGAGCTTTCTAGCACTGATAAAGGGAGATTCCCAATAGTGTCCAATAAAATGCAGCGTCTGTTTCAAGTCCTGAAAAATCCCAAGATAGTGGTCTTTAAAGGTGTGACATTTTTATCTATCTTTGAATAACTTTTTAGAGGTGTTAGTTATGTTGTAGTGGATAAGCAGCATACCTAAAATGAGACAGCAACAGCGTCCAAAATACATTTGAACAGGGAGCAGTTTTAGTAAGTTATTTAGCAGGATTTAGTTCTGCTTTATCCATATCAGAAATCAGTACCGTATCTCTACTATATAGAGCTTATAAGAAGATTTGTTCTACTTATCAATGTTTGTGCATGTTTAGCAACCTCATTACTAAAATATGCAGATAGTGCTATCTGCAAAATGTAAAGTTATTAATAAAAAAGCAAAATAATGACATTAATTCACAATACATTGCAGAGGAAAGTGTAAGATCATTGTCAGGGTGTTGTATAGGAAACAGAACTGGCACTACTTAGGTGCAGTTATTTCTGTGGTGGAACATGCCAACAATACAACATGATTGTTTTTACGAGAGGAGCTGAAGAACTAATTCTGCAATTGAGACTGGGGTGGTACTTTAGGTAGCCATAATAGGAACATATGAATTGCTATATTGAATCCCACCTGTGGTCTGTCTCATCTGGTATCCTGTGTTTGACCGTGGCTAGCACCACATGCTGCACAGAAAGTGCAGGATAGTCCACAGTAGGCAGATGTAGGATAAGCTTCCTCCATATGAAATATAATTACCCCACATGGAATTCACGCAATATATGGTTACTTTTAAAATATTTTTCTTCCCACAGTCCTGTTTAGTGCTCTGAAGGGAGATAAGAGCTGAGGAATTGACTCAGTATGTTTGGGTTCTGTTCTTGTTCTCAGGTTACTGTTCTAATGTTATCATTCACTAGATGACCTTAGACAATTTACTGAACCTCTGTGTCATTTGACTCCTCTGTATAACGCTTACCTACTCTGCCCAAGTGGCGTGAAGCTTAAATGTTTGTAAAGTAAAAGAAAAATACTGTAAAGCTTTAAACAGTTATATACCAGTGATATACACTGAACATGGGCAGAGTTTAATGCATGCTTATCAAACTCCGTTTAGTCTATTCAAATTAATGCTATCAAGGAAATCAATATATTTAATATATTTAAAAGAACAGATGAGAGGATGTAATGTAAGTACCAAAAAATTATATTTCATTTACAGCATTGCTCTCTCAAAAAATGACACTTCTTAAATTACTTGCCTTATGAAATTTGGTTAGCTGTGGCAGTGCCACAGGTCAACATAATGAGTCTGTAGCATGTTTCAAGTGTGTCCAAGACAATTAGATTGGTGTCATGATGTATGGCACATTTCTACTGTTATAAAGATGATGGCAGTAAATATGATTCACTCTATCTTGGGCAGAGTCTAGCCAAATAAAATTATTTAAAAGGAATGGGAGTAGATGGAGAGTAACCTACTAGCTGCCCAGACTCTTAAATTTGGAACAGAGCTATAGAGAATGTACAGTGAGAATTAATGTTAGAAAAATCTTTTTAAAATGGTAAAATAGTAGGTTATAGAACCTCTGAGTGTATATATATATATATCTGTGTATGATATTTGTATTGCAGTTGCACATGACGTACGAGGAGAGGCTGAGGGAACTGGGCAGAAGAGAAGAGTGAGGGGGGATTTGATAGCAGCCTCCAACTACCTGAAAGGGGGTTCCAAAGAGGATGGAGTTCGGCTGTTCTCAGTGGTGGCAGATGACAGAACACGTAGCAATGGTCTCAAGTTGCAGTTGGGGAGGTCTGGGTTGGATATTAGCACACGCTATTTCACTAGGAGGGTTGTGAAGCACTGGAATGGGTTACCTAGGGAGGTGGTGGAATCTCCATCCTTAGGGGGTTTTAAGACCCAGCTTGACAAAGCCCTGGCTGGGATGATTTAGTTGGTGTTGGTCCTGGTCCTGCTTTGAGCAGGGGATTGGACTAGATGACCTCCTAAGGGCTCTTCGAACCCTAATCTTCTATGATAGGATCCCCAGTCATGGAGCAGGACCCCATTGTGCTGAGCACTGTGCAAACACACGGCAAAAAGGTGTAGGTGTGTGTGTGAGACAGCTTTCTAAAGTTTCTAGAGATGAAACAATGAAAAAGCAATCCAGTTCTTAAAAGAGAATTTTTTAATGAAAGAAACAGTAAAAGAATCACCTCTGTAAAATCAGGATGGTAAATATGTTACAGGGTAAGTAGATTCAAAACACAGAGAATCCCTTTAGGCAAAACCTTAAGTTACAAAAAGACACAAAAACAGGAATATACATTCCATTCAGCACAACTTATTTTATCAGCCATTTAAACAAAACAGAATCTCACGCATATCTAACTAGATTGCTTATTAGCCCTTTACAGGAGTTCTGACCTGCATTCCTGCTCTGGTCCTGGCAAAAGCAACACACAGACAGAGAGAACCCTTTGTCGTCCCCCCCACCCCTGCTTGGGAAGTATCTTGTCTCCTCATTGGTCATTTTGGTCAGGTGCCAGCAAGGTTATCTTAGCTTCTTAACCCTTTACAGGTGAAAGGGTTTTTTCCTCTGGCCAGGAGTGATTTAAAGGTGGTTAGCCATCCCTTTATATTTATGACAGAGCCAGTATCCTAAACAAGATGTATGGGTCATGGGAAATAATTAATTGAACATAAGATTCTTGAGCAATGCGTTGATATAAATGGGAATATAGCACAGACTTAGGAAGGTTGCCCTATTGTTCCCAGGGGCTCTGGCACCCCCATTTTAACAAAGATATTGAAAGACTGGAAAGAGTTCAGAAACGAGCCACAGCTATGATTCATGGTCTGGAAAACATGCCTATAAGTGATAGAGGTAAGGACAATCTTTCTAGCTACCAAAAATAAGGTTAAAGAGTGAATTGATGAGTTTATAAATCAACTCTTTAATTTAGCAAGCAATGGCATAGCAAGATCCAATCAAGCTACATCAATCCAACCTGGAAATAACGAATTTTTAAACTGTGACAATAACTAATCACTGGAAGAGTTTATCAAGAGAAGTGAGAAATTCCCTCTCACGTGGGAGTCTATAAATGAAGACGGGATGTCTTTCTGAATGACATGGTCTAATTCAAACAAGTTAGGAGGCTTGATACAGGCATGAAGCAGTGAGAGTGTCTCGCCGGCTAGATAAGGGATCTGGCCATATGATCGTTATGGGGCTTAGGGCCGGACCAGCTCTGACTTAACGCTGAGGTGACATGACCTTCACCCAGGGTTTGCCTGGATGCAGTGCTGTTGTAGCCATGTTGCTCCTAGGCTATTAGAAAGACAAGGTGGCTGAGGGAGTAAGATTTTACTGGGCCACCTGCAGCTGGTGAGCGAGAAAAGCTTTCCAGCGCCATACAGCTCTTTTCTCTCACCAGCAGCAGCTGGGCCAGTCCCGCTATTACCTCCTCCACCGTCGCACCGGCGGGCGTTTTCCGGGCAAGATTACCAGGGACTGACACGATGCAAAAGCGCCACGGCGCCGCCCGCATGACTCGGTTAAACCCCGGCCGGGCAGACTGCTCCCGCCCTCACCCTGCAGGCACCAATCCACCGCGGTAAAGAGGGGGCGGCTCCTGGAGTAGGGCTGTTCCGGCCCCCGCCCCGCACACCCCCGGCATGGGGAGCGGGCGCCGCAGCCCCGCCTCAGGGCCAGGACCTCTGCGGCTAATCAGCTGGGAGGGGACGGCCTCCGCCCACGTGGTCAGCGCGGGGCGGTGGCATTCGCTCGGTCACTGCCCCGACCCAGCCCTGCTGCGGGGTCACGTGGGCGCAGGTGAGCCGGGAACCGGCCCCTGCCGCCCCCGCAGTCACACCTGGGAGGGTGGTGCCGTGTCACGCGACTTGCACCGGAGGCGCGCGCCCGCCCGCCCGGCCAGCCGAGGTAGGTAGGGGAGGGGTCCCGCGCGGAGATGGCTGTGATGCGGCCGGGGCTCTGGGGTTCTCCGCGCGTCGTTCGGGCTCCGCGCTTCTCGCGCAGCCGGCCTGGGGTGTCCTTCCTGTGGGGTCGACGCAGGCGCCTTCCCCGCCCGCTGAGGCCTTGCGGCTGCTGCTCTCCCGTGACCCGCGCGTCCCCCCGGCTACGGGCTGGTGTGGCGCTTCTCGCGAGTGGGCCCGTGACGCGCGTGCAAAGCCCTCGGCGCTGGGACCGGCGGTGCCCTGGTGGGGGGCGGTGTCACCGCCGCCTTGGGAGCAGAGCGCCCGGCGGCACCGGCACCAGCCCGCGGGAGCTGGAGCTGCCGGCGCTGCCCAGGGAAGGGCGTTGGGCCAGGAGACAGCTCGGTGGCGGTGGTTCCCCTCCCGCCCTAATGACAGCGGCTCCCCGCCCTCTCCGTGTGGCTTTAACAAGGCATAGAGAGTCTGACTCCCTCACAAAATGCAAACCAAACCCAAACTGCTTTGAATGTAAAATAAGGTCAGCTCCCAGCCTGCTGCACTGGGTAGCACAGCATGGGGAGGAGGCGACCAGCCCTCTGTGGAGAAAGAAGTGGTTCGGGATTATTTAGAAAAACTGGAAGAGCACAAGTCCATGGGGCCGGATGCGCTGCATCTGAGCGTGTTAAAGGAGTTGGCGGATGTGATTGCAGAGCCATCGGCCATTATCTTTGAAAACTCACGGTGATCGGGGGAGGTCCCAGATGACTAGAAAAAGGCTAACGTAGTGCCCATCTTTAAAAAAGGAAAGAAGGAGGATCCTGGGAACTACAGGCCAGTCAGCCTCACCTCAGTCCCTGGAAAAATCATGGAGCAGGTCCTCAAGGAATCCATTCTGAAGCACTTAGAGGAGAGGAAAGTGATCAGGAACAGTCAGCATGGATTCACCAAGAGCAAGTCATGCTTGACTAATCTAATTGCCTTCTATGATGAGATCACTGGCCTTGTGGATAAGGGGAAAGCAGTAGACGTGTTATTCCTTGACTTTAGCAAAGTTTTTGACATGGTCTCTCACAGTATTCTTGCCAGCAAGTTAAAGAAGTATGGGCTGGATGAGTGGACTATGAGGTGGATAGAAAGCTGCCTAGATCGTCAGGCTCAACGGGTAGTGATCAATGGCTCCATGTCTAGTTGGCAGCCGGTATCAAGAGGGACTTAGACAAATCAGATTTCTTTTGGCCCAATCCTCTCATGAGGTTCAACAAGGCCAAGTGCAGAGTCCTGCACTTAGGACGGAAGAATCCCATGCAGCGCTACAGACTAGGGATCGAGTGGCTAGGCAGCAGTTCTGCAGAAAAGGACCTAGTGGTTACAGTGGACAAGAAGCTGGATATGAGTCAACAGTGTGCCCTTGTTGCCAAAAAGGTCAATGGCATTTTGGACTGTATAAGTAGGGGCATTGCCAGCAGATGGAGGGACATGATCATTCCCCTCTATTCAACATTGGGGGGAAGTGATAGCTTAGTGGTTTGAGCATTGGCCTGCTAAACCCAGGGTTATGAGTTCAATCCTTGAGGGGGCCATAGGGATCAGGGCAAAAATCGGGGATTGGTCCTGCTTTGAGCAGGAGGTTGGACTAGGTGACCTTCTATGAAGCCTGCCACTTACACGTACCAATTGCTTGTGCCTTCATTATTCCCACTGTCTGTTTACATTTCCCATTATAGCTATGGTGTGTTTCTGCTAGTCTGGCATTTCCTGGTGAGTTTGCCGCTGTTTAGATTTTGCGTAGTCTTGTGCTTTCTCAGTTCCTGGATCTGACCTGAGGATGTCTGAGAGCATATGAGATTTGTAAACATCACTTTACAGACAAATGGCCCAAATCATGGTTACCCCTAAGTTCCTGGTTAAACCAGAACAAAAGGGCAACAGTATGGGACCCTTCCGTCTGGAACATGCACAGCACAAGAAGCCTGAGAGCTATAAAGCTATCTCTGGCTTTGTGCTTCTGCATCCTCAGGAGCTTTGGTGTTTGCTGGTGTTCTGTGGGTGAGAGGTTCTTACTCTCACCTGACTGCTCAACCTAAGTTAGTTCTTTTGGATAACAGCACTAAATATAACATCCAGACAATGCAGTATATTTTATTGGAGAGATGCAAGTGCATTGATTTAAAGACCCAAGAAAGTGGTACTATTTTTAATAGGCTATATTTTTATAAATGCTATATGACTTGCAAGATATAATTTATTGCTGGAATAATACATTTTTTCGAAGCTCAGAGTAGTTTCCAGTAGGAAACTTGATACCTGCTTCCTTATTAGCTTTACCCACTGATCATTTTAAAGCTAACCCTTTAGAAGAGTAAAAAAGGTCATATGGAGAAACCAGATAGGATATGTTAGTCTAGTTTAAAAAAAATAAAATAAAAAGGACTGTTTTAACCACTAAGATGAGGCTGGTGTATGATAGAAAACATTTTGTAATAGAATATTAATACAGCTGCACTGTCGGTTCTGATCCTTCATATGATGACTAACTTCCACTCCCCTGGATGTCAGTGGGAGTTGAGGTAGCTGAGCATCTTGTGATTGAGTTCATAGTGGATAAAAAGAGTGGATGGATGCTGTGAATTTATAACCATTATCTTTTGTATTACTCCCTTAATGTTTCATTCCTGAATCTGATCTCATTTATCCTGCTGTAATATCAGTGACTTCAGTAAATGAAATCAGAAACAGATAGAGTATCTATAAAATTCACCAGTATTAATAAACACTAAGATTTTTAAAAGTGACTGAAAATCAGGCTCATTTAAGGCTCTCAAGTTGGGCACAGAAAAACTGAGGTGCTAAAAATCACTAGTCACTTTTGAAAAATTTGGCCATAATAGTTTTCAATGAACTTAAGAAAACTTAAACATAGGAAGCGAACTAATATATTATCTTATTTATATTAAAAACACTCCCCCCCCCCCCATATCCTCAAAACCATTTATTTCTACACATAATGGGCCAATTAAATTCATTATCTTTTTACTGTTTCCCTTTAAGTGAGTTTGTAAGTTATTTGGGATAGAGACTGACTTTTACTCTGTTTATATACTACCTAGAACAATGAAGCCCTAATCCTAATTGGGGGTCTCTGGGCCAGTGGTGGGCAACCTGCGACCTGTCAGGGTAATCCGCTGTCAGGCTGCCACGGCCGCCCGCAGCTCCCTGTGGCTGGGAACGGCGAACCATGGCCACTGGGAGCTGCGGGCAGTTGTGCAAATGTAAACAAATGATCTCGCGGCCCGCCAGCAGATTGCCTCGACGGGCCACAGGTTGCCCGCCACTGCTCTGGGCACTATTGTGTACAAATAAGAAAATAAAACTACAAAAGGTTAACATAATACAGCCTGCAGGACTTTTATGCTCCTTTTCAGGCAGATTAATAAAGTACAGTAGTACATTTATTCAAGATAATAAACTATTGTGATAAAAGATGTCAGGTCAGATTTTGATCGCTATTATATAAAATGCAACCTTACTGCAACTGTAGTTTGGTGCAACAAAGAGCCATATTTGGCTTTCTGTGGACATCTTTTCATGATAGACATCTATGGAATGAATGTAGATGGTATGGAATCAGACAGAGTTTCAAATTAGAGAAAATGATTTAATATCAGACCTGGTGCAACTTCGCCTACCCATCTGTGATGGAAAATAAATTTTAATCCACTCTTTCATTTAAAAGTAGTGTAGGAAAATAAAGTGACCCATTCCAGAGGTGGTCCTAATTAACGTCTCTTGATTTTAAACTTGGATCTTATTCCATAAAGTAAAAAGTGTTTCTTCTCAACATGCCATATGTGTGGTAAATCATTAGATTGATCAGCTTCTTTTACAATGCCCGTTTGCAGCAGATTCAGTCACAGTGAGGATGTGAATGTCAGCAAAGGAGACTGTGAAACCACTCTGTGCATTAATTAATTATGTTAAGACAAGTTTTGGGGTAGTCTTAAACTAATTTCCTCTCATTTCCTTTAAAAAAAGACTGGGCTCAGCTGTTGTATTTATTTCAAAATGTAGTTTTTTACTGTACAAATTTAAATTTTCACCCTGTAATTAACTTATAAAGACCTGATCATGTTCTTGTTGAAGTCAGTGGCATAGCTCCCATTGACTTTAGTGGAGGCAAAAATAAACCTTGAATGAATATAAACTGCCTCTTGAAATGGACATTTATTTATTTATTTGATTAGCTATTTGGTAGCTGGTTGAATGGAAACAATCCATATGTCATTTTTAAAGTAGAAGAACTAAGATAAATGTATTAACTGTATTTTTTTTTTTTTTTAATTTCAGGTAACTTGGTTTAAAGCAGATACAATGGTGAAACTAATTCATACCTTAGCTGATCACAGTGATGATGTCAACTACTGTGCCTTCTCCTCTTCCTGCTTGGCTACTTGCTCCCTGGATAAAACAATCCGCCTCTATTCTTTAAACAACTTTACTGAACTTCCCTACTCACCATTAAAAGGTCACACTTATGCTGTCCACTGCTGCTGCTTTTCTCCTTCTGGACATATTTTAGCTTCATGTTCGACAGATGGTACCACGATGCTGTGGAATACTCATAATGGTCAGACGCAGGCAGTCCTGAAGCAGCCCCGTGGCAGCCCTGTAAGAGTCTGCCGATTTTCCCCTGACTCTGCTTACCTAGTCTCCGGTGCAGCTGATGGTAGCATTGTTCTCTGGAATGTGCAGTCATTGAAATTGTACAGGTAAATACCAAATTTTACTGATAATAACTAAGAAGGCATTTTGGAAATATAACATTCTTATGGCCTGATCATCACAGGTGCTGAGCTCCTACTGACTTTACTGAGAGCTGTAGTAGTTAGTACCTCTCAGGATCAAGTCTTTAGGCCTTATTTACACTGGCAAAAGTATAATTCACCAGTATACTACTCCACTGGTAGTATATCTATGGTGGAAATTGTACTGTAGGCATGGATAGTGCATTTTTACCACCACATTGTCTAACACAGAGAAGAGGAAATTGGGCCCATAGAGGTATGGAAGAAGGAACTAAGATGGATAAAATCTCAACACTTCAAATGCCACAGCTATATTTGGTTAGTATGAAAAATTAGATGGCATCTTGGATATGCAGTATTTGATTTAACTGTTGTTTTAGCCCAGCTCTTCTAGGGCCAAATCCTGATTCCTTTGTGATCAGGACTTGTCATTTATTGCATACATCATACTCCTTCAATAGAATTGATTTATGGCAACTGGGAATAAGGGACAATGAGACTACAAATTGGGGCTGTGTCAGATTTGATTAATGAGATAGTCAACATATTACATTTATTTAAAAAATAATAAAAATTCCTTTCGTTTATACATTAGTGTATTGTCATAAGTTAGTAGTTTCCTTATACACTTTTCATACCTTTTTACTTGTGAGAGTAGAATACACTTTAGGAAATGTATGCTTGTGTATTACCCCTATTGTATTGCATAATTCAGATTAAAATCTAGTTCTAAACATACATAGTATAATGGTATGCTGTATTATATTATAGCTTATTACACAAATGAAGCTGGAAAAGGTTATTTTGTAAGCAGTATATTTAAAATGTCCACTATTTATCTCCTCCCCCTGCCCTCTATCTTTTGCTTATAGAATAGTGTTCCAGTTTATTTATTGTGGATTGCTGTTGTTTTTTTTTATCTAGGGTTGAAGGGTTATAAGCCTTTTTGGAGGTGAAACCCCAGATTTTTGGCCATCAGAGGATGGCTATCCCTCCCAATTACCACTTGTAGAAGGTATACTTCGATTGAATTAAGTTGAATGGTACAAATAGCAGACCTGATCCCTCTTTTCTTTGCACATCTAAAACTCCCACTGAAATCAGTAAGGGATGTGGGGACAGGATTTGGCCTGCTATTCACTAGCAACTAATTATTTACAAAAATAAGGATGGGAAATGGCCTTTTTTCAGTGATTCTGTTTACAGTGAAATGTACATTTTTTTTTAAAAGATTTTTTTGAGGATTTATCCAGTTTGTCCAGAGATATCGATAATTAACTTTCTGGGCCAAATCCTGTAGTCTGAACTTTGGGAAAATGTTGTTTGAATTTAGAGAGGGACTGCAAGTTTTGACCCTGGAGTTAGAAATTTAATAAAGGCTTCCTTCATTTCTTCATTGTCCTGAATAGTTCTTCCTGTTTTTGCACTAAAAAGCCCTGTGGGTTTAGCAAATTTCTTAGGGATTTTTGTGAAAAGAAGGGTACCTGGAGAACATTTAATTAACATTCTGCTGCTTCTGGACAGCAAGATGAGTGAATTAGCAGCTTGTGTAGGCAAAACCTGTCTTTTACCTGTTGTAGAAGTGTTACTGCATGAGTGGATTAGCTTCCTGTTGCCTTCGTCATAGTGACTTAGAGGTGAATTGGAAAACTTTACAAAACTGAATATTTTTTAAATGTCTGAAATCCTATACATGTAAAGGTTGACATATACATTTTTTTTTAAAGTGGGCTTTAGCCATTTCTTGCTTCTTTATAATGCATACAGAAGGCTTGAAGAGTGTGGTTTTTTTTTAAAATTGTCTAAAATTTAGAAAAGTTAGGAATGTCAAATCTCACTTTGCTTAGTGGACCAGTGAGAGATCTCTGAGCATGTTTATTGTGAGCTCTGAAGGATGAAAGCATTGAATTTTTAATAAAAGTTTAGTTTATTCAGAAGTTAAGTGGATGTTAACAAAATCGGTTAAAAACATTATCACTAAAAATCCTTTCCCTTCTCAATTACTTTCATACTCTTAACGTATGTGATGTCACCATTGTGCTTTCTCCAGTCATCAGTGTCTTCCAAGCTGAATTTATAATGTAAAAAGCAAGCCGAACAATTTAAAGTCAAACAAAAAACTCCTTTGTAGGCTGCTTTTACAAATCGTACAGAGGCAAAAAAGAACAAAAGCCCATTTTTTGCCTTTGCAGATTCAACTTTGAGGCCTGGAGGGCCAACTGCTTGTGTGGCTTTTATTGCAACTGCGCTTTTTTTTGGCAACTGTGTGTAGTTCCATTCTCAAATTGGGCATTTCAATGCGCATTTGTGTGCACGCAATTGTGCATGCATCTCAAACTTTTATAAAAATGGGGCCTAATATGTGCAGTTAAAATTACAAAGAAATATAGCTTAGAGAAAAACAGCTGAAAATAATTTCATCCTTTAATTACCTGCCAAATGCAAGGTCTATGGTCCTTTGTTTCTCCTGCAGCATTTGATGGTATTACTAATGGTTAAAGGAGAGTACAGAGAAGAATGCTCCTCCCACACAGTTTTAGGTGTTCTGTCATTAACTGCTGCAAGGGAAACAGAAAAATCTTAATCAAGACTGTTTGTGTGACTGGATTACCTTTTAGTTTGTCTTTGGTACACTTAGCATCTTCACAAGAGTTTATGAAGTTATTAGAGTGTGAAGTATTATTCATTATTATTTTATTATTAAACCTCCATATCTAGAAGCCCAAATGCAGTTTTCTTAAGCCTTTTGATAGCCTTAATTCTTCAAGTGCTTGCTCATGTCCATTCACCTTAGGTGTGTGTGCTTGCCACATGCACTAGTGCTGGAAGTTTTTCCCTCAGTTGTATCCATAGGAGACTGGCTCTGGTGCCCTCTGGAGTCGTATAAGGTGCAACGCCGGCTCCCCCCCACCCTCAGTTCTTTCTTACCGCCAGTGACGGTGCTGGAATGTTCCTTGCTTCGGCAAACCTATTTGTCCAGATCTGCTTCCCACTGTTTCTTCAACCGCCTGTCCCCTTTCCTCCCTGCTTGAGCCTCTATAACTATGGACCAATGGGTCCTAAGTACTGTGGCTCAGGGTTATGTCCTCCAGTTTATTTCTCACCCCATCACCACTCCCTCCCTTTCCCTCTTCAGGGACCCCTCTTGCCAGAACCTGCTTTGGCAAGAAGTACTAGGCCTTTTGCTGGTGGGAGCTGTGGAGAAAGTCCCTCTACACCACAGGGGCAATGGGTTTTACTCCCATTACTTTCTGATTCCAAAGGCCAAAGGGGGTCCAAGACCCATTCTGGACCTGCAAGACCTCAACAGATATCTCAAGAAGTTGAAGTTCCGCATGGTCTCCCTGGCCTCCATCATCCCTTCCCTTCCCTGGATCCAGGAGACTGGTACACTGCCCTCGATTTGAAGGATGCATATTTCCACATAGCGATATTTGATGGGCAAAGATGCTTTCTCCGTTTCATGATAGGCTCCGCTCACTACGAGTTTGCGGTGCTCCCATTTGGGCTGGCAACAGCATCGAGGGTGTTTACCAAGTTTGTCAGTGGTGGCGGCTTACCTCAGACGTCAAGGTATTCAGGTTTATCTGTATCTTGATCACTGGCTGGTCAAGGGCTGCTCCAGGTCCAATCCAATGTCACAGTACTGCAAGTATGCCCTGGGCCTGTTGATAAACGGGGAAAAATCAACATTAGTTCCAGTACAGAGGATAGAGTTCATCGGAGCAGTACTCGACTCCATCTGTTCAAGAGCCTTTCTGCCCCAAGACAGGTTCCGGCATATGGTGAATCTCCTCACCAGACTCTGTGTTCCCTCTCACCACGGCCTGGGTCTGCTACTAGGCCACATGGCAGTGTGAACTTACGTTGCTCTCCACGCGAGGCTCAGGTTGCGGCCCCTCCAGCACTGGCCTACAACAGTCTGTTCCCCATCCAAAGATCACCTAGACAGGGTCATCACAATTCCACCAAAGTTATTTACTTCTCTGAGGTGGTTGATTGATTGAGCACAGTCTTACATGGAGTACCATTAGACAATCCATGCCCCTTGGTCTCCCTGATTTCCGATGCCTCCAACCTTGCCTGGGGGGCACACCTTGGCAAGATGCGGACCCAAGGGACATGGTCCCCGGAGGAGCTGGCATTGCACATAAATGTCAAAGAGCTCACGGCAGTCTGATTGGCCTCTGGGGTCTTCCTGCTGCACCTCATGGGTAAAGTGGTATGGGTGCTGACGAACAACATGGCCTCAATGTTCTGCATCAACAGGCAAGGGGGAGCGTACTCGTCAGCTCTCTGCCAAGAGGCATTCTGTCTGTGGGACTTCCGCATCCAGCATGCGATCCACCTGGAGGCCTACCACCTCCCTGGCATGAAGAATATGCTTGTGGATCGCCTTAGCAGGTCCTTCATCTCTCATTATGAGTGATCGTTCCATCCAGAGGTGGTCCAGATGCTCTTCTAGAGGTGGGGAACTCCCCGAGTGGACTTATTTGCCACCATATGGAACAGGAAGTGTCATCAGTTCTGCTCCTGTCGTGGTCAGGAGACCTGATGTACGCATTCCCACTGATTCCGCTAATCAGTAGGGTCCTCTCAAAGATCAAGAGGGACAGAGCATGGGTCATCATGTCCTAGCGTGGCCGGGCCAACACTGGTTCACCACACTCATGGATCTGGCAGTAGCTGCCCCCTGGTCGCTAACCAACTGCCTGGACCTCCTGTCGCAGGATCACGGCCCGACTACTGCTAAGCCTTGCCTTCCTCTGCCTCGCGGCATGGATGCTATGTGGCTGAATCCAGAGGAACGGAGCTGCTCTGATCAAGTACAGCCTGGAGAGTAGAAAGCCTTCCACTAGAGTGACTTACCTGACAAAGTGGAAGAGGTTCTCCCACTGGGCTTCGGAACATAGCATCTCCCAGATGCATTCACCCTTGCAGTCTATCCTAGACTACCTGCTCCACCTAAAGAACCAGGGCCGAGCCCTGTCTTCTATTAAGGTGCATCTAGCGGCCATCTTGGGTTTTCACCCAGGCGTACAGGGGAAATCGGTCTTCTTGCACTAAATGTTGGTCAGGTTCCTAAAGGACCTGGAGAGGCTCTTCCCACTGGTTTGGAACCCAGTCCCTCAATGGGACCTCAATCTGATCCTCGCCAGGCTCACACGCCTGCCCTTCGAGCCTATGGGCTCTTGTCCCCTCTCCTACCTGTTGTGGAAAGTTGCCTTCCTTGTAGCAATTACATTGGCCAGACGAGTGTCAGAGTTGAAAGCCCTGACCGTGGAGCCACCGTATACGGTTCCTTCAAGGACAAGGTTCATCTGTGACCCCATCCAACCTTTCTGCCAAAGGTGGTGTCCTCTTTCCATGTCAATCAGGACATGTTTTTCCTGGTGTTCTGTCCTAAGCTGCACTTGTCTGCTGAGGAGAGGTAGTTGCACACCCTGGATGTTCTGCGTGCCTTGGCGTTCTACGTGGAACGTACCAAACCCTTCCACAGGTCAACCCAGCTCATCATCACAACAACGGATAGGATTAAGAGCCTGCCGGTGTCCTCTCAGAAGATCTCCAACTGGATTACTTCCTGCATCCAAACCTGTTATGTGCAGGCACGGGTCCAATGGCCGCCTATTGTGAAGGCCCACTCAACTAGAGCTCAAGCGTTCTCAGTGGCCTTCCTGGCACACGTTCCTATCCAGGACATTTGCAGGGCCGCGACGTGGTCTTCGGTGCATACGAACACACCACACTATGCCATCACCCAGCAGGCCAGAGGTGACACTGGGTTTGGCAGAGCTGTGTTACAGTATTCACGTCCATGAACTTCTACCCGCCTCCAGTGGTACTGCTTGGGAGTCACCTGACATGAGCAAGGAGTTACCTTTTTCATAACTGGTGTTCTTCGAGATACGTTGCTCACGTCCATTCCACAACCCACCCTCCTTCCCCACTGTCGGAGTTCCCGGCAAGAAGGAACTGAGGATGGGGGGAGCCGGTGGTGCCCCTTATACCAGGCCATGCGGAGAGCACCAGAGCTGCTCCCCTACGGATACTGCTGAGGGAAAAACTTCCGGCACCGGTGTATGTGGCGAGCACTCACACGTAACGTGAATGGACGTGAGCAACGCATCTTGAAGAACACCAGTTACGAAAACGGTAACTGTCTTTTATCAACTGTTTTGCTTTACCTTTAAATTACCACACTTTGAATGCTGTATGTGTAACTGATTTGTATCCATTGTTATGGCTAAGTTACTGTCCCTCAGAAAAGATCCAGTAAGTGACATAAGCATTTGCAAAGAAACAGTTGACTAGATCTTTTCCTGGAGGAAAGAAGGGTGTCTCAGTTTTAGCTGGCGTTGAGAAAAGTGAATGGCAGTTGTAAAGAGGTGGGGGGGGGGAGTGTATTTGTGTTAGTATTCATGATACTACGGTTAAGGATATAATATGGAAAAAGGTTTCAGAGTGGTAGCCATGTTAGACTGTAGGAGTAAAAAGAATGAGGAGTACTTGTGGCACCTTAGAGACTAACAAATCTTTTGAGCATTAGCTTTCGTGGGCTAAAACCCACTTCATCGGATGCATGCAGTGGAAGATACAGTAGGAAGGTGTGTGTGTATATATATATACACACAAGTGTTCCTTTTAGGTAAGAATAGCTTAGTGTAGCTCTTATGTCTGTGTTTAGAGAGAGAGAAGGGCCATTTCATGGATTAATTTATATTTGTAAAACCACAAGAGATGCCTAACTCTTGGCACTTCTGAAAATAATTAAAACTGTAATCCACAAAAGAGAGCCACCAACTATCCCACAATACAGTAATCCATACCAAATAGATGGATAAACTGAATTTTGTCTCACGGGATAGAATTGTTGCTTGTGGTCCACCATTTTCCAACTTGGAGCCTGTTCTAGAGAGCATGGAAGCCAATGAGAGACTTTCCATTGACTTCATTGGGCTTTGGATCAGGTAGGCTCACTGAGTGCAGCCAGTTGATGGGACACTCCACTAATTAAATATGAGCTAATGGCTGGACATTAGAAAGAAGGCAAAACAAACCTGCATATCCACTATAAACTCCTATTTTGCTAGAGATATTTTTTTAAGCGAGTTGTACAAATTCGTTCCTAACTAAAACTTGGCATACAAAAGCTCAGGCTGAGAATAATTAAAAAAAAAAATAAAAAAAAAATCCTTCGGACTGACTTTGTTTAAAAGAGATTAAAAAAATAGAAATCAGTTCTTTCAGACATTTTCTTCTTGCATTTCTGTTGTTCAGAAATAGTCCCATGTCCTAAACTGGAAAATATTAGTCTCTTAGACACATAATATGGATCTATGCTTGAGTTTTTGGAGGAGTAAAACCCAGATCTGACAGACTGAAACTTATCTAGTTCATAAATGTGATTTTCTGTTTATGTATATTTAAGTCTCTGTTGTGATGGTTGCATGTTAATCTTTGATTTAGATAAATGTCTGTTTTGTAATTTGCTCAGTATCCTCCTCTTGGGAATACTAAATCCATGAGAGTGGGCTTTAGTTCAGGGCTCATTTTATTACTGAATCATAATATTGCCTTGGGGTAACATCTCCTATTCTCCTTCTGTGGTCAGAGAGTAAATCACTGTGCATATGTTATATATGTGCTTATTTCACATCTGTTTGTACAGTTTGTCATCTTCTGTCCTTTTTTATTATGCTTTTTAAGCTCCATATTTAGAAACAGTTCAGTTTTTCACTATTTTTTCTATATCATACTGCAGTTAGAGATCAAAACTTCAGAGTATTACATTCCCTAAACTCAATCCTTTATTCTCTTGCTTTTCAGATCTGGGAGCGTTAAGGATGGTTCCTTGATGGCATGTGCGTTTTCTCCTAATGGAAATCTCTTTGTCACTGGATCATCATGTGGAGATTTAACCATTTGGGATGATAAAATGAGATGCTTGTACAATGAAAAAGGACATGATCTTGGTGTCACCTGCTGTGATTTTTCCTCACAGGCAGTTTCTGGTTAGTTACTTTAATATTTTAAATCCTTTTTCATATTATTTTTTCCTCCAGCTCTTGCTTTTATTGATAACTTTTTTATCATCAGTGCTCAGGGCTGAATAGCAACTGAAAGTGTTCTTGATGTTTCAGACTACTCCCAGTGCCCCGCATTTGCCCTTGTGCTGGAGTTGATGAAGAAATGTTCTAGGAATTTAAGTAGGTGGTTGTACACTTCATAGCTTGTGTAGACCAAGCTTATTGCACACCCCAGAGGTTCTTTGAATTCCTCTGTTTCCTGCACCCCCACACAAGCTCCCTGTGTGCTACCCTCCCATCCCCCATTTTTTGGGGAATTTCCTGCAACTGCCCCCACATTCTCTCCTGCTAGGGATTGTGTGTCCCCCTCATCTTCCTATAGCAGGGTCCCACATTCTCCCCTCCTCCCATACTAGTGGCTCTGTGTACACCGCTGTTCTCAGCACCCCCTCATGTCCTCCATTCCCCTCCATGGTAGGGGTTCTGTCTGACTTCCTTGCTCCCTAGGTCAGGGGCTGTATGTGTCCCGCCATACCAGGTACCCACAATCTGTCCCCTGTCAGGGTTCTGTGTGCTTCATTCCATCTTCCTCTCACTCTCTCATCCTCTTCCCCCCGCACCCACCATGGCAGGGGCTCTGTGGATCACCCTCCTCCCGTGCCAAGCTCCCCCATTCCCCTTCTTCATGGAAGGGGTTTTGTGTGTTGCCCCATTTCCCTCTCCCCCTACAGCAGTGTCTCCTCTTCTTCCCCATGGCAGGGACTCTGAATTCTCATTACTTCCTTTCCCCCATTTTCCTCTTCTCCACCATTCCAAGGGCTCTGCCTCCTTCTTCCACCTCCCCTCCATTCCAAAGACTTTGTGCCCCATTCCCCCACCCCTGCGTGCCAAGGGTTGTGTGCATGCCCCTTTCTTCCATAGCACCCCATACATTCTCCCTCCCCACTATTCTTCTTTCCGTCTGGGAGTGAAGTCATTCACAGGCTAACATGTTAAACTCTGTTGGGAGGATGAGCCGAGATTAGATGGATATTGTTATGTTGGGAGGTGTTAATGGGTGCCATCAACCAGTTGTTTGATCTATAGACAGTTGTAAAGGTGCTTGAGTCTGTAGCTGTGCTCAAGAGGAGCTTCGTGTGCCTCCCATTTTGATTTTCCAATTTTCCCCAAAATCAGTAGGGTTCAGGCCATTAATACCTAGAACATTACCTGAAATTTTGGAATTGATTGGATGGGGCATTCAAAGACTATCATGTTACAGACAGATGGATATACTGACAGGCTAACAGAAAAATGCTGTCAAATTGAGTGTAAGGCCTTTGCAAGCTCAGCCAATAAGCAGTCCAGCATATTTATAAAATCATTGCTGATTATATTAAGTTAGGGTCTATATTAATAGACCTCCACTAGCCGGATAATTAAACTTGGCCAAGTACAGGTAGGTATGATAGTTGGGGCAGAGGTGGGTCCAAAAAGCAGAGTGCTGGAATTTTGAACAGACTATTGTCCTTGAACGCACATAAGGGATTCCCTCTTTCATATAAGCTTCTAGTTAGCAGGTGTTTAATACATTTGAAGCTCCTCTGCCCTCTAGCTGCAGAGGGAGGGTGGGGAAGGTGGCCCTTTCTGTGTTCTCTGCCCTATAGAGGCCCTGATTGAAGAAAGCACTTAATTGGATGCTTAAGTCTCATTGATTTCCCATTTATTATTTTCCTGAATCAGGGCCAGAGTCTCCTGGCTGCCCTGAGGGAGGAGGATCTTTGCTATCGTTCCTATTCCTTAGAGACACCACTGTCAGAAGGGAATGTCTCTGCTATTCTACCTCTCTATTACCTCTCTAGCTACTGTGAGAAAGGGAGGGAGAAAGGGTTTCTGCTACTCTACCCCATCCTCCTTCCTCCATTTCGGTTTTTCTTTAAGCAGCAGAAACAACACCTTGAAAGTGATATATTTATAGAAACATAGTGTAGACTTGATGCAACCATTACAGGACATCTGGTCCAGTCTCCTGCATTGAGGCAGGACTAAGTATTATCTAGACCATTCCTGACAAGTGCTGTTCTTTAAAATCTCCAGTGATGGAGATTCCACAACCACCCTAGGTCAGTGGTTCCCAAACTTGTTCCACCGCTTGTGCAAGGAAAGCCCATGGTGGGCCGGGCCGGTCGCGGCCGAACCTGCAGATGTGTCAGGTAAACAAACTGGCCCAGCCCATCAGGGCCTTTCCCTGCATAAGTGGTGGAACAGGTTTGGGAACCACTGCCCTAGGTAATTTGTCCCAGTGTTTGATTACTCTTACAGTTAGTAAGTTTTTCCCAATATCTTACCTAAATCTCCCTTGCTGCAGTCTAAGCCCATTACTTCTTGTCCTGTCCTCAGTGGATAAGGAGAACAATTTATCACCTTCCTCTGTATAACAATCTTTTATGTACTTGAAGACTGTTATCATATTCCCCTTCAATCTTCTCTTCTGCAAACTAAACAAACCCAAGTTTTTCACTCTTCCCTTATAGGTCATAGTTTCTCAACATTTAATCACTTTTTGCTCTCCTCAGGACTTTGTCAAGTTTGTCCACATCTTTCCTGAAGTGCGTTGCCCAGAGCTGGACACAGTATTCCAGTTGAGGCCTTAACAGTACTGAGTAGAGTGGAATATTTACTTGTGTCTTGCTTACAACACTCCTGCTAACGCATCCCATAATGTTTGGTTTTTTTGCAACAGTATTACACTGACTCATTTAGTTTGATTTACTATAAGCCCTGATCCTTTTCAGGAACACTCCTTCCTAGGCAGTTATTTCCCATGTTGTATATGTGCAATTGATTATTCCTTCCTAAGTGTAGTACTTTGCATTTGTCCTTACTGAATTTTATCCTATTTATTTCAGACCATTTCCTCAGGAACATTTTGAATTCTAATTCTGTCCTCCAAAGCGCTTGCAAACTTTATAAGTGTACTCTCTGTGCCATTCATCCAAATAATTTATAAGATATTGAATTGAACTGGACAGATCCCTGCAGAACCCCACTTGATATGCCCTTCCCATTTCATTGTGAACCATTGATAACTACTCTCTGAGAACACTTTTCCAGCCATTTGTGCAGCACTTTATAATAGATTCATCTAAGCTATATTTCTGTTTTGTTTACGTGAGAAGATCACGTGAGACAATATCAAAAGCCTTATTAAATACGAGATAATCACATCTACTGCTTCCCGCCCAACCACAAGGCTTGTTACCCTGTCAAAGAACAATATTAGTTTGGCATGCTTTGGCTTGATTTGTTTTTGACAAATCCATGTTGACTGTTACTTGTCACCCTATTTACTTCTAGGTGATGACAAATCGATTGATTATTTGCTTCATTATCTTTCTGGGTACCAAAGTTAAACTTCCTGGTCAGGATTGCACTTATTCCCTTTTTTATAAATAGGTATTTTACTTGCCCTTTTCCAGTCCTCTGGGATCTCTCCTGTCGTCCGTGAGTTCTTATTATTTCATGATCACTTTCATCCAAGATGCCTTCCACCTTCAGCCAGTTCCTCCTTGTTTTCAGAATCAAATCTAGAATAGCCTTTTCACTGGTTCCTTTCTCCCACCTTCTGTAATAAAGAAGTTGTCTCCACTGCATTCCAAGAACTTGTTGGATAATCTGTGCTCTGCTGTATTACTTCCAAACAGATGTCTGGGTAGTTGAAGTCCCCCATCATCACCAAGTCCTGTTTTGGATTATTTTGTAAGCTTTTTGTTTTTGTTTTTAAAAAAAAAAGCTTCATTCACCTCTTCTTTCTTGTGAGGAGGCTTAAAGTAAACTCCTACCATGACATCACTCTTGGCTTTTTTGCCCATTTTATCCTTTCCCGGATATTTTCAACAAGTCTGCCTACCACTTCTATCTCAACCTCAGTGCAGGTGTATATACCTCCTCCCTCTTTTCCCTGCCTGTCCTTCCCTGAGCAAGCTGTACCCTTCTATACTTATATTCCAGTCATGTGAATTATCCCACCAAGTTTCTGTGGTGCCAGTTATGTCATAATTGTGATTATTCACTAGTATTTCTAGTTCTTTCTGTTTATTCCCCATACTTCTTGCATTAGTATACAGACATCTAAGATGTTCGTTATAGTTCCCCTCTATATTCCCACTTGTATCTCCTTTGTCCCTGCCATGATTGCCCATGTTTCCCCCAGATTTTGACCCTTCACCCAGGTCGCCATGTTTTGGACTTAACTGTGGGGTTTTGTTTCCTGTCCAACCTAGTTTAAAGCTCACCTCAATTGGTTAGCTGGACTGTATTTGAAGATACTTTCCCCCTTCTTTGATAGGTGGACCCCATCTCTGCTCAGCAGTCCCTCTTCTCAGAATAGCATCCCATGGTCAAGGAAGCCAAAGCCCTCTGGGCACCGCCATCTGTGTAGACATGTATTCACCTCCAGGGTGTATCTCTCTGCCTCGGCCCCTCCCCTTGACTTGAAGGATTGATGAGAGCACCACTTGTGCCCCCAGTTTCTTCACCCTCACTCCCAGAGCCCGGTAGTCATTTCTGATTTGCTCAGTGTCATACCTCACAGTATCATTAGTGCCCACATGGATGAGCAGCATGGGGTAGTAGTCAGAGGGCCTGATGATCCTTGGCAGTCCTTCCATAATGTCTCAGATACAGGGCCCTGGCAGGCAGCACACCTCCTAGGATTCATAGATACACAACGCAGGACACAGAATCTCACCCACCCACTCCTGCGAAAAACCTCTCACCTATGTCTGAGCTATTGAAGTCCTCAAATCATGGTTTAAAGACTTCAAGGAGCAGAGAATCCTCCAGCAAGTGACCCGTGCCCCATGCCACAGAGGAAGGCGAAAAACCTCCAGGGCCTCTTCCAATCTGCCCTGGAGGAAAATTTCTTCCCGACCCCTAATATGGCAATCGGCTAAACCCTGAGCATATGGGCAAGATTCACCAGCCAGATACCCAGGAAATAATTTTCTGGGATGCCAGGTCAGGCAGGCAGATGGATGTCTCCATCCTCCTTAGAGTCACCAACCACCATCACTTTCGTTTTCTCTTGAGAGCGATGGCTGCAGTCCTCCCAGCCATGAGGGTGAATGACTGCACCACCACCATCTTTGAGGGACGTTCCTCATCCCTCAGGACCAGGGCAGCATACCAGTTTTTCATCTTTATTGACAATGGGTTTGGAGTAGGGGTGGTGCATTGCCTGCTGCCAGAGGTAACCAGCAGCCAGCTTCCTCCGTTTGAAGGAGCTGTTCCCTCTTTTCCTGGCGGTTCATCTGCAGTCCTCTCCAGCTGGATTAGTTCCTCAACCTTGAAGTCTCCATATGCATGTTTTCAATGAATTTTTCATTTTCATGGATGCTCCTCAGCCTAGCCATCTCCTCCTGTAGCTCTCCCACCTGCTCCCTGAGAGATTCTACCAGTAGACACCTTTCATGCAGGATGGTCTTCCCAGCCTGGCTTTCTGTGACAGGGAAGTGCAGCCTGCAATCCCTGCGAATCCACACCCAGGATCTGGGTAGGGCAATCCATGGTCAGAGTCTCTGTCTCCATATAGATGCAGGTGAAGGCTCCAGGAGCAGTGTTGGCATTGGGGAGGCGGCCTTTCCACATCGTGCTGATTTTATTCTTTCTCCCTGCTACAAACTCCCTCTCAAACTCCTCTGTTTGCTGCCCCTTGTTCGCTAGCTCCTCTTGGTCACTTAACACCTGGCTTTTAAGTCCTTCTCTCCTAGGTCAGGCCTGCCCTCTCATTCTTGACAGTTTCACTGCTTTCTCCAAGTTCTGAGTAGCAGCGGTGATATTGACCAGTCTTGTTGTTTTTCACTCTGCTGTTGCTTGGCATTTGGAAATGTCTGTCTGCAGAGTCAGAGCAGAACTGGATTAAGTTTTTTCAGGGCCATAGGCACAACACAATGTAGGGTCCACTGTGGCCGGACCCTCTGCTTGAAGTGACAGTGGTCCTCATCTCCATTTAAAGAGAGGCAGAGGTGGCAGCTGGCAGGCCCCTCCTCACTGGTGCTTATTCCTGCAGCCAGGATGCTCCCATTGGGGTGGTGAATAGGCTAAGACAACTACTCCTGCCACACATGCATTTCTTTACTGGGGTATTGTTGGTCGCATAACGAGTCCTATAGTTAACACCCCATTGAAATATGTGGGGCCATTCAAACTTCTTAGCGCCATTGTCAGGCTATCTACAGATTTAGGCAGACACCACCACATCCATTATGCTGTGTTCATATTTTCAAACTTTTGCTCACAACCAAGAGGGCTAGAAACTTTTAAAAAAAAATGAAATCTGAGATGCTGACATAATTGCAGGAGCTGTTGCCCTGGGCATGGGCCTACACTGCCTGTGCCTTGGTCCAGCCCTGAGAAAGACACTACACTGATTTTCATTCTGTTCACATTTGGAAGGTTATCTTTGGAATGGCAGTAGCTAGAAATTTAACTTTTATTTATAAATGAAAATTTAAGTTCTACAGAAATTGATATCTTCAGCTTCTACACTTGGCAGGGAAAGTGTTGTACTTGCCTTAAGCAAGTAGATTTTTCATATCCTACATCAAACCAGGATTCATTGCAGAATTTATGAGGGATGGCTGTGAAGAGATGTGTGGTGTAGTTGTGTAAGCATTGAATTTGTACAGCAGAGATAACAGTAGTTACCTAACCAGCAGAACTGTACAAATAGAAATGAAGGAGAATCCAGAAGAATGACAAAGGTGTGAAACCGTTAAGTTCAAAAGTATCTGGCAGGTTAAAAGGCTAACATATTTCATAAAGAGCTAGAAAACCCCATAAATAATAACTTGATTTTGTGGGAGGCCATAGCATGAAACAGGAGCCCTAGTTTCAGTGACAATTTATTAGCATGTAACCTGCCTTAATAATCTTATCATTTTGTATTTCTGCTTTGTAGATCTGTTTATAAAGCCAAGGTTCATAGTTTTTTTTTTTGTGTGTGATCTTTCATGTAGTGGTAAATAAAGTTCTCTTTTCAAAGTTCACAAATATGCCAGGCACTGTTTTAGTGAAAAGAAAAGGAGTACTTGTGGCACCTTAGAGACTAACAAATTTATTTGAGCATAAGCTTTCGTGAGCTACAGCTCACTTCTTCAGATGTATGCACTGGAAAATACAATGGAGAGATTTTATATACACAGAGAACATGAAACAATGGGTGTTACCATACACACTGTAATGAGAGTGATCAGGCAAGGTGAGCTATTGCCAGCAGGAAAGAAAAAAAACCTTTTGTAGTGATAATCAAGGTGGGCCATTTCCAGCAGTTGACAAGAACGTGTGAGGAACAGTAGGGGGGAAAAATAAACATGGGGAAATAGTTTTACTTTGTGTAATGACACATCCACTCCCAGTCTTTAGTCAAGCCTAATTTAATGGTGTCCAGTTTGCAAATGAATTCCAATTCAGCAGTCTCTCGTTGGAGTCTGGTTTTGAAGTGTTTTTGTTGAAGAATTACGACTTTTATGTCTGTAATCGAGTGACCAGAGAGATTGAAGTGTTCTCCGTCTGGTTTTTGAATGTTCTAATTCTTGATGTCTGATTTGTGTCCATTTATTCTTTTTACGTAGAGACTGTCCGGTTTGGCCAATGTACATGGCAGAGGGGTATTGCTGGCACATGGTGGCATATATCACATTGGTAGATGTGCAGGTGAACAAGCCTCTGATAGTGTGGCCGATGTGATTAGGCCCTATGATGGTGTCCCCTGAATAGATGTGTGGGCACAGTTGGCAACAGGCTTTGGATGTAGAAGCCCTCTACACCAACATTCCACACAAAGATGGACTACAAGCCGTCAGGAACAGTATCCCTGATAATGTCACGACAAACCTGGTGGTTAAACTTTGTGACTTTGTCCTCACCCATAACTATTTCACATTTGGGGACAATGTATACCTTCAAATCAGCGGCACTGCTATGGGTACCCGCACGGCCCCACAGTATGCCAACATTTTTATGGCTGACTTAGAACAACGCTTCCACAGCTTCCTCAGCTCTCGTCCCCTAATGCCCCAACTCTACTTGTGCTACACTGATGACATCTTCTTCATCTGGACCCATGGAAAAGAAACCCTTGAGGAATTCCACCATGATTTCAAGTGAGCTGTAGCTCACGAAAGCTTATGCTCAAATAAATTTGTTAGTCTCAAAGGTACCACAAGTAGTCCTTTTTGCGGATACAAACTAACACGGCTGCTACTCTGAAACCTGTTTTAGTGAAGTATCAATTGGAATTTTTAAAAATGCCAAAAAATAATAATTCTACAGTAAGCATGTTTCATACTACCAAACAGCATTGGTTACAGTTAAGGATAATATATTACAGAAAGCTCTAACTATCACCTGCTGCAAAGACACAGAGAGACAGGAAACATTTGAGAAAGCAGAAAGTGATCACATGCTCCTGAGTGAAAAGTTAGCGATTGATAATACCAAATCTATCAAGTGTGTGTCCATTGAAAGGTGCGCAGTAATAAGGGGAATAATTTCCAAGTTGTGAGGGACAGCACTGAATTACTCTGTCATGATATAAGAAGGGTTTTGATGTTTAAATAAAATCTCTAAACAGGGGAAAGACTCCCACAAAATTCAGTTATGAACTAAGAATTACTTACACCCTTGCCCCTGTGATTTCCTTTCCCCTAAAGTGGATCATGGTTTCAGAAACAAAATATGCCAAACATTACTTTGTAGATTTAAAAGTTATGCCACCAGTAATGCTACTTCCTGTTAGTTCTGCCTTATAAGAGAGAAATGGACAAGAAAATGTGCATTTCCCTGCATGAGAGTACAGGGTTTCGTTTTGTTTTGTTTTTTGGCTGGTCCCAATGATTTAGTTTGAAAACTGATTGTAATTTTTTTAAATGAAATGTTATTGGAATCTTATTTTTTTCCTCAGTTTTCTTGCTAATATTTGAAACTTTCAGTGTTACTAACAGCCTTTAAAAGGTTGCAAAGCTCATAAAAGCAGTGCTTACCAGTACAATGAAAAAAGAATCTTTTTTTAAACTGGGTTTCTTCACCTTTCTAATTCAAAGAACAATCTATGAAACCAAAGTTTCTGATTATTCTTTACCCATTAGGCTATTCATAACAGATGACTCTGCTATTTTCTTTAAATTGGATTTAGTTATGGTTAATTAGAATCTTAACACTTCTTTTCCCAGAAGATATAGATTTTAATTGCTGTGGAAAAAATAAGGTTTGATTTGATAAATTGCACTTCTTTTGTTATATTTAAATAATCAGCTATGTTAAGTGGGAGGTTGTTTTTTCCACAAGTTAGTGTATAAAATATATGGTTTAATAGCTTACATTGTGGTTTAGGATTTCTACAATTCAGCACTTTTCTTTTCTCCTCTAGAATCTTGTGTTGAATCTTTATTTCTGTTGATTTAGATTTAATTTTGATTTTTTTTCCAAGTTGTCTGTTTCTGTGACATACGTTATCATTATAGTTTTTCTTTTCATTCTGACAGTGATGCACTGTAGATAGTTTTCTTCTCATTTGGGAAAACTACTAAAAGCCATTCTTCTGTTTCCATCCTGCCAAGTACATCAAATCATCATTTTTATTTTTTTTTTTAAGATCAGGCTTGACAAAGCCCTGGCTGGGATGATTTTAGTTGGGGATTGGTCCTCCTTTGAGCAGGGGGTTGGACTAGATGACCTCCTGAAGTCCCTTCCAACCCTGATAATCTATGATCTCACTTCCCTGTGGTTGTTTACTAATTGGCTTCTTAGAATTGAATCCACTTTATAAATAGCTCTTGCTTCTCATCATGGTAAGAATTGTGTAGTTAATCTGCAATTGCAGGATAGAGAACTGCATGCTTTTGTTTCTATTTAAAGTCAAGCATTCTAGCTTTAAAAATCTCAGTAGTGGAAAAAGGAAATATTGAAAATGAATCCCAAAAGCTACTAGAAAAACATGCTGAAAACAGAGTTAGTAGCAATGTTGTTACTGATCTGTAAAACGAAAAGTATGCATAATTTGTTCTATACGTTCTCATTTTAAGTGCTTTCTTTTCGTTATAATTTATTGATGGAGAATAAAGGTGTTATTTCCCTGGGGATTTGATAGAATACAGTTGTTTTTCACAACTCCTTTCATATTCTAGGGAATCCCAAAGTGCTTGACAAACAAAACTTAATATCTCTTATAAGGCTGTGACTTCATATAAAATTGTGGGCCACCCCTTCACGTCAAGTCAGAGTTTAGTATGGCCTTGTTTTTGCTGGGACTATGTCTTCACTGCCCCCTAAATGTGGTTTTTTTGAAATGAGATAGCTTATCTATATTAGTTATATTACTGTAAACAAAACAAAAAACCCCACACCTGTTTTGGCAGCGAAGACTTAATCTAGGAAAAGAGATGTGTTCTTAACATGCTAGCTAACATGAGGTAACGTTAATAATATGAGGTAAAATTCTAGTGAAGAAAAGGAAGTTTGTAGCATTAACACAAATTAGCATTCTGAGTTGAAGACCGAGGGGGAGCCTAAAGTCCCTCAACCTGCCTTCTGCTTACTTGGACTTAACTCATGTATGTTAGGGTAAAGAACAGGGTAAAGAACACACCTTTTTTATCTAGGGAAGATAAGGCTTCTGCAAGCATTGTATAAGGCACTTGTTTATGATTGCTATTGAGGGAAATATGATGGGGAGCACTCCCTTCCCCACATCAGCAGTTGTAGTTTGTACAGTTATTGGGTTTCTGATGTGGTGTTTCACTGACTGGATTTCTTGATATTCGGGGAGGGCAGGCCACTGACCATTATGTACTGTTTTTAAAACAAAGATTATGAACGTTTCTCCCCTCCTCAATAACTGCTCCTGCTTTAGGGTTTGAGCCTTCAAAGTGTGTTCTGGCCCCAATCCAGCAAATGACTTAAGCACATTCTTTGCTGGATCAGAGCCAGTGTACTTAACACATTGCAGATTCAAGCTCTTGGATGTTAGTATGGCACAGAAGAGACAGAAACAATAAGAGTTAAAATATTGGGCAGATTCTTTCCTGCACGATATCTTCACACAGCATGGGAGATGGACGGGGGAAGCCTCAGAGAGCCCTGTTCTGGATTTGTGATTCCCAGGACCGGCCCTGTCCCTGTCCCTGCTTAGAAAATCTGGTGGGCAGCAATGTATTGTACCTTTGTCACAGGGTACTTAAAAGATTCTGTGCTGATGGAGGATTACTGTGGCAAAGAGGAGGGAGGTAGCAAGACCCAACTGCAGCGCCAAGCAGGGAATACCCATCAACGGGGAATTCTCTGCTGGACATTTGCAACCCATTTATGCCATCTAAGTGGAGCCAAGGGGCCATAAACCAGATTGAGGATCTGGCCCATTGTCTGATTGTACCTAATAGGAAAATAATCCTAGGCCCAAACTGCAAAGATTAGATACTATGCAAAACTTGTCTTTAAGATGTTTGGATCCAAGGCTTTGGGTCAGCCCATTGTACAGATAGAGGAAAGCTGCAGAGTTCAAAACTGCATCTGAGTTTATGCACAGTTCATGGATTTTGGATCTGAGGTTGTGATTTGGACCCAGTTCTAATGAGAACTGGTCAAGAATATCTTTATTTCTGTGTGACAGATTACCCTAGATATGCTTCCATTATTATGGAGAACTAGGATTAAATTTTGTTCTGACTTACTGATTGGGGTGTGTCGGGTTTAATTCAGAGCAGGAGTTTAGCTGCTATGTAGGTCATGGGAGTACATATTAAGGCTCTATAGGAGAAAGTTTCATCTGGTTTTTCCAAAATGTAAAACAAAGTTGGGCAAAGGAATAAATGTAATTTGGTCGTCTGGGGTCACTTCTCTGATTTTTCTACATTCTCCACAATCTTATACATATACACAGGTATCACTCCTTCACGCCTCCCCAGAGCTGTACCCAGCCATTCTCCCTGGGAAAACAGACCAAATTTTGGAGACATGCATACTATCTTTGCATTGTTAACTATCCAGTTAAAGTGCCATTTTTATTTAATATCACATGAAAATCTGAATTAAACAAGGCTTGCATAAGGGCAGGAGAAAGCCGTTAGGCTTGGTACCATTTAGAAGTTATAAACATATGCTTCAAATTTCCTTCTCTTGAAGTTTTGGATTTTCAAATGTAGGTTTTTACTCCCAAAACCCATTGCATACAGATTGGTTTTGAAATGTCAAGGTTTATGTCAAATTATGAGTGAAAGATTTATACAAAATTAAAATTTATGAAAAAGCGAGACATCATCTTAAATGAGGCACAAAGTTTTAAAGATTAAAATAACACAAATAATATAACAGTTGCCAAGGAGACAGGTATTTCCACAGTCAGTAAAGGAGCGTTACCTTTTTTTAGATTTTTCAGCCATCCAAACTGGACTGCATTCAGCACCTTCAGTAGACAAATTAACTAGCTAAAGGCAGAGTTCCACCCTCCAATATAGCTCCCACTTACGTTGTTGAAGTTACCTATTCAAACACTAGTGATGAGTTTGGCCCATTATTTTTTAATGTACAGAATAGCAGTTATATACGGTATTTAAAACAAATTTGCTACCAAGCCCTCAGTCAGTGCTGATCGCTTCTTAGTATTTAGGAGCAGTTTTATCATACCGTTACAACTGCCTCACACACTGCTCAAAACCTTAGAATACTTAGAAATGGAATGCACTCATTGGCATTGTATATTTTAAAAGGGCAAACTTCTTTCATGTGCACTGTTTTAATTGTCTCTTATCTGTAATAACTAGAGCAGCTTTTCTCAAACTGGTACTGGGTTTGCAGTCAGTTGGTACATAGGTTCATTTATAGGAATATGAACATGTAACTAAATTGATTACAGTTATGAAAATATGTGAAGTATTCTTGAATTTTACATGTGAACATTAGGTTTTAAAGTTTGAGAACTGCTGACCTGGAGAGAACATGCGTATAACCACGTTTTAAGGCTCTCTGGTTTCATCCAACACAAAAAAGAAACAGCCTTTATTATCCATTTTGATCAACCCATCTTCAAGTAGTCAATAATTTGAGTAGTAGGAGGAAGGAGAAACGAAAACAAGACTGACAACTATGAATGTACAGAGTATCTTTTGAAAAACAAAAAACAACCCCACAGTTTTGTATTGCAAGGTTTGTCACAAAATTGTATCATCACAGTAAATTGGCAGTAGAATCTGTTTCTAGAGCTCTAACTTCTATATAAATCACCTTTTTCAAATACAGCAGAAGCTTGCTAATTTGTACTAATGACTGGTAGGCCCTTTGTGAATTACTGAATTTTGTGAATAAGCACACTAGAAAAAATGTGAGATCTGGTTAATGGTTTTACTTCTTTGTATTCACTGTACATTTAATTTGAAAATCGAAATTTCTGTCTGTAAGGACCATGTTTTTCCTGGTCCCCTTGTCGTATGGTATCCTTCTTAGGTAGATATTTAACTTAGATTATCATAGAAGTGTAGAACTGAAAGGGACCTCAATCGGTCATCTGGTCCAGTGCCCTAATCTCTCTGGTGCTTTAGTCATTTATTTGATGATTGTATTTTAGATTTAATTATGATTATACCTCATAGTATTTATTTTATAACAATATAATTTGTTAGTTTGTGTGTGGCATATATTGTAGAAGTTACGAAGTCTTAGAAAAGGCTTTCTGCACTTAAGTCGTTTCTGTAAAATTGGAACGGAAATTGTTTTTAGTGTGTGAATTATAAATTTGGGCCTACTGTAAATGAAATAATATATATTAATCCTTTGAAAACAAAAATGTTCATAAAACCATTGCAGTTTCCTGTTTTGTGACTTTTGGTGGAGGGTTGTTTTTTTGTTTTTGTTTTTTTAATATATTCTGTAGGACTTTTAAATCCTTTACAAATAAATCAGATCAAATACACATCGAAGCCACTCTTTTTTTTTGTTGTTGTCATAACATCACAAAAAAAGACTTTTTAAAAACTTTAAATAATGTGCAGATGCTTTCCTGCATTGTAGCTCCACTCGGCCTGGGAGGTGAAGGGGGAGCCCTCAGGGAGAAATTAAACTATCTTGTATGGCTGGTGGTAGTCTTTAGCTTTGCCTGCTATCTCATTTTTATTGTCACAACTGCTCAGTTTTGGATTTCTTCCACCTGTATTATTCATGAAACAACATTTAAATATGATATCTGCTATATGATTTAACTTGATTGCAAAATCATAACATTAATTTGTATAATTATTTTATCAACCCTTTAAAAAGGTATTAGGAATGTGGAAGCTAATTTTCAAATTGAAATGTTAGAATTGTAACCTAGTGTACTGGTCTGTCATGTTCTTTTCAGTGCTTCTGGTCCCCTTTAAAACATTTTCATTTTATCAGATGGAGAACAAGGATCCAGATATTTCCGAATGGCATCTTGTGGTCAGGATAACCAGATCAAGCTTTGGCTTATTTCACTGGCTGATGTCTTAGGTATGTATAGCAATAATTTTCTTTTTACTCAAAATTAATAGCTGTTTAGTTACAATTTAGTGCAAATAAGCTCATATCTATCAAGGTTATAGGTACAAAGTTAGTGAGACTAATCACATGCTTTTAAAGTTAAGCTCCTGCTTAAGTGCTTTGCTAGAGTGGAGTCAGAGGTTCTCAACACTGTGCAGGATCAAGCCTTGCTTAACTCCTCTATTTATTAAAGTTTTTAACTGATGTACAGTAACCAGTTAAAGTATGTTACAAATCCACAGAATAGTTCATACATAATTATGTTACGCATTTTATTATGCAACAATATTTTTTATTTGTTGGAAGCTACCAATAATTTGTTTGAGTGTAGAACTGTTGAAAGGTGCTAGGTTGACATGCTTGGAGACCAGAGTCCTCTCTTTATCTCTCCCAAAGAGGTACAGTCCAGACAGTGATGGTATTAACTACCCCAGTCCTGAGCTAAAGTTGACCGTCACTAGGAGTGACTCATTTGTCCATTGAATCCACGACATCTGCTAAAACTGAAACAAGTGTGTCTGCTGTGGGGTGGTTGCTTTGTGATTTAGGTACCAGTCCAGTAGAAGTGGAACTGAGAGCTCAAACTATTTTCAATAAAGGGGGGGGAAAACCTTCCCTCCTCTTTTCTTTGTGTTCTGTACATATGTGGGCTGTATGTACGTGTAGTTATTTAACTGTATAGGAATATAATTATAAATTCCATACAAAAATCTATTTTAAAAGAATATTAAGATTTCAAAGTGAAGCAGCAGAAGTGAGGAAATACTAAAGTTAAGGTTGCCTATGTAATCCTAATTACCCACTTCTGTGCATGCATTATGGTCTGAGGCCAGATCCATGAGTCTGCTTTGGTGGCACAAAACAGCTACAAAGCCAGTTTATCCAGGAATTCTAAGCAGAGTAGGACCATAATAACAGCTTCGTGTCCACCCTTCTTGCACACTATATGGCGCAAGGGACCTGGCCAAAGAACAGAGAGTGTGGTTGGAGGGTGTCCCTATGCCCCAATGATCCAACTGGCTTCACTTGATTACAATCAAGCCCTCACATTTTCAGTCCTTTTAAAGTAATAAATCAAAACATTTTTAAAAGGAAAATGATTGGTTAACAAGTTTAGAAAAATCATGTTCTACTTTTTATAATTGTGTTTGTAGGTTGTGAATTAAAATATGAATGCACATTGAATGGACACTCTGCCCCAGTCCTGGCTTGCGCTTTTTCCTCTGATGGGCAGATGTTAGTTTCAGGGTAAGCAGTTTCACTTAATTTTAGTTATTTTAAGTTTTACAGTAGATGTCTGTGCTTAGATGAACATTTATTTCCCCCTTCTGAAGTGGAAATTGAGTTGTTTTTGTTTTTAAGCACTGAAGTTAATTCAGAAATTACTAAGGAATAGGATGAGAGTGTTTGGAGTGGGGAGAACTCAATTTCAGCTTTGGTGTATGAAAAGCTTTTCTGGACACTTATCTGCATTATTACATGAAGATAATATAAACAGTGGCCTAGAACTTTAAAAAAAATCACTTTGTTTTAAAATATTTCCTTTGTAAAAATTATATACCTACACATGCACACACAGTTTGAAAGTGATATATGTATTATAATGATGTTCTAGAATCTGTTGAAATAAGACTTATAACATTTAACTACCTAAAGGAATTCACTCTCTTTTTGGGGGAGAAAAACACATGCAAAGTGTTTATTTCTGGTGCTAGATTTCTGTACTTTTCCAAAAATTTACTCATAATATTTGTGGGCACATCAGAAAAACTCAAATTTATGTATAAAACCTGTAGATATATGTACAAATTCACAGTTTGCATGTACAAATGCTAGTGTTCTGTGCAAAATACAATTTTTTTAATTGCAAAAAGATGTGCTTATAAATATTTCAGGCATATTTTCTGATATTTCCCCCCCATGTGAATATTGAATCAACAGTACTTAAGATCTACCTACTGTTTAAAAGAATATTTTATAAATATATTTCTCTTTTACAGTTCACCTTAATATGTTTGTAGAGGGTGGATTCTTCTGGTGTTTAAGCAGTGTTCCCTTATTTATATGAACATCTTATTGATTTTAGGGTTTTTTAAATATATCGGAGGCAAAATTCAAATGCCCTCCATGTTTTTTCTATAATAGCACAGGAGACCAATGGAATCTACCACTCCATGTCAACAATGGGTAAAATAATTCACCCCTGGGGAGTTACTTTGTAGCAATGACTTTTCTGTTATCCTGTATGATTTGCAAGGTGGGATACGCATAGGCTTAGGGTTTTAATGCTGTTGTGATAAGTGAAAAGTGCTGTCTATTAAAGTAATGTAACAATTCTCTCAGGATACATAGGACTCCCTTGGTACCATGTTTCAGATGGTTAACCAGTTAAAGTTTTATATTCCTAGTATTAGTGAAAGATTTCACTAATTAGCATCAGTCTTATTGGTTTTGGTTAAACGACTAAACTCTGCTGCTGGAGCCTCGCCAGCTGCCGGGGGCGCGGGGCTGGCAGGCAGACCACGTGTAAAACGTGGGGGTGCTGCAGCACCCCTTGAGCCCATAATTCCCCACCTATATGAACTGCTTAATGGTTAACACTTTAACCAATAGAATTTTAAACCCTATTTACATCTCTAACTAATGCTTTCATCAGGAATTAGCAAAAAAAATCCTAGACTGGTGTTGAAGCCTCCTGGCAATGTAATTGTTCCTTCTAGTAGAGTCAGTATTGTATAAAAATGTGAGGGTGGGAGAGAAAACAGCTATGGATAGTTTTACAAGAAAGGAAAATTTTAATGTTTTGGTAATATTAAATTAAATAACCAATATCGTGGTGGGATCAACTTCCTTATTTTCTGTATTCGAACACTGGTTTTTTTTAAAAGAAGAAAATGCTAAGTAAGGTAGAATATTTGTAATCATTCATGTTTTTATATATTTTAATGACATTATGCATGTTTTTATTCCACATTGTAAGAGATAATTACTTAACCTCTTGTAAGCTGTCAAAGTAGCAACTTGAAATAATTCCAGCAATACTTCAGTCATATGTCCTTTTAATTTCCATTCTATTACCAAAAAATTCTAAATTAAGGAAATGATTCCTTTAAAAAAAAAAAAAGAATGTTGTAGATTAACCAGTAATTAAAGTCATAACAACAAATCCCAGAGGTCAATAACTTTCTTTGTCATTTTTCTTTGTGGTGGTATTTGTTTTGGGGAGTCAAAGGTTCTTTAATTCTCTTTTTTGATATTTTATTTTTGGATCACAAATATGGGAGGAGACTGGGGAGGCAGAGTAATGGTGCTGGGAACCAGACAGGGAAGAAAGCCTAGGGCAAAGGGAGACAGAGAAGTGGTGCTGCTGGGTCAAGACAGTAATTGGAAATGGATGGTAGTTCTCCTATCTTAGGGGTGAGGACATGCCTCTCTGAATATGTCTACACCGCAAAGAAAACATGTGGTTGGCCTGTGCCAGGCTGCTTGGGCTTGTGGGCTGAGGCCTGGGCTTTAGGACTCTGCAGGGCGGGAGAGTCCCAGAGCTCAGACTCCAGCCCGAGCCCGAAAATCTGTTCAGGTATGAAACAGCCCCACAACCCAGCCCGTGAGCCCAAGTCAGCTGGCACAGGCCAGCGCAGGTTTTTCTATACTGTTTAGACATACTGTCTGAGTAGCCAGGGAGAGGCAGTCATTTTTGTATGCCTTAAAGACTGACTTTTCAACCTGAAATTATCTCACATACATTGACAGTGGAATAGAGGGGAAAGTCAGAAGACAAACTAATACACAAGATTTGATACGATTTTTTGGGGCCAGGTTTTGGGCCAGTTGCATTATTTTTGAGGGTCTGATTCATGATTTTTGATCTTTTGAGGTTGGCATCCAGTCTGTATAGCTGTACTCAAGAAGAACTGTATGTGCTGAAAATAAACCTATAACTCTTTGTATTTGGATAATTTTACTAAAAATAGTGATATTTTAACTATGAAGTATTTTATATTCCGTATTGAGCCACTTCCTCTAGTCTGCTTTGCAGATTTTCAAGGTCCAAATTGAAGCAGAAATACTTGGAGGGTAGGAGCATAGGTGCTGGAACTAAGGGTGCTGAAGCGGTTTCCATCATATACAGGGTTCACAGTTTGGTTCAATCGCTCTCAGCACCCCCACTATAAAAATTGTGCCAGTACTCCTGGGTAGGAGAGCCCACACAGTCAGATTTCACAGTGTCCACACAAGGTTGAGCCAACCTTTGCAGCTACTCCCTATACAGGAGCATGGAGGGGACAAATGTGAATGAGCTATTGGTGTGATGGTAGCATGGCCAGTGGATTTATGTACTACACAGATATACTGCCTCAAAAACCTATTGGACTGAGAGGAGCTGTGGGCTTCAGCCACTACTCTTCCCGCTAGGCTGTACCTCAAGCAACTGTATAGGTGTTAAGGGCCTACTTCTAGATTTCAGTGAAGAGGATTGCTATGTCTAACATCTGCACAGTTGCTGCCAGCAAATCTTGTCTGTTTAGACTTTCCTTATGGGACAAAAATTTGTCCCATAGTTTTTAATTATACAGTTTATCTCATCTCTTTCCATGTCATCATTTAATTTAATGTGTTGTTTTTTTTAAAGATCTGTGGACAAATCCATCATAATACATGACACTGTAAGTATTGTGTAATTCAAGATCAGTTTACTGAACTTTTTTTTTTTAGTTTATATCCCTTCACCTAAAATGTTGTCTTCTCAAGACAGAAGAATAGCAAATATGACCTGAAATCTTCAGTGTGTATTTTTTTGGAGTAGGAGTGAGGAAAGTGTTCGTCCATATCAAAGTACAGAGACTCTCGTGCGCGCCACCTTTTTCTACACTTCATTCTTTTCTTTTCTTGGTACTGTACAACCGAATCACGGTACTGTATACGTATGTATCTGCACATTCAAGTGGATGAAATTTGTAAGTCTTATGTGTCATATCATCAAAAGCATGCAAGATTGCAGTTATTGATACAGGGGGAAAAATTGGAGTTTCCTGAATCAGTAATAGTTGTTTTAGGAATCCTTTAGTATATTATATGTACAAACATGGGCAATTCAAGGGGAGTGGTTAAGAAATAATAGCATTCTTTAATATCATACACTTTTTACATCTTATTGCTTAGACTCATTGCTTCACAGTAGGAATAATACCACTGAAAACTGTGGTAAAGCCTTCCTAATTCATCTGTACATAATATTTAACTTTTGTCTTTCACAATATTAAAATTACTAATCTGTCTTCCTGAGCGTGAAGGATAAACACATTTTGCCTATACAGTTACAGTGGTACAACTTTTGTGTATAGTCAACACCTAAGGTTGAATGTGTTTAGGAATTCTTGTCTCACATAGAAGTGTAATGGTCCCTTACGTATTCAAATGTCAGTTGGTTTAAAGTGCTCACCCAGACCTGAAAGAATGAGTCCTAATCAGAATATGAGCAAGGTGACACCAAAGGCATAATTTGGCCCCAATATTTTTCCTGTCTCCTCACCAGTGTAAATTCACAAATAAGTGAGGTTACTCTTGATTTATAGTGGTGTAACTGAGAGCATGATCTGGACCTGAACTTCCCGGGAACTACAAGACATAGGAGAGGAAGCGTATTCACTCATTAAAGTCACAGAACTGGGAGATGTGAATTCTATTTCTGGTTCTTAAACAGACTTCCTATGTGATGGTGGGCAAATTACTGTGCCTGTGGGGCTGGATCATGCCAGGCCTTCCCTGGGCGCTGACTGCTGCTGAAATACTTTTTGGACTCTATGCTTATTGTGACAGCAGCCGAAAGGTGATGAGGGAGGCATCTCTAGCCTCCCAGCAAATCGGAGTCTGAGGGTGTGTCCAACCAGTCATATAGCCTGTACAAAATCGAGCCATACTTGGTTTAGAGAGGAGAAGAGCTCTTGGCATTTGCCTCATGAGACCTCTGCAAGCAGATGTCCCAGCTGACCATGGCCTCACTGGGTAAATTGTGGTAACCAGGCTGGGATGGATTGTATTTTCTTTTTCTTCATCAGTGTCAATATTGATTTATAGTGAGGTTTAGAAAGATTCATTGCTTTCTTTAAGTTATCACTTCATTTAAAAAAAAAAAAGCATGATTGCTGACTACTTAAAGAAATAAATTATTTGTTCCACAGTTCTGTTTAGTCCTATAATGTTAATTGGGAGATAATTCTCAGATAAATTGTGAGATCTGAATAACAGGTAAATACCAATGGCACAACCATGAGAATATTTTGCTGCTTTCATGTTCTCAGAATCTTCTGAGTGTATGGAAACATAGTTAAGAAGCATATGGAAAAACAGACTTTCAACCTTCTGCATCCAAATATGAGACAATAAGAAAATGAGAGATACAGAAAAATAGTAATGCATGAAGTTTAATAATGAATGTGACAGGGAAGAAATTATTTGACAGAATATTTTTTTTAACCTTGGATTTTTGTTTAAACATTATGGGGAAAAAATCTGATGTACTTTATAGTAATAACAGTGAAAGAACAATAGGTCTGCATCGGATGGAGATAAATTTCAGTCCAACATAAGGGACATATCCCTCATGAGGGACAGTTCAGAAGTATGAGAGGAAAAACAGGAAAGTTGACAGGTCAATTAGAATAACTTGTTTTTGTTTTTTTTTTTTTAAATTCTGACAATGTCTGTGAAAGGAATCATGCTACACTAAAGAGAGACTCTTAAACATTATTTAAAGGATTGGGATCGTTGATTTGTTTTTGTGAATGGCAGCATCTAGTGGCCACATATGCAAACCACAGTTGCATAATCCTTGTGATGTTACAGACCCTGTTTTTTTTATTTAAAGGTTGCATCCTGAATTCTATTTGAGTTTCAGTTATAAGTTCACTGTGATACGTTATTAATTCTAGTATTTTGGAAGAAATGTTTTTTTATTCTGATGAATAATCAGCCTATATAGAATTTTAGAAATGTCAGTTGAATATATTATATTTCTGTCTGCCAGGTACATTGAGGGACAGCTGTGTGTTCTAGTGGGATTGAACATGGGGCTTCAAGTCAGGAGATTTGAGTTCTATTCCCAGGTCTGATGCTGACTTTCTGTGTGACTTTTGGCACATTATTTACCCTCTTCGTGCCTCAGTTACACCGTCTTCAGAATTGAAATCATTATGCTTCCCCATCTTTGTAAAGTGCTTTGAGTTAAAAATTGCTATATAAATAAAAATGATTAACTGTGATTTTTATTTCTGTTTGACCTAACAAATGCAATACTTCTTATTTGCAGAAAACTGGGAGCATCCTGCACACTTTAACTCAGCATACCAGGTGTGAAATCCATATAATCCTATATTAACCAAGTAAAGTATTTAATTTGTGATTTTAAATTTCAATTATTGAATTGCTTTTGTTTCTAGATATGTTACAACTTGTGCCTTTGCACCAAATATTCCATTACTTGCAACAGGTTCAATGGATAAAACTGTGAATATCTGGCAATTTGATCCAAAGCAACATTGTGCAGGTAAGTACATGCATTTTTTAAACCCACTCTTTTTATACTTCCAGTATGATATAGTTGTAAACCTATTGGGAGATGCTATACAGACTGCTTTACCCTAGTATGTGCTCAGTGTGTAATCTTAAATAGTATAGGCCCAACATTTGACCTTTCTTAAAATTGTTATTTACTATTGGGAAATGTCCTGTATGTCGGAAAAGGAAGAAAAAATCTTTCAAATGTACCACTCCTTCTTTAAGGAAATTTTAGACCTAAACAAAAGAAGTGTTTTCTCTTGCATCTCTTTTTCTTACTCTCTGGGCAGCACTTAACTGACCAATATTATTCCCAGAGCAACACACACTTTGCCAGTGACACTTGTACACAAATAATATGAGAAACAGAAAATACAAGTTAATTGCAAGCATAGTTGGCAATAGGAAAAAAAATATATTTGCTAATTAATATAGACAAAATAAGTCAGGAAACAAACATTCTAGCTCATAAAAGCTATGTTACAAAGGTATACCAAGAGCAACTTTCAATGCACAAGAGCAGTTCTGTTTTTCTTATATCTTATTTGAAATTTTCCTTCTCTACTTGTTTCCAAGGAAGTGGACTGGAAGATGAACCTAAGATGTCTATTGAGAACTGGTCAGAGGAAGAGGTCTCAGTCTGGCTTTGTGCACAAGGTTTAAAAGACCTTGTTGGGATTTTCAAGATGAATAACATTGATGGCAAAGAGCTGCTGAGTCTTACAAAACACAGTCTGACTAACGACTTAAAAATTGGTAAGAATGTAAAGGCAATAAAATTGTAATCTTTTATAGGAATTTAGGAACTTTTAGGGTGGAAGGAGGTCAGGAATTCCATGTAGGTATATCCTCTCCTTTAAGTTTACAGTTATCCTGCCACTCTATTTTTTTTGTTAAATACAGTACATAGCCAAATACTGTTGATACTCTGTTCATCCAAAATACTTGTGTGTTTTTTGGGTTTTTTTTAAGTTTTCCCATCCCTAGAGACAACAAATGTACAACAATCTTGCATTGGCAGGGAGTGGACTAAGTTTCCTATTCTATAATTCTCAACTCTGAAATCTGAGGTGGAAGAAAGTAATTTCAATTTCTTTACACACATACATGTTGTGATAAATGAAGTGTGTGTGTGGGGAGGGGGGGCATAGCTCCCTTTGATGGACACCCAGCCAGTCAGTTAGCTGTAAAATCCCTCTTCGTAGCTGTTCTCTAATTGCTTTACCTGTAAAGCGTTAAAAAGTCCCCCAGGTTAAAAAATAAAAAATGGGCACTTGACCAAAAGAGCCAGTGCGCAGGCTAGAACTTTTTAAAATTGGGAAAGAAACTTTCCCTTTGTTCTCAGGAGAAGGAAACACGGAGCAGCAATGCTATAAGCAGGAATGCTGTGTAAGGCTTGAACCAGGTATAAAAATTCATCTTCCATACCTAGAAGAAATCATTGGACAGGGCATATTTAAATAGATGCGATTAGGTTTATTTCTTTATTTTGGCTTTGGATCTCCTCTGTGCTAACCCCAGATGCTTTTATATTGCTTGTAACCTTTAAGCTGAACCTCAGGAGAGCTATCTTGATGCTTAATTTTTGTAATTGTTTCTTTTAAGATCTAGCAAAAAGCCTAAGTTCCAAATATATTTCCTTTCTTTTTGTTTTTAATAAATTTTACCTTTTTTAAGACCAGGGTTGGATTTTTGGTCCCAAAGAGGTATGTGCATATGTTGTTTGATTAGCTGGTAGCAACAGCTAAGTTCCTTTATTTTCTTTCTCAGCTCTTCTTTGAAGGGGGAGGTGAAAGATCTTCAGGGTACCCCCCAAGGAGGAATTTCCAAATGTTCCTTCCTGGGTTCAAGGGTTTTTTTGCATTTGGGTGGTGGCAGCGTTTACCAAGCCAAGGTCAGAGAAAAGCTGTAACCTTGGGAGTTTAATACAAACCTGGAGTGGCAAGTATTAATTTTTAAAATCCTTGCGAGCCCCCACCTTCTGTACTCAAAGTGACAGTGAGGATTCAGCCTTGACATGTGTACACGCTATAGTCAATGATTCTAGCTAATGTAAGCAGTGAACTGTTCTTTGTTGATTTTTTTCCTGTCAGTCTAAAGAATCTGTGTGTGTTTGAAACATGTAGAGGCCATCAACCCTGGATTTAGTTGTGAATTATTTTGGGTGGAAGATACTGTAATTGAAAGAAATCTCATAAACAAAAATATGTGCTTTTCGCTAGATTTTTTTTCCGTTAGCCATAGACGTTACGTTAGTTTCTAAAGTTAGTTAGTAGGGATTAGAAGAAGCTTGCTTGGTACAAGTAGTTTTTAAAACTATTAATCAAAAAGATACCTGGTATACAGTCCTACAGTTTTATGCCAATAAAGTTGGGAGCTATATTGCAGAAGTCTGCCCAGAGGAAGTACTCTTCTATCAGGGCTGGGCTGTGGATGTCTGGCATGCCCAGTCAGCTGCTGAGTTGTGACTGGGGACAATAGCAGGGCAAGCAAGGTCAGAAAGCCGGGAAGTCAGGGTTGGGCACTAGCATGTCAGAGTTGAACCAGGTCAGGATACCAAGAAGTCAGGGCTGGGTGCCAGGTTACAGATAACAATCCAGTAGTGAAATCAAGCACAGATCAGGGTCAGAGGCCGGAGTCTAGGGTCTGAAGCAGAAGTAAGCAGGCAGGCAGTCTTGTTGTTGCTCAGACAGCTCACCATCATGGCTTCCTAATTTATATACTGGTATTGGCCAGTCAGTGAGCTGGGAGTGGCCTCTGCTTAGGCCCTGTTGGTGGTACTTCCTGCTGAGCCTAGCTTTGCAGGGTCCTCCTATGCACACCTACCTCTAATGGCAATGCAGAGGCGTCAGTGGCCCAGAACCCCAATGGGCTCAGATTCTAGCCCTACAAGTTCTTACATACATATACTAATTGTGAGAGGCCCCAGGGTACAATTTGGACTGTTGAATCATTGTGCCCCCTTAACTCTCCAGTCTGGTGTGTCCTATGCCCTGCTTTGCAGTGTGAGCTGCCACTTGGCCCACTCACCCCTGCCTCTAGCGTGCAAGTCACCCCCAGACAACTACTAGAGTGCTATGCTCAGCCACTCTTGAATTACACATAAGGCGACACCTGCATATCCCTCAGCCCCAGCTTTGCACGGCACCCCAGAAATGTGCGTCTTACACTGCTCAAGACCTCATTGATCAGAGTACGCTCATTAGTTTGTCATTCCATCAAAGGGTATGAATATGCACCAGCCCTTGTAACCGGAATAGATTCCCCAAACTTAGGTCAAAAACACACTGGCTTAGAGAAAACATAAAATAAGTATATTAACACAGAAATATAGATTTTAAGTGATAAGTGGTAACAAAAGGTAAAATCACAGTCTAATTCCTAAACTTTATCAAGCTAAGTCAAGTTTGAAGTAACAAGGTTTCTCTTACCCAATTGCCTACAGCAGTCTGTGCTAACTGGAAAGCTTTTCCAGTTAGGACCACTCCCCCCAGTCCAAATGTTCCTTTGTCTTCCAGATGATCTTGTTGCCTTCAGAATAGGTAGGGAAGGAGAGGTGGTCTGGGGCCTTTGTTCCCCCTTTTAATGTCTTGACTCTTTTTACTGGAAAAGTCCTTGCTGCGTCATGGGGTCAGGCAGCTCCATGGTTTACGCGCTCGAGCAACTATCTTTCATGTGAATTATAAATTTCTTGTTAACAACTCCTCCCCTGCTAGTGAATGGCCGGTGATGGTTGCTTTACACCTGGCTGGGTGTTGGTCGCTCTTTTGTTGCCACTGAAGAGCCAGTCTGTGGACATTGCCCAGACTCCTGTTTCAGTAGCAAACATACAACAAAATTTCATGACTTCATGTACCATGATACACAGATTTTAACAGGACAGTGATGTTCAAAAGACCATAACTTTTCCAATGATACCTCACAAGGCATGCTTTGTACAAATAGATCATAACCATATACAAGTGGTGAGTATGGGGGTACAGGGTATTATTTTGAGGTACTGTGTCACACTAATAGACAAGGTCACAACAAATATTTTACAATGAGGTACTAGTATATGTCAGATCACAGGAGGCATTATTGCATGAACTACCTCATTGGGTTCTAGAAGTCAGTAGTTAGCTCTTGCAATTCTGAGAGTAGGTATCCATAAAAGACCGTTCTCCCAAAGAAGACCACTTCTGAAAAGCAAATGATAAAATCAATTTCTGTATAAATTTTATTAAACGTTGGAGATGGCCTAAAACTGTGCTGCGGTGCTAATCAGCTGAGACTAATCAGATAATGCTGTCTACAGGGTTATGTGAAAATTGAAAGCTGTGGGACTGATAGTCTCCAGGAGGACTGACCCACTGTACATATCACACTCAGTACTAAGATGACACCACTGAGAACTAATTACAAACTACAAATAAGAAAATGAAATCTGATTTGGCAGAACCTGTGATAAGGATTGGTTATAGGATGCAGAGAAAAACAATGTATTGATTTTAAATATTTGAGTTAGAATAATCAGGAATTGACTCTAACCAAAAAAAAAAAAAGTGTCATTTTTTAATATTACAAGCACTGCACCCCAAAGAGAGCTGTTAAAACATGCAGGCACATATCTGAGCCACGCTTTCAAGGTTGGTAAACCCAAATTTTGACAAGTGCAATGATTTTTCATATTTGTTTGCAAACGTCTGTGATACTTTATGGAGCAAATACAACCCCAATCTCTGCAATAGTGGAGGTCCCCTTAACAGCAGAATCAGTGATACAAAGAGACAGCTGGATAGTGGGCATGGAGCCCAGCTCTATGAGAGACTCTGTATGTGACTGCATGGAAGACATGGCCAGAAGATCTGCTGCTTCATGGATCTTTCTGTCTTCTCCTTACCGCAGGATGCGTTAGGATTGTGTCTTTGGGCTGAAGTAGCCTCCATGCGTTAGATTCAATTCCACTGCCATTCCAAGGAGATATTCAGTGTTCAAACCACTGGCCTGTGTTTCCCTGGGCTTGCACCTTTATGCCTCATTTTTTAATGCTCTTTTTTAATTAAACTCTGAATACAAAGGGCCAGTTTTGTTACCAATGTCTGTCCCGCGAGGGTTTGTGAACCCAAGCATTATGGCTAGAACACAGTGATCCTTCATGTCAATGTCCTTGAATTCCAGGCAATTCACAAAGCTAATGTGCTTTTCTCCCTCACACCATGGACTTGTCATACCACAGTCATCCAAACCAACCACACAACAATCTACTAACAAAACAGACAAGAGAAGGGCACGGTCAATCAGCATTGTCAAGAAGTTATGAACTAGGACTTCTGCATCAAGAAGGGCATTTCTCCCATTGCGCACTGACAAGGTTATTAGAACCAGCTGGCCAATTATCTCATTTGGAGATTTTTTTCAAATCAGACATGGTCCCTGAAGAACAGTGTACTCAAAATTGTCTTTCGGGTCTGGGGTATTCCTTCAGTTGACCTATTTGCAACAAAAGACAAGAAGAAATGCCATCAGTTCTGTTCGCGAGCAAGTCATGGTCCAGGCTCATTAACTGATGTTTTTCTCCTGAGGTGGGGACTGAGTCTCATGTACACAGTCTCCCTATTCCAACCTTCAAGCAACCCTTAAGTTTATTTGCAAGACTACATCAAGATAATTCTTCTAGCTTCAACTTGGGTGAGACAATGCTGGCTCTTGAATCGAGAGGCTGTGAATATCCAACTTCTGTGGCCTCTGCCTCTGCTTTCAGAGCTACTGTCCCAGCAGCATGGATGGATGTTGCACCTGGACCCAAAAATCCTGTACCTTTATGGCATGGCTATTGAGTGGTTAGGCAGGGAAGCACTGCCCAGTGGCAGTTCAGAAGGTATTGCTTACCAGTAGAAAACGATCCACTTATTTAGCAAAGTGGAAACTATTTCGAATCTGGTCCACTCCACATACCGCCATCAGAAGCTAAGATTCAGGGAATTTTATAGTACCTGTTATATCTCAAATCCTCATGCCTCTAAGCTACCTGATAGTTCACTTAGCAGTGATCTCAGCAGTTCACCGTCCCATTCAGAGATCAGTTTTTTCAAACCAGATGGTCTCTGGATTTTTAAAGGGGATTGTTTGACCTCTTCACCCCCCCTCCCCCCCAGTAAAGAATGCGTTGCCACTTTGGGGTCTTAGCACTGTATTAACTGCTTTAATGCCCCCTCTTTTTGGGCCAGTGGCCGCCTCTTCTTTGCCTCATCTGTGTTCTTATTGCTATCACGTCAGCCAGAAGAGTGGATGAGCTACAGGCTCTCATGGCAGGGTTTTTCAAATACAATGTTTTTCAAACAAAAGTAGCTTTGAAGCCACAACTGAAGTTGTTAATTAGGTGATATATGCTTTTAATTTGAATATACTTACTGTTTTTGTTTTAGTTTTTCCCAAAACCATATTCATATGAGGACAAAACATCTACATACTTTGTATGTAATGAGAGCATTATCCTTTTATCTGAACAAGACTAAGCCTTCCAGGCTGTTTCCTTAGCTATTTTGTTTCTTACATTATCCAAATGAGTGGCCAAAGAGTAAACACAGACAATTTCTAGATAAATTATGCACCGTATTACCACAGTTTATGGGGTAGTGAAAGCTTTTCTTCCACAGACTATTGGCTTGTACAACAAGAGCTCATACTGCACATTTGTAGGACTGCCCCCTCATCCTCGATGCATGCCTTCACTCATCATTACACCGTCAAAACTGTACTGAGATATGGTGCAAATTTTGGGAAGGCTGTTTTGCAGTTACTATTTAAGTAGACTCCAAGACCCACCTCCCAACGGTAGTGCTTGTAAGTCACCTGAGTGGAATACATGTGTGCAACCACTCAAAGAAGAAAAAAGTTACTTACCTGTATTATAACTGTTCTTCGAGACATTGTTGTACAAGAGTATTCCATGACCCATCCTCCACCTGTTTTTCCATGTTGTAGCGCAAAGGAACTGAGGGAAGTCAGGATGACGCCACCAGTATATAGCCTTGGGAGGGGACAGGAGAATGTACTGCCCCGATGGGTACTTCTGCAGAAAACTCTCCAGCTCCAGTGTGCTGGGCGCGTGCACACCGGAATGGAATACACATGTGCAACAATATCTCAAAGATAAAAGTTACAACACAGGTAAGTAGCTGTTTTTTATAGCATCATGGCCCTCCAATGCCTGTCTGTTAGCAGTGTTAATAGTGCCTGTGCTGTCAGAGAGAGAAGGCCAGAAGGGGAGCAGGTGGGGAGCTCCATCCCCAACTGCTTTAAAAGTGTAGTAAAAACACTTTTTTATTAAATTACTACCAAGAATTGGATGGGGACAGGAGGAGCCACTTCATCCACGTCCCTGGGAAAGCAGATACTGTTTAGGACACCTATGCTTTGGGTGTCCCTAAACCTCCAACTGCCAGAAGCTGGGACTGGACAATAGGGGATGAATTACTTGAAATTGCTCTGTTCTGTTCATTCCCTCTGAAACATCGGGCACTGACCACTGTCAGAATACAGGATACTGGGCTAGGTGGACTACTGCTCTCACGCATTATGGCCATTCTTATGCTCTCGTAATAGAGGCTAAATATTTGGGAACCATATATCCTCTAAGCTGACTGGGTGTTGCAGGAATTTCTGTGTAGAGTGAAGTGTATCCACCCCCAGTGAGGCTACAGCGAGGGGCAGCAGCAGGGGAGGAGGCGCACATGTGATGGCAGCCCCATGCCCCGGTACCCACCACAGGGGAGGCGAGGGGGCTTCCTGTACCTGAGAGGGGCCCTAGGAGCTCGTGCAGTGACAGTGGTGTGGGGTGAGTGTGTTGCCAGGGGGATGCAAGGGGGCCCCTCCCTCAGAGCTCGCTGCTGGCGGTGGGGAGAGGGCTGAGGGGAGTCTTCCTCTCTGGCCCCAGCCCTGGGGCAGCCTGCTTGCACCCCAAACTCATCCCCAGCCCTGCCCCACCCCAGAGTCTGCCCCCCCCACCCCAATCCTCTGCCCTAGCCCTGAGCCTCTCCCATACCCTCATCCCCCCCCATCCCCAGCCAGAGCCCTCATCCCCCCCATCCCCAGACCTGAGCCCCTCCTGCATCATGAACCCCTCATCTCCAGCTCCATCCCACAGCCCTCACCACACATCCCCAGCCTCACTCCTGCGCCCCCTTCCTCTGCATCCCTTCCCATCCCCAAAATCCCTCCCAGAGCCTGCCCCCCTCACGCCCGCCTGCACCCAAACTCCGTCCCAGAGCCTGCACCCCCACCCCCTTCCTACATACCCTATCCTGCCCCCAAACTCCCTCCCAGAGCCTGCACCCCTCACCCCCTGCCCCAGCCTGGAGCCTGCATCCAGCACCCAGACTCCACCCCAGAGCCTGCATCCCAGACTCCCTCCCAGAGCCCAATCTCTCACCCCTTCTGCACCCAAACTCCTTCCCAGAGACTGCACCCTGCCCCCCTCCAGCACCCCAATCCCCAGCCCAGGGCCTGCACCCTAGACCTTCTCCCCCAACCCAAACTCCCTCCCAGAGCCTTAGGCAGGTGGGGGGCAGAGTTTGGGGGGGCGGGTTCTGAGCACCACCAAAATTTCTACAAACCTGCCACCCCTGCTACAGATAGTGGCTTCTTTGCAGTACTTTTTGGGGGGGAGGGGGAATTGCAGGCCCTATCTGCTACCTCACTCTTGGTTCTGCATTCCTTTGGAATCGATTCTCTTCTCTCCAAGGTGCCCAACAGCAGTTGTCCACAAGCCAACAGTGTCCATCCAGTTATTTCAAAGGGGCACCATCAACTTGAAAATCACATTTCTGTGAGGGAGTGGTCTGCCTGCCACAGATCCTATCACCCAACATTATTAAAGCTGAAAGAAGTCAGCAATAAAAAAAATTCAGGGTGTTTATTTTGTGCATTTGACAGCAATTTCTGTAGTCATCTTTTCCTTTGCTGGAAAGACCCTTTAAACATCAACAAGGGAGTTGAAAAACATAGTTTTTCAAGAAAGGAAATATTAGGATATCTGTTTAAACAGTGCTCTATCAGAAAATGGATATTAAATTAGCCAATTTTAAAATCATTCAAGTTGATAGTATCCCTTTAAATAAGAGTCAGTGTCCTGATATTCTGAAATGCTGTACGCTCACAAGTCCCATTGACATGCTTCTGAACATTAGGCCACAAATTTATTTGGCGTAGGATAGAAAATAAAATTAATTCAAAATTACTTATTTTCTTATTTTATCTAACCAAAATTACAATAGAAGTACCTCTTCTTTCTTATCTGCGATGGGCTCACAACTTGGATTGCAAAGTATGAAAGTGTTGCATAGATCGTAAATAAAAATAGTTTCTCTCAGCCTAAAAGCTTTTAGGATTTCTCCCAGCCTGTCTGACTTACAGTTTAATCTGTGTGTTTAATCTGTGTGTTTAATCTGTGTGTTTAATCTGTGTGTATCATGTCTCAAGATGGCTGGGTGTCTCCTTTTCCACTCCTTGGTATCCCATTCCCTTTGATCTGGAAATGCAGCATTTACGAGGATTCAGATAGCCAGTTGTGAAAGAGCCACATTGTCCTTTTAGACAGATTTCAGAGTAGCAGCCCTGTTAGTCTGTATTCGCAAAAAGAAAAGGAGTACTTGTGGCACCTTAGAGACTAACAAATTTATTTGAGCATAAGCTTTCGTGAGCTACAGCCACAAGTATTCCTTTTCTTATTGTCCTTTTAGTCCTTACACAGTAATTCTGTTTTTATTTCTGCAGTTCAGCCATGGTTGATAACTGATATATAATATAGGTGTTTTTCCTTATATTGTTTTCTGTTAGTTTCTTACATCTTTAGTCTTTACTTGAGTCCTGATTTGCATTTAATAAAAAGGGTTTCTTTGCTTCCCTGCAAAGGCGTTTAATCGAAGAGAAGGCAACCAGCAGAGGTTCACATAACATTTCATTAGCCCCTCTGATTGTTTTTGACACCTCTTTGAAAGAGTGCTTCATTACCATGCAAATAGAACTAGCCTCTGTTCCCAGACTAATTGTCATCTAACATAATATAAAGAACACAGTGATACATTTCACAAGTTTTTGGACAGCAAGATACTGACCATCACAGACATGTTTTCTAGTCAAATATAGTCTCATAGTCAAACAAGGTGCGGAAAATTTGCATTATTTGCAAACATAGTTGCCTGTTCATTGCAGCTATATGATGAGGACAAGCTTAGAAAAAAGATAGCAGGAATAAGAAGTATATTCTTCTCACATCACCAGCCCATAATAGAAGAGTTGTTTCACCCAGTAGACAGGTCAATCAAGTGTGCTGGTGCCATGGTTTCCCTCAGAGTCCCTTATCTCTCTCCAGTTTTCCAAGAGTTTAGACAAGTTCTGCTTTGCCAAAAAAAACATGGTGAATCTTGATTAAAAGTAGTATTAAAGGGCTTCAGATGAAACCCCCCAACCCTCCCAGCACAACCAGACTTTCCTGCAAAGGACTTGGAATACCTTTTCAGAGAGGTGTTACGTGTACTGGAGCTCAAAACAGGAAATCTCCTAGAGATCAGCCTCCTAGGCTGTAGCATTCCTTGGCCAGTTGGTACAGTTTGTGGATTGTTTTGAGATAACAGGTTTTGCATCCAGTTGAGATCAAGAATCCTTGATGATGTCTTCTATGTCTAAATGGTACATTATATCAACCAATAAAGAAGTCTCTGTATCTTGAGCAGGAAAAATAAGGAGCATCAAAAGTGCATCTCTGGCATGAAAATTACTTACTAGGTTACCAAAAAAAAAAAAAAAGACTTTTCATCCACCAGTGTTACCCATCTAACAGGAAAACAGCAGCAAAGTGGGCTTGCCCAGTTACCAGAATTTTCTCCTACAAAAGTGGTTGTTGAACCCCAGAATTCTTCATTGTTTTCAAGACGTGGAGTTCTTTCAACATGGATCTGTTTGCAATGGGAAGCAAGCTCAAGAAATGTTGCAGTCAGTTAAAGGAAGTAAGGGCCTGGAAAACAGGGATTTTTCCATTCTCTGGATAGAACACTTAAAGTATACTTGTCCTCCTCGATCCTTCATCTCTGAGGTGCTGTGAAAAGTGGTAGCGGATATGATGCGTGATTCTTTCCATGTTCCATGAGGACCAGAACATTTACCTTTTCTCCTTTTACCTGAATCCAGTCAATTTTTGGCACTCACCAGACTTGGTCAGCATTTTATATTACTGGCACCCAGGAATTCAGGACAGTCAATAGGACAGAGCTGGTAATGCCACCATATAGTTAAAGTTGTCTGACACTTCCAGTTATAAGAACCTGTTTTCAATTTCATATTACTTTGCCAAACTTTAACTATTCAGGCTGAAATTTTCCATGCCAAGTTTCAGCAAAAATGGTTCAGCCATTTCCAAGAAATGCATTTAGGGAAAAATACTTTGCCCATCTTAAAATATTTCTCATAACCATTCAGTTTAGAAACTCTAGCACCTCCATGCTTTGAAGTAATTACTTGAAATTTGGCAGGACAGTTGAGTTGGTTTCAGGAATATGCCTATGGGTGTTCCCACGAAAAATTGCCCAAATTTGGCCAAGTTATCTCAAAAAATTCAATTTGCATATGCTCAGCAGAGGCTTGTTAGTGCGTGGCAGGTACATTCTGTGAAAAATTCATCAGCACTGAGCATGCTGCAGCCCAGGATTTCAGGGAACTGAGCAGGACTTTTCTTGCAGTTGCTGCTTCCAGTTATTGTGGGCTGCTGTGGCACTGTGGATCTGAGTTCTCTCCTGAGCTCTCAGTGCTCCATTGCTGGTTCCCAGACAGTGTGGAGGAGGAATGTCCCCTCTGCATTTGGGTTGGTAAGAGCTGACCCTTGAAGGAATGGGGGTGGAGAGAGTATATGGAGATAAGGAACCCAGCAATGAAACTTGAACTGGCTAGGCAAGGGGTTTTGGGGACATTGGGAGACAGGATGAGAGGGAGACTACGACTGGCTAGGGAAAGAGACTGTGACATGGAGCCAGAGTCGAGAACTGAGATGAGGAGCCTGGGGGGAGAGATTAGAGCGAGAAATTGGGGTGGAGGGAAAGTGAAGTCAGGAAGCCCATAGAGGAAGACTGGGATGAGGAGCTGGGGGATGGGGTGGGTGGGTAGTTAGGTTGGTAGACTGGGACCAGTTAAGTGGTGAGACGGACTAGACCAAAGAGCTGGGGGCAGGAGTGGGGAGGAGACAGGACTGGCACGTAGGGTAGGTGAGAGGGGATGGAGAAGAAGGGGGTCAGGTCTGAGGGGAACGAGGACTGAAAGGTCTATAGCATCTAGAGCCTATGCCTTTCAGAACCTGGAATGGAAAGCAAGATTCCTCAGTCAAAACACTCATCTGCTGCTAGCAAGTAACTGTGAAACCCATTGCAAAGTATGTATCTCATTCCTCTCTACTGCTGGTCCATGTAGACAAAGACAGCCTACTACTGCTATCAGTTATTCAACTACGATTCATGGGAATATGATGTCACATGGTGGAATTCGTTTTTTCAGTTTACTTGTTTTTTAAACTCGGAAAATTACATCAAAAAATCTATGTCTTATGGAAAGAAATAGTTTGTGACAGTATAATCATAGACTAATGTAATGCAAATACATACGGAGACCAAATGAAGGTTGCACAGACAAACCTAATTCTGGCATTTTCTAATTTTTGAGTGCTTGACTTTGCAACCGTAATATTCTTCTAATGTAGTTTTTTGATTCATAAATAAAATGAAGGAAGTTTACATTGCAAATGAGTTGCTATGGACACTTGTCTTTTGGAACTCACTCAGCTGGAGGCATAGTGATTTACTGAGCTAAGGATAATTAAGGATATGATTTGGTTACAGAGACTTTAACAGATCTCCGTGACTTCTTCAGCTTGAGCCTCGGGGTGGGCAGGACTCGGGCTTCAGCATCAGCCCCACCATGACCATAGCCTCATTTTGTACATTTTTCCCATGACTGTTCCATGTATTTTGCTTAATTTTACGGTGGCAAAATTGTCTCCATAATCATCCTTCTGTCTTGTTGCACGTTTATCAGGCTCTGTAGAGTAAATTTTAGTGCCTTCTTGAATGTGACATTCCAAAGACGAATCCTGAGTGCTTGGGATCCAGTATGTCTGAGACCTTCTCCAGCTTGTCCCCCCAGTGAAGATTTGAGGAGTTGTTGAGCATGCACCATTTATTCCAAATGGTAATGCTGTGTGCTGGGCTGGGAATAGCTCAACAGAAATCTATCCCAACTACCTGGCTGGAAAATGTGGCTTTTATGAAACTAGTTTTTCAGAAATAATGTTTTAGATTAACTAGGAGAGGGCTTTTGAGGAGGCAACTGGGATGACCTAATCCTGCTTGACAGAAATTTAGGAAGCCTGTCTGTGTGTTCTAGATTGGGCAAAGATGGTTATAAAAAAATATGATTTTGAGGTATGGAAGTAAAAAAAAAAAAAAAAAAATTATGATGTTTTGCTTTGCTTTCCTTTGTTTTTTTTTTTTTTCCTTTGCAAATTCACCTTTGGGCTTATTGCAATATTAACATGCAAAAGACTCTCTAAGACGGGGTGGGCAAATTTTTTGTCCCGAGGGCCACATCTGGGTGGGAAAATTGCATGCAGGGCCATGAATGTAGGGCTGGGGGAAGGGGTTGGGGTGCGGGAGAGAGTGCAGGGTGTGGGAGGGGGTGTGGTGTACAGGAAGGGGCTCAGGGCAAGGGGTTGGGGCGGAGGAGGGGTGCGGAGTGTACAAGGGGGCTCAGGGCAGGGTGTTGGGGTGCTGGAGGGGTGCGGCACCAGGCTCAGGGCAGGGTATTAGGGCGCAGGAGGGGTGCGGCACCAGGCTCAGGGCAGGGTGTTGGGGTGCAGGAGGGGTATGGGGTGTGGGCTGCAGCCCGGTGCTGCTTACCTGGAGCGGCCCTGGGGTGGCAGCAGGCTCAGACTGCCTGCCTGCCCTGGCCCCGCACCGCTCCTGGAAGCAGCCAGCACGACGTCCTTGCAGCCCTGGGGGAGGGAGGGCAGAGAGCTCTGTGCCCTGCCCTTGCCTGCAGGCACTGCACCCCGCAGCTCCCATTGCCCACAGTCCCCATTCCCGGCCAATGGGAGCTGCAGGGGGTGGTGCCTGCAGGTGAGAGCAACACATGTCCGTCTCTTCCCCCCCCCCCCCCCCCCCGGGGCTGCAGGGACATGGTGCTGGCTGCTTCGGGGAGCGGTGCGGGGCGCGCAGCACCACAAGGGTGGCAATCCCTCGGGCTGGATCCAAAGCCCTGGTGGACCAGATCTGGTCCACGGGCTGTAGTTTGCCCACCCCTGCTCTAGGAATAAACAGGAATTTATTATCATATTTCCATCCTTGTGTTACATGTCATATCAACCTTATAAAGAAATGTGGGGCAATTTTGCTTCTAATTTTTCTTACTCTCTGGCATCTGCTGTCATTTCTGATTAAAATGACTCCCACAACAATGTGACTGAGTTTGAATCCTCTAGCATACATTGTCTGAGACAGTTGATTAATTGTACAGTAAAGCAGGAAGCACTGGTGTGTTAAAAGCATGTTGGCAGATCATGATAGTTTTGCATGACAGTCTACAGATAAAGTACAGTAGTTAGACTGAATGGTTTGGGTAGCAAACCTTTACTCCAGTAACAAAGATTGAAAATTATACCAGACTAAGAACTATCATTTGCTATATTCAGTACTCTCCCATTGCTGGAAACCCAGTGACAGATTCAAAACCAGCTTCAAACAACAGGCAAAAAAAGGGAAGCTTTATGGTATTGCTTAACATATGCATCTGCGACAGGGATGGATCACTTGATGATTACCTGTTCTGTTCATTCCTTCTGGGGCACTTGGCATTGGCCACTGTCAGAAGACAATATACTGAGCTAAATGGACCTTTGGTCTGACCCAGTATGGCGATTCTTATGTTCTTATGTTAATCAGTTAAAGTTTGTAATGCACTATTGTATTGCTCTAAAAATCACCAGAATACACACACACTGTAGTCCTGTGTCTGGAGGCTAGTCATTCCCTTAAGTCTCCAGCATTGTTAGAGAACTGTTCCTTGAAAAACATCCCAATGTTTGGCAGTTATGCGTGGACCCAGACTCAAACAGATGGGCTCCACTTCTGCAGCAAGAGGCTGTGATGACTTAAAATTCCCACACACCATCTTTATATAAAGGAGTCAGTTAAATCTAGGGATCCCTGAAAAATGTTTTAATCAACCCTTCCCGAAAGTCTATGGCCCTCCCTTTTTCATAGTGGTGCATAGCAGTTGTTTATGGGGGGAGGATTTTTTTTGTGGGAGGGTTAGATTTTGCAGTTGCATCCAGTGAGCTGTTCTACCTTCAATCTTAGTAGAGCAAGCAATATATAAACCAGGCAGAGAATTTGCAATAATGTATTCATGTAAATTAGAAATCCCAATTGCAGGCACTAATTATGTGTCAAAGTTTGTAACTGTGCTTCACTAGAAAAGGACAACTATGACTAAACGAATGTACATTTTGATCATACATTTATGAAAAAAGTGTTAACTGTCTGAATTGTGCTTTATTTTTTCATATAAAATGGTGTTTGGTCTGTGGAAGGAGGCTGTATGTATACTGTCAGAATTATTTTCCTTGTGGGTACTACTTTTCTTTGGTTTAAGTCAAATATATATTTGATGCTCTTGATTCATTCACTGAGGGCTTGGCTACACTTGCGAGTTACAGCGCAATAAAGGAGCCCCGAGCGCACTAGCTCACTACCCGTCCACACTGGCAAGGCACGTAGAGCGCTCTGACTCCGCGGCTACAGCGCTGCTGGTACTCCACCTCGGCGAGTGGAAAAACGTTTGCTGCACCCCTGGTGTGAATGAGAGTGCATTACTGCGCTCTGATCAGCCTCCGGAAACGTCCCATAATCCCCTTAAGTCAAGTGGCCACTCTTGTCATTGTTTTTGAATCGCTGCAGGAATGCGGATATGCCCTTTGAAATCTCCGTTTCTGACAGCCAGCTGCTTATCTGCTCTCAGACAAAGCAAGCCATTAGTGTGGAATGCTGTGTGTGTGAGAGAGAGAGAGAGAGGCGGGGGGGGGGGGTCTCCTGCTGTCTGAATTTACAAGACAGCATGCTGACATGCTCTCAGCCCCTGAAAAACCCACTCTCTCTCCCCCCACATACACACAACACGCTCTCTGTCACGCTCCACCACCACCACCCCCCATTTGAAAAGCACTTTGCAGTCACTTGCAAGCTGGGATAGCTGCCCATAATGCACCGTGCCCAGTGCCGCTGCAAGTGCCGCTAATGTGGCCATGCCAGTGCACTTGAAGCTGTCAGTGTGGACAGGCTGCAGCGCTTTCCCTGTTGCGCTCTCCGAAGGCTGGTTTAACTCAAAGCACTCTACATCTGCAAGTGTAGCCATGCCCTAAGATTTCTACATGGAGCCTGTTTTGTTCTGGTAGTGGGGCTAAGCGTATGCAATTTTAATGTAGTACTTTATGTAGTATAATAACAATATTGCAATTCTGTGCTAGTTTGCAAATACCCAGATCAGTATATTAGTTTTCTTTCCTTGTAAATCAGAAGGAGAATAAACTGACTCTCAGCCAAACATGAAAATAAATACAATTGTTTCTTACTTTCCTGTATTATCTCTCATCTCTTTTATATTTAGTGGTTGGTTCCTGTTATTTAGCATTTAGTAGTATAGGTTGACTCCCATCTCAAACTGGCCCAGGATGCCACCTGCCATCGCCTATTTGTTAAATGTTCAAATACAGTAACTCCTCACTTAAAGTCGTCCCAGTTAACGTTGTTATGTTGCTGATCAATTAGGGAACATGCTTGTTTAAAGTTGTGCAATGCTTATAACGTCATTTGGCAGCCGCCTGCTTTGTCCACTGCTTGCAGGAAGAGCAGCCAGTTGGAGCTTGCTGGTGGGGGCTTGGAACCAGGGTGGACAGGCAGCCCCCCTATCAGCTCCTTGCTCCCCTAAGGTCCCTGTGCAGCAGCCACCCAGTAGGCTATCAATTGCCGACAGTTCAGCTGTCCCTCCCCCCACTGCCATGTGCTGCTCCTGCCCTCTGCTTGGAGCTGCTCTCCAGAGCTTCCTGCTTGCTTGGGGGGGGGGGGAGGGAGGAGAGGAGGGCTAATGTCCCCCCTGCTCCTGCACCCTGCTTACCCCATCTCCATAGAGCAGGGGAGACACACAACAGGACTCAGGACAGAGGGAGCTTCCTGGTAGCAGCTGCTGCGATCTCAGCTTGCTGATTAATTTAACAAGGTAGTGTACTTAAGAGTGGTGTCAGCGTACTTAAAGGGAAATGTGCATGTCTCTCTCTTTCACACACAGGGGGTGTGTCTCTGTCTCTGTCTGTAATGCTGTCTCCCCTTCCTCCATTCGTGCTGCCTTGTAGAGTGTGAGGCTACATTAACAACGAGTTAATCCTTGAGGGGTCAGCCAATTGCTAGTTCATCATTTAGCAGTACGGCATTCCCTGGGAAATGTCCCACCCTCTGACTCCACCACCTCAACCAAGCTTCACAATCATCGTCGCTGTGTACAGTATTAAATTGTTTGTTTAAAACTTATAGAGTGTGTGTGTGTGTGTGTATATGTATATATAGTCTTTTGTCTGGCAAAAAAAAAAATTCCCTGGAACCTAACCCCCCCTATTTACATGAATTCTTATGGGGAAATTGGATTCGCTTAACGTCGTTTTGCTTAGTCACATTTTTCAGGAACATAACTACAACATTAAGTGAGGAGTTACTGTAGGTTCCTTTATGCTTTCTTCCATGCTGCCCCTCACGCTGGGGAGAAGCTCTCCATAAATATCAGCAAAACGTACTCAATATCCTTCATCAAAACCCTCCTTAAAACTCTTTTGTGAGGCCTACAAATTATTTTTGACAATGCTTAGGCTGCTGGTGTGCTGAAACCATTGCCTATCATGCTGACCAGTATTCTCATTGTCTCCTTGTACTTCCCTGACAGACTATATCCATCTGTTGTCTCTTGTCTTATATTTAGATTGTAAACTCTTCAGAGCAGGGACTGTCTTTTTGTTCACTTCGTATAGTACCTAGCACAATGTGACCTAGTTCACGACTGGGGCTCCTAGGCTTTTACAATAGTACAAATAATAATAATAGAAAATCTCAGGGCAAGGTGTTAATGAAATACATTGTATGAATCGCTGTATACATACTCAATATAAAACTCTAAAGAGTTAACCACGGTGGTGGTTGGGGGCTAGTTTTAAGAACCCCATACAGTAACTCTACCAGCATGGTTATTAAAGGGATTAAGCTCTCTTCTTTGTCCAAGTAGAGGCCAGCAAAGGAGGTGGCACTGGCTGTGGTTCCTTTGTGTTGAAGAGCTGCTGGACAAAAGGAAAGTTAATGACTAAGTCCACCTAACTTATCACATGCGCTCCAGGGCAGATGACTTCAGCTAAGGGTTTCCCAGGCATACAGGTGCCTAATAAGATTTTTCTAAAGCACCTAACTCCCAGTCATGAAAATCAATCCCTAAATGTCTGTCTGTTTTGAAAATGAGATTTAGGCACCTAAGTCACCTTAAGTGCTTTTGAAAATTTTACCCTTTATGATGTAAGATCACATGGGAAAACTTTAAAACGGGAAACCTTGTTTGGTTCCACAGTCCTAAGGAGAGGTCTCCTTCTCTTGTCCTAAGCTGGATAAACCTTGGGATGGGTCCCATACAGTTCTTATGCAAATAAATGATGTGGAATATAGAATTTAGTTGTATCCCAGGACAAAGACCAAAGTTATCTATAGAGATCATCTAAGGGAGACAGAATATCATCATGGACAACCTCAGAAACTGAGAGCACAGCTGTGGAAACTGAGACTGAAAAAGTTGTGACTAAGGCTGTCAAGTTATTAAAAAAATTAATCATGATTAAACATAAATTTAATTAATGTTAAACAATAGTAGAATACCATTTATTTAAATATTTTTGGATGTTTTCTATGTTTTCAAATATATTGATTTTAATTACAACACAGAATACAAAGTGCTCACTTTATATTTATTTTTATTACAAATATTTGCACTGTAAAAAACAAAAGAAATAGCATTTTTCAATTCACCTAATACAAGTACTGTAGTGAAGTCTCTTTATCATGAAAGTTGAACTTACAAATGTAGAATTATATACCAAAAAAAACTGCATTCAAAAGTAAAACAATGTAAAACTTTACAGCCTAAAGTCCACTGAGTCCTATTTCTTGTTCAACCAGTTGGACAGACAGACAAGTTTGTTTACATTTGCAGGAGATAATTCTGCCTGCTGCTTGTTCACAGTGTCACCTGAAAGTGAGAACAGGTGTTTGCATGGCACTATTGTAGCTGGCGTCACAAGATATTTACATGCCAGATGCGCTAAAGATTCATATGTCCCTTCATGCTTCAACCACCATTCCAGAGGACATGAGTCCATGCTGATGATGGGTTCTGCTTAATAACAATCCAAAGTAGTGCGGACCTATGCATGTTCATTTTCATTATCTGAGTCAGATGCCACCAGCAGAAGGCTGATTTTCTTATTTGATGGTTCGGGTTCTCTAGTTTCTGCAGCAGAGTGTTGCTTTTTTAAGAGTTCTGAAAGCAAGCTCCACACCTCATCCCTCTCAGATTCTGGAAGGCGCTTCAGATTCTTAAACCTTGGGTCGAGTGCTGTAGCTGTGTAATGACGCTGGTTCTGGTGGGACCCAACTGAGAGTGCCAATTCAGTATAAATTGCTTAAAGCAGGGCAGTTAGAGCCCAAGGCTGGGGTTTCTGTGCACACCAAGGCAAACCAAACCAGCCAAACAGAGAAGACTCTGATTTTACCCCACTGCCTAACCACAAGTCACACAAGCAATTCCCTTAGATACTCTAGTTTCCCAGTATCACCAACAGTGCCACTCCTTATGGGGGACGAATGGTTATGAAAGCCAATACCCCAGTAAAAGAAGAGAGGTTTTCTCGATCCCAAAGGACCAAGCCCCAGACACGGGTCAATAGTCAAATCAGATCTTACCCACAAATCACTCTGTTGCCAATCCTTTAGAATCTAAAATCTAAAGGTTTATTCATAAAAGGAAAAAGATATAGATGACAGCTAGAATTCGTTAAATGGCATCAATTACATACAGTAATGGCAAAGTTCTTGGTTCAGGCTTGTAGCAGTGATGAAATAAACTGTAGTTTCAAATCAAGTCTCTGGAGTACATCCACAGCTGGGATGGGTCATTCAGTCCTTTGTTCAAAGCTTCAGTTTGTAGCGAAGTCCCTCCAGAGCTATGAAGCAGAACTGAAGACCGGATGGAGATGAGGCAGCTGCCTTTTATAGTCTCTTCCAGGTGTAAGGATACCTCTTTGTCCTTACTGTGGAAAATTACAGCAAAATGGAGTCTGGAGTCACATGGGCAAGTCACATGTCCATGCATGACTCAGTTCTTTACAGACTCAATCCATCGGTGATCTTCCTGAAAATACCATCCTGGCCACTATGGAAGCCCTCTACACCAACATTCCACACAAAGATGGACTACAAGCTGTCAGAAACACTATCCCCGATAATGTAACGGCAAACCTATTGGCTGAACTTTGTGACTTTGTCCTCACCCATAACTATTTCACATTTGGGGACAATGTATACCTTCAAATCAGCGGCACTGCTATGGATATCCGCATGGCCCCACAGTATGCCAACATTTTTATGGCTGACTTAGAACAACGCTTCCTCAGCTCTCGTCCCCTAATGCCCCTACTCTACTTGCGCTATATTGATGACATCTTCATCATCTGGACCCATGGAAAAGAAGCCCTTGAGGAATTCCACCATGATTTCAACAATTTCCATCCCACTATCAACCTAAGCCTGGACCAGTCCACACAAGAGATCCACTTCCTGGACACTATGGTGCTAATAAGCGATGGTCACATAAACACCACCCTATACCGGAAACCTACTGACTGCTATTCCTACCTACATGCCTCCAGCTTTCACCCAGACCACACCACACGGTCCATTGTCTACAGCCAAGCTCTACGGTACAACCGCATTTGCTCCAACCCCTCAGACAGAGACAAACACCTACAAGATCTCTATCAAGCATTCTTACAACTACAATATCCACCTGCTGAAGTGAAGAAACAGATTGACAGAGCCAGAAGAGTACCCAGAAGTCACCTACTACAGGACAGGCCCAACAAAGAAAATAACAGAACACCACTAGCCGTCACCTTCAGCCCCCAACTAAAACCTCTCCAACACATCATCAAGGATCTACAACCTATCCTGAAGGATGACCCAACACTCTCACAAATCTTGGGAGACAGGCCAGTCCTTTCCTACAGACAGCCCCCCAACCTGAAGCAAATACTCACTAGCAACTACATACCACACAACAGAACCACTAACCCAGGAACCTATCCTTGCAACAAAGCCCGTTGCCAACTGTGTCCACATATCTATTCAGGGGACACCATCACAGGGCCTAATCACATCAGCCACACTAGCAGAGGCTCGTTCACCTGCACATCTACCAATGTGATATATGCCATCATGTGCAAGCAATGCCCCTCTGCCATGTACATTGGTCAAACTGGACAGTCTCTACGTAAAAGAATAAATGGACATAAATCAGATGTCAAGAATTATAACATTCATAAACCAGTCGGAGAACACTTCAGTCTCTCTGGTCACGCGATTACAGACATGAAAGTTGTGATATTACAACAGAAAAACTTCAAAACCAGACTCCAGCGAGAGACTGCTGAATTGGAATTCATTTGCAAATTGGATACAATTAACTTAGGTTACCTTGCATAATGACTTAGCCACTCCCAGTCTCTATTCAAGCCTATTTCCCCTTGTTTTTTCCTCCCCCCTCCCCCGACTGTTCCTCAGACGTTCTTGTTAAACCCTGGATTTGTGCTGGAAATGGCCCACCTTGATTATCATACACATTGTAAGGAGAGTGATCACTTTAGATAAGCTATTACCAGCAGGAGAGTGGGGTGGGGGGAGAGAAAACCTTTTGACGTGATAAACACCCATTTTTTCATGGTCTGTGTGTATAAAACATCCTCACTGCATTTTCCACTTTATGTATCCGATGAAGTGAGCTGTAGCTCACGAAAGCTTATGCTCAGATAAACTGGTTAGTCTCTAAGGTGCCACAAGTACTCCTTTTCTTTCTTTACAGGTGGCAGCCATGGCCCACATGCTACCTTGCAGGTTCCCAGGATGACTTCTTATGTGGATTGGAGTTTTCCAAGATCCATTGTCAGTTAAGTGTTTCTTGACTGGGCACTTAATTTGCACATTCCTTTCTCAAGAAGCTGACCAATTGCTTTACTAAAGCTACTTCAGAATCAAAACACATTGATTTACAAGTACATAGCAAATATTTATTACTTCAACTACAAAAATTATGCATGCATACATACAGATAACATAATCATAACCAGCAAATCATAACCTCTCCTTAGACCCCTTACACGACAACCTTTATACAATATTTGCTGCAAATATATAACACTGGTTGCAACAGTGATCTGTACAGTTACAGATTATGTCAATAACGTCACAAGCTGTTTTTAGAAATCTCATCTTGGTACCTTCTTTGTGTTTTGTCAAATCTGCTGTGAAAGTGTTCTTAAAATAAACAGCATGTGCTGAATCGTCATCCGAGACCACTATAACATGAAATATATGGCAGAATGCAGGTAAAATAGAGCTGGAGACATAAAATTCTCCCCCAAGGAGTTGAGTCACAAGTGTAATTAACATATTTTTTTTTAACGAGCGTCATCAGCATGGAAGCATGTCTTCTGGAATGGTGGCCGAAGCGTGAAGGGGCATACGAATGTTTAGCATATCTGGCACGTAAATACCTTGCAATGCTGGCTACAAAAGTCCCATGCGAACGCCTGTTCTCACTTTCTGGTGACATTTTAAATAAGAAGTGGGCAGCACTATCTCCCGTAAATGTAAACAAACTTGTTTGCCTTAGCGATTGGCTGCATGAGAAGTAGGACTGAGTGGACTTGTAGGCTCTAAAGTTTTGCCTTGTTTTGTTTTTGAGTGCAGTTATGTAACAAAAAAACCCCGACATTTGTAAGTTGCAATTTCACGGTAAAGAGATTGCACTACACTACTTGTGGGAGGTGAACTAAAAAATACTGCTATTTTTACAATGCAAATATCTGTAATCAAAAATAATATAAAGTGAGCAGTGTACACTTTGTATTCGGTGTTGTAATTGAAATCAATATATTTGAAAATGTAGAAAAACATCCAAAATTTTATAACAAATTTTAATTGGTATTCTGTTGTTCAACAGTGCGATTAATTGGGATTATTTTTTTTATCACAATTAATTTTTTTAAGTTAATTGTGTGAGTTAACTGTTTTTAATTGACAGCCCTAGTTGTGACAGTAACAGATATCTTAGACCAGGATGAGCAAGACTGGTCATACTGCTTCACCTAACAGATGCCACAGTGGCAAATCACACATGACAGGAGTCAAAGTGGCCACTCTCTGTTTCCTGAGAGGAAATGATTAAAGGAGAAAAAGGCTTTATAAAGGCTTAGATGGGAATAAAAGGGATTTTGGAAATGACAGTATGTGAAATCCTGAGAAGAAAATGCTATATTTATGCAACAATACTTAAATCTAGAGTATTTTGTTAATTTGTCTTGTTCTGATTTGGGGGATATCCCATTTTGGTGCCTTTGCAGATGTCTGTGAACTTGCCTTTCTGTCAGAAAAGATGAAACAACCTGAAAATGAGGCTATTATAGCAAATCTGTTGATATGCATGTGTGAAACTCCATAGACAGAGTTGAGGGTCTCGTTTAAAGGACTCCTACAATAATCACGCAGATGGTCATTAAGGGAACCATAGGGGATAAGCACTCCTTTATACTGACCTGGACTAGCAAAGGAGCCAGCTCCTGTCAAACTGTCAGAGGTTCCTTCCTGTTGCAAAGCAGCTGCATAAAGTGGGGTGGGATTAACCCTACCCAGGCTCACCTAATTCATGAAAGGGTATGTCTACACTGCACCTGGGAGCAAGCCTCCCAGCCCAAGTAGACAGACTTGCATTAGCCTCAGCTCAAGGTAGTTTGCTAAAAATAGCACTGTGGATCTTGCAGCTGCAGTAAATATACAAGATAGCTCAGATCCAGAGGGATGGCTGGATTTGAGAGCCTGAGTTGCTTTCTGAGCCACAATGTCCACACTGCTGTTTTCAGCACACTAACTCAAACCCTAACCCTAACCTGCAGTGTAGACATAGCCCTAATGCAGTCCAGTGCACGACTTCAGACATGGGCTTGTCTACACTAGAATCATGTTAAACACGTGTTAACTCATGCTATGTTAAACATGACGTGGCACTTTGGACTGCACATCAGCTGTTAGCTGGTCATGGTTAACCCGATGCTCTGTCTAGATTAGGAAAATAAGTGATGTTTTAAAATACACTGGGAAACAAGTTTTGTTCAATGTATTTTTGAACATCACTTGGTATATAGTGTAGATCGCCTTTTATGCCTTAAAAAACAAGTTAGTTGGTCTCTGTCAACCATGAGGAAAAAGTTAGAAACAATGTATTTACAAAAAAAAAAAAAAGAAAAGGAGTACTTGTGGCACCTTAGAGACTAACCAGTTTATTTGAGCATGAGCTTTCGTGAGCTACAGCTCACTTCATCGGATGCATAGCATATTGTGGAAACTGCAGAAGACATTATATACACACAGAGACCATGAAACAAAACTTCCTCCCACCCCACTGTCCTGCTCGTACAGTGGGGTGGGAGGAAGTTTTGTTTCATGGTCTCTGTGTGTATATAATGTCTTCTGCAGTTTCCACAATATGCTATGCATCCGATGAAGTGAGCTGTAGCTCACGAAAGCTCATGCTCAAATAAACTGGTTAGTCTCTAAGGTGCCACAAGTACTCCTTTTCTTTTTTCTTTTTACGAATACAGACTAACACGGCTGTTACTCTGAAACAATGTATTTACAGAGCTCCTGAAATACTGGAAAGGTCTTCCAGTTTGCATCAGAAGCAATCTCTCTGCCTGGTAATGTGTTTGTGTTTCAGAGGTTAATGTGCCAATAGGAAATATGTTCCAAGGATTCTAATCTACCATCCCTTTTCAGAGTCTCTAGGTTTACGCAGTAAAGTCTTCCGGAAGATTGAGGAACTGAGGATCAAGGTGGATTCTGTTTCTCTTGGTATTCCTGATGAATTCTTATGTCCTATAACTAGGGAGCTTATGAAGGAGCCTGTCATTGCAGCAGGTATGTCTATGAGCTACTTCAAGTTTATTAAAGCAAATTGTTCAGGTGTAAAGAATACTGGGGAACTATTAATCAATATATATCTTAAAGAATGATAAGTACATGCATTCTGAATTCCTAGTATCCTTAAGTGTATTCAAATTCCATCAAGGTAAAAAATAAATTTGTTTCTGCTCTTCTGAATATTTGGCTTGTGAAATCATGCTTCTGGTATTAAGATACAGAAAATTTTGTAAAGGGCCTCTTATTTTGTGCCTATGCAAATTGTTTAATTACAAGACTAATTACGCAGTTGTTTTGCACAAGTGCAGGAAATGTGCACATACAAAAGCAAACCCCTTTAAAAACCTGGCACTGTATGTCTGTCAGTAAAAATAGAGATGATATATGAAATGTGTTATGTCACCTAAAAAGCTTGGATGGAACTAGAACCACAAATCCCACTGCAATTCAAATAGATCCTGGATTTATCAGATGTGCTGCATCTGTTAGTAAACGTTTATGGGATTAGGCCCTAAGTACCCAGATGGGGAAGAGCTCATACATCTGTTGCCTTTGCAACTGTAACTCAGCCATAATGATAGTCTTTTATTTCCAAAATCACATGCTGTTTTTTCCACAGGACTTCTGTCTCATACAGTGCACAGGATAGACCTGCTGTGGGGATGAGTCAGGGTTGTGTACAGAAATTAATTCTTGTCTGTAGCACAACTTCTTCATTTGTTGCAGAGTTGGAAGGTATGTAGTGAATAAGATGGGACTACAGGAAGACAAAGGATAGTATCATGGTTAAAACAGTTGAGTCCTGCCCTGGGTAACTGGTTCTATCCCTAGCTTTGCCACAGAGTTCCTGTGTGATGCTAGGCAAATCACTTAAACCAAACTTTTCACTGATTGTGTGCGCCTCATTTCATGTGTGCCTGACTTGAGACCCTGGTTCTGATTTGCAGAAGCATTGAGCACTTATAGCTGCAACTGAAGTCAACGGAAACTATGCTTTGACTGTATAAAGTGCCTGTATAATGTTCTGAAAAATCAGGTCCTAGGTGTGTCAAATTAGGCACCCAAAATTAGTGGATTCTTTTGACCTTAATGTCTCTCTGCCTCAATCCTCAGCTATAAAATGGATAACACCCCTTCATCTTATAGGGTGTTGTGAAAATAAATTAATTATTTGTGCGGCACTCAGATATTGCAGTGATGAGTGCAAGAAAAAAGTCCATGAGGAAATTAATTTTGTCTCCACAACAGGACTTGATTAGTGGGCAGTAAATAAGACCTAGGGTTACACATGGAACAATGAAGATTAAAAAAAAAAACTGGATAGCTGCTCATTAAATGAGCACTCTCCATCCTATGCATTAAATGAGGCAGAGATCCTGTGGAAAAATAATATGTGATCATGGAATTAAAAGCTGTATCAGAATGCATATGCACGGGGGCCGAGTTAAGGTTACAGGTGCAATCTCAATTCTGGCATTTCCGAACTTTTGAGTGCTTGGTTCTGCAATCTTAGTTTTCTTTTAACATAGTTTTTATGTGTAAATTATATATATAAAACCCAATCCAACTTTTGTGCACCTCATGCATCACAAGAGTGATGGGTATGCAGGTGACTTTAAGGGGGGACTCGATCACTGTCTATAAGTACCTACATGGGGGAACAAATATTTGAAGAGCTCTTTAGTATAGCCAACAAAGATACAATACAACCCAGTGGCTGGAAGTTGAGGCTAGACAAAATCAGACTGAAAATAAGACCATTTTTTTAACAATTAGGTTAACTAGACATTGGAACAGTTTACCAAGAGTCATGGTGGATTCTCCATCACTGGCAATTTTTAAATCAAGATTGGATGTTTTCTCTAAAAGATATTCTATAGGAATTGTTTTGGAGAAGTTCTATGGCCTGCATTAAATAGGAGGTCAGACTACATGAGCGTAGTGGTCACTTCTGGCCTTGGACTGTGTGAATCTGTGAAAGTCTCCTGAGCTCTTACTGATTGTGGGGTGCTGGTCCAGTGCCCAGCATAGTGTAGAACTTCTTGAAGGCTGATTTATATTATGTAAGCTGCTGGTAAGACAGCTGCAGATGGTTGAAGTGTAGGGATGCCTTGCTACTCCCAAGGCACTGAGGAACAAGGAGAGAGTGGCACTCCTAGAGGGTGCCACATCACCACAGTATTTCCCTACATAGAGGGAGTTGGGGTGAATGTAAACTTGATTTGCCTCACCAGAGCATTGCAAACAACTGTGGTGGATTTGAGGATGTGGTGCTTTTTTTTTTTTTTTTTTTTTGGTAGCTCTTGTGGATACCATGAGATTTTTTACACTCTTTGGAAGTAGTCACTGTTTGTTTGATCTATGTTCATGTTATTGTGTCTCTTGACGTTTTTATATAGAAAAAAACCAAAACCAATGATTTTCAATGAAAGTTGACAGAAAAATATATTGTGCAGATCAAGCAGTGGAACACCAAACTAGGAAATGCTGAACAGAAATAATACTTTAGTTCATTTCAAAAAACACTAGATGGACTTTTTTTATTTTAATGGGTTTGCCATATATTACTTCTGTTGCATGATAAAACATTTTGCTTTTACTGACTTTAAGAATTTAAAAGTCCCTGCTCCTTTTAGTGCTGTAGTACAATGAGGAACGTGTTAGAATTATCATGATTTTTATTTTGGTAATGCCCAAGACTAGATGCTTTATGGAAAAGACAGTGTTTGCCTCAGAGAGCTTAGAAACTAATAATAACTATGCATTTTGTTTTGAAGAGACAGTATCTCTTATCTCATAAATATCTCATAAATTTGTTTTGAAGAGACAGTATCAAAATAATTATATACCTGTGGGTAAAATGTTCTAAAGTGTTTAAGTTACTTAGGAGCCTACTGAAAATTTTACCCCACACTTTTTTTATATTGTTAAAAATGGGAGAGAACTTTCAAAAATGTGTATAATTTATGCTAGTTGTTACTCTGTGCATTTCACTGAGATTGAAAATGAAACAAGCCTGATCTGTTTGTAGTCAGTTTTCAGGTTCTAGTTTTTATGATGTCTTTTAGTTCTGTTCTGTTTGTATTTCCTGTGCTGGAGGGGAATGTTTAAATTAAGAAAAGTGTGTTAATAAATAAAAATAATAATAATATTTGTTAAGATAAATTAAGATTTGGACTAAACCAAATTGACAATGTTAATTTAAGAGATTTAAAATATTATTAAATCTGATGTTTGTATTTCACAAAATCTATCTTGTTATGGTAAAATGGTGGGTTTTTAAAATAATGATAATCGCTTTTATGCAGTCTGGTAAAGCACGGCTCTTACTTCCTATTCTGCTTTAGTTTAGTCAGAAGTTCACTTGTAACTGATGCACTGAAATAATTATATTTTGTGGGATGCATCAATTCTGTTACAGTTGATGTGTGATTAATATTTCAGAACCCCTTTATAGTTTCTCTCTCTGATCTCAGAATCAATAACCTAGAGTATGCTAAATATAAATATTTTGCTGCATTTCTAACTTTCTTAGAGGTAGATTGTAAACAAAATTAGTTGCAAATGCTTATTGAGGCTCAGCATAATGCCTTATATTTTCTCTAAAATGTTTTATTGTCAGTGTTTACTTTTGGGGAAAATGTGTTTGACTTAAATATAGCTAACCAACTGCATTTGCAGTAAACTGTCAATGCATACATGCATTTTTAAAAGGAGCTGAGTGAGCAGTGTTGTTAAAATGCAGATTGTCAATTGCAGTTTACTGGCTAGTCATGTCATTGTTTCAGTGCTTCTTATTTATACGTGAAAGGCTGTGGGCACAGGGGACTTTGCCTAGCAGCTCTGATGATTCCTTTGACAGCTTTGTGATGAACTTTGCAAAACAATTTTAAAGCCTGTATTGAAATGTAATTAGTGATAGAATAGATCTGCTGATAATCCCTCCTTTCTTCACTTATCAAATGCTCAATGGGACGTATTTGTTCACCAATAGAAAATATTGTTAATTCTTCCACAGAATCACTTTGTTTTATTATAATATTTTTAATTCCATGGAAAGATGATTGCTTTAAAAAAATTCTTGAGAGAAATACTAAGAATAAAATGAATGCTATCATAACTTGGTTTCACGTAACATTTTATTTCAGAGTTTCTCACATTGACATTTCATGTATGTATTAATTCTACACAGCATTTTAGACTAGGTGAAAAGTTTAAAAACAATAGTACTAATTTTGCTAGCAAGCAAAATGATCAATGATTTAACTGTAGCTCAATCACAGAGAGTGAATTCAGACCAGTAATAGTCAGTGATAACAATGCTTAGCAGTTGCTTTGCTACCAATGAGAAGATTATGATTATCTCTGCTTCTGTAGTTCCTATTATGTGGGAGAAGGAGGGAAAGTCAAGATTAAAATTTAAAAACTGCAATTGAGAGAAGCTTTCTATCTTGGATGGCTAACTACATTTTGTTGCATCCCTGCTGGGAACAATTTCTAGTCTGTCTGTAACTATTTACATGTTGGGAATTTAGCTATCCAGGACGAATATGCTATTTCTATAGGGGATGCCTTGTGTATAGTAAAACCTAATAAAATCACTAATCGAGGGACAGATAAGATGTGACAGGTTTGACGGGGGTAGCCGTGTTAGTCTGTATCAGCAAAAACAACGAGGAGTCCTTGTGGCACCTTAGAGACTAACAAATTTATTTGGGCATAAGCTTCCGTGGGCTATAACCCACGAAGACAGCCTTTCATAAAGGAGGAGGCTGAGAACATTTATTTGAAAGGTTGAAGGGAATCCAGTAAAAGCATTTTACAAACACGTTTTTGTAAAATACTTGGAATACAGATACTCAATAAAAGCAATTTTTTGATGCATAAATGGTCACTGGTAGCTAAATATTGATCTGTCTGGGGATAATCCCTAGACAGAGGTGACATAAAAGTATAGGGTGAAATCCTGGCCCCATTGAAGTGAGTGGGAGTTTTGCCATTGACTTCAATGGGCCAGAATTTCACACACAATGTTTATTATATTTAATTTCTATCTTGTGTTTTAGAATAAAAACTTAAATCAATACACAGAGAACAGTCTCCCCTCCACAGATGGTGTATTGTACTTGATGGGTGTAATCTGTGAATTTATGAATAACGCAATTGCAGTCCCTTCCATGACTACTTAGACCAGCGAAGGATTTAGGAAGCATGTGTGTGCTTATATTAGACTGTATTTAGTTAGACCTTGTCTACAATAGTAGGGTTCTGTTGATAAAATTATGCTAGATATACTAGAAAAACTGTCTCGCATAGATGCAATAATATCAGAATAAAAATGATTTTTACTGGTTCCCTCCAAATAGCATAAGCTATACCAGTATAAGCATTTATACTGATATAACTTTGTATATGCTAGGGCTTTTACCAGCATAGCCATGTCAGTAAAAATTCACACCGCAATCAGTCTAACTATGTCGGTAAAACTTTTACATGTAGACCAGGCCTTAGTTCAAGATGTCAGTGTCCTGTAGCCTCAAGAAAGAATTCTCTTTATATTCATCACAACTAATCCAGGTCTATGCTAGAAATTTTTCTATTTTGGTAAATCAGTCAGGGGTGTGATGTAGTGTGATTTGTGACGGACACAGCTGTGCCAACAAAAGCCTCTACTGTAGACTGTGCTTTTGCCAGTATAACTTATTTCCTATGTGGGGGTGGGGGAATGGGGACACAGGTGACTCGAATAAGCAAAAGCGCAGTTTTGTTAGTATAAGCTGCATCCACACTAGGAGTACTTTGCCCTGATAGTATGCCCGTAAAGCTTTACCAGAAAGGCCTTCCAGATACAGACCAGGCCCAAATCCTGTCTGTTTTTCTGTATCACATGGGATACTACCTTAGGCACTGAAGTCTAAAGTGTTTCATCTGATCTCAGCAGCCCTTGAATTATTTTGAGGCAGCCTTTGATCACATTGGGGCTACCATGAGATTCTCTCTTAAGACGGGGTTCATTTAATACACATGGGCTTTAATACTGGCATCAGTGAACTGGCTTTGCTGTAACAGTGGCATTTTGTTAAATTTGCAAGAATTTTTTTTATAACTGCACTCGAGCTTCTGATAGGCTTAAATTAATTATAGAAAACAATATTAAAATACTTAGTGTCTAACTACAGTTGACATCATTTAAAAAGTAATCTGCTGCAGTTATATTTGGTGTTGATCTACCAATACAGTAGGACATGACAGAATTTCTGGTGGTGTACTTTGTTCACTGTAGTTAAAAATCTAAATTGGAATACTTATTTATTTTCATGAAAAAACTGCACTTTTGCTGCAGAAATAAAGGTTCAGATGATAATATAGAACCTTACATCCATTCTGTACAGAACATGGAGTGTCGTGAATAAAAAGATCTTTTGATTTCTATGGGGTCCCATATTATCTGGCAAGTCCCATCCCATGTGCTCTGGCAAGTCACTTAACCGCTGTGTCTCAGTTTTCCCATCTGGAAATAATCCTTCCCTGAATTCCAGGAGGTATTGTTGAAGCTTAATCTTTAGTATCTAACGTACATTAAGAGCCTTGGATGGACATTCCTATGTTACTGCAATTTTAACATTTTAATTGTATTTTTCTCTTTATAGATGGCTATTCCTATGAAAAAGAGGTAATGGAGAACTGGATCAGCACAAAGAGACGGTCTAGTCCCATGACAAATCTCCCTCTCCAATCTCTTATACTTACACCAAATAGGACTCTGAAAATGGCCATCAATCGTTGGCTAGACACTCAGCAGAAATATAATGAAACAACTTAGTCTTGAATACACCAATTGTTCTGTTAAATTAATTGCAATGAAATTGTAGGTAGTGGCAGGAAATAATTATCAGAAATCTTAAAACACTAGAAAGGAAAAAGGTAAGCTTTTGTCCATGATGTCTTTAGTCTGTAACTCACAGAGAGTCCCTTAAATGCAGAACTTTAAACCAAAAAAAAAAAAAAAAAATTATTTTGGTGCCTAATAAATAATTAAAATTTCTTTTTAATATTTGAGCTTTAATTACAATATTTTTGTATAAGAAAGTTCAAATGCTAATTGAAAATATGTAGGCTTGGCAGAATTTGATTTTTATTCTTTTATAATTTCATTGGATAATTGTGCTTATTTTTAAGGGTTTTTTTTTTCAGTTTTTATCAGTTTAAATTTTCACAGTTGCAGGGAATTATTTAATGACATTTGGTGTTGAGATTCAAAAAGTTAAAGCTTTATAACTGTTAAAAAACAAATTGTCAACATCACATGTCAAAGTATTCAAAGTGAATATCCTTAAATCAAAATCTAATACATTCTCAAGCACCATTTTTCTTAGTTTGCCTATCTGTAAATTTCGATTATCAATGGAAATATTTTCATTTTTGTGTGTACGATGAAATTGATGTTTGCAGACATTTATTGATTTTTAAAAAAATCTCATCCTTCCAAGCCTAAATATATGCATGCTTGAAAAAATAAAGTTGTCTGTTAGAAGTAGCAATACTGTAATGTCTATTTTTGAGTGTGTCTCAAAATATCTGGTATATTTAACTACTGCAAACAAAATAAGAGTGTTAAGGTTGCAAAGTCAACCACCCAAAAGTTAGGAATTGCCAATATTAAGGCTGCCTGTGAAACCTTTATTCAGCCCCTTTGTGCATATGTGCATGATATAGTCTTAAATTACATGATTACATACTATTTTTGACTCATTCAGTGAGTGCATCCCCATTTGTTTCTACCCATCAGAGGAGTGAGGTCCTGGAACAGCCTTCCAATACGAGTTGTGAGGGCAGACAATTTAATTAGTTTTTAAAAAGAGCTGGGCAATTTATGAGTAGGATTGTGTGATGTGGTTGCTTGTAATAGGGCAAGGGGAGCAGCTCAACAGCCATGTGTTTCATTTCTAGTTTGTCTTGTGTTCCTAAAGTTCATGCTTCAGGGTTTCAGCTGGTCACCTGCTGGGGTCAGGAAGGGATTCCTTCCCTGTCCCCATCCCCCTATGCATTCTCAGGTGTTTTTGTCTTCTTCCCCTGGAGCATTAGGGATCACATGGCTGGAGATGGGATATGGAGCAGGACGGGCCAGGGCTCTGAGGTTACACCAACATTCTCTTAGGTGCTTGGCTGTTTGGTTCTTGCCCACATGCTCAGTGGGTATTTGATCATCCTATGTGGCGCCAGGGAGGAATTTTTCCCCAGGTCACATTGACAGGACCGTGGCGGGGTTTTGCCTTCATCTGCAGTTTGTGGGTGGGGATCACTTGCCAGGATTATCTGGGTATATCTCACTTAATCATTTCCCTGCCATTGCAGGGACCTCAAGCACTGGTGCACCTTGGTCCTTCTTATTTGCTGCCTGTGGCACATGATAGTCTATTCTCCTGTGGGTCTCCTTTACTTCGGTTTCATTTCCATTGCTGGGTTTAGTGTATGGGGACTGAGGGGTATTGGGGGCCACTGATAAACAGGTCAAACTAGATGATCTTGTGATCCTTCATGGCCTTAAACTTTACGTTCTGTGTATGCTCCTGCAGGACTGGGGGTGGTGCCTACCTTCTCCCCACCTTTGGGCTGTGCTTTGAGATACTGAGATCCTAGAGAACTATTGTCCTTCTGTGACCATTTCCAGGATCATGAAAAAAATCTACTCCTTCAAAAACCCTTCAAAGATTTGAAAACCCAGTTCTACTTTTAAAAGGCATGTTTTTATTACATGTATAAGGGATCATCCTCCGAGCAGCCTTTGGTCCAGCAGAGTAGAGGAAAGAATGACAAGAAGAGAGGCAAGGGAGCTGCGCTCCTGTGTGTTTCCTTCTTGCACTGCTCTGAACCCTCCCATATACACCTACGCTTCCCTGCCCCCACTGCTCCCAGGGCCGTCCTTACCCATACGCAAAGTACGCAGCTGCGTAGAGCACCAGGAAATTTCCTGGTGCCCTGTGCAGCTGTGTGCTGCTTCAGCCCCTGCCCCACCTCTTCCCCATGGCCCCCCCCCACTCTGCCCCAGCTCCACCTCTTCCCTCCCCTGCTCTGCCCCAGCCCTGCCCCGCCCCCACTCCTCTGAGGACTGCAGCAGGGTCTGGCCTGCACTCACTGACGGCGGGAAGTGCAGCGGCCCAGCCCCAGCTGCACCGCCGGTGAGTGCTGGGGGGTGGTTCCCCCTACCCCCCAAGCCAGCCCCCCCCATGGAGGCCTCCCTCCCCGAGGCGGGGGGCTGCATAATGCCCCAGAATAGCTAGGGACTGCCCTGACTGCTCCCCTCCTTTTCTGCCTCCCCCTCTCCCGTTTCCCACTGCTCCACCACCTGACACACCATGGAAGCCAGGCAGACCCATATCTGGCCCCTGCACTCTTACTGAAGGAATATTGCGACGCAGAGAAACTGTTCTAAAACTACTCACCACACAAAGAGCCAACTTCCTTCAGGATATAACTGACCTCCAAAAAGCTACAACTTTAACACCATTCTTGCCACCGTGAACATCACTTCCCTATACATCAACTTCCCTCACAATGGCGCTGTCTGACTGAAATAGTTACAGGATAATGGACAACACTCAGATATCCACTCCAAACACATCACCAAAATCCTTCATTTCATCCTCACCCGTAACAATTTTACATTCAACAGCAAACACTTTGTCCAAACCATGGGAATAGCTATGGGTATTAGGATGGCTCCCTAATATACCAACCTCTTCATAGGCCACCTTGAAGAATTATTTCTGGACAAATGTGCCATGAAACCAGTGGTATACCCAAGATACATAGATGATATTTTCATCCTCTGGACAGATGACCTAAACTAATTGATACATTTCAACCACAACTTCAAAAACCACTCCCCATCCTTTAAACTCTCCCTAGAAAAGTGATACTCAGACCTCAGTGGCTCTAGAACCAAATTAGTGATCAAAGTTACCCAAAAGAGCCAGAGTCGTGTGACTTCGTTCCATTTACTATAGTACTATATATAGTGATTCTCACAGCAAATAAATAACGTAGTGCCAGTTAACAACTTAATTGGTTAATAACATAGTAAAAGCATCCTGATTGGTTAATAACTTAGAGTGGTTAATAATTCAATCACACAGCGTTTTCATATCGTGTGCTGCAAAGAGCCATAAGAGACAAATTAAAGAGCTACCTGCTGCTCTAGAACGCTCCCATGCGAGCATCAACTTCCTGGATCCCATAATCAGCTTCAGCAATGGAATAGACAACTATATACAAGAAACCAATGGATCACCACACCTGCCTTCACAGATCCAGTAACCACTCCAACTATATCAAGAAATCTATTATCTATAGTCAGGGACTCAGAAGAGAAAACCTATACTTTATCACACTCAAAACCGCCTTCAACAAACAAGGACACTCCATCAGAGAAGTAGATCACATCATGGAATAGGTCACCCAAATACCCTGGGAGAATCTGCTTCAGTACAGAAATAAAACACTCTCTGACCATATACCCCTAGTTGTCACCTACCACTCCACACTGGAACCCATCTGGAGTATCATCAAACAATTACAACCCATACTTGACGGGGACCACATCCTAAAAGAATCTTTCTGGCTCCCCCCTCTCTTCGCCTTCAAATAACCCCCCAACCTCTCCAAGGTCATAATCAGAAGCAAGCTCCCCGTGGACAAGGACACACTAACTCAAAGCGGGACCAGACACTGCCAGAACAACAAATGCAAAACCTATAGCCACATCTCCATGGCTACAATGATCAACACCTCCCACAACACACCTTTCAAGATCCATGGGTCCATCACAACACTGTATGCAGCGCACTAAAGCAACTACGTGGGTGACTGGAGATGATCACTACGTTTCCAAATAACTAACACAGAAATATGATAAAAACATTGTATCAACGGTAGGTAAACACTTTTCCTGAAGAGATCACTGATGTCTCAGTCCTCATTCTTAAAGGAAACCTGTGTACTCCAAAAGAGGAGCCTGGAGCTTAAATTCAAAACTTTGCTAGACGTGAAAAAGCATGGGCTGAACGAAACACTGGGTGTATGGTTTATTACAACAATCTGTAATCTGTTAACTACTTCTGTTAAACCATCTGTTCCACCTGGTATTAGTGCCCAGACCTGAAGAAGAGCTCCCTGTAAACTCAAAAGCTTCTTTCTAACAGAAGTTAGACTAATAAAAGGTATCATCTTACCCACCTTGTCTCTCTTATTGTCCTGGGACCAACCTCGTTACAACACTGCATATGCATTTCTACATACAGATACAAAAAATTCCTGGTATCTCATACATAACTCTTCCTAGCCCCTCTCAAAAAACTATAATATACACAAAGTCCCTCTCTGCACACAGCTCTCACCCTTGCCACTGGCAATTCATAGATTCATAGATATTTAGGTCAGAAGGGACCATTATGATCATCTAGTCTGACCTCCTGCACAATGCAGGCCACAGAATTTTACCCACCACTCCTGCAAAAAACCTCACATCTATATCTGTGCTATTGAAGTCCTCAAATCGTAGTTTAAAGACTTCAAGGAGCAGAGAATCCTCCAGCAAGTGACCCGTGCCCCATGCTACAGAGGAAGGCAAAAAACCTCCAGGGCCTCTTCCAATCTGCCCTGGAAGAAAATTCCTTCCCGACCCCAAATATGGCGATCAGCTAAACCCTGAGCATATGGGCAAGATTCATCAGCCAGATACTACAGAAAATTCTTTCCTGGGTAACTCGGATCCCACCCCATCTAATATCCCATCACAGGCCATTGGGCCTATTTACCATGAATATTTAATTACCAAAACCATGTTATCCCATCATACCATCTCCTCCATAAACTTATCGAGTTTAATCTTAAAGCCAGATAGATCTTTTGCCCCCACTGCTTCCCTTGGAAGGCTATTCCAAAACTTCACTCCTCTGATGGTTAGAAACCTTGGTCTAATTTCAAGTCTAAACTTCCTGGTGGCCAGTTTATATCCATTTGTTCTTGTGTCCACATTGGTACTGAGCTTAAGTAATTCCTCTCCCTCTCTGGTATTTATCCCTCTGATATATTTATAGAGAGCAATCATATCTCCCCTCAACCTTCTTTTAGTTAGGCTAAACAAGCCAAGCTCCTTGAGTCTCCTTTCATAAGTTTTCCATTCCTTGGATCACCCTAGTAGCCCTTCTCTGTACCTATTCCAGTTTGAATTCATCCTTCTTAAAACATGGGAGACCAGAACTGCACACAGTATTCCAGGTGAGGTCTCACCAGTGCCTTGTATAACGGTACTAAAACCTCCTTATCCCTACTGGAAATACCTCTCCTGATGCATCCCAAGACTGCATTAGCTTTTTTCACGGCCATATCACATTGGCAGCTCATAGTCATCCTATGATCAACCAATACTCCAAGGTCCTTTTCCTCCTCCGTTACTTCTAATTGATGCGTCCCCAGCTTATAACTAAAATTCTTGTTATTAATCCCTAAATGCATGACCTTACACTTCTCACTATTAAATTTCAGCAGGACAGTGGGGTGGGAGGAAGTTTTGTTTCATGGTCTCTGTGTGTATATAATGTCTTCTGCAGTTTCCACGATATGCTATGCATCCGATGAAGTGAGCTGTAGCTCACGAAAGCTCATGCTCAAATAAACTGGTTAGTCTCTAAGGTGCCACAAGTACTCCTTTTCTTTTTTCTTTTTACGAATACAGACTAACACGGCTGTTACTCTGAAACCTGTCATCCTATTACTGTTACTCCAGTTTACAAGGTCATCCAGATCCTCCTGTAGGATATCCCTGTCCTTCTCTAAATTGGCAATACCTCCCAGCTTTATCATCCGCAAACTTTATTAGCACACTCCCACTTTTTGTGCCAAGTTCAGTAATAAAAAGATTAAATAAGATTGGTCCCAAAACCGATCCTTGAGGAACTCCACTGGTAACCTCCCTCCAGCCTGATAGCTCACTTTTCAGGATGGACCCGTTGTAGTCTCCCCTTTAACCAATTCCTTATCCATCTTTCAATTTTCCTATTGATCCCCATCTTATCCAATTTAACTAATAATTCCCCATGTGGCACAGTATCAAATGCCTTATTAAAATCTAGGTAAATTAGATCCACTGCGTTTCCTTCGTCTAAAAAATCTGTTACTTTCTCAAAGAAGGAGATCAGGTTGGTTTGGCACGATCTACCTTTTGTAAAACCATGTTCTATTTTGTCCCATTTACCATTGACTTCAATGTCCTTAACTACCTTCTCCTTCAAAAATTTTTCCAAGACCTTGCATACTACAGATGTCAAACTAACATGCCTATAATTACCCGGATCACTTTTTTTCCCTTTCTTAAAAATAGGAACTATGTTAGCAATTCTCCAATCATACGGTACAACCCCTGAGTTTACAGATTCATTAAAAATTCTTGCTAATGGGCTTGCAATTTCATGTGCCAATTCCTTTAATATTCTTGGATGAAGATTATCTGGGCCCCCCGATTTAGTCCCATTCAGCTGTTTGAGTTTCGCTTCTACCTCAAATATGGTAATGTCTACCTCCATATCCTCATTCCCATTTGTCATGCTACCATTATCCCTAAGATCCTTTTTAGTCTTATTAAAGACTCAGGCAAAGTATTTGTTTAGATATTGGGCCATGCCTAGATTATCCTTGACCTCCACTCCATCCTCAGTGTTTAGCAGTCCCACTTCTTCTTTCTTTGTTTTCTTATTTATATGACTGTAGAACCTTTTACTATTGGTTTTAATTCCCTTTGCAAGGTCCAACTCTACTTGACTTTTAGCCTGTCTCACTTTATCCCTACATGTTCTGACCTCAATAAGGTAGCTTTCCTTGCTGATCCCTCCCTTCTTCCACTCCCTGTATGCTTTCTGCTTTTTCTTAATAACCTCTCTGAGATGCTTGCTCATCCAGCTTGGTCTACAACTCCTGCCTATGAATTTTTTCCCCTTTCTTGGGATGCAGGCTTCCGATAGCTTCTGCAGCTTTGATTTAAAATAATCCCAGGCCTCCTCTACCTTTAGATTTATAAATTCTTCTGTCCAATCCACTTCCCTAACTAATTTCCTTAATTTTTGAAAGTCAGCCCTTTTGAAATCAAAAACCCTAGTTGCAGATTTATTTTTGTTAATCCTTCCGTTCAGTTTGAACTGAATTAGCTCATGATCACTTGAGCCAAGACTATCCCCTACAACCATTTCTTCTATGAGGTCCTCACTACTCACCAAAACTAAATCTAAAATGGCATCCCCTCTAGGCGGTTCAGCAACTACTTGCTGAAGGAATCCATCAGCTATTGCATCTAGGAAAATCTGAGCCCTATTATTATTACTAGCACTCGTCCTCCAGTCTATATCTGGGAAGTTAAAGTCCTCCATGATCACACAGTTTCCATTAGTATTTACTTTATTAAAAACATTAAAAAGGGCTCTATCCATATCCAAATTAGATCCCGGCGGTCTATAGCACACCCCAAGCACTATCCCAGGGGAGGCTCTAATAGTTTTCTTCCCCAATGTAATTTTTGCCCAGACGGACTCAGTCATATCCATTTCACTGCTTCTTAGTTCTTTACATTCTTCCTCATCATTGATATACAATGCTACTCCACCACCTTTACCTTTATTTTGGTCTTTCCTAAACAGCACATACCCCTCAATACCTGTAGTCCAGTCATGACTACTATTCCACCATGTTTCTGTTATCCCTATAATATCTGGTTTCACTTCCTGCACCAGTAGCTCTAGTTCCTCCATTTTGTTACCTAGGCTCCTCGCATTAGTGTACAAACATCTTAATTTTTGCTGTTTGGCCTCACTCACATTCTGCACCCTATTAGGCACGGTCATTCTACAGCCAGTATAACCTATTAGACTGGTATCTACACTGCTCTTCCTCCTACCCATGGCTGTATCCTTTCTTACTTTGTTTTCTTTCCTCTCAATGCTAAAATCCGGCGTGGAGATTACCTGGACATCTCCCAACCATCTCCCCCAAATTCCTAGTTTAAAGCTCTCTTAATCAGTTGTGCCAGCCTCCATCCTAGAAGTCTATTTCCTTCCCTACTCAGATGAAGTCCATCCCGAGAGAACTGTCCTCTGTCCATGAATGCCTCCCAGTGGCCATACATCCCAAAGCCCTCCTTCTAGCACCACTGCCTAAGCCATCTGTTGATAGTCATAATCTTGTCACACCTTTGTTGCCCTTCTCTAGGAACAGGCAGAATCCCACTAAAGATTACCTGAGCCTCGATTTCCTTAAGCGTCTTCCCCAGCCTAGCATAGTCTCCCTTAATACTTGCCAGCGAGAATCTAGCTGTATCATTTGTTCCCACACGAAGGATAATTAGGGGATTCTTTCCTGCTCCCTTTAGAATCCTTTTCAACCTCAAGTCTACATCCCGTATCTTAGCACCTGGAAGACAGCACACCCTCCTATTCTCTGGATCAGCTCTGGTTACAGGCCTGTCTATTCTTCTCAGTAAAGAGTCCCCAATCACATAGACCTGCCTTTTCCTAGTGACGGTGCTATTCTCCAGTCTATCCCCTGTTCCCTCTGGCTGCAAGTTCTTTCCATTCCTATTCTCCCTTGTAATCCTCTTTAACCCATCCTGTATCCTCCAGAGGCTCATATTTGGTGTAATCTCCATTAACTCTTCCCCTTTTCCTATAGGACTAACCGCTCTTCTCTTCTTTCTTGCCCTTCTACCTTCAGTGACTACTTGCTGAGCCCCTTCTGCATTTTCCAACTCTGAAAACCTATTCTTGAGCTCTATTTCTCCTTCACTAGCCCGTCTTTTCCTCTGCCTGGTTCTTTTAATCACATGCTTCCACTGACCACTTTCCTCACCCAGTCTCCCCTCAGAATTCCCCAGCCCTGATTCCACCTGCAAGTCTGAGCTTTTCCCTTCAGATACCTCATGTCTTTGCTCCATAATCTGCTCAACCCCCTTCCTAAACTCTACCAGACTTTCCACCTGCATCTCCAAACCTCGGATCTTTTCCTCCATCAGCTCTATCAGACGGCATTTCATACAGACAAAACTCTTACCAGGTGCCCCCGCCAGGATCATGTACATATCACAGCTTCCACATCAAGTCATCCTCATTGTGTCTTTCACTACATGGGTCACTCCTACTGCTGCCTCTGTATCTGTCATAGCCTTGCCACCTAAATCCTGTTAATCTGGGAAAAACAAACCACACCCAAAACACCATCACCCACAGCAAAAAAAAAAAAAAAAAAAACAACCTCAAACAAGCACCACAAGACAAACTCCCCTTACAAACTCCCACTCAAACTCCCCTGTTTACAGCTCTGTTTGCTAGCTCCTAGCAGCCGCTAGGAGCTGTCTGTGCCGCTTCTTAACCTTCCCAAGCCGCCCCCCCCCCCGCCCCTTCCCTTGCCTGTGCCCAGCTCCCAAGCCCCATCCCCAAATTTCCCTGTGCCCAGTTCATAGAATCATAGAATATCAGGGTTGGAAGGGACCTCAGGAGGTCATCTAGTTTTAATACCCCCCCCCCACGTAGACAAGACATCCCCACCAACTCCTTCCCTGCACCCTCTTCTAACCGCCCCCCCCATTCGCCACTTGCACACAGCTCCCATTCTCTACAGCAGTACTGGGTTTACAATTGCCCACACCCCCAGCCCTGACTCCAGCACCTCCACACATCCCCAGCCCCCGCATGCCCTGGCTCCTGCACCCCCCCACATCCCCACCCTGAGCACCAAATGGGAGCTTCTGCACCCCCCCCCCCACATTCCCACCTGTACCCATCGTACCAAACATGAGCTGCCCCAGGTAAGCGCTGCACACCCCAACCTCCTGCCCCAGTCCTGAGCCCCCCTCCTGCATCCCAACTCCTGGCCAGACCTGCACCCTAACCCCCAGCCTGCTCCTGCACCCCCCCGCCTCCCTCCCTGACTCCTGCACCCCCTGCACCAAATGGGAGCTGCCCCAGGTAAGCACTCCACACTCCAACCTCCTGCCCCAACCCTGAGCCCCATCCCAAAGTCCTGGCCAGACCCCCACACCCCAAAGTTTTTTTACACTTTTTTTTATAAAGTGCTCTTAGCTAACTACTGTAAAGCGCTTTGGATAATGGTACAAACAATATTTGGAAAGATCATTAAGTGGTCCGCTGAGACCCTCAGCGATTTCCATGTGGTCTGTGGAAAAATGTTAGACTATAAAAACAATCAAGGTACCTCACTTTATTTTCATTTACTTGCTATTACTTATAGGAGGAGAAGGATGAAGAAAAAAAGAATGAAAAACCGGGAGAGGGGGAAATAGTGTTCTTTTTCTTGGCTGGGTCCTAAGGAGGGGCCCCAAATATGAAGCTGACCACAGAGCCACACTAACTCTAAATCCACCACTGGAGCTGACCCCCTCCCCAACAGCTCCCCATGTCGCAGTTAGGGGCTGATTCTCCCCCTTCCCCGAGCTCTGCATGCTGCTGCCAGGACAGGGGCTGATCCATCCCTTGCCCCAGCTCCCTGCACTGCTGCCAGGAGCTGGGGCTGACACCCTCCCCACATCACTGCTAGGGGCAGGGGCTGACCCCCCAAGCCCTGCTGCCTGACACCTCATATTGCCACCCACCACACCCACATTCCTTCATGCCCTGCGAGTGGGGCGCACTGGACTTTTTTGGTAAACTGGGCATTGGATCTTGCCAACTCATCAGTTGGCAAGAGCAAACGGGATAAATGTCCGTTTTTGTCAAAAAAGTCAGGAGGGCCAGGACAGAGCTGAAAAAGGGAACTGTCCCGGCCAAACGGGGATGTAAGGGCATCCTATCTCCAGGCAAGTGGGATCCTGAGGGAATCCGTCCGGGGGGGGAACAGACACTGACCTCATGAATGGCGACACTCCTGAGACACCGGAGTGATTCCCTGCCCTGGCACTGGACCTTCTGCGGACAGGCTGCCAGACAGTCACCTTCCAGCAGGGACGGTGAGTGTAGCGGGTCTCTGGAGGTGTGTGGGCGTGTTGGGGGGGGGGGCTGCTGGCCAGTGAGGGCTCTCTTGGGGGTTGGTGGGGGAGGTCTGTGTGTTGGGATCCTACTGGGATCCAGGAAGTAGGCGACCAGAAGCCCACCTACTGCTAAAGGGTCGTCCATTCCAACCTCCCCCCTGCCACACACACACACCCCCACCCCCGCCAAGGGATTCACAGGACCTGGAAACCAAGTGATTTCAGGGGACAACTAAAAAAATAACAGGAACAGGAGTGTGGTCAAAGGGTCAAACAAAGGGAATGCAATGGAGACACTGAGTAGAGAACCCCGGACAGCACCCACTGTTCCTCGAAGGTGTCAAGGGAGTCAATAGAAGCTGCTCAGAGGAACTCTTCCCGGATGTGTGAACAGATGGAGGACTGGAAATAGGCCCACAGTCATAGGAGTCTCCATTGGCCAACCTCCTCTCCCTGGTTTTACACCTGGCCATTTTGGCCAGGAGGTCCCGTGGCTTTGTGGGGTCACGGATAGGGAGTGCATAGATAAGGAGATGACGGGGAAAGTGTAGCCAGAAACATAACAAAATACTTGTGAGGAGCCAGAATAGGGGCTGCAACCTGGCACGCTCCACGTAAATGTGCGCCAGGGTCTCCCTCACAACGCAGAAGGGGCAGGTGTAAACTGCGCCAAATACACGCCGATGCTCACGGCCCCATAAAGGAGCCGCCAATTGATATCCCTGGCAGGGCTTGGGACCAGGGGAGAGTGTAGGCTGGCCCACGGGGGTTCCTCACCTTCTAACAGTGGCAGGAGGTCCCACCACTTTGGGGCGGGGCAGGACGCGAGGGTGAGGAGCAGGAGCATGTATAGATGTTTCCTTTGCCCGGTCTGGAAACAAACTGGCTGCAAGTTGTGCAGCTGGCTCACAGTGAAGGGGTGGGGGGGTGGGGGGGGTGTGCGTGCTGGGCAGTGCGGGGAGGCGGGGGGTGTCTGAGTGGGGTGCTGTGTAGTTGTGGTGGGCTGTAGGGAAGTGCATTGGGCAGTAGTAGGGTGGCTGTGGTGTGCAGGCCCCTGTGTATTTGTGGTGGAGGGTCGGGGGTGCGTGTGTGGGGGGGGCTGCTAGGCATATCAGTTCTGGGGGCTGCTGGGCATCGGGAGTCGGGGGCTGTGTGGCAGGGCATGGGCCCACCCCCCCAAGGGGAAAGGGCATGCTGGCAAGGGCCGGTTTGTATACAGTGCCCTTGCACTGGGCAGAGGGGGCCATGCCTACCGTGCCTCTGGCTGGCCTCTTGCTGAGGGCAATTACCTCCCGACACCATGCCCCTTTGCCCCCACAAATCTGGCCCGGCTCTCCAGCCCCCTGCCCCACCAATTCCACCGCAGCCCTGCATGCCAACCAGGAACTTCTTGCCCCCACGCCGGAGCGGGCCCTGGACCCGCGGCACTGCTCTGACGCCAACACACTGCACGCAAAAGTTGGGGGAGGGTCATGTGGGGGTGTCGGAGCCGGCGCCGTGTGTGGGCGGGGTTTTATACACCACGAACGGGGGCGCCGGGGGGAGAAGCCGAATGCCCTGGTGCCGCCCCTGCAAACCAGAGCGGCTGGCGCCAGGCCGCGGCCGCCCCCCGAGGCTCGCGAAGAGGTTGCGCCCTGGGCTTGTGGCAGCTGCGCCCGCCCCCCCGGCCTCTTTTTGGGCCCCTGACCTATGGTACCGTACACTGGGCGCCCCCCGCCGCACGGGCTGCCGGGGACTCGCCCGGTGCCGCCACCGCATCGCTGAGCAGCAGCCATGCGGCAAGCAGGGACCTGGGCCCAGGAGCTTGGGAAGACAGCGCAACCGGGTCTTTGCCCCAGCCGCCGCCTCGCCTACGGGACGCGGTGCCCCTCCCAGAGGGGGGGGGGGGGGGGGGGGGCGGTGCGGCGGCTCCCGTCACACCTGGGTGCCGCGCCGCTAGGGCCCCTGCTTCGCCGCCAGACGCCTGGGCCGCGGCAGCGCTGCTGGGCGAGAAACGCTGCCCTGGAGCGCCTCGCCGCGCCGCCTGTCCGGCGCCCCCGGGCTCTGAGGAAAACGGGCAGTTTACGTTGGGGACGCAAAGGGGCCGCCGCTGGGGGCCCGGCCTGTGGGGGCGGTGCCGCTGGCCGGTTACTGCGGGGAAAGAGGGTGTCCGTAACCCGCCGCGTTTCTGGCCCAGGGGCAGGTGTGTGTGGGCGGACCCAGGGGCTGGGGAGCGGCACGCACGGTGTGAGCCTGGCTTTCGCTTGCAGCCAGTCTTTGATAACTGTGGTGGTGCGGGGCTCTTCCCCTTTTCCTTCCCGCGTACCCCGGCCCCGCGATACATTCTCCGTGGGGGAAGGAGAGGGGAGGGCGGTCATGAGGCGTTACGCCCACAGAGCTGCCGGGCTTCAGCCACTGGGCCCCAGGCAGAGCTTCTGCCCTGCAGGACGTGTCCTTGATTCTTCTGTCCCACGGTGCCCTGTAGCTCTGGCCCCCCTGAAATCACAGCGTGGCTCCCTGGACCTCTGCTTGAGAACCACTGCACTGGAGCACGGGCACGTACTCCGTGGCAGCCCCCGCCCTTTGAAGCAATTGAAATCAAATCCTTGCAGTTGTGGCTTTAAGACCCAGACTGACCCCAGCCCGTGTGCTTCCCACACAGTGACACTTGAATTTCCTACACTCTGACACGGTCTCTCATGCTCTGGCCTCACATTGAGCAAGAGGCATAGGCTAGCACACAGCTGCCTCAGGGCACATATAGGCTGCTGGTTATCAAATTGAAAAGGGGAGGAAGAAAAGTTGTTTGGTACTTGAGAAAAGTGCCCTCCTATTCCACCGCGTCTCTCTCACCCACTCCAGTATAACTGTACTACAATGCCTCATAGCCTTCTCCCTGGGTGTTTTTTCACATCATTGTCTAGTTACTCACTCACCAGGAGTGTTCTCTGCAGGATGGTAGGACACAAGGGGCCCAAAGAGGGAGTTGACCTAATTTCCATATTGGAAGGCTGCCAATGTGATGTTGCTGGATCTAGGGCATAGTCTAGTCCCTTATTGCCTCTTCATATTTTTTTTAATGGACCTTTGAAAAATTCCACCCATTTTTCACATACAGTATGTCAGCCCATGAATGGAAGTAATGCTGTTCTACTATATGCAAATGACACAACAAAGCAACCAACATGTAGCACTCAAACATCAGACCATACCAAACTTAAGGTTGCCTCATAAGCTTTTCTGCTCCCTTCCCCCACAAATGCACCATAAACTGTGAGCCTGATTAAAAAAAAAATTCTGCCTGACCTCTACTGTAAATTAGGAGTGTAATTTCATTGCAATTAATTATTTAAATGGCTATGAATTAGAGGAGAATCAGTGCCCTCCACGCTCATGCTTCAATGTGCAACCCCATAACCTTTCAAACTAAGGATGTAAGTAGGGTTTAAAAATAGTAACTGTGTAATCTATTAAAATGTTATCAAATGGTTAACCTTTACAGAGTTCACATAGGTAGGGAACTCAGGGTTCTGCAGCACCCCCATTTTACATGGGGATGCGTTGACGGCTCTGAGCAGGGGCCAGCAGCCAGGATTCCCGACACAGAACCCTGGGCCTAGGCCAGCAACGGAGTCTTGGGCATGGGTCCAGTGCTTATCGGTTAAACTTTTACATCCCTATTTGAAACCACTCGCCCTTTAGGAGTACACATGTCGAGTGCATACGGGACTGAAGGTCTCAATAGGTCAGTACCTGCTCCCACTTTTTCTTTTTGATCTGCAGTTGGGTTAAATACCACCCCACCCTTTTTTTAAATACATAGTTAATTCTAGTGATGGAGAGATAATGTATTATTAAAATAAAAATCTTTTGCTTAGTTTGGCTAGAGTAGGGTAGTTCTACTCCACCCCTATGGCGAACCCTGCAGAGAAAATGGGTTTAAGAAGTGTATTTTTTGCCGCTATACATTTCCTTCTGAGAGGTTGCTGCATCTTTCTACTGCCTAAAATGTTATTCTGCTAAAACTTGTATGGGATGTAGATACTTCCTTCAAAGAAAGTCTCCTTATGCAGGAGGCACTGTTGAACAAGACACTAGAGAAGGGCTCTGGGAAAATGACACACTTAGCTTGTGTAGCAGTGCTGCCAAATGTACCTCAGTCCACATCTGCTCCCTTTTTGCAAATAAAGAGGGTGGCTCCCAATCAATTAGCTCAGCATAGTCTCAGTCAGACCCATTGACAGACCTCCAAGAATAGTCATCTGGGCTCCCTAAGGATTTAATCTTTGTTCTTTTTTCACATCCTGGGGTTTTTAAGGGATTACTCCCAACCCTCACCTGCTTTTCCACTACATCTTCAGCAAGAGCAAGGGATGAAGAACAAGATACCCGTAACGTCATAGGAAGTCTTCTCCTAAAATGGCTCCTGCAATATTAGCTAGATCCTCGTCACCCAGTTTCCCATGTTCAGCAATGTTTCCTGACCCTGACAAAGCTAGAGAAGATGAACATTGGAAGTCTGTCTCTTCTCTATAAGAATGCATTATTGCCTCCTCTTCCCCTCTGAGTGACCCCAGAACCCCCTAGCTTCTGGCAGCAGGCTGATGGCAATATTACACATTTCTTTGGTATCTTTGTCAAGGAAAGTCTGAAAATTCTGACATCTTCAAGAAAAAGAAACAGCAACCCACCTTAACAATGGTTGTTGATCTGAGACAGCTGAGGAATGTCTGAGTGGCTCTGCTTTTGTAAATCTGATTAATAGAATCATAGAAGATTAGGGTTGGAAGAGACCTCAGGTGGTCATCTAGTCCAAACCCCTGCTCAAAGCAGGACCAAGCTCAACTAAACCATCCCAGCCAAGGCTTTGTCAAGCCGGGCCTTAAAAACCTCTAAGGATGGAGATTCCACCACCTCCCTGGGTAACCCATTCCAGTGCTTCACCACCCTCCTAGTGAAATAGTTTTTCCTAATATCCAACCTAGACCTACCCCACTGCAACTTGAGACCATTGCTCCTTGTTCTGTCATCTGCCAGCACTGAGAACAGCCTAGCTCCATCCTCTTTGGAACCCCCCTTCAGGTAGTTGAAGACTGCTGTCATTTTTATCAGGTCTCAAAGGGTGGTTTGACTTATTTTATCAGCACCTGGCATCAGGTTCACTCGCTGGTTTTGGCTAACGGAAGTAAATTGAGTTCAGTCAAACCTTTGTTCTAGGAGATAAATAATCCAGGCAGTTTGATGCTTTGGACTGAAAGACCTATTCTAATTTAGGGCTTGCCTACAAAGGAGATTTTTCAAGGATAATTATACCAGTATAACTACAGCATTTTAAGTTAAACTATGCAGTTATAACTCCCCTATACGAAGACTCTTCGGCTGTGTCTACACTGCCACTTTCAGCGCTAAAACTTTTGTCATTCAGGGGTGTGAAAGAACACCCCCCTCAGCGACAAAAGTTTTAGTGCTGAAAAGCGCCAGTATAGACAGCGCTTCACTGCTTGTTAGGGGTGTTTTTTTAAAATCGCCAAGAGAGCTCTCCCCCAGCGATAAAGTGTCTCTACACTGCCCACGTCACAGCGCTGCCACGGCCATGCTGTAACGTGGGTGGCATAGACACACCCTTACTCTGGATTAATAGTCGCCTTTTGCAGTTTAGCTTAAATTGCTTCTGAAACAACATAAGGTAAACCAGAAAAAGACTCTTGTACCAAAATAGGAATGTCCACACACTGATTTTTACTGAGGCAGTTACAGCACCTTAAATTCACCCCGATCTTATACACCATTATAATTTCTCTGTGTAGACAAGTCAGGGGCGGGCAAACACTTTGGCCTGAGGGCCACATCGGGTTCCCAAAATTGTATGGAGGGCCGGTTAGGGGAGACTGTCTCCCCAAACAGCCAGGCGTGGCATGGCCCGGCCCCCTGCCTCCTATCCAACCCCCCCACTTCTCACCCCCTGACAGCTCCCCTGGGACTCCTACCCCATCCAACTCCCACTGTTCCCTGTCCTCTGACAGCCCCCCGGGACTCCTGCCCCATCCACCACTCCTTGTCCCCTGACCACCCCTGGACCCTCCCACCCCTGACAGCCCCCTGCCGTCCCATCCAACCCCCCCCCCATTCCTGACTGCCCCCCTAGGACTTCTGCCCCATCCAACCCCCCTGTTCCCCACACTCTGACTGCCCCGACCCCTATCCACACCCCTGACACGACCACACCCCCGAACTCCCCTGCTCTCTATCCAACCCCCCTGCCCCCTTACCGCGCTGCCTGGAGCATGGGTCAGGCCGCAGCTCTGCAACTGTGCTGCCCGGCCACCCAAAGCTTTGCACCGATGGTGCAGCACGCTGAGGCAGCAGGGGAGGGGGCAGCAGGGGAGGGGCCAGGGACGAGCCTCCCGGGCCAGGAGCTCAGGGGCCAGGCAGGAGGGGCCCGCGGGCCATACTTTGCTCACCTCTGAGACAAGTCCTTGAAACAAATAAAATTTGAGCGGTTTAACCAGATACTCCTACTCATTGTCCACGGTAATCTCCAGGGCCTAATATATTCTGGAAAGAGAAGTTCCTGTATCTAGTTGGAGAGCTAGGAACACTAAGCATGCCTTGAGAGCATCTTTTGATCTCTCTGACAGAGCAGCCAGTTCACTTGCTTCTGCTGTGACTCCAAGGAGGCATGCTTGGCTCTGCAACGGCAGCTAATCACCTGAGGATGAAGTCAGAGTTCTAGGCCTCCCGCTTGAGGACTGATATTTTAAGGCTAGACAGATGTGGTGTAGTAGAACCTCAGAGTTACAGACACTTCAGGAAAATGGAGGTTGTTCATAACTCTGCAATGCTTGTAACTCTGAACAAGCAGTTATGGGATGCTCCTCAGGGCGGACTGCTTGAAGTGGGGGCTCACAGCTCTGCAGTGGGGGTGGATACAGGCAGCTGGTTCTAGCCCTCTGGCTGCAAGGGTGATGAGTGAGGCACACTGGGGCACCGCAGTGTCAGTTGGCACGCAGTGCAGGCCCTTTAAAACTGAGCTGCTCCGCCAGAGCGCAGTGTGCAGGCAGGAGCTCCAGCAGCTTACACTCCAGGCCAGGTTTCAGTAGCAGTTCGGGAAGTTTCTTTCCCAGCACTGAGTTTGAAAGCTTGTCCTACTAGTGGGGAGGGAGAGGGGAAAACAGCATTCACCACCTCCTATGTGTAAGTGGCTGCCTGGTGCATGGAGGTGGGTGGCAACAGGCAGCCCAGATGTGCCTACCTTTAAGATGCAATACAGGCACAGTACAGTACAGAATTTGCTGGTTTTTTTGTTTGGGGGTTTGTCGTCTCCACTGCTGCTTGATAGCTTACTCCCCCATGGTGGCTGGTTGACCATCAGTCCGTAACTCTGGTGTTCATAGCTTTGAGTTTCTACTGTACTGGAGAAGCTGATGGCAATCGAGACAAGTCTTTCACCTTCAAAAGATCATCCTGCATATTCTCCAGTTCTCAGTCATCAGTATTTACCCTCAGAAGATACTGATGAAGCTATACCGACCTCAGAGGAAAAACGCAGGGTGGGGAGAATCATATAATGCAGTTACTAACAGACCTTTTCCTATAACTGTACTACATACACATCAATTTAATTTCTGTGCATCTGTCGGTGGTTTTATACCAGTACCACAGTACACAAAATAAGAGTGCACCTCTCAACCCACTATATTAATAGTCTTTATTTCATAAGGAAAAATACAGTAGCAGTGCAAAAAGAACTACAGAATGAGAGATCAAGACTTGTACAAATATCAAAGAAACAGTAAACAATAAATAAGCTAGGGTGTAATAATGCAAACTCCTAAGGAATTTGTAAAAATGTGTAAGGTTGTTTTACAATGTGCATACATACTGTACATGGGAATAAAAGTTGAAAATTCCAACTTGTACAAAACAAACCTTTATTACACAGAGGAATGTCATTACAACTATTCATTTTGAAAACATTCTTGCAAATATAGAAACTTTTTCCTCCCAAGCTCTGGAAAAAAAAATTTCAACCCCATCCTACAAAGCAAATGCACACCTACCCTTTTCCTCAAATTTTTATCTTAATAGTCTCAAAATAATACATCAGGCTTCCTATAAAATTTTTTCTATAAAGTATTTAATTCCTGTACCTCTTCTTTGTGAATGTACAATACATCATTTTGTATTAAGGTAGCACCTCAAAGATGTTTTAGGTAAACTATATAAAGTGCGGTTACTGGTATACTGTTAACATGCCATAATATAATAATATTCAGTGCAATAACCAGTATGGTTGAAGCTTTTTAAAAAAATGCATGCAAATCTGTTGCTGTAATTTACTGGATTTTACTTAGTTTCTTGCAGTAATTAAAAATATCATATTTACATGTCAAAACATAGCTGCTTAAAGTTTACTCATATACAAGTGACTTAAAGTTCCTAAATTTACATCATGCATCCCAATTAAATCCCTCTAGAAAACTAATGAAATACTATATCTTTTTGATAAGAAAACAGTCATTTACAGATCTGGATGTTACATACTGTGTATTTACCCTCATAACTTTGTTGGAATCAAGCATTACTAGAAGGCGGCATAGTTATAATTATTATGCAAGTGATGACTTTTAATACAATCAGAAGCCAAGATTAAAGCCCTATATAAGAGGAAAATGTTACAAGTCTTACAATAAGGATGGAATATAATGGAAAGTAAATTATTTTTCTTCTTTCAAAGTCCCAGTTTGGTGCATTCACAATCTTAGCTAACCATGTAAATGCATTTCTAGTTACATTTGACATTCCAGTTAATATTCTTGTTCCATGGTGGTATGTATAGCTTCTTAAGAAAGTGGTTGTATCCCATATTTCTATGAATAATACTGGCCAACACGGATAACTTACTCATAATTAGAAAAGAGGCCAGATAATCAATATGTTATGGAGAAACAATATTCTATGATGAAACAGCCCTATAATAGTGATTAACGTAAGTAATCAATATGCTGTTATGTGCTAAGTTTTACAACCAGTTTATTATTATATAAAATGATATATTCATACATTAGACTCTATGAATGATCGCTTTGGTTTTGCAGAAGTGACGGGACTTAGATGACCTTCCTTATTAACATGAGACTGCTGTTCAGATATAGCATCTGGATACAAATGAGGAACAGTTTTAGATGTCCTGGTATCTTGACAGTGGGCAGGCATTTGGCACTTGAGCTCCTCAAGTTCTTTAGGTTGCATTCCATTTTGGATATTTTCTCCCAGGGCAATAGCAGGAGAGGAAGTTTTAGTCTGATTACTGTATCCACCTGTCTGTCTGGCAGAGAATTGCTCACAGTTTGAAGATTGAACAAACCCACCAAAAGCATCTGTTAGTAACCCTTCAGATGTCTGACAATGCCAAGTGCGATTGGTTTGATTACTCTGCTGCTGGAACCTTGCTGTCTTATCCATGATCCCCATAAATGGTGTATTCCGAGGTCTGTGTTCAGTCGTACCACTCTGAACTTGACTAACTTTATTTTCCTTGATTCGAACATCTGGCCCTAACCCTTTCACGCTATCTGAAAAGCTGTTGCTTGAAGTTAAACTGTTGGTTGAGCTGGAAATGATCATGCTGCTAGATGGAGAGCCAGAAGAGATGACACTAGTTACAGAGCCTTGCTGCCTTGCTTCACTGCAATTCATTTGAATTCCTTGAATTGGAGCTGCTTTCTCCCTGACTGGAAGTGCAAGGACAGTAAGCCTATCAGTGGTTTTGGCCTTGCTTGTGAAAGAGTGAGAAGAGAGACTCTCACCATCCTGTAAATGGGGACACTGGTTGGATGCTAACTTTTCATGGTACAGTCCAGAGCTGAAACCTGTAGGAATGCTTCCAGATGCTGAAATGTTTGGCCCATCTAAATGCTGACTTTTATTGGTTAGATTTCCAGTGTGTCGGGCTGGCATAGCATTTGGGGGAAGATGCTGAAAAGGAGACTGTGTCTTTGCACTACACAGCGTAGCTCCAGTTCTTGATCCAGGCTGAATGGAGTTCAAATGCTGATTAGTTTTCACAATCTGTGCTTGCTTTGTAGGTTGCATGATCAACCCTGGTTCTCTCAGATATTTACTCCCGTTTTTCTTCTGGGGGGACATGGGTCTGGCTTTCTGCTGAAGGCCTTCTTGAAGGGTTCTGCTGTAGGGAGAAGCTGTCTGGGAACGCTGCAGCCTCTGTGAAGATGGAAAGGGGTCATCATGGTGTGGAAATTCTTCTTTTCTCTCTTCAAGATTGAAATGATCATTCACTCCTTGGACAAGAACCTCCTCATTGTCAGAGTCATTCTGCTGTGCTGGCTGTGGAGACTGCTGCTTTTGTTGTTGTGTTCTCTGAAACTGTTTGCACTCCTCTTCTACTCTAGCTAGGAGCCTTTTGATTTCTTGATTACTGGGGCACAATTTTATGGCTTCACGTAGGTCAGCAAGAGCTGTAAGAAACTGTCTGTGTAAAGGAAAAAATAAATAAAAGTAAACTGTTCCAAAAGAACCCCTCACTCACCTTGTCCCTCTAAAAGAAAAAAAATTAATACAACTTTGGGCAATTAAACTTCCACCATTATGTACTGGCTGTCATCTCTATTACCCATTAAGGCAGTCCTTTGATCTATTGTCTTATCAGTATCTGCTACTTGATGTGGTCGTGGTAGGAAATTAGGGAATCCTCAGAACCCCCCAGCAAGCCCCTGTGCATCCAGATCTCCCCCGCACCCAGATCCGCCGCCCACAACCAAATTGCCCCTCACAGAATCCTCTCAACCCACACCCAGATACCCCCACACTAAGTCCCTCCACACTTGGATCCTGCCTTGCTGAGCATTCCTGCCCACACCTGGTGCACCTGGCGTGGAGGGGCAGGGCCCCGGGCTGTTTCTGGGGCAGTCCCAAGTCCTTGTGTTGTGTCAGGTTTGGGTGCAGCCTCACTGTTGAGGCCATCTCCCAGGCGGGGAGAGGGAGAGGAAGAGAGAGACACCTGCACAGTGATCTCCCACCTCTGTGCGGCCAGTGGCCTGTGCTCCCCAATGCCATGCTGGAGCTTCCACGTTTATTTGACGAATAACATCTGCAGAATTTTAAAATATTGTGCACAGATTTTTAAAAAATTTTTGTGCAGAACGCCCTCAGTACTACCACCAACAGCTGACACCTACTTCCCTGCCCTGCTCTTTCTTACATCTTGGACTGCTGCTCATTCAACAGCTTCTTGTCCTCTTACATTCTGTCACCTATTATAGTTCCAGGGTTTTACTGCTGACCCATCCAGTTAGCTAGTTTTGGTACCCTGCAAGGAATGCTGATGGATTACTGCTGGCTCAGTCCAAGGGGTGGGCTTATCAACACCAAGCCAAACCCCACAGAGGCTTTTGGTCTATGGTAAAGGCTAGGATAGAAGGGAAATACAGCTTAATTTACAGTCATTTATAAAAAGGTAGATACCAAAACTGGACATTTACTCACTCTGACCATCATTATTTAAACAAGTGTCATCAGGAATTCCAGAAACAACTGTGTTTAATATGCTGCCTACCTAGCACCTTTCACTTGCATTAAATTCACTTAACTCCCAACAAAATTAACAAACACAAACGGAAAAGAAGAAAAGGGAACAAAGAATTTTCAAGTATATCTAACGTAAAGCACCTTAAATTTACCTGAAAATTAGCTGTTTAAAAATGTTATGAAACAAAGATCTGTGTGTATAGACACAGTCACAGACAGTACCTGCTGTTTCTCTTGGCTCTTGCTCTAGCATAATAGGCTTCATAGGATTTGGGTTTCAGATCAAGTGCCTTGGTAGCAAACTCTTCTGCCATGCCAAAGTCCTAATTTAATAGCAATTATATTTTCAATGTATACAGTGACATTTAAATATTTTTTAAATGTTACATGCACGTTAGTTGCAGACACTACCAGAAACAATCTCGAGAGCTCCCATAGCCTAGCCACTTCAGACAGCACTATTTAAATTGGCAAAAGGAAAGTTGGAGGGTTAAAAAAAGGGATCAGGATGGACCTTATTCTGCCATCCCTAAGGCTTGTCTACACAGGGAAGTTGTCCAGCATACCGATTCCAGAATAACTATTCTGTTATAGCCCCCTGTGTCAACACTCTATTCCAGAATAAAAGCAGGGCAGTTATTCTGGAATAGCTATGCTGGTCAATTTCGCCCATGTAGTACTGAGTACTACTTTACTTCATGAAGAGTCCCATTGGTTGTGGCAACATAGGGCACAAAATCAGTAGATGATGGCTGAAATAACTGTGGATAAAGAGTTTACTAGTACTAGAGGTTGGGAAGGAAGGGCTCCCACCACTTACATGTGCAGTGACCTATGACACTAGCAATCACTTCTAGAGTAACAGGTAATCTGCCCACCTGTATGGTTTTCCCCTCTCTCCTTGTCCCTCACTTCATGCTAGTACCACAGGGGTATTCTGTACATCCTCCCAATGGTAGCTTTTCCTGCCCCTCCTTTACCTCAGCAGGAAGAGCAAGAATCACAAGAGCATCATGGTGCAAGGACAGCATACTAGCCATTTATACATCTATGGGGTTTGAGCTTCATTGAGGTTTCCAGTATTCCAAGTACATGAGCAACAGATCAACAATAAGAACTTACATTTGTTTTTCTGCGACACCGTGACAGGTTTAAATACAGGGAAACTCTTAGTTCATTGAAAGCTTTCATTTCTTCTCCAAACCCTTCCCGAGGAAACTTCCTTAAGGCATACTGATATCGCTGAGCTGCTTCTTTCATCTTCCCTTTCTATAGGTTTAGAACACAAGAGCTTTAGAAGTTGGATTTGTAAATTCCTCAATATTAATCTTTCCTATTTGACGTTTGCTAAATAGATGCTCTTCAAATGGAATCTATTTTTATACATTTTGTATTTACAAATAAGTATATATTTTTTTCAAAACAGGGATAGTTACTCAGATATTTACATTTAAATTATATACAACTGGTGCCAAAGCAGAGTTCTTCAGACACGTAAGGTCTTGTTGATAACACAACTTCTTGGTCTGGTATTTGATGTTGAGCAGTTTTACAAAGGGCAATTGAACAATTGGCTTAAAGTCTTAATAGCAAAACTCTAAAGGCCAGATGATGCCTTTAAGCCACACCTTTTATTAGGGGGGTGCCTACCTGTAAAATCTCAGGATAAACTCAGAGGAAGGACAGCCTATATCCAGAGCAACATACAAATGTAGATTCCAACACCTCCCAAATTCATTTAGGAGCTGGAAGTGAAACGATGAAGATGTCTTGCTGCTGTGTGATTTGCTGAGGGGTGGAGGGAAGGAATTTCAGGGGGAGGGAAGCGGGGACATCTTGAATTGCCTAAGAGAGATTGAAAAGTGAAGCTAACCTTCTCCAGTGACTACCAAAAATTTCAAAGTATTGGAAATTCTAAAAGAATCCAAAAGATATTCAGAGAACATCTATGTGGTTAGATAAATGTCTGTGAGAAGATGCTACTAACACTTCTTACAGAAGCAGAATTTAGATAAGGGCTAGCAATGGTTTTAATTAATAAAACTGAAATATTTTTCTTTTTAAAAATATTTTATAGTTAATTTCTTGTTTTAATAAACCTTTACTTTGTACTTTGGGTTAGACTAAATAATAAACTTGTTTTATAAGTTCTCTCATGGTGTGTCTGTTTATAAAAATAGGCCTACGTTTTCAAAAGAGACTAGTGATTGTGGGTACGTCAATTTTTAGGCACCCAACTTGAGATACTTGATCGGGACCTGATTTTCAGAGACTGTGCACTCAATTCTTTCTGAAAATCAAGCTCTTTTAAGATGCCTCAAGTTGGGTGCCTCAAAACCATCACTTCTGGAAATTTAGGCTATAAAGGAAAGCAATTAAAGGAGCAGGGAAGACTAATGTAACTGCCTTAAATATATGCTACTACAGCCTCATGAAGGCATCAGGGAGAGAACTCTTAGCCATGAACACTGTATACCAATGAAGCTTTGAATTTGAGTTCACTAGGCTTAGGCCATAGTGCACAAAACACAAGTCAGTAAAACAAATACAAAAATTAAAAAACACAAGATCAGCCCTTCCCCTAGGATCAGTTACACCTTTAAAATAACAACCCCTGAAAATATATAAAAATAAAATGGGTTTGAAATACATTAATTTAGGTCATAAGGAGCCTCTCACATTTTTTTCTGGTTTTTGCAGATGCAGAGTGGCAATAAAGATAAAGGGGCAGACGTTTGTAGTCCTTCCAAGGAGTAAAAAGAAAAGGAGTACTTGTGGCACCTTAGAGACTAACCAATTTATTTGAGCATAAGCTTTCGTGAGCTACAGCTCACTTCGTCGGATGCATACTGTGGAAAGTGTAGAAGATCTTTTATACACACAAAGCATGAAAAAATACCTCCCCCCACCCCACTCTCCTGCTGGCAATAGCTTATCTAAAGTGATCACTCTCCTTACAACGTGTAGGATAATCAAGTTGGGCCATTTCCAGCAAAATCCAGGTTTTCTCACCCCCCCGGCCCCACACACAAACCCACTCTCCTGCTGGTAATAGCTTATCTAAAGTGACCACTACTCTCCTTACAATGTGTATGATAATCAAGGTGGGCCATTTCCAGCACAAATCCAGGGTTTAACAAGAACGTCTGGGGGGGGAGAGGTGTTAGAAAAAAACAAGGGGGGTAACCTATTTCCCCTTGTTTTTTTCTAACACCCCCCACCCCCCCAGACGAATAACTAAATATTACCAATATTTCAATGAACAACTTGATGCATAGTAAAGGAAATCCAGGTCAAATCCTCTTATCCATTTTTTTCCAAGATCTGAGTGTTCCCAATCAATTTCTCTCTTACAGGGGAAGGATATTTACTCTCAAAGCTCCTTGGTTCCCATGCCCCACAACATGAGGGAAGGGGGTTGCATATAACTTATTAGCAATATTTTCATAAAGACAAAGCAGCAGGTGTTTTAACAATCATTACCTACCTTTGAGTAATAGCACACTTACAACATTCACAGTTAGCAATGAAATTAAGAATCTACCTACTTTGTACATTATGTTTCCTTCTTCCATCAACTTCTGCAGTAGAATAATCAGAATATCAGGTTTAGAAGTGGCCATTGCCCACGCTGCATTTCCTGCAAGTTAAAATGTTATATATTTTTCAAAGGACATTTCTGATATTACTAGAAAAAACCTCAGGGCTTGTTTCCAACATAGTTTCACACTCAAAAAGTTCAGTGGATATTCCACAAGTGATGAATGATTGTAGAAATGTTTATACATACAGAAGCCTGGTATTAATGGTTCAAAGTGTGTTTGCCCTGCTTTAGATCCCACTTCAGGAAAACACTGAAGCATGTGTTTAAGTGCAGTCCTAAATAAGGATGCTTTCCTTCACTGTGGTTTAAAGGTGCCCCAGACTCAGTAGCAATCACATACAGAAACACACAGTAGTAATAGCCACATAATTAACTGTTGAACCACAGGATAAATTACAGCTATTAATTAATTGCATTCCTCATGCATCTGACAACTTCACCTGCACTCTGCCCTCTAATCCGTTGCCCCCAGAACTGTTAATATTCCAAATCTTTGAACATTTTCAAAGAGCTGTAATTTAACACCAAACCCAAACATGGAATTTCTCCTCAGAAAAGATAAACATCTCATGAGTCAAGGATTGAATATTATCAGTTCTGGATTTCATGCCTTAATCCATGAGGGCTAAAAACAGGGCCTTTATGTTATTAGAAGGCCAGTAATCTCACCTCTCCCTATAACAGAGATATAAGGTTTTTGATTCTAGCCCATCCTAGTAGATAGTGAGATATGGAACCTTAAAATCAGAACAGTAGTGTGTATAGAAAAGCTATTTTAGACTGTAACTTCAGAAACCTCTAAAAATTATTTCTATCCTCCGAATCCTAACTGCAGAGTCCTGGTAACTAAGGCACCTGGTTTCGCAGATGGAAGATTAAAAATAATATCAATACAATTTTAAATAACCTCTGAAACAGTTCTAAAGTCGTTTTTCAGAACATTCTCCTACAGTGTGGTATAAACAGCTTTATTGGTACCCTTTTGGGATGACTTCATAATTCATGTCTAGCCACTAGTATGCCCTATTCCAAATAAATGTGGATAAAATCTTTACCATACCATCAAGTCTTCTGTATGTATTAAAAGGAAAAACCCCTTCTTGACCATTAGTACCAGTTTGCTTTCTTGAGGCTCTACAGCCTCCTGCTACAGCCAAGGTTCAAAGTGTTAAGAAGGGAAATACAGAAGTGGGAACAAAAAAATGATTGCTTGCTTAACACACTACATATATTTCATGCAACTGGACCAGCAAGCCTGGTACAGATTCATTGGCTTTAAGACATGTGGCTATCACCTGAAAAGAAGTGTCCAAAGTGCTTTGATCACCTAGCTCTTGAGCTATGCAGTGAGTTAACATCTGGAAAAGATTTTCATATGCTAAATACCTATTATACAACTATTTAAATTAATGGAAGCCCCAAAAGTTTATGAAAGTGGAATTTTTTATTAGAACCAAAACATTATGAAGAGAAGCTAGAAGCAACTAGGGCTGGCTGAAGATGATTTCCAAATGAAAAATCCCCTTTTGCACAATTAGAAATTTTCCCATGCAAAAATTTCTGTTTTCTGCTGGGAAAAAATCAAAATGACAATTCCCCAACTGCCTGCCTGGAAGGCTCAATTTCACTTTCTGCCTACAGGGAGAGAGTAAAATTGACAAACTTCCAGTAGGGCAGTCAGTAAGCCAAAAAAATCTGTTTTGGTTTGCCCAAAACAGAATTTTTGAGAATTTCTGTCTAGTGAAAAATTTAGATATTTACCTTTCACACCCCCACACCACCCAAAAAACTCTGAAATTTTCCCTGGGGCAGAAAATTCCCCTTTTAGGCCAGCTCTAATAACAGCCCCTATATTTAGGTTGCCTAATAGCTTGCATGACAAATTATTCTTGAGACATTTTCTTTGAGAAGCTCTCACCCCTCCCTTGTTTGCAGCATTATTTTGGTAACAGGAATGCCCTCAGACTACATAAATGGCTTTTTATTTTTCCCATAAAATTCCATTCAGCTTTTGCTGAGATATAAACTGTTAAAAAAAATCACCATTTCCGTCTCATGTTTGCATTCCTGAGAAAAATGCAGCACACTAAAATAACAACTGAATATAAAAATTCTAAGTCTGGATTGGCAATGCTGCTGTCAAATCAGCATCACCAGTTACACATACTGCACTGGGAATTCCCAGGAGCGGTCAGAGCACATGTAGTTGGTGGGACCTAGTTTGTAGCTCATGCCCCTGTGGCAGCAACATGTGGCAGAAGGAGAGAGCAAACCAGTCCTGGCCTCCTCCCTACTGCACCCAGACCTCGCACCTAGCCCAAGTGACTCATTCTCCCTCACAGCTCGTCTCAAGGGGTACCACATGGGGACAGAGCTCCCTTCAGTTCCAGGGGAAAGAGGTAAAGGAGGTAAGGGGGAGAGCATGTACACACTAAAATATTTAGATCCTGAAGTTCAAAAGGCAGCAATTTGGCTTGCAGTGTTGAGGGTTCAGAGTTTGAACTCTGATGATAATGGGGGTTGTTACATAGGATGCCACAGAATTTTTGTTTACCTTTCTCCTTTTAAAAAACTCTAGAAAGTTCCATACAAAAATCTACATTAAATGAATATTCTTAAGGTTGCAAAGTCATGCACTCAAAAATTTGGAAATACCAGAATTAGGGTTGCCCACGTAACAGTAAGTCAGCCCCTGCCCTTGTGCATAAGCATTTTGATTCAGTCTGTTAAATTAAATGTTCACTATGTTCAGCATTCAATGCACAAGGAGACAATTACAGTTGCATGGGAACCATAAAACTGGCATTTTCTAACTTTGTAGTCCTTGATTTGGCAACTTAGAGTTTTTTTAAAGTAGTTTTTTGTATATAATGTTTTATAGACTTCCATTCAAAAGGAATGTGACAGACTCTCTAAAACTCTGTTTTAGAAAAATGACAATTATTGCACTATAGCAGACATTCAATTCTTTCTCTTCTAAACAAAAACAACACACACAAAAATTGTGCTTTGACGATATAGGATGGGCTTACTAACCTAATTTGGCACCTTTTCTAAGTAGTGTGACCACTACCGACGTATTTCGACATCCAATTGCTCTGTCCAATGGACGCATTCCACTGTAGTCTACGTGTTCAATCACTGCACCCTTCTCTACTAAATACTGCACCTGGGAAAAGGAAGGAGACTGGATAAAAACCTTTAAAAACTTTCAGCATGGGAGGCAAAATAGTGAAGCCACTTCTTAATCCTACTTGGGAGTCCCCATTAAATAAAGTTAGCATCTAAAATACGTTCATTTCTCTTTTGTCTTTTGACCCCAGAAGGGAAGGGAGGAAAAGGCAATAGCCACATTTCTAACTTTACTGCATTAACTTCAGTAATGAATAATAATCTTTTCCCGTCTTCATGTCGGTAGAAAATATATACAAGACACCATAAGGCCAACAGTGCATGTTCACTCTCCCATTTGTACACATCATGAGCTTCAAAATACTGGTATGGCTGCTAGTGTCCAAGATTATAGAACTGGGATGAAAATATAGAGAAGCCCTGCACAGACCATATGTGCTTCAGGATAATTAACAGAGGTTTTGATAGCATGTCACAGTATGCTGTGACATTAAAATGACAAGTGTGAAACTATAGTACCAGAATTTGTTCTGATGTGTTTGGGGAAGAATGGCATACAAATACAATAAAGAAGAATGTACACAGGCTGTTTTTAAGTAACATTCACTTAGACATGGATTATTTAAAATGCCCAAGTTTAATTATATGCTTCAATTTTTTGTGGTAACAGACATTGGCTTTTTGGACTAACTGAAGAAAACTAAAGCAGTAATATTTATTAATTTCTATACCACTTATCTCTGGAGCAGTTTGATGCTGCAGTTAACAAATTAAGGGTATGTCTACACTGCATTTTAAAGCCCACATTAGGAAGTCTCAGAGTCTACAAACTCAGGCTTAAAACAAACAGCTATATATACATAGCAGTTGGAGCTGGAGCTTGGGCTCTGAAGTCTCAGGAGGAGAGAGAGTTTCAGAACTCAAGCTGCAGCCTGAACTCAAACATCTGCACTGCTGTTTTTGGTTCCGTAATGCTCGATCTGAGCTCTGAGACTTGGGACCACAAGTTTTAAAATGCAGTGTAGACATAAACTAAAACACAAAGTGGTAAGAACAGAACTGTAAAAGAGTAAAAAAAATGTCAAATGCTGAACAAAATAAATGCATCAGAAACTTCTGGTACCCAAGAGTAGCTGGAATTGACCCATCATTAACTTCTCAATAGCCATTCTTAAAGTGGGAAGTACAAGAAATCACAGTAATAGCCAAGTGGTTAATGGCCAGCGATATAGTTCCTTGAATAAGGAGCCTAACAATTGCTTTCTTTTGTATGGCTGATAGTGATTTAACCTGAAGGGAGGCATTAAGTATCCTTGCCATTCACAGCCCCCAGGTCCTGGCGCTGCTGGTTTGCTGGATAAGCTGTTCCACTACCTCCAACAGTCTATGCTGTTGGCTGCCACCTTGGCCCACAGATCAAGCTGCCCGGACATACAAGGTGAAAGAAGATGGTAACTCCTGATGCAGCTGTCTGCTAGACTGACTGGCAGTTTGAGCTGCTACAGCTGGTGACCAATCTTGTCCCAGAGATAACAGTAAGGACCTTTGGTAGCACAGGAGATATTAAGTCACACACAAGATGTAATGTCACCATCCAAACTGCGGAGTCTAAAGACTAGTTCCCTCTTCCTCTTGTTGCTTTTGGATGGGAATTCTGGATCTGAGGTGAGGTGCGTGTAGAAGCCGGCAATGGAAACTCTGGTCAATGTCCTCCTCCTGGCAGAGTGCTGCTACTACTGCTTTCCTACTACTGGAAATTCCGAGGATTCTGAAGTCATTTAAGCAGGAAAACTGTTCCAAGTAAATTATGTGTTTCTGAGCTTTATCACGCTGTTTTCAGCACATATGGACTCAGTGTTTTTCATGAATATAGTGTGGCAAATTGCTGGCATGATTATGATGGGTCCTGCGCTTCCTCTTTTTTGGGGGAGGGGGGTTTCAGGGCGCAGTTTCCCGCCCCTGAACTAGGGTATCTACTGTCCCACTAGTAACCTAAAAGGGTAGTGGAGAGGGAGGGACCCAGGCCCACCCTCTACTCCAGGTCCCAGCCCAGGGGCCCTAGGGATAGTGGCAAACCACTTGAATTAGTACTTCCTTCCCCTGGACTACTTCCCTCTCCTGCTCTTCAGCCCTCTCTCTGCACAAGCCGGATGTCTCTTTACCTAGGGTCTTTGTCTTCTAGCCAGCCACAGCACTTCTCCAAACTCTCCTCTGCTCCAACTCCTTCAAACTGCTCTCTGCTCCAACACCAAACCACTCTACTCCAACTCCTTTTCCTGGCTGCTTGAAGCAGGGGGGTTTTATCAGGTGACTGGCTTCAGGTGCTTTTAATTAATCTATAGCAACTTTCTTCCCTCTAAAGGGAATAAGGCTTCTCCTCATCCTGGGGCTTACATGTCTCTCCTATATCACTCTCCTGCTGCCTTCTGGACATGCTGTATCACAATAGACAGTACACTCAACACCCCTACCCTCCAAAAATATATAGTTAGTAAAAAAAAAAAGTAGCAATACTGGAACTTTAACATGCAAGAGACACACCAGTTAGAGGAAAAAAGAGATTTATTTTTAAACAATCTAACAGCTACGTTCCCACACAACGTGTGCTGGTTGGAAATATTTACTTCATATTTAATTTTTGTTAATGTCATTTAATAAGCCACTATTCACTGAGAAGTATATGTGCAAATCCTGAAATACCAATGTTTTTTATTACACAGTGTCTAATATAGTATGTCAACGACAGTACTTCCAAAAAGGCGCCCGACTGAACAGAGGGGTACACCCAAAATCCTACTAGGAGGCCTGAGGATTCCTTCTGCCTGTTAGAAAACACTCATGAGGAGGCTGAGCATAGTGCATTCCAAAATCCATTAACAACCACTCGTTCAAAATCAACTATGGGCTTGTGTAAATTAATTCAGATTAAGGTGGGGTGTGAATTTAAAGCACAATAGCTATTTCTGAGTAACTCCACATGTGGACCTTTAGAGGTTTGACTCTTCCTAAATAGCTATTCTGAAGCAACTGCATGGGTAGACATGCCCTAAACTGAGTAAAGGCTACCTCCATATGAGTAAGAGATTGAAAGCTCAGACTCTAGGTTTAATTGCTGGATTTGGTATAGTGCATGTCCTTTCCAGTAGTGTTCTGACATTATCTTCAAACCTGAAGTGAATCATCTCGTGGCAGGTAAGAAGAACATTACCTATCCATCCATCCAGTTAACTCCTAGAAGCGTAACTTCTGCCAGTTTGGCTTAATTATGTTTTATTGCTGAGAGCCTCACCTCATGCTTGCAAATTTGAAAAAGTTTAAATCATGGACTCTGAAGTTACCATATATTTGCTGTCTCAGTTAGAGACATCTTTTATTTCAGATTCAAATTAATCACTGCCCCACTGTAATACTTATATTATAAACTAAGGAAGGAGTGGAGTGCAGTGGATAGGGTACAGGACTGGAAGTGGAGACCTCAGCTGTAGTCCCAGTACTGAAGTGTCTGATTTGCCTTAGTTCATGCAGCAAATTTACCTCAACACATTAGTTTTCTGCACTTATAAAGACTGGATAGTAATGTTTATCCACCTTTATAGAGTGTTGTGAGATTTAAAGAAAAAAAGCGTAATGAACGCTACGTGGTACTATCATCATAATCATAAACACTAGCACATCAAGAATGCAGGATACCTACACGAGGATTAGAGAAAGTGCTCTTTATGATACAGAAATGAACCACTCGATTTCAACCTTCATGCACCATTATTTTCTTTATATATCCCTTTCATTCAGGGTCTTTGCTCAACGTTGTTACCCAACCTGGGCATCGGCAGGCTATTTTAAAAAGAGTTACAGAGAGACAAAGAGAAAGGATATTTTCCATGGTCTAGCAAACTTTTTTGTTTTGTTTCCTTTCTTTTTCTTTTAATTCCAGTAGATCGGATGTACAAACTAGGTGTTTTTCTTACAGAGATTTAAGATAGCCGTTATGAAATATTACAACATACTGTAAAACACAAGGGCAACAGAATAGGTTACTCACTTTGTGCAGTAATTGCAGTTCTTCAAGATGCGTGTCCCTACGGGTGCTCCACTTCAGCTACGCATGCATCTCTTGAATCTTGTTCAGATATTTTCTGCTAATACTGTCCATTCGGCCCAATCATGTGCCCTATGCTTCATTGTGCCACACACCGAGGCTATATAGGAATATATGGGCAAACCGTCCTCAGTTGCTTCTCCACCTGGACATCCCATAGAGAACTGTCTGAAGCAGAAGGGAAGGAGGGTAGGTAGTGGAGCACCCGCAGGGATACACATCTGGAAGAACCACAGTTACTACACACGGTGAGTAACCTCTTCTTCTTTAAGTAGTGTCCCTATGGGTGCTCCACTTCAGGTTGCTTACAAGCAGAGGGAGCTTCAGAACGGAGTCTAGAATTGAAGGCAGTACTGTAGTACCAAGTTTAGAAAATGTATGTACTGAAGCCCTCATAATAGCATAACTCAGATACTGGCACATTCTTGAGTAATGCTGTGGATGTTGCTGGTGATCTGGCAGAACGTGCTCTCACCCTTTGTGGGGGATGAACAACGGTTGCATCATAACAAGTAGGGATGTAAAAGTTTAACCAATAAGCATTAGACTTATCAGTTTTGGTTAATGATTAAACTCCGCTGCTGCCCTGGGGGGCCAGCAGCCGGGACTCCGGCAGCAGAGATCCCTAGGTGTGGGGATGGGCAGCGAGGCCCTGCATAAAATGTGGCGGTGCTGCAGCGCACACACACATACACACACACACACACCCTAGTTCCCCAGTTAGATAGAAGAAAGGAGTCTCCCACAGAGTGGTGGCCTACTCCCCAGCTTGAGCAGAATAGAGGGCACTTCTTGTTCCTGGAGATGGCAAAGAGATCCATGTCTGGAAGTCCCCATCTTCAGAATAGCTGTGAAGAATTTGAGAGTGTAGCTCCCATTCTTAGTCCCGGGAGAAGCATCTGCTGAGAATATTGGCTGTGGTGTTTTGACTACCTGGGAGGTAGAGAGCTGAAATTTGGATCTGATGGGCTATACACCAGTGCCATAGTTTCATGGTTGGGGATCTTGCTCCTCCCTGTTTGTTGATATATTGTTGATATACATGCAGGACACGTGCCCATCATGCCCGTGATTGATTTGCCCCAATTAGAGATAGAAAATGAAAGCAAGCGTTCCTGACTGCCCTGAGTTCCAACAGAATGATGTGGAGACTGGTTTCCTTAGACGTCCATCTGCCTTGAGTCATCAGAGCATTGAGGTGCGCTTCCCATCACAACAGTGCATCTATTGTCATAGTTACTGATGGAGCTGGGTGACAGAAGGGAATGATTGCACAGATGTTGAGTTGATCTTTCTACCAGTCCAAGGAGTTGCTCACTTGAAAAGGAACCGTCACATGCCTGTAAGGTGTCTCTGGCTGGAAAACAAGTCATTCTAAGACAACCCTGGAAGCAGACACATAGCCTTGATCGATCAGTCATGGAGGTGCAAACTACCATGTGTCACAAGAACTACAGACAGCTCCTTATCATGCATTGAGGGCTCCCAGAACTGTGCCTATCAGAGGGGCTTATGAATCTTTCTTTGGGAAGGTACGTCCTGGCTGTCAATGAGTCCAAGGATGCTCCTATAACTGTATCTTCTGTACAGGGATTAACATGGTTGTTTTACATTCAATTGGAGACACAATTCCGGGAAAAGAACAAGGGATGTCTGGATGGAAGACAGCACTGCTTTGTAGGAACAACCTTTGAGTAATCATTTGTTGAGGTACAAGATGACTAGGATTGCTTCTCATCTGAGGTAAGCAGCCACTGCCGCCAGGACTTTTGAGAACATCTTTGGGGCTGAAGGAAAGAACTCTTTACTGGAAACGATCCCGGACTATAGTGACACATAGGTATTTCCTGTGTGATGGAGGTATCGTTATATGGAAATAGATATCTTGTAGGTCGAGGGCCAAAAACCAATCCCCTCCCTCTAGTGAAGGAATTATAACTGTCAGTCACCATTCTGAACTTCTGAGACTTTACAAATTTGTTTAAAAGTCTTAGATCCAAGATCAGTCTCAATCCTCCATCCTTCTTTGACACAAGAAAATACTTTGAGTAAAACCCTCTGTCCTTGTGAGGAGGTGGAACTGGCTCTACTGCTCCATATTGAAGGACAGAGTTCATTTCTTGTCTCAATAAAAACAGTGAGCGGGGTCTGTAAAAAGGGATGGGGAAATGGGGAGGGAAGCAGGGAGGGAGGGTCATAAAATGGACGCCATAGCCCAATGTTATGACCTACTTGTCCGTAGTGATCCACCTTCCAGCATGTTGAAAATGGGAAAGAAGGTCTCTAAAAGGTGGGGGGGGGAGGAGGTGGGCAAATGGATGAAGCTGTAAAACCAGAGGCATGCGAGGATTCAATCTCTTGACTGACCCATCAGAACTATTGCTTTGAAGATGACTGAGTGCTCATGTAGTGCAGGTGAATGGCACTCTCTCTGTGGAATTAAGTCTTTTTCTGGGATGTTCAGGGGATCTACGGAATCCAGAGAATTGAGCAGGACACTATCTCTGGGCAGTTTGTAACCTACTAAATCTTCTCTTATTTGTACATGACCAGCAATCGTAAAGTAGACCTAGAGTCCTTTAGTGTGTGTGTAAGGACTCATACCTCGTCTCTGGAAAAAAGCTTATGACCGTTGAAGGGGAGGTCCTCAACAGTTTTCTGAATTTCTCTCAGAATCCCTGAGAGTTGGAGCCAAAATGCCCTGTGCATAACAACTGCCATGAAGATGTTCCTGGCAGTAGTGCCCACAGCATTCAAGGATGTTTGAAAAGAGGTTTAGGCCCCGTGAAATGAGGGATTGGAATTGTTCCCTATGTTTCTGCAGCAGATGTTCAATAAAGGCTGTAAATCTATTATAGTTTGTAAAATTATATTCGGCCATGATTGCCTTTTTCTTCATGATCTTAAATTGCAGGGTTGCGGATGAGTAGAACTTCTATCCAGAAAGGCCCAGTCTCTTTTGGTCCTTGTCATATGAAGTAGACTTTCCAGAAGTGTTACTTACCATGCTTATTTATCACATCCACCACTAGGGAGTTTGGGGGGGAGGGGAGGGGAAGTGGGAGAACATAAGGGAACATAATATTTCTTACCTGCCTGTTTACATGTTGGCAGAACGGTAGCAGGTGTCTGCCACACAGTCTTAATGGGATCCAGGAGCACCTTTTTAATGGGTAACACCACCCTGGAGGGTGTTGGTGATCATAGGATATCCAGCAGCTTGTGCTATGAATGGAATCTGAAGCATGTCAGCTACTCTCTTTAGAAGGTCCTGAAACTGATGGAAATTGTCGGCCATGGAAGGTGGTGGGGGCATAACCACCTCATCTAGAGACAAGGATGAAATAGGTGTTTGAGAAGTGGCCTGCTGCTCCTCAGATATCTCCTCCTGTTGGGGAGAGGGGTTTTTTGGGGAGGAGAGGACTGTACAGTTCTCGCTTCCTATGAGACAGCACCTGTTGTGAATTGCTGCCAATAAGCAGCCCAGGATCTCAATGTAGTCATGGGGAGCGGGGACATATGGAAGTGCAGGTGGCATCCAGGGTTGGTTCCACCATCCTCGTTGCCAAGCATGATGATCTTCCTTATGACCGTCAAAGAATGGGTTCCTATAAGGCTATGTCGGAGAACCTTATACAGAAATAGAAGAGACTGACTGGAAGTCTTCTTCATCCTCGTCAATCTCCTCCAATGGGGGAGTACACACAGAAAAGGTTGAGAGTCCTTGAGTACCAGAGGACGATGGTGATCTGGAGATCGGGGTGTCAGAACCAAGAGATACTCAGTACCCATGAGGAGCAGGGACTTCATTTAGTCAGTTACAGACAGGTCCTTAGCGTATCAGAATTCTTGTGGTACCAAGTAAGGGATTGGTATTGACGCAGTAGCCGAAGCAGACTGTAAAGCTGATTGGGGCAGTACCAGTGCAGGTGCTGATGTGTGTGGCACCCGGGCTTGCTCAGTACCAAGGATGCTGAATGGATAGGTACTGACAGTGGGGCTACGCCAGATGGTGCCAGTCCAGAGTGCTTATGATTAAGGCTACATTTTAGTCATGCGTATTTTTAGTAAAAGTCATGGACAGGTCACAGGCAGTAAACAAAAATTCACAGCCTGTGACCTGTCCGTGACTTGTACTATATACCCCTAACTAAAACTTAGGCCAGGAGTGCTCAGGGGGGTGGAACCAGCCCAGGGGCACAACAGGTGCTGGGGGTGGTGGGGTTTGTCCGGGAACCCCGCTGGTGCTGGGGGAAGGCAGGTGGCGGCGTGTGGCCTCGGACCCTCACTGGTGCTGGGGGTCAGGGAGGGTTGGCAGGCCCCCTGCCTAGCTCTGTGCAGCTCCCCGGAGCAGCAGCATGTCCCCCACCACGAGTGCCGGTTCTGCAGCTCCCAATGGACTGGAACTGCAGCCAATGCGAGCTGCAGCAGCAGTGCTGGAAGGCACGGGCAGCACGCAGAGCCCCCGACCCTTCTGCCTAGCAGCTGCAGGGACACCCCCAAGGTAAGAGCCACCCCACATCCCAAACCCCTGCCTCAGCCCTGAGCCCCCTCCCACATCCTAACCATGGATGCTGCTGGCCCACGGGCTGCCTCAGTGCTCAGGCAGCCCTGGAGTCAGCCACACCAGCCGTTGCAGAAGTCACAGAATCCATGACAGATGTGCAGCATGATTGCTCTCCTTGTCCCTTCAAGACGGTACAGAGGCCCTGTCAGAGCCGTCTCTCTCCTTCGAGCTGTTGGACTTTCCAGCCCTGCCAGTCCCAGAGGAGGAGTCCTTTGCCTCTACTGTACTGAGCCAAGAGGTAGAGGTTTCCAAGACCATACATCTTGCAGGGGACCTGGGTCTTTTAGGAGCTGGCTCCTTAAGGTAAGAGTCCTCTTTCTTGAACTTTCCCTGAAGTCTCCAAAAGCCTCCTTTCTTAGGGGAAGCCTGCAACCAAGGTCTAAAGGGCACTGGATCTGTCCAAAGACAGAGGCACAGGTGGGGTTGGGTTTCCTGACCTGACTCAGGGATCGTCTATGCTGAAAACTTACATTAACACAGCTACATCTCTCAGGGGTGTGAAAAAAACATACCCTGACAGACGTAGCTATGCTGACCTAACTCCCAGTACAGACAGTGCCAGGTCAGCAGAAGAACTCTTCCATCAACCTACCTACTGCTTCTTGATGAGGTGGATTAAAGACAGCAACAGATGAGCCCCTCCATAACTAATGAGTGTCTATACTGAAGTGCTACAGCAGCACAGCTGCAGCTGTGCCGCTGTAGCGTTTTAAGTGTAGATGTACCCTCAGAAGTTGGTCAAAGGGAGCATTCTACCATTAGCAGTCTCAGCTTAATCTCCCTGTTCTTCCTTGCCCTGGATTTTAAGCCAGGCAAAAGTTGCACTTCCGGGAGACATGGGACTTCCCCAAGCAATGGACACAGAGTGGCTGTTGCTAACAGACACAGTCTCTCATCAGGAGAGGGAGCCCTGTCAGGAGAATAAGGCTCCCTTAGGGAGAGAGAGAGAAAATAACAAAACAATCCTCTCTCTAATTATAACTAATACTAAACAAACTACAGTATAAACTGTATATAAGATAGCTGACACACGCTCAAAGTGGACATGCTAAGACTCCATCTCAGGCTGAGACAGCTGAGAAGGAACTGAGGACGGTTCACCCATGCATCCTTATGTAGCCTTGATGTGTGGCACGAGGAGGGCTATAACAGAAAATCTCTGACCAAGGGCTCATGAAGCGTATATGCACCTGAAGCGGAGCATCAATAGGGACACTACTTGAAGAACACTGGATTTCTAGTACAATTATCTAGGTACTAAAAATCTGTTGGAAAATGTTTTTTCTGCATAAACACCTGCACTGGTGTCCAGGTCTAAATGATGTAAGTAAAGAGGCTTAACTTCCTTCTTAACTATTTGCCTACACTTCTTCCATTAACATTTTGATTGACAGGTTCCAGTTCAGACTGTGAAAGTTTAAAGTGGGCTTAGAGGATTTTCTACAAATTAACCTTACTTACAATATCAGAATCTCCATAAAAAGCTGCCAGATCCAAGGGTGTTCGTCCATTCTTGTCCATCTGATCTATTGTTGCACCTTTTTCAACCAAATATTGAACCACTCCCCTATGGCCCTTTAGGCAGGCCCAACTGAGTGCTGTCAGCCCCTCTTTATCCAGGGATGAAATGGCTGCACCTGAAATAAAATGCAAATGGTTTTTTTAAAAATTAAAGTTCCATGTTTAACTTTTAAAATTAAAACCAAAATTTGATGTGAACTTCAAAATATGAGTAATAAAAAAACCCTTTCACGTCCTCTAATCTACATCAAAATCTACAATAAAATAAACCTTATTGTATAGTCCGGCATACCGTTTGCAAAGAAGATATGATTGAAAACAATCAAAGTACTTGATGCTGAAAAATTATCTAACTTGTGTACCTGTAATTAAATAGACAGAAAAATCCCTCATGCAATTGTACAATTATTGATTTTACCTTTGGAAAGCAGAAATTCCACAGTGCTCAAGTGTCCTTCGCTAGAAGCCACCATAAGTGGTGTCCTGCCTTGCTTGTCACTTAAATTCACATCAGATCCGTGCTCTAACAGAAGTTTAGCAATCTGAAAACACAATTTAAACTTAGATAAGCAGTTTAATTTTTAGAAATGCACTAATGGGATGTATAATGTGTTATTTATATTCTGTCTGATAATTCATGATGAATTTAAAACTCCAACAGTTTGCAGTTCTAAGTCTAGTATTTTCCACTCTGCTAGGGCCACTTTGTGCCCTGTTGCAACACACCACCAAGTGTAGCAGGCCAGGGGAGAATCCCCCCATAACAGGTTGATCTTCCATTAGTACAGCACCAGCATAATAGCTCCTATGCTGCCTCTGCTCCCAGTTTAGGGAGCACAATTTTCTAGTTCAGAATGATGCAGTAATTTCAAGTGCTTTGTCCCATCTTAAATAACTCAAGTGGTGAGGTTTTCCTTGGGAACTAAGTATGTCTGAACACTTGCACCAATTTATTACATGCATAAAGATGGAGAAAGAATTTTAAAATTCAGGAAACATCTCCCATAACCATTCATTTTATTCATGAGCATTTGTCACACCTGCCAATGTCCCTGCCGCACTGCACAGAAAAGTGGAGGGATTCCCCTCCTGTTGGCTCTTGTCACAACAGCTCCATGTTCAAGCAGTAACTCGCATACTTCCAATTTCCCTCTTCCTGCAGCAGCTGTCAGGGCTAAAGAAAGTCAAAAGAAATTATTTCTTATTCACAAACTTCTTTTAGCTTTGGTAAACACAGCCTCTTATGGAGAAAAAAAGAGCAAGTTTTTCAACTAATACCACCTCTGTGCAGTATTCACAGCATTCTTATCAAATTGTCTCCAGATTCAATTATTCAAACTTTTTCACTGACTTTTTTTTTTAATCCCCCTCACCCCACATTTATAAAGGCAACTTTGTGTTTTCTACAGAGCATCAGGAAGAGCAGAACTAAGATGGGAAGTTAAAGCACCGCAGTATACTATGACTGAGGAAAAGCTAAGTCTCAAACCCACTGATTAAATCATGTACATAGCTTGCATAGAAGAAGAGTGTTTATGGACAGAACAAAACAGTTAGATCAACCAATTTGATAAGTCCATTATATTTCATTTTAGGTTAATCATTTTATTAAGATAGGTGAGCTGAAACCTACTGGACCATGCGTCTCTCGGAGGTTTATAGAGCTGATGGTCCTGTTAGTGAATCCCAGGACTATCACAGCTTCTCAGAATGTTGCTTATTCATTGACTGACAGCACCACTATTTATTGCAACCACTAAGCAGCAGATAGTCAACATTTCCCAGGAAGTTTGTATGTCTCATATAACTGGGTTTCTTCCTGATGGATGAGTTAAAGCTGTTTTGTCTATTTCTGCAGCAGACTGCATGGGAAAAGTTACACTACCTCTTTAATAAGGGTTTTGATTCTTAAACTTGACCATATTTGTTTTAGGCTTCAAATGACTTTTGCCAATGCATGTTAACATTCTAGCTAGTCTCTTGTTAAAAATATTTTAGAATAGTACAAAAGATTACAATATTCTCAACTCTTGATTTCTACTAGATTGCAACCTCCTTGCAACTTTGGACTGATATTGGTGTGATAGATCATTAGAGCATTGGCTGGTCTATGCACAGAATCCAATAAACAGGTGCACTGAACAGCAATTTGGCACTGGATTAAAACATTCTGTGGGCACATGCATGTGCCTTTGTGATTGATCATCCTTACACAACATGGTAGCATGTGAGTACAAGCAGCATAATTACAAAACTGTTGCTAGGACCTTTATTACAGGCATAGATAAGGTGAGCATCACTGTACATTTGCATGCATTGTTCATGGCTTATATTGAGGCAGATAATTCCTATCTATAGGGAGCTATAGAGTTTGTAATCCCTGTCAGCATCATGACTTTAAAAAGAATAGTTTTGCAGTTAGGCTATCATTTAAACAACTCAATCATATTTTCCCATGGTTTATTATGCTTTTTCACTTCCACTGTGACACTCTTTGAAGCTTGAAAATAAAATATTTTCCCATCATGATTTTGTTCTCTTCCATTTGGCACACATCAGCTTTTTTTTGTGTGTTTTAAATGAAGCTTGAAATTAACAGGTTTTGTTGTTGTTGAATTCTTTGTACCAGAATCACCAGTGATGTAAGCACTGTTCTGGAAATAGTGCTTCTTAGCTAACTTCAGCTAAAACCAGCAAATGATTCACCACCACACATAGTGCTTCTATCTAAATCCAGCATAAAGAGTTAATGCACACTTTGTTCAGTTGCTCAGTGAAAAAATAGTGAATTTCTTTTCCTTGTTTAAAAATAATTTTCAATTAGAAAATATTTAAATACAGTATTTAAAAACTTGCACAAAGGTGCCGAAAAGTAATAAAAGTACAATCACTGCAGGATGTAGTAAATCTGTTTTTAATTTTTAAAACATCTGACCTACATACCCACCCCTCCAGTTTACAGATACCTATTTTAAAATCAGACCAAATGTTTTGGTCTAAACAATTTGACAGTTCTTCTTGAAGATCTCTAATGTACAGATAGAACTGTCGAGTTACTAAAAAAGCAAACAAAACCACCTTTTTAAAAACAGACTTCACATTTATCTCACTGTCACTTCCAGCTCAAGTTCAGGGTGTAACTCTGAAGTTATAGCAACAACTTGACTAAAGCATACCATATTCGGCCACAAGCAAGACTAAAGAATAGCACTACAGCAAGCTAAAACAAACAATATCATGGCAAAACTATGTTCAGGAATTCCGAGTATTCTACTGAAAAGACCACCTCTGATCTGCCTAATGTACTCTGCAAAAGCTCAACCCACTCTGCCTTAATAAAAAAAGGAAAGAATTTAAATGAGCAGCTAAACAAGCAACTGATGCAGAATGGAAAATATGAGAGCAACCCATTAGGCTGAAGGAAAACTAATAATCTGGCAGATCTTTGGTCTACAGCCAACGATGTTAGATGGAAAATAATTGGGACGGAAAAAAGGTTTTTTGTTTTTTTTTTGGTCTGAAACAAGACAGACACAAAGTTTGGAAATCTATATGAAAACATGATTATAAATGGCTGCCACCAAGTGCACTATCCAACATGTCTGATACAAAAACCATTTAACATTGTATTTCAAGGTCATTCAAGTTTCCTTAAGATGCCAATAATACCTACTGAAGCACACAGTTGTGTGTTGGACTTTGACTCTGGAATTTTATCCTGTAAAGATCACCATTTGTCTTGAGAGCTTGATTTGTTTTAAACATCATAACAGGTACATGCAGACTTTCACAGCCTACAAAAAACTGCTTCCTAAACGAACTTTATATGTAAGTATATGCATAAAAATATTTACAGTTTTCAACACTAGGACTGTTTTTCAATATGTTTCATTACCTCAGCTTTAATGACACTTTTAAGGGGCTTTCTTGTATTTCCTTTGTAAATTCATTTTCAGAGGTTTATATCTTGACCAAGAATCTGCTTTCAGCTGACATGTCCTTGCACATTACTCTCACCACATAATCAGTCTCTCTGAATCCCTCTATCATCTCCCCCTCTTCCACGATATCCACTTAAAACCTCGTCTCCTAACTTTAAGCCATTCATTCACACTACACCACTCTTAAGAATCCATTTTTATGTTGCCCTTGACCCTCCCCATCTCTCTTCTTTGCCAGTGATGCCAGCTTTGTGTACGGGAAATCTGCCCGCCCCATTCCAAACTGATCTGGATTGCTAGTACTCTTTTCGCTCTTCAGATTCCTTCCTCAAGACCCACTTCTGCCATGATAACTATATATAAAAAAGTTTTAAAAAATCAGCCACTGTATGTTGCCTAAGCTGAGGGGCCTCCAGGAAAGTCATTAATTACAAAACTATACAAATATATTATTCTGTTATTAAAAAATATATAGTTGAAGGCCTCCCTCTCCCACCATCCTTTATATGTTGCTTGTCTTCTTTGGTGCATGTCTGTCTTTGTGTTTGTACAAGCACAATGAGACCCCAATAATAACCAGGCCCCTGTATGCTATTGTAATATAAATATTGACTAATTTGCTTCATCCCACAAGCAATTATCCCTCTTCCCCTTACCAAAAGTTGGAAAAAAATAATTTTGCTCTTTAAATTTCAAGTAAGCAATTAGAATTAAGTTTGATCCAGCTGATGATGCAAGTATATTACTAATACATATTTATAATGCATTTCAAAATCTTCTTATAGTGCTGATATGAAAAGGTGCCAGGTTGGAGGCCTTCATTTTCTAAGGTTGTCATTTAGCCAGAAAACAAAAACAGAACATATGCACTCCCCGATGTGACTCGGCTCCAGCCCAAAGACACCTCTCACTTAACCTCTAAAGATAAGTGAATAATTTAGTGCCCATACATATTCAATCCTCAGCACTTTTCAGAGATGAGGATGGCAGTTACAGTGGATTTATGTGATGTGGAAAATTTCTATCCTAACAAAATCTTATTTAGTTCTGACAGAAAAAAACTCTATCTCCTACTACACATGCAAAGGGCAGAATGAAACAGAGCTGGTGATTAAACATACTACAGAAAAATCCCCACAAAATGTATTTCACTTAGAAACTCAGATTGGCATTACTGGCGTCCTTTTTGGTTTTAAGATAAAATAAAAAAATGAAGATAGGATAAAATTACCTTAATGGCACAATGATTTATATGAAAAATACAAATATTTATACAATACTAAAAAATTTTGCTGAATAATTTTACGTTAAAGGACAAACACCAAAAAGCAATGACATTTTGCATTATGGTTCAAAATCTGAGTTGACATTTTGCAAAAAGATGTGAATTTGATCAGAGTAAAAACATTTCAAATCTAAATCTTCTGTTTTTACTGGGTGTTAAAATCAAAATTTAGTTTTAAATATAGATCTCTACCTAAATCATACTGCACACTTGCAAATTATATAGATAGATAGATAGATAGATAGATAGATAGATAAATAGATATAAAAATATAAATATAAATATAAAAAATAAAAGCCACTATGCTCAGAGCCCTTTACAAAGGAAAAGAAACAAGGTGAGTTAAGGATTTTGCATGTCTATGATTTTAAAAAGTAATAAAAAAAGAAGACCCCAAGAGAAAGAATGAGATGATACTTTGTTATATTTAGTTTTATAGTGTGTGAGCATGTCTGAAGTAAAAGAAATAAGGCCCTGCAATAACCACCACTTTTTGCTCACAGAGACAATCAAGGATTTTCAAGGTCACATACTAAATCAAGTTATTTAATATTCTAAGGCTATTTTCATCAGCAACTCTTAGAAGTCATGTCAATCAAACACCACTTGTACAGTAGTTTGCCACATGCCACATTCTGTGACCTCAATCCTAGAGCCTTCTTTAAGAAGAGATTGACAAATTAATTGACATTAATATTTTCAGCCTTTTATTGGTAGAGTGGCACAAGTGATAATTATATGTCCCTCCATTATTGTTCATTTTCGGCTTTTATTCCAATCTCATTATTAAAACATTTACTGAATTTCATCCTCTGATGCTTGTGATCAATTCTCACCTTATGAATCCACACTACCATGTTTTAAATCCACACTTTACATATTGAGCTGAAAACTAAAAGCGATAGAGTCACATGAGAAGTCATTTAGTTTCACATTTTTTATTATACTTATTTTCAACTCTTTTTGAAATACTGAAGGATCATAAAGTTTTATTTCCATTTGCCAGCCTTCTGCTGAAATTTATACAGAAGGTCACAGATTTTGCAATGGGGCACAAATGCTTTTCAAAATCTAATTTTAAACAGAGACAGCAGTGAATAAAAGAAAAACATACAGTAGCTATTTAGAATCTGAAAGATATGTTCAACAGGTTATAAAATATTTTACATTGATACAGGAAGTCCTGAGTTCTCTCGCTGGTTCTAAAAAATAATGCTAAAACAAATTTGCAGCCTAATCTGATCGGTAATATCGCTTCACTAAAACGAGTCCTTCAGATTACAGGCTGCCACACACTATCCCACTGTTGGGCATACGTTTGTGATTAGTGAATGAAGGCACACCATTTCTGTCTCAATTTACACTGAGAAATTTCAGGTCTCACACACTAGTGTGCAAAGGTCAGGACCTCTTCTTAGACACTCATGAACTGCATTACACGAACTGTGCCCAGGGTTCTTACAAAATTAACTGCTATTTAAGTCTATTATTATAAAGACATGTAGCAGCTGTAGCTCTTTAGCTGTGATTAGAATAAAATCCTTCAAATCCAGACTGCTTACACAGCCACCCTATAGTTTTACTCAGCTGATTAACTCCCAACTGGTTTGTCACTAAACTCTTCATTTAATTTAACCATCTCCATAAGATAAATTCCTTTGCATTGCAGGTATAGGAGAATTAATTAACTAAATCAAAGGATGACATGATCAAAATGTTCTAAGAGGTTAATCCATTTTGAAATGTAAGAACTGATAAGCGCACAGTTCCTCATGCTTTAGGGCACTCAAAATATATAGAGAGATATTTTATTGATTTGACACTAAGCAATCTTATGTGCTTAGACTGTAAACTCTTCAAGGCACGAACTGGGTTTTCTGTTTTGCATATTTTGCAGACTGTTAAAAGCTGTGTACGTCTACAGTGTTAAATAGAACTACAGCAATATGGCAACTTAAAATGCCTAGTCCATCACAAAATACAAACTGGACAATATTGTAATAAGATTCTCAGGTTGCCAATACACTTTTAGACATATCAGGTGGTTTAAGATACTAAACTGCAATGCAAAGAAAAAGAGGCAGAGATACCAGCTGGGGAAGTCAGAGGGTACAGAGTACATAGGTGCTTGCAGAGAGTTTCCAGAAGGTTGAAAGAGAAAAGTGGGGGGGGGGGGATTGCAGACATATAAATACAGGATAAAGAGACAGATGTGAGGCCCAAAGGGAAAGAGTGTGGACAGAAGAGAGACTGGGAAGACAGAGCAACAGCATGAAAGGGCCCTTTACCTTTTTCAAGGTGAGAAAAAGAGGAATTGAGAGAAGAAACCTAGGACATGTTCCCACTCAGCTTCCCCTCGCTGCCATTCCACCCCACCTTCCACTCTATCAGATCCCCACATACCTATCACCTGACTGGATTCCCATTTTGGACAAGATACCATTCTAATTAATATTTCTTAAACAAACAAAAAAATTAGGAGGTGATTAGTGCTAGTGCAGCAGGCCTTCAAATAAGTGGATCTTACATATGTTAACTATTCTAAGACACATTAAACCATTATAAACAAAAATATACAAACTACATTTAATGAAAAAGAAAAGTACACTTAGTTGAATAAGTATACTGTAATAACACTGGCGAAGTGTATATGAACATGTCTCCCTCTCCTTTAGTGATTGGCGGACAGGTTTGTGTTTTTGGTACTGAAAGTCCCGAGTTCTCTTGCTATCAATAACCATGGAACAAGTGTACGGACGCATTCTTAGATCTGGCACATAAACATAACAAAAAATAAAATAAGAACTAAAATATTTATCTCCCCTTCACTGTGTTACAAGGAATTATTTTCCTCTAATCAAGAGAATTAACTATCTCTTGAAGTTCTCATCTACAAGTTCTTGTATGCTGAAGACAATGCACTCAGACGATTCAGATTGAACTGCAGCATATGTAACTGAAATGTTTGCCACAGCTGCCACGAATTACAGGCTTTTGATCAGTCTTATTACAAAGTGGGTAATGTTTCAGCCTACATCTTCCAAACCCCCTACATATCCATCTATCTTCATACAGAGATGCTTTTGGAAAACTGTGAGACTGTTCAAATACCTCTGTGGCAGGCCTCCCAATGATGTTCTTATCAACCAAACAGCACTGATGTGGATTTCTAAAACAGCAAACAGCATTCTGCAAATGTAGAATACAGGTCTGGAAAAAAATAGTTGGAGGGTATATCTCATTTTCACCATGCTCAGCACCCAACATTCCATGGTGATATGGGGCCATGCCATGATGAAGTGGGACAGGCAGTCCAAAAATAAAGGGGAAACAGAATCTGGAAACACAGGACCTGGTACAACGTCCTCAAGCATCCCATCAAAAAGCCTGCTTAGAGCCCCTGGATGTCTGGATAGGGCAGACATTGATGCCGAGGTAGAAGGGGGTGGCGGTCTGCTTTTAAAACCACTGCTCCATCTCCTCTGTGGGTTTTGACGGGACAGCACAGCGGAGTACCAGGAAGACTGCTTAGGCCTGATGTGCTTTCTCGAAGTCTCTGGCGTATACAATCCCAGGGACTTGAGGGTCACTCTGGAGTCCTTCAGTCCATGGAGCTTCATGTCAGTCTGCTCTGAAAAGAGCAATGCTCCATCAAAGGGGAGGTAATGAAGGGTTTGCTGGACCTCTTGCAGGAGACTGAAGCCATGAACTTCTGTGCATGGCCACCGCGTGATGGAGGCCGTGGACCTGGCTGCCAAATCCACTGCATCCAGGGCAGCTTGCAAGGAAGCCTTGGCTAGCGACTTCCCCTTTCCACCAGTGAGGAGAACTACTGCCTAGTCTCTTTAGAAAGCGAGACCTTGAACTTCAACATGGAGTCCCACATGTTAAAGTCGTATCTGCCCAGTAGATCCTAAGGTGCAGCCCCCTAGTAAGGTAAACTAATAAAAAGGTCCAGTTTCTTGGAGTCTTTTGCCTTAGAAGTCACCACTTGCAGACCCTGCCTCTCCTTCTCGTTGGCCACAGACACCACCAGGGATCCGGGGGAGAAGGAGGGATGAGCATAAAGGAACTCATAACCCTGGGTGTGCACAAAGTACTTCCTTTCACCTCTTTTTGAGGTGGTGGAAAGGGAATCAGGGGGTTGCCAAAGGGCTTTCAGCAGGTCCACAATGGCCTCATTGAGAGGCAGGGCTACCTTTGACGGGCCCGCCATGGCCAGAATGTCAACCAGGCTATTGGAGAATTCCTTCACTACCTCCGCCTGTAAGCCCAAGATTGAGATCACCCTCTTCAGCAGCTCCTGGTGGGCCTTATAGTGATCTTGCAGAGGCGACATGCCCGCTCCTGACACAGCCTCATCTAGGGAGAAGGCAGCCTGCACTGGCTGAGGACACTCCTTCTCCCCTTCAAGGAGAGGCCAACAGGATCCCACAGAGCCGGTTCCTCAAATTCGGCACCAGCTTTGGAATTGGAGTCCAGATCGAGTGCTGCCTGAAGGGATGGAAGTGCCCTTCTCTTGGAGGCCACCAACTATGAGTGTCTCGAATGGGGCCCTGGGATTGGGGGAAACCCCCAAGGGTTCCAAAAGGGCATTGACATGGGCCAGTGACCACTAGGCCAAGCACTCGATGGCACTCCTGTGCTATGGTCCATGGTAGGGTAGGGACTGGAGTAGCGGGGGGGAGGAGGGGGCGGTCAGCCGAGAGGAGTATGACCCAACCTCCAATTCCAATGACAAGTCTCCTCCGGTGGCCACGGAGTTGCGGTTGCCACCAGGGCCGGAGATTAGTGCCGAGGCAGGGAAGCTTTTATTGGGGCCAGTATGGTCAGTTTCACTCTAAACGGTACCACGCGGCCCAGAACAAAGCAGCCAGTGGGGGCTACATGGTCCCTCCTGCCCCCAGTACTGATGCCACCGACTCCTGTACTGCCGGCGATGATCTAGCAGGTCTCTAGCGGCAGCACATGCCTCCGCCTTGGATGGACACAATGGTGCTGGTGCCGCACTGTCCCTCTGGCGCTGATGGTTTCTCTGGTACAGACTCAACAGTAGCAGTGTAAGGGCCAGAAACAAAGGTGTCAACTGCAATTCCAAGGCAGAGGAGTGGCCTGACTTAGGTCACAATCTGCTCTGCTTCCCGTGCCTGGCCTTCTTCGGAGTTGGGGAATGTCCCCTCTCGGCTGACAACTTCCTGTGCTTTTGCCTAGGCACTGGGTATGGCAAATGGTGCTGGGACTCCTGCATGGTGGGAGGAGTGCTCCTCACCAATACTGAGATGCTTGACGCTAAGTCTGACTGGCACAGCTCGCAGGAAGGTCTCAGCGCCACCTCCAACAGCAGGAACTTTAACCTAGCCTCCCAGTCCTTCTTCGTACGGGGTTTTACATTGCTGCAGATCTGACAGCTATCCCTGGTGTGAGCTTCACCCAAGCACTTTAGGCAGCTAGAGTGCAGGTTGCTCAAAGGCATAGCCTTGCTGCAGGAGGCACAGGGCTTGAAGCCCAGCACCTGAGGCATGCCTCGGCACTGGGAACGGACGAAACTCCACTAACAGAGAAAAAACGAATTATACTAACTAAGACTAAAAACTATTTAAAACACTAACTATATACAACTATTAAGAAAACAAAGACCACTGAGAAAATCTTGCTGTAGCAAGGACAGCAGTTCCAGCGACTGTCTGGCTGGTAAGAACAAACTGAGGGGGCGCGGAGTCAGCTGGGCCCTTTATACCGGTGCTGTGCACATGCAGCACCAGAGGGTGACAGAGCCGACCTGCCAGGTACACAGATGGGAAAACTTCCGGCGACTATGCTCGGGACACGCACACACATACAGTGCAATGGACATATGCAATCACTCAAAGAACTCCTCTCTCATATCTGGTACCATCTGGTACCTCATAGGCACGTCATCATCCTTCCGCTGTTTACTCCTATTATTTTTCCATGTTTTTAACATTTATACAATTTTTCTTTTTAAAACAAGCACACACAAAACACACTGTTTCCCTTGGCCACTCTTTACTCCCTCTTCCAGCCCTTTCTATCTTTGACACCTTCCAACCACCTACTTCACCAACCTCTCTCTCAACTGTGCTACACAGGATTGTCACCTTTCAGAAATTCCTGGGCAAGATATATTTGCATGATACATTTCTAAATGCATTAAGAGCAGAGTTGTGAAAATTATGCAGTTTTTTTAGTTTGTTGGCAGTAGTCACTGGAGCAGGGACCTGAACTTGAGTCTCTCTCATCTCTACGTGAGTGCCTTATCCACCGAGATTTTTTTGCCCAGCTCTAGTTAAGAGTGTGCAGCACAAATATGAGTTCACATAGGCACACTGAAAATGTGAGAAGTTTCCAGAGTGCATAAATTAGCATATCTGTTCACAAGCCATATTAATCTGATGAGACCCAATAATTTTTTAGAAGTGTCTATTTAACACAGTCCCTTATTTCCCTCTATGTTTTTCTTAAATATTATATTTCTAAAACTTCCCATTTCAAAACTGCAGCTTAATTCTTTCTGGACTTATTCTCAGAAAAAGTGGAGGTGAGTGCCGCAGGGTGAGTCCCGATTCAAGGCTGTTCAACTCTGGCATAAATTAGGATTGCACAGGGATGGCCCTAACTCACCCCACTGGCATAAGGTCCTAACTATGAAAATCTGTAGTTTCATTAAGAAATTACTCATTTCTATACTTGTATAAATTTTATCTCCCACCCCATTTATAAAACAATGGTTGGGCTTTTTATTAAGTTTGGCATTGTCATTACAAAATCTTTTGTATTCTGATTTATTGTGAATTTCCTGTGATGAATGTACAAAGCAGTTTAAATCAAATTAAAATCTCTTCCAATAATCTTATGTGAGCAACTCTCATTAGGAAAAATAAGAAATAAAATACCTGTTTCTCCCCACAATGCATCAGTGTTATTAATGTCTATTTCATGTTCCTTTTCAACCCCAAAGAGGTAACGAACCACCTGTCAAAAATAGTTAAAGAAATTAAAGAGTTAGAAAAAAACATTAGGTTGTCATTTTGCTGCGTACACAAATAGATTAAGGTTTCAGCAATGAGATTGCTTCTCTCCTAACACATGTGGACCAAGCAAAAGTTCAGTATTATTTGGGGTACAACTTCATTTTAAGATTAATTTTCTACTCTATAAAATCATTCAAAATCATTAAAAAAAATAAACCCAGTATATTTCTATTAATCATTTTAGGGTGTTTTACATGTTAATGATTTTAATGAGCTCCTCAATATGCCAGCATAATCAAGGACAGACAATGCAAAAAAGAGTGCCAGTTTGGCCTAAGTCCTGTAAGGCTTGGTTAATACCATGTTTTCCCACAAGGAATACAACACTTTCCACTCCAGTTATAATCAAAAAAGCATGTTTTTAGACCCATCTTGAATAATATAGACTCCCATGCCCGTTCTATGCTCACTTTACACCACAATTTTTAGTTGCAGCCTTTAAAATCTTTTTCCACTTTAGAGAGTTATGCTGCTCAGTGCGGACAGAGCATAACTTTGTTACGAGTGGGGTTTTTTTGTTTGTTTGTTTTTAAGAACACTGAAGACCTCTCTTGCAATGTTTTTTTTAAAAAGCATTTTAATAAAGTTATGCCCTCTTAGCACTAGCAAGTACAATAGCATTAAATGACTTATTTAAAGCAATTTCCTAACAGTGTAAACTGCAGTGTGGACAGGACCATTGAGACTGCAGCAAAGGAAGTGGGGCAGGGGAGAAAGAGAATCCACATTAGCAGAAGTTTTGGGTGTCAACTAAGGTACAGGATGTCAGAGAGGAGGAATGGAGTGGAGAGGAGCCCCAGGCTGCATGAGCACCGAACGTATTTCAAGAAATATTGTGTGGAATGTATGGTGGATTAATTCTATTCTTTACATTCATCTTAAAGTCAGAAAATTCTATTGCACTTTTTCATACCTGCTTGGTGGAATTTTTCCAGCAATGAGGAATTTAGCTACCCTATTGCCCTATAAAGGCTGTGAGAGGGCGAAAAGGCAGAGATTTTAGATGGCAAGAAAATGTTTTGGTACTGAATGATTACTGTGGCCAGTTTTGTACTATGAAGGAACTGGCAGGTTTCACCTTCATCAACGGATTAGAAATAAACTTTTATTTGTGTGAAGGAATTTTTGCCTCATCTCAAATTTACCACAATCCATGACCCAATACTCATTTTGCAGAGCACTTCCAGCTTTTAAATCAAAAGTTTGCCAGGTCTGTCAAGGCTCTTCTCCTTACAAAAACACTTCTCTACCATATGTTTGATAGCAGATAGTGGCAATAAATTCCAAGGGTGGCAAAAGACAAGTTTTTATCTTTATCTCTCTTTTAGCCCAGTTTCTCAAGACCTGAGTCCTACTCAGGAATTAAAATAACACTGTTCACATTTCATACTGCTCTGCAGTATTTGTTATTGCAAATTTATCATTGTATCAAATAATTACACCTTCAACATTTCAACCAGATCTTCTGCAGGGCACTTGGAAGATATGCTGGCTAAAATATTGGATCCATAACTACCTAAGGAAATTAAATGAGATACAAAATGTTGCAAAATAAGTTTGAAAGATATATGTTAAGTGTAGAATCAAACTGAGATGAGCAGCCATGACGAAAATAAAACTATGAATGCAATACACATCTGGGATTTCATTCTCAGCCACCAATATGTAAGGAAAACAAGAAAGAAAATATACTGAACAGCATAATCACTATCTCCTATCACCTTCTCTGCGACCTCTCAAAATCCAGCTTGCAAGATGCCAGATGCACAACAAGCTGCTGCTCACTTTTTTTTAAATGTACACATGAACAAAAACCACCATATCAGCCCTCTACTAGAACAATTCTACTAACTCAACATTCCAAAACACAGTTTAGGAATGCCACTCTTGCTTTTATAAACATCTACAACTTGATCACACAGATATTAAATCTCTCTACTCCTCTCCCTTCACTTTTTTAGCAGTTGCCTCCACTCTCTCCCTTCAACTTTTGCAACATTGCTGGGAGAGTCTTCTATTCAGCTTCTGCCATCTGGAATATCCTTCTTGTATTTCCCATTCACACTGATTCTCCATCATATTTCACACAGATGTAAGACCTCTTTTCTCCCTCAATGATATATCTTAATTCTATTATTTTGTAACCTTAATTCTTTAAAGCATTCTGGAATACAGTCAGACTAGGGAACAGAGATAGCAGATTAATGAAAAATAGTGATATTCTAGTCAAACGCCAACAAAGAACTCCAGAAATTATGGATTTTTCTGCAGAAATGATCAGTGAGATACTTAATGCTTACCTTTAAATTGTCACTAAGGTTAAGAGTTAATACATCATTAAGATAAATGGAGACAGCTCACATGTACTATCTTACTCTACCACTGGATATAGATTATATGAAAGATACTATACAAAATAAAGTTGGCTTGAATACACTTTTTTGTGAACTGTGTTTCCTAATATATAGGGCCCTACCAAATTCACGGTCCATTTTGGTCAATTTCATGGTCAAAGGATTTTTTAAAATCGTAAATTTCATGATTTCAGCTATTTAAATCTGAAATATCATGGCGTTGTAATTGTAGAAGGCCTGACCCGAAAGGAGTTGGGGGGGTGGGGGTGGTCACAAGGTTATTGTAGGAGGTTGTGGTACTGCTACCCTTACTTCTGCACTGCTGCTGGCAGTGGCACTGCCTTCAGAGCTGGGCAGCCGGAGATCAGCGGCTGCTGGCTGGGAGCCCAGCTCTGAAGGCAGAGCCACCGTCAACAGCAGCGCAAAAGTAAGGATGGCATAGCCACCTTTACTTCTGTGCTGCTGCCTGCAGAGCTGGGCCCGCAGCCACTGCTCTCCAGACGCCCCGCTCTGAAGGCAGCAGTGCAGAAGTAAGGGTGGCCATGCTTACTTCTGTGCTGCTGCTGGCCGGGCACTGCCTTCAGAGCTGCTGCTCTCTGGCAGCCCAGCTCTGAGGCAATGCAGAAGTAAGGGTGGCAATACCATGACTGCCCTAAAATAACCTTGGGACCCCCCTGCAACTCCTTTTTGGGTCAGGACCCCTAATTTCAGAAACACTGGTCTCCCCCCATGAAATCTGAATAGTATAGGGTAAGAGCACACAAAAAAAACAGATTTCACGGGGGAAGACCAGATTTCACGGTCCGTGACGCATTTTTCATGGGCATGAATTTGGTAGGGCCCTATGGATATATAAACGTCAATTTAGGTGGGATTTTCAAAGAGGCCTAAGGGATTTAGGATACCTAACAATGGGTTTTTGGTGCCTTGCTTCCTAAGGACTCTTGGAAAATCCCAGCCCTAGCACATAAAGAATATATCTAATTGTTGAAAAATTACTAAATGCTTTAGCACAATGTTTTTTCTCTGAATCTAGTTTTCTCACTTCACTACTGATTGGATGTGGTAAATCTTAGAATGGGAACTAAATGCTTAAAAAAAAAACCTCTCATCTGAATATTCACAGAACCTTAAAATTACAAATATGTAACATTTTGAAAAGTTAATCAAGAGGGTTTTTTCACCTGCCAAAATGCAAATTAATGAATGTTATACCTGCCAGACTGGATAACCCTAACAGCTACTAAATAGGCTCCTTATACAATGTTAGGTGCACTGATCTAATCAAACAGGCAAGAGAAACAGAATTCTGAACTCATGTCTTGTCATGTAAGAGAGGAAATGACTTTCAACTATTTTGTTTTAAAATACATTTATATTAAAATCTGTTTAGTGATTTATGAGCTTCAGAGACTTTTGGATTTATTTAATTTAAAAAGCACTCCACTTCATCTTTAAGATGCAGCAGTGGAGATAATCTTCACTAGGTAGTGTAAGCCATGAGTGGCCTCATATCTGTTGAAGTTAACACTCCCCTCACAATAGTAAGTGTTATCCTCAAAAACAAATGTATTCAGTAATGGACCAAATACTTGTTGGAAGGTAAAGTGGATTTTCAAATACTTCATGCATATTGATTCTCCATGAAAGAGTGTGTAAACTGAAAAGTTCATTCTACGTCTCATAGTGAGAGTATTTAGCTGTCAGTTTTATTAGTGTAAACCACTTTAAAAGAGCAGAGTTCTAAAACAATAGGAAAAACTTTTCCTACAACAAACATTATTTCTATAATATTAAGTTTCCTGTGTCATTTTGTTGCATCACATATTGGACACATACACAGAAGCTGAATCTTCCCCATTTGATCTTTCTAAATGTATCTCAAGTTACTGTCTAGACTCTATTCCCAAGAGGAATATATGAATCTGTTTTCTCAATGAACACATCACATGCATCCATAGTTAAATACGAATAAGATATGTGCGCATTCTATTTATATTCATTTTTAGTGTGCCTATCACAGTAGTATAGATGGATCATATGTTTATTTTTATTTCTATAAACAAAAACACACTTAAAGAAGATTAATTTTATTATTTTCTAAATTTTGAGTGCGTCATTACGCCTTTTCCGTAACTGGTGTTCTTCGAGATGTGTTGCTCCTGTCTGTTCCACAATAGGTGTGCGTACTCGCCACATTCACCAGTGCCGGAAGTTTTTCCCCTAGCAGTACCCATAGTGGGGGAGTGCCCGAGCGACTCCTGGAGTGGCGCCTCCATAGCGCGGTATAAGGGGCACTCCGCGCTCCCCCCATCCTCAGTTCCTTCTTGCCACAAGTCCGACAGAGGGGAAGGAGGGCAGGATGTGGAATAGACATGAGCAACACATCTCGAAGAAGATCAGTTACGGAAAAGGTAACTGTCTTTTCTTCCTTGAGGGATTGCTCATGTGTATTCCACAATAGTTGGAATAGATCTGTTGGAGGTGGGTAGGAGTTCACAAATTCTCGGGATGGAGTACAGCCCTGCCGAACTCAGCGTCATCTCTGGTTTGGGAAACAATTGCATAGTGCAAGGTGAACGTGTGAACCGAAGACCATGTGGCAACCCTACAAATGTCCTAGATGGGGACGTGGGCCAAGACGACAGCCGACAAGGCTTGTGCTCTAGTCGAGTGCACCTTCACAATCAGTGGGGGGGGGATACCTGCCAGACCATAACAGGTATGGATGCATGAAGTGATCCAGTTGGAGAGCTGCTGAGTGGAGATCGATCGACCCCTCATGCGCTCAGCCGAGGCAATGAACAGTTGCGAAGACTTCCTGAACGGCTTGGTCCACTAGAGGAAGAAAGCCAGAGCCCATCGCACATCAAGCATATGGAGATGGTGCTCCTCACTGGACGAGTGGGGCTTGGGGCAGAGGACAGGCAGAAAAATGTCCTGACCCATGTGATAGGTGGAGACCACCTTCAGGAGGAACGCAGGGTGTGGGCGGAGCTGGACCTTGTCTTAATGGAAAACCAGGTATGACGTCTAAGAGGTCAGGGCCCTGAGCTCCAAGACCCTCCTGGCTGACATGATTGCGACCACGAGTAGGTGGGACCAGGAGCATGTGGCTAGCGGCTCAAACGGGGGCCCCGTGAGACGGGCCAACACCAGGTTTAGGTCCCACTGCGGGACCGGGGACCTAGCACATGGGAAGAGATGGTCAAACCCCTTGAGGAACCGGACAGTCACAGCATGGGAGAATACCGTGTGACCCTGCACCGGCAGATGGAAGGCTGATATGGCTGCCAGGTGCACCTTGACTGACGAGGGCGCCAGGCCCTGGGCTCTAAGGTGGAGAAGGTAGTCCAGGATAAGCTGGATCGGGGCAGCCACCTGGGAAACGCCCTGCTCATTTGGTCATCTGGAGAACCAGACCACTTTGCCAAGTAGGTGCGGCGCATGGAGGGCCGCCTGCTTTCTAGGAGGATGCGTTGAACCCCTTCTGAGCACGTCCTTTCCTCCCTACCTAAACACTGAGCAGCCACATTGTGAGGTGGAGAACCACTAGGCTGGGGTGGAGGAAACGGCCCTGGTCCTGGGAGAGCAGGTCCAGGCAGAAGAGCAATAGCCATGGCGGAGCAACCGCCAGGTCTGTGAGGGTCCTGTACCAATGTTGCCTGGGCCTTGCTGGGGCAATCAGAAGGACCCAGGCCTTGTCCGTCTTTATTTTTCCCAGGACCTTGCTGATCAGTGGGAACGGGTGAAAGACATCGAGAAACTGGCCTGACCAGGACAGGAGGAATGTATCGGAGATAGTGTCCCATCCCAGTCCCACCCTGGAGCAGAACCGGGAACAGCGCCGGTTCTGTCGAATCATGAACAGGTCCACCTGGGGAGTCCCCCACACTTGGAAAAGCCTGTGAGCCACCTCTGGGTGGAGAGACCACTGATGCTGAGAGAAGTCTCTGCTCAAGCCTGGTGGTTTGCGACTCGTAACTGAAACCTTGAGGATGAATACATTTTTCTTCCAAAAGAGTGCAGCCTCCGTGAATCTTTATTTTTTGGGATAGGGGCTGGCTGACCCTGCTATTCCCTATGGTTGACCAACTCGACCACCAGGGAGTTGGGTGCCAGGTGGGTGTATAAGTACTCGTGTCCCTTGGCAGGTACAAAGTTCTTGCGTTCTGCCCTCTTAGAGATGAGGGCCAATGAGGCCGGTGTTTGCCCCAGGGCATTTGAAATTTTTGCCACCCCTTCATGGAGAGGCAAGGCTACCCTGCCTGGTGCTGAAGAGGACAGCACATTAAATAGGGAGTCGAAGGGCTCCTCCATCTCCTCTGCCTGGAGGTGGAGGCTTGATGCCACCCTTTTTAAGAGATCTTGCTGGGCCCTAAAGTCCTCCTGCGGGACGGAGGGGGGCGGGGCCATAATCACCTCATCCAGGGAGGGCGAGGAGTCTGGTGCGGTACTGTGGGTGTCTGCTGGCGCCGGAGGGTCCACCACCTGGTCGGTCTCTGGGCACGGTGCCGAGGATGTACGTCCCATCGACTCCTTCCTCGGAGGTCTGGAGAGGAAGGCCAATGGTGCTTCTGAGGCTCAGGCCACCAAGCGAGCCCACACCAGGGGCTGCGTTGGGGGCCACGGTGCCCACTGGTATCATTGGGCCGGCCATGGGGCCCGGTGCCACTGCACCTGCAGAGCCGGTTGTTCGGCCTGGCCCATCAATGGTCAGCTACGAATGGAGGCCACAGTGACATATGACTTGTGGCTGTCCCTGGACCGGCGGTGCCAGGAGTGACGCTGACCACGGGAGCGCGATCCCAATGTGGAGGACCAGTACTGTCAGTAACAGCTGCTCTGCGATCAGCTCCGATGGGCAGAACCGCGCCCACGAGACACTGGCAATCGACACCCGGGGCTGCGGAGGCGTTGCCTTGGCGGGGTCTCGGAGCAGGATTCCGAGCAGGAACGGTGTCGACATCCATGCCATGACCGGCTGAGATAACTCCTCCAAGACGAGGACCTTTGGCGACGTCTGCCTCAGTCCAGTCAGTGTTCGCTCCTTGAGGTGGAGCGGTGCAGAGAGTCTCAGTCGGACGGAACCCAACCAGACAGCCTGGTGGGAGTCGAGGGAACTCCCCGTGGACTTTGCCCTCAATAGTCACTGCGTGGCGAACGGTATTAGGAACGTTCCCTCAAACGAGACCAATACCGAGCCGGGAGTGACCGCAGAGATCCCCGCAGTGGCTTGCCGCTGGAGCATAGAGCTGGCGGTGCTCCTGGTACTGGCATGGACATAACATCCCGGACTGCCTATCGGCCTCCAGCGTGGAGGGCATCTGGACATTTGGGGAGGCCTGCTCTGAATGTGCTGGGCTACTCTGCTCGACTTCAGTCAGAAGCTTAGAGGCCCGTGGGGATTGAGGACTGCCCGACATGGGTCTAACCTCTGTCCCAGGTTTACTTCAGTGCCGCTGCGAAGAAGGCGTCTTTCTAGCCTTCTTGGTGTGCCCCATGGACAGGGAGCGGTGCTGACTGGTCGATGGTGCAGGAGGGATGCTGCGTGCCAACACCGCGGTGCCGACTCGGAACGGCACGCCGGAGTCGCGGTCAGCGCCGACTCCATCAGAATAGCCTGGAGCCTAATGTCCCTTTCTCTCGGTCCAAGGCTTAAACAACTTGCAAATTTTGCAACGATCGCTGATATGGGCTTCTCCCAAACAGCAGAGACAGTCCGCATGTGGGTCACTCCTTGGCATAGATCGCCTACAAGTGTCGCACGACTTAAAACCCAGGGCACAGGGAATGCCCTGGCCTGGGCGCTCTAACTGAACTAACAAACAGCTAACTAACTACAGGTAAAAGAAAAGGAGTACTTGTGGCACCTTAGAAACAAACAAATTTATTTGAGCATAAGCTTTCGTGAGCTACAGCTCACTTCATGGAATGCATTCAGTGGAAAATACAGTGAGGAGATTTATATACATAGAGAAAATGAAACAATGGGTGTTACCATACACACTGTAACGAGAGTGATCACTTAAGGTGAGCTATTACCAGCAGGAGAGCGGGGGGAAAAAACCTTTTGTAGTGATAATCAAGGTGAGCCATTTCCAGCAGTTGACAAGAATATCTGAGGAACAGTGGGGGGTTGAGGGGGTGGAATAAACATGGGGAAATAGTTTTACTTTGTAATTCTTGACATCTGATTTGTGTCCATTTATTCTTTTACGTAGAGACTGTCCAGTTTGGTCAATGTACATGGCAGAGGGGCACTGCTGGCACACGATGGCATATATCACATTGGTAGATGCGCAGGTGAACGAGCCTCTGATAGTGTGGCTGATGTGATTAGGCCCTATGATGGTGTCCCCTGAATAGATATGGGGATACAGTTGGCAACGGGCTTTGTTGCAAGGATAGGTTCCTGGGTTAGTGTTTTTGTTGTGTGGTTGCTGGTGAGTATTTGCTTTAGGTTGGGGGGCTGTCTGTAAGCAAGGACTGGCCTGTCTCCCAAGATCTGTGAGAGTGATGGGTCATCCTTCAGGATAGGTTGTAGATCCTTCATGATGCGTTGGAGAGGTTGGGCCTGTCCTGTAGTAGGTAACTTCTGGGTACTCTTCTGGCTCTGTCAATCAACAAAGAAAATAACAGAACGCCACTAGCCATCACCTTCAGCCCCCAACTAAAACCTCTCCAACGCATCATCAAGGATCTACAACCTATCCTTGCAACACTAATCAGACGTCAAGAATTATAACATTCAAAAACCAGTCAAAGAGAACACTTCAATCTCTTTGGTCATTCGATTACAGACCTAAAAGTGGCAATTCTTCACCAAAAAAATTTCAAAAACAGACTCCAACGAGAGACTGCTGAACTGGAATTAATTTGCAAACTGGATACAATTAATTTAGGCTTGAATAAAGACTGGGAGTGGATGTGTCATTACACAAAGTAAAACTATCTCCCCTCCTACTGTTCTTGTAAACTGCTGGAAATGGTCCACCTTGATTATCACTACAAAAGATCCCCCTCGCCCCTCCGCTCTCCTGCTGGTAATAGCTCACCTTTCCTGATCACTCTTGTTACAGTCTGTATGACAACACCCATTGTTTCATGTCTCTGTGTATATAAAATCTCCCCACTATATTTTCCACTGTATGCATTAAATGAAGTGAGCTGTAGCTCATGAAAGCTTATGCTCTAATAAATTTGTTAGTCTCAAAAGGTGCCACAAGTACTCCTTTTCTTTTTACGGATACAGACTAACACAGCTGCTACTCTGAAACCTAACTACAGGTACTAACACTGAATGAACAAGCAGTTCTGGGGATGAGCTGCAGCAAAGCTGGAGCAGAGTAGTTCTGACGCACCTTGACTGGCGGCAAGAAAGAACTGAGGGTGGGGGGAGTGCGCAGCTCCCCTTATACCAGCCATGGAGGCACCACTCCAGGGGTTGCTGGGGCACTCCCCCCATATGGGTACTGCTAGGGGAAAAACTTCCGGCACTGGTACACCTGGCAAGCATGCACACCGATTGTGGAATAGACATGAGCAATCACTCGAAGAAGAACCAATGTTGTCTATGCAGCCTTAAATTTTGCTCCCTTTTGCATATGCATTACTACAAAAAGATTAATATGATTACATCCCATCTTTTCAGCAGGAACCCTAATTCACTCCAAGTATCCCAGGCTCCTATATTGTAGAAGCTGGACAGCATTCAGTAAACAAAGCAGGGGATCACAGACAGAACTGTCCTCTAGTTAAGGCACTAGAGACTTTGGAGATCTATGTTCCCCCCCTGGCTTTTCCAATGACCTGTAGTATGACCTCCAACAATTCACTCTGTGCCTCAGGTCTCATCTACAAAATGGGGAGCATAATACTTATCTACCTCACAACAGTGTTGTAAGGATAAATTCATTAGTGCTTGTGTGGCACTCAGATTCTATGATGCTCACCGCTTTAGAAAAGCCTATAGTGAAAGAATATATATCCTTATTTAAGGCAGATTTGGAAGGCAGTGCAATGTATATTATTTTAACAAGTATTTTGTAATAAATCATTTAAGCCAGTGCAAATTGCTGGGTCAACAATCTTAAATCAATTTTAATCTTCTTTATATTGATTTGGCTTAGTTCAGTAAAGAAACTACTTAAGCTAAATCAATATAAACCACGTTTAAATCAGTTTAACCATGTCCACACAGGGGTTTTGTATCAGCTTAACAAACAGTTTATAAAACAATTTGAGTTAAACTGGTGCAGCCATGTGAATGAGGCCTTAAAGTTAGCCTAAATGGCCAGCTGAAGATTTTCCTAATGGAATTGTAATCCTCCAGCAGTGTATAGCCACCATAGCCAGTCTTACATTTTTCTTTGCAGCCTCTGGAGATGGAGGTATTTTGGAGGTGTGAGTAGGGAAGAAGGTGCTGTTACGTTCTTTTTATCATCAGCTCTTTGTGCCTGGGTGCAACTTAGAGAAGTCTCAAGACTGCTCTAAATCATGTCAAAACTGAAACAGCCTCCTGTTGGCCATAGAATTAGAAAACTGTATAAGTAGACTAAAACCACCTTTTCAGCCATACTGGGGTATCAGACAAAGCTGGTCCAACTGAGTTCTGAGGACCTACCCCAGGAATGGACAACTTTAACATAGCAAAGAGCCACAGAATCCATTAAAACACTTTGGTGGGCTAGGGTGTGTGTCATGGGTTATTGAGGGGGGAGCAGAAGGGGTCAGATCCTGCCCACAAGGTGCAAGAGGCTGTGGGGCGAGGGAGAGTTGGTATGCAAGCCCAACCCATATTCACCCCGTAGCAGCAGCCCCTGTCCCACAGTGCTGAGCATGTCATCCCACTAGAGCCCATTGGCTCTTGCCAGAGTATTATGTGATGCGCGCATCCGGACGCAGACAGGGCCCTCTTCCCGTGACACCCTGCCCCCTTCCTGGCCTTGCCACGGGGAGATCACCTGCCCAGAGGTGGGTTTGGCAGGCCAAATAAAATGATCTGGTGGGCTCGATGTAGCTCCAAGTTGCCCATCCCTGATCTAGCCCTGCATCTCAGGGCATATGCAACAAGGGTGCAGAGTTAAGGTTACATATACAACCTTAACTTTAGTACTTTCTGCGTTTAAGGCTGGAAGGTGAAGCAATCTAATGCTCTTTTAATGTAGTTTTCTGCATGGTATTTTCTTGGTTTTTAAAAGAAAAATTTAAAAAATCCATCCTAGGCAGAATAAGCCTTTGATTAAGGCAGGAAGTGATTCATTTGTATGGATTAACAGTAATCACAATTAGGAATTCTATATAGCAGTTTTAAGAATAGTGAAGAAAAAGTAATTTGACAATTACATATCAACAAAAACAAGACACAAAGGACTTTTTGGTTAAATAACCATGAACACTATATACAGTTAAGACCTAAGATGATATCCAATTAAAGTCATTTGAAGCTGCAATAGTTTTCCTTTTTGTATTTATTATTATAAAGCATGATTTAAACCATTTTGATAGTTCAAATTAGTTTTGAAACATTCCAACCACTAACCTACCTGACTGTGTCCCATACTGGAAGCTGCTGTCAATGCCTGCTGAAGTGCATGACATTTTTTCAGTGAAATTTGTTCATGGGAAGGAGCTGTCCAGTCAATGTTGAGCAAATAATCAAGGATATCACAGTGTCCCCTTAATGCACTATGGACCAAAGCACATTGGCCTTTTTTGTCTAGGTAGTCAGCCTGTATGAAAGAACAAAAATTTGAATGTTATAAGTAATCTCAGAGCTCTCAAAACAGATCTAACAACAACAAAACTCAGCTCAAAGCAATTGATAATAATCTTATGGGAAGTTTGATGACTCACATTATACTTTCAGAACACTATGTACTACATAAATAAATCAGTTTTATATAAATATTTTTTCTTTTAATTTATAAGTGATATTTTTGGAATTATGGTTCAACACAGAGCTAGAATTTAGAGGAACGGAACATTAGCAAGAATGGCATAAGCAAGATATGAGAAGTAGTTCTTCCACTCGACTTAGCACTGACAAGGTCTCATCTGGAGTACTGTGTCCAGTTCTGGGCACCACACCTCAGGAATGATGTGGACAAACTGAAGAAAGCAACAAAATGAGTAAAGGTATAGGGGAAACAATCTACGAAGAAAGACTGAAAAAACTGGGTTTGTTTAGTCTGGAGACGAGAAGACTGAAGGGAGATATGATAGTCTTCAAGTATATAAGGGGTTGTTATAAGGAAAAGGGTGATAAACTGTTCTCCTTATCCACTGAGGACAGGACAAGAAGTAACGGGCTTAAATTACTATAAAGGAGATTTAGGTGAGACCTTAGGAAAAACTTCCTGTCAGGGCAGTTAAATACTGGAACAAATTACCTAGGGAGGTTGTGGAATCTCCATCACTGGAGGTTTTTAAGAACAGGTTAGACAAACATCTGTCATGGATGGTCTAGATAATACTTAGACCTGCCTCAGTGCTGGGGACTGCACTAGATGACCAATTGAGGTCTCTTCCAGTCCTACTTTTCTATTATACTATGTGACAATTCCCCTGTTTGTGTAAAATTAAAGAAACACAAGGAGAGGCTAACATAAAAACAGCTTTCCTACTGAATAACTTTAAATAAAAAGATGATTACCAGAAGACACAGTGTGTTTGTGGGTTCCCTCCATTTCTTGCTATAGGACTTACACACCCACACCCCCTTGATTATGCCTAGACCCTCTGGGGTGTGCAAGAAGTATCACTGCCTTTACCTGTGTATAGTGGTCACACACAATGTTAGTCTTTGCTCTCCCAGAAACACAAGGAGTACTCTAATTTAGCTCTGTTACACCTCCAGATCTACACCCTGTAGCCCTATAAGATAGATAAGGATTAAAATAAGGGGTCAATGCTGTCATTTTTCATTAAAGTCAGGGTCAGGGTGAGTAAATGGCCAACCCTGGACTTTTTTTTTTTTAAAGGTATATTTTACATTTAGAGAGGCTTCTGACTGACCATTTCTTTATTTTTTCTTTTGCATGTTGAAAACCATCACTACTCTCAGACTCTTGCATCAACAGTGAAGGTTGTGCCAGCTGGGGCAGCAGCAACTGCCTGAAGAGGCTACATCAGCCTAACAAGAACAGCGGAGGACAGCACTCTCATCCCCCCACAACGAAACTGATACAGTTTAAGTAAGGAACATTGCATCTGACCCCACTGGAGAGGAGAAAGCAGGTGGGGTCGGAAGGAGTCCTATACCGCACCCCTCAAGGAAGTCACTCATTCCCCAGCTTGTCCAGCCCCTTGCTAATACTGCAGGTGTCTGTCTGGGCTATCAGTTTGTAAAAAAGTAGCTGAGAGGGTCAGTCTAGGGCTGCTAAATTAAAAACACCTCCCCCAAAACACTAAAAGATCAAGCCTGTCTAATTCCTCATCTGCATGCTGAAAGTGATGGTCAGTACAAACAAAGAACAGGAACTTTCCACCACTTCTCCAGTATCTAGTTATTTTGTCTGTTTCCATTTTAGATTGTGAGCTTTTCTATTTTTCAATGTAAGAAGTAAAACTAATCCACTAGAGCTGGCATAGAAATAGCATTGTGGGTTTTTCGGGGATTATTTTAAATTTGCTATTAGGTTATATTTTTATAACAGCAACAAGAATTTGGGTAGAAAGCATTTAATTTATTTTTTCTACCTTTGGTCTCTCATACAGCTCCATTAGGTATGGAAAGTGATTACGTATAGCCACAAAACATGAGCCAAATGAAAAGGATGTGTGGAGCAACATCTCTGCCATCAGCAAGCAACTTAGGAACTAAATAATGCATGACCCCATTTAGAGGCCTCTCCATTATTCCAGTGCAACCACCACTATTGGATTTAAAGCAGGAATTAATTCAGGGAAGTCCAATGGCTTGTGTTAGGCAGGGGGCCAGACTAGATGATCACAAGAGTCCCTCCTTCTGGCCTTTAAGTCTCCACGATCTGGGTGCATATTATTCTTCCTTGTATTATGTGCCTAGGAGTCCCAGTCATGGATCAGAGCCCCATTGTGTTAGGTAGTATATAAAGTCGTAACAAAGAGCTGGTCCCTGTCCCAAAGAGCCTACAATCCAAGTAACAGGAGTAAGTATCTGTTAATGAGCATTTTATACATGTGGCAAATACTAACTAGTCAATTTCTCTGCCAAATATTTGCAGCTCCAAAACTAGTGTTTAATCTGTAGGGGGAAAACACAACAACAAGATTTTGTTCATACTGCACTTTTGTTACTCATAATTTGATACAGGAGAAATAAATGAAACCCTAATAAATCACTATATAAAAACATCTCAGGAAAATGCTGATCAATCAATCAACATTCCTTTGTTCTCTCATTCTCATGTCCTGTACTCAGCTAGTTCCACGTATATTTGCATTCTCTATTTACTTCCTTCTTCCACTCTGTGTCTTCTCTCTCCCACATACATGTCCCTACGTATGCCTGAAACAATTTCTCTCCTCCTGCACACCAAGTAATTGTAACTTCTCTCCTTCAAATCCCTCCTCCAACCTCCTTTATTTTGGCTATCTCCCCCGCACTAATTTCCAGTTGAGTGCTTTGTATCTTTGTATTTGCACTCGGCCAGAGACGCCAATCTTGCTCTGAGACTTTTACAGATGTTTATGAAAACAGCTGATGAGGAATCAGGGAGGTTGCTTAGATCTCTCTTCCCCCGGCCTGGGACCTCTTGCTCTCCTCCTCCACTCCTCTCCCTCACAGAAAATGGGACATCTCTCCCAGCACCCTCCCCATCTATGGACAAGGGAGGGAGCCTGGACTCCTACTCCTGGACAGGAAGAAGGGGAGAATCAGCCCTAGGAAAGCTACCCTCTTATGCCACCTACAGAGGCCCTTAGTTACCTCGGCCAGTCCCACGGCTGAACCTCCTTCCTGGTATGATCCTCTTCTCCCTCCTCTGTCATGTTTCCTCTCCTCCTCCTCCTGCCCCTATAGCTTATCCTCTGCTGCAGACTGCGCAGTAAGGGTCTCACAGAAGGCAAGCCACGGCCACTGCAAGTGGGGTTTGGGTGCTGGAGTCACCACTCAGGTCACATGTTGCACTTTAACTGCTCTGTGTAGACCCTGCTGGAGTGCTGTAGGTCCTAAAGTGCACCATCAGAGTCCATACAGGGCAGTTAGAGAGCAATACACAGCCTGTGGCTTGGTCAGTAAATCCAGCAATGCCAAAACCCATTCAAAATCACTGCAGCTTGCCTCCAGTCAGACCCTCACTGTGCAATCTGCGCACGTGCCACAAGTAGAAAAGAACGCCCCCTAATGCCCCAGCAATATTTGCTGTTTGTTGGACCTGAGTGGTGGTGAATGACCCACACACATGTATTTTATATATGTATAAAATGTGTGTGCTTGCAAATGTAGTAGTTTTAAACCTGAATTCGTAGTTTTGTAATTACAAGCAAAAATGGGAAGGATTACGGAAAATTAGGAAGGGTTGGGATCTATCTACCCCAACATGAGAAAGGAATACAATTAAATGGAAAAACAACAACAATAAACCACTATGAAATGATTGCAAGTAGGAAATAAACAAATATGCTCGCCCATGAACATGTTTCCTCTCCCCTTATTGCAATTCCACTCTTATTTCCCTCCCCAATTGTCATGACATTGATTGCTCATCACAAACTTGGGGCCTGCCCCAGGACATCTGCAACTGCCACTGATTTCACCAGTCAGCTTCAGCTCTTTGGCCACAATCTGGGAGAGGTTTATACATTTAAATAGTTCCATTAAATTCAATGGGACTACTCACAAGTGTAAAGATAATTACATACATGAATCACAGCTTTCTATTGTAAGCTCTTCAGGGCAAGGATCTATATAAGCATGTATAAGCCTTTGTTATGTGAGGGTTTTTTTTTTTTTCAAAAATGATATGTACACACCATACTCTATATAAATTGCTAATAAATATAATAAAACATGCCTATACAATATTTTCTTAGCCATGAGTACTGTAGTTAAAACCATCCTTTGGTGTCATAGCTTACCCTTGCACCTTTTTTGCAGAGCAATGAAACCAAGTTCATGTGACCTGCAGCTGCTGCATAGCTAAGTGGAGTCATTCCATTTTCAGATGTCCCATCAAGAGCAGCTCCGAATTCCACCAGAAGAGTGACCATTTCTTCATGTCCAAGGTGAGACTCAACACACAGTATTGGAGCATTATTTAGAACTTCAGTCCTGTAATTCACGTTTGCTCCCCCCAAGATCAGCAGACGACTCACCTGAAGGAAAATTTAAACAAGCTATTTTTTCTCCACATTTATCATAGCATATCATCGAGAGGCTGCAGAAGTATCTCATTTTCTATTCTGATTTTGGTATAAAAATTATAAATGCAAACTGAATTTATTACATATTGATACTAATGTGAAGTAAAAAAAGTTTAAAAGCCATTGGTTAGCAGTTATATCTTTGGGTTACTAGCTATAAATTCTAGCTATAAATCCACAATATTATGAACTTTAAAATCTTTATATCGTCTTCACCATTATGGTTTCATCTGTTACCATGGCACAACATATATCATTACACAAAAAACACCTTTGAAAACACTTAGCGGTTGGCCAAAATTGCAACCTTCTCCCCTCCCCACGTTAGCAATTCCAATAATAGACCCTACACCTCCCACTTTCCCCAATTTTACCTCTTTCATCTTTAAAGTTCCCCATGGTATCTTTGTTTGTTCCCTCTCAGAAAACAATTATTTCCCTGCAGATCATGATTTTTTCCATTTCGCAAAACACAGATTGTGTTCCTTGAAATTAGCATGTTTTCTGTGTGCATAGCCTTGTTCCCTTACTTGCCTTACCACATCACCGATATGAGCACAAAGCTAGGCCCCACCGCTTGCTTCTCAGCCCTCCCTGGCTTCCCATGCGAACAGCTGATCCGTGGGAAACCGGGTGGGGGCAGAGAAGCAGAGCGGGGTGGCGCGTTCAGGGGAGAAGGTGGAGGCGGAGTGGAGGTGAGCTGGGGCCACGCGCGGGGTGGGGAGCTGCTCTGCACCCACCAAATTTTCCCTGTGAGTGCTCCAGCCCCAGAGCACCCAGGGCGTCGGTGCCTAAGGCACCACTTTTGATGTGATCGGTGGGGGGAGCGGCCACTCCCCCTGCTCCCCCCCAGCTACGCTACCCCGCCCCTCGGAGCCAGAGGGACCTGCCAGATGCTTCCTGGGAGCCGCCCCAGGTAAGCACCGCCGGGACTCCCCACCTCGCCCCCCAGCAGGTCCCTCTGGCTCTTAGGGGCGGGGTGCAGTGGGCACCCACTATGGTGGCCCATGAGACCCTCCTGCCTGGTTCTGGGGGCAGACAGGGGAGGGGGATGGATGGGACAGGGGTCCTGGGGGGGGGGAGGCATCAAGGAACGCAGGGGGGTGGATGAGGCAGGAGTCCCAGGGGACGGGGGCGGGCCATGACCCCATCGTGGGGTGAGGAGGGAACCGGTTGTTAAGATTTTGGCAGCTCATCACTGGGCCAGAGTTAGTTTCAGAGAATCATAGAAGATTAGGGTTGGAAGAGACCTCAGGAGGTCATCTAGTCCAACTCCCTGCTCAAAGCAGGACCAACCCCAACTAAATCTGCTGAAGAATCAGCAGGAAAGTACAAGAACAGAAAACATGTGCGTCAGGTCCACAAAAACATTGACTAGCTTAATTTATTGTCTTGGAAATGGAAGGATTCCCCCCCCCTTTTTTTAAATTGCTATTAATGACACCTTCCAGCAGAATATAATAA